>NC_061523.1:10373750-11035000 GCF_022379125.1 Scophthalmus maximus
TGTGACAATGGCACATTTGTAATAGATTCTGTCACATACACACTAGGTTAAAACCATTTTCCTTATTGGACCCTAAAGCTCCATGAAGCAAGATTTTTCAGGTGGTTAGAGTTTGTGTATTATTAGCTAATACACTTCCACTACACACTTGTCTCCAGCTCTATTGCATCGTGCGTACGACGTTCTTTCCAATCGTAACAATCGTGGCCAGGAGGATGTCAGTTTGCTCTAAATGGCTCTGCGTGATCACTAAGCACTGCCGCTACTCAAAAGGAAAACAAGCCTTTTTTTATTTTTATCCACAGTGATCAAGCTCGTTGTAATATTATCAAATAAAAAACATATCTTGGAAACATGAGATGATAAAATGTGTCATGCAGACAAATCACAGTTCATGTGATGGTCCTGGGATGTGTGAGCACCGTCAGGACAGTTTGTCACATCGCTGCAGTGCGTTTCCCCGGTCCACAGTCTGCCACTGCAATGAATTCGCAATTTGATCGATCAAATGGAGAGGCAGTTTGTTTTTCTCATCATTTTCATAGTTCAGGTTCCACAAAAAAAAATGCTTTTGTCAAGGCCCCCGGACGAGAACATGACAAAACAAACACACACACGCCAACATAATTTAACCTGACTTCCTGTGTGAAGTGGGGAATGTGACTGCTGGCCTGATTACTGGAGGTCGCAGAGTAATTACACCACTCTCACACCTCAGCGTGCCTTGAAACTAGATTAAGTCTCTCTCTCCTTCACACAAGCATACACACATCCTCTCTCACACTCGCTGGGTGAGAAGATTTAGTCCACACATTGATGTCATGGCAGAACTCTCACCTGCAGTAAATCTGTAAGAGGATTATGACTGTGACGGGGAGGCCTCTGTAGAGCACCGTGGCAGAGGCATTGTAGTGGCTTGTTCCAAGCCGTACATAAATGCAGAATGTAACCCATACACACGCACACGCGCACACATACATTTGCATTTGCAAAAGAGGTCCAAAACTGCTTGAGGAAATTTTTTAAATTAATTGATAAACCCATTAATGTTGTGAGCACATAGATTTTCCAGTTTGGGATCAATAAAGTAGATCCATCTATTTATCTATCTATCTAGATCTTTCATATCTAACCGGAAGTAAAGAGAAAGGGGAAGACAGAGAGAAATAGAGAGAGTGATTTGAATGATAGGCTCCTACACTTTCTTTTGTCACCGCTGCTGATAAAGAAACCGCTCCTTGACCAAAACGGTCTGTATTCATGACTTTCCAGTTTTGGACCAGAGACACAGCAGAAGAGGCCAAACACGTCACGGTTTGCAGGAAGCAGGACTCAAATGCAGAGGTGCACTTTAAATAGTCTTTAATCAACTGAAAAGAAACCAAACTTACAGAGTCTGAAAGTAAAACAAAACCAAAGTCCAACTAAAGCTGTTCAAGTAGCAACACAAGAAAACACTGGAACACTGTAGCCAGGGGAAAAATCACAGGGACAGAAAGTTCCGGAACAGACTGGGAGAAAACGCTAGTAACATACCGAGGAAGACAACAAGGAAAACCGACGATCCAACCCTGACAAAGGGAAGCACAGAGACTTAACACACACAAGGAGGGCGGGGCAAACAGAACACAGGTGAGACAGGTCAGGAACAGGTGCAGACAGTCACAGGGGCAGGAGACACAGGAAAAACAAGACACCAGACAGGGAAACAGGGAGTGTGGAAACACAAGGAACTTCTTCAAAATAAAACAGGAACCAAACACAAGGGATCAGAGGCACTACAATAACCGATACACAAGAAAGAGTCCTTGCGGGTCATGACAAAAACAAGCTGCTGTGACGTGACGGGAGCCGAGATGTGGGTTAGATCAGTGACATGATAGCCAAAGACTTGTACAAAGCGAGGAATGTCAGGACATTACGTGTAGGCCGCGGTGAAGTAGCTCTTCCTTGCCGGCAGGGCTCCACTTCCTCCAACGACCCCGTCTGGAATGTCAGATGATGGTGGAAGATAAACTGTGTTGGCTCTGGAGGTAAAGACCAGCGACCAGTCAGATCGTCCAGGGAATCTCTAAAGCTGTTATATGGTATATATATATATATATATATATATATATATATATATATATATATATATATATATATATATATATATATATATATATAATGTATAGTTCCACGCGGCCAATGCACGGAAATAATAACTTTTAAATGATTCCGTTTTTTTAATACCATTTACTCAGATATCTGAATAAGAGTCGGGAACGATCCCCCTCGTAAGCCTCACTCACCCCAGTGACTGTGAGCAGAGCCTGTATTTTTCCACTCGCTGGAGCTACAGAGTTGTGTTCACAAGTAGAAATCAGATCCTGTGTGGAGTATTCAAGGAATGTCTGGCATCCTGTCTTCCACACTGACTGCACTATGAGGTCACAGCCAAAGAACATATATACAGCCAAAGAACATATTGGCATATATATATATATATATATATATATATATATATATATATATATATATATATATATATATATATATGAGCAGATAGAGGCTCCAGCAGATGTGTCGGGATAACATCTTTAATATTTATTATTTATGGAGAGAGATAAGGTTTCTGAAATGTTGCTTTGGCTATGACGACAGCGTCTGGGCAGATCCATTCAGCTACCAGGGAAGTTAATCCGTAGTTTTTTTTTATCAGTGACCTTTCAGGTCATAGACTGCCATTAAAAAAGCCAGAATGGTACACTTTTATTTTTGATTTTTGTGAGTTGAAATCAAAGGTTCTTTTTTCTTATATGAACTTATTTCTCTCAAATTTCACTCACAAGTTTGAACAAATCTGTGCGACTCTGCCAAGACGATCCATCATTCTGACAGATGTGGCACATCAAGTTGCTGATGACGCAGCGTGATTTTTGGTCAGGTGTGCCTCGGGCTCGTCACGCTAAAAGGCCACGACAAGGTGACACATTTTACATGTTTACACTTGACATGTCACAGACGTCGTCAGTCGTCATGCTGGCAACCAGCAGTGTCTGCAGAACTGAGTTGAATGGGATTGAGTGGGACCATCATTCCACAGGTCACTATTGACAATCAGCAGAAGTTGTTAGCAGTTGTAAAAGTCTGACTGGTGACCACCGACCTCCCTTCACCCATAAAATGTTTTAAAATGTACACGTGCTCCAGCTTAAAACTTCTGACACAAGTTCGTCAGTTGTTTTGCTCACCAAGTACAAAGTGTACTGGAAGGTTTCTGATTTGCGGTGACTTCTAAAACAAGTCCTCAAATGCACTTAGAGGTTGTTTACAGTTATGACAACAATAAACAAGCCGAAGAATCGTCTCCATTGGGTGCTTCAAGCAATGAAGTCATATCAGAAGCATAAATCAGGTGTTAGCCATTCGAGGGCCTTGGGCAAAAGCAAACATGGGACATTCTGACTCAAAATCATGACCCTTGTCATTTAGTGTGCATATAAAGGCTGACTAACAAGCTGCAGCTGATCCCACATGACTGAGAAACCAGCACTACTCGTACGGTCTCACTGGAGGAACTTCATTTTAATTATGAAATATTTTGTCCAACATGTGTGTGATGAACAGAATGAGTATTGCCTCATATTTCCAACAAGTTCTGAAAACTAAATCTGTATTTCACATGTACATTGCTGCCTTGCATTTATAGTTATACTTGAAATTCTACTTGTTAGCTGCATGAAAGCAGACTATACTTTTTCTTGAGTCACTTGTGAGTGAAAATACAAAACATCATTTTTCTGATGTTCAGTTTTTGTCAGTCAAATCACTCATTAAACAGCTCCTCTCCTGTTTATTTGTCTCTTGTGCAAAACTAAGAGAATACCTTTTTTTCAATGTTTGATTTATGAAGTGTCTGTGAGTGTCTACTGGGCCTGTTAAATGTAATCAGAAACAGAAAGCCTTTACTGTACAAGAGAGATAAAAGCATAACGGAATTAGAGGTGCTACTTCTTATAAGAGTGAAAATGTATTAAAAGAAAAAAAAGTCACAAACAATAGATATGTGACTAATATATACTTCAAAAGTCCCGTATTCAGATGTGTGTTGAACACATGTTCAGAAGTGCACATCAAGAATGGACAGATTCTCCTGAAGTCCTCATACTGAGCACAAACCTTCCATGTTCATTGGGTGTGAGCGCCATCTTATGGACGACGTGTCTCCAATGAGATAAAAAGGATCTCTAATGGCACTGAAAGTTAAGTCTGCACAAAAAAAACGCCCCCCCCCCCCCCCCCAAAAAAAAATGTAAAAAAATAAAACAGATCCCTTTCACATCCAGTATTATCTTAGGCAGTTTTACTCAAACAGCAACAGCCACGTTACACAATCAACTTTCCTTATTGACTCCATCCCACCATGTGAGAAGCCTCGGAGGCCCGGTTCTGAAATATCTTTGGGGAGGCTGAAGCAGCTGAGAAATGATCACTGTGGATGTAGAAAATACAACAGCCTGCAGTCAAACCCAGGCTACGCATCCCAGGAGCGGGATCGGGCCAAGTTAAATAACCCTTATTCTCTATCTGGTAACAATGTGTTTTCACACAAGCTTTTCAAATTCAAACTATAGGTTTCATAGATACCCCTGAGCTCAACACATGAAAACTGCTGAGTTGACAGACTGCCGTTGCCAGAATCACAAACTCGAGTGCTTCTGATTCAAACCTTTGACTTTTGACCAGCGCTGTTAATGAATAACGCCGCCGCATCCCGCAGGACAGAGACAGAAACGTGACCACTTGAGCAATCTATAGTCATTGACATGTGAGAAAAGAAGTTAATGATCGACATAAAAAAAACAAAAAACAGGCTGAGTAATACCATTCAGTTGCAACTGCTGGCAACATTAAACCTTTACACTATATTTAGATTTAGAAAAAATGTGGTGACATTGTGGTCACATTTCACACATTAGAGCAGTAAAAAGCGCAGGGGGCTAATAATAACACTGATAACGGCTGGATTGGATGCAGCCTATCAGCTGCAGGGCCGTGCTCTTGTGGCTTCACACCCATGACTTACTGGGGCCCTGGAACAGAGCCAGCATTACACTTATTTATACCCACGCTTGTCCTGCAATGATGCGTCAAAATGTCAGCAAACATAAGAGTTTTGACAAACATCTTATATATATATATAGACTCATTTAAAACAAGAGGTCTCTGGCACAGAAGATATCCTGTAGTGGGAAAAGCACAGGCGTTATTACTAATGACATAACAATAGCTCTGTTGTATTCAAGTGTGTGTGTGTGACAGTGAGGTAGCACGAACAACACTAGTGGAGACTAACTCAACACATTTACTATAGTACTGTGCTCAGGCACCACTTTTTTGTATTTTACTACTTCCTTGTGAGCTATATCATTTATACGAAACATGTAATTGCCTCAATAAAAGTAATATGTTATTATTGTTAAGTTATGACCAGCACAAACATCAACATGTTGTTTGTCGAAGAATGAAAATGGTAATCATTTGACTAAAGGAGATACGATTATTTTTTGACATTCTACATATTGCCGATAATACCTGCTAATAGGATCCTACTTCGACCAAAATAATATTTTGAATGCAGTACTTGAATTGACCGAGTAGCAGAAGTATTGCCTCCTTTACATTAGTAAAGCATCTGAAAAAACACCAGGACACTGAAACTGAAGAAGCTGATATTGAACTCAGCCATCATTCCTTTCAATATCGAAAAGAACAGTAAGCTTATTTAATAACTGTTAACTCGGTTTTGTTGACCTTTTTCGACAGAGAAGAAAGTGTTCGGAGCAGATGAAGATATTTCTTTTGCTCGCCAAACGCGCGCTCCCCGCTCGAGGACAGGGGCGTTTCCCGTGCACGCGCACTTCACCTTTATTTAGAAACTGCGTAGTGGGCTGCAACCGTGCACACGCGCGCGCGCGCCTGTGCCAACGTCCTTGCCGTGTCAGGCTTCATGTGATTGGACAGAATTAAAGGAGAAGAGCAGCCACGTGCTCATGTTTACACATCTTCAAATTTCAGGCGGGAGGAAAAACACAGAGAGACGCGCACTGCGAACAGGAGCAGCCACACACAACACCACAGGGCACCACACTCGTCAACTTACTTCTATTTCTTCTCTTTTTTTGCATGAGAAACAAATCATGGGGAATAACCAGTCAGCCCGATGCCTTCCCTTCAGTTTGTGCACTCCGCCTCTACCATCCAGCACAGAGAAGAAACTCGAGGGTAAGTCAGTTCCTCCTGTGTCTCACCTGTTGCACTGGTGTTTGTACTCGTCTATCATGGCAATTAAAGTTATTAAAATTAGGCTTCGATATACAAATAAGAACAAGAGCTGCAGAGGGTTGTTTCAAACATCACAGCACAATCTAATTTATTGCATGGAATTAGATTGACGTTGATCATTGGTTGCTCCTCACTATGAGTGCATAAATAGGACTGTCACATTAGCCATGCATCTCAATGTTATTAAAATCACATCATCATCATGAGTTCACTGTCCTCGGCTGAGTCCGTTCCAGGGTTAAACAATTTCAAACTGACAATAAAGGACTCTGATTTAAAAAAAAAAAGGGACAATAATAAGACGGTGAGCCTCAAACTTTTACAGATGTTTTCATTACCGTGGCTCCACTGTTGAGCTCCAACCGCCGTCTGTTTGTGGAAAAGGCAGGGCAATGATGTGTTGTCGGTTTTGATGTCTGCCACATAAGCTACAAGGTAAATTCCCTCTGTATAAAATATTCAGTATACATGGTAGAGCTGCAACAATGTATCGAGTAATCGATTCGTAATCGATTGCTATATAAATCACCAACAAATTTTGATTATTCACTAATTGTATTAAGTAGTTTTGATGAAAGGTTAAATGACTTATCTTATTTCTTTGCTCCTCTTTTGAAAGTAAACAGAATATCTTCGGTTTGTGGACAGAACAAAACATCACCTTGGGGTTTGGGAAACACAAATCAACATTACTCACCATCTTATGGACCATATAACTGATCGATTAATGGAGGAAACAATCAACAGACCAATCGATAACGATATGATCCTGAACACGAGTCTGTTGAGTCGTAGCACATCTTACATTAATCAAACTTTGTTATTTGTTGTTTTAGACAGACAGGAAATGCCTGTCGCTCATCCGCTGCAGCACTGAGCCCCGCGCGGCTCGGAGAGGTTCACAGAGGCCTTTGGTGATGTCATAGCTTTCCCAGGCTCCTGTGGGGTGATGGGAAAAAAAGAAAATGGTTGTGAGAATAGAAATAGGAAGCCGCTGTGGATAAGAAACAGTGAAAAGAAAACAAGCAAAAAATTCCGGCAAACCTTTTGGACAGTCCCTGTTTATCGATTTACTTGTAAAGCCACACTCCCTTTTTCCATTTGTTATGCTTTTTCTGACAGAAACCAAGTCCACCCACTTGGAAATGTAAGTATGATAACAACTGTTATCAACTGTTTATTATGTTCAAAACCCCAAAAACAACACTTTTAATGTGATACATCATGGTTTCTTAAGTGTAAATCTCTTTTCTGCCCCAATAAGGTGTCAGGTAGGGCTGCAACTGACGCTCATTTTCACTAACGATTAATCTGGCGATTATTTTGAAAGTGTCAATCGTGTTTCACAAACCCCAAGATGAAGTTTTGTTTTTTCCACAAACCAAAGACATTCAGTTTACTGTCAGAGGTGCAAAAAAAACAAAACCAAAAAACACAAAAATCTTAAAATCAGAGAGTATTTTTCTAATAAAAACAAATTAAACCGATTCATCGAGTGTCAAAATAGTTGGCGATAGACTTGGTAGTCTATTACTAATCGATTAATTGTTGCAGCTATAGATTCAGGGCTTAGCTCAAGGGCATTTCACTAACATATCGTAAAAATTGGTTAATTGCAACGTGTCTTGATTAGTCTAACATAATCTCCATCTCGTACTGATGACATTTTTTTCTCCTCTAAATCTTTTGGCTGACCCATTAGAGGTCCTTCCTTTCATATGTTTTAAATAGGCATCACTAGGTGGCGCCACTATATTACCTTGACATTCCAAAGTGTTAGGCGAGCCAATAGAGTGTGCAGCACTAGAGAATCTGACTTTGGCGAGTAAAGGGATGAGTTCACTGGATCATTGAAGCCAAGCTGAGCTCTTCTATATCGTTTGTTCTCCCTCGCTATATTAGGTCATAAATCCGTGACACTGTTTCTATCTAAACATCCCATTGGTCAAATGAAAATTTACAGCGCGTGTTTACTCTGCGCTTCAGTGGAAGTGGCCGCTTACATCTCGGTGCCTGAAGCAACAGGTGTGGTTGTGTAATGGTTGTCCAAGGTCTGTTCCTATTTTTGAGGGTTCGCCGCAGGGCCCGTCTTTTGAAGAGGGCCGGTGCTTGTTATATATGTTTGAGAGCCCTGTGTCAGTGGTGTCTGGCACCCACTCCTTCAACCATGATGTCAGCAGAGGACCCGATACCATCAGACACGCTGAATGTTTTGGAGGAGGATGAGAGTGGGGAGCCGAGTAGTCGTAGAGAAAACCAGTGGATTGGATTTCAGGTCGGGCTCGATCTGTGACACGAGGTCCATCGCCGCGACTGCTTGATGTGTTGTTTTCAGATCACATCGCTGCCAGAGAAAGAGAGAGAGAGTATGACTGTGGCCTTGCACCATCTTTATTATTCAAGAGGGCCTGGCTCCATGACTGTGTGTGTGTGTGTGTGTGTGTGTGTGTGTGTGTGTGTGTGTGTGTGTTTGTGTGTGACAAAGGTGAGAAAGAAAATGAGACATCATGATTTTATTCACTGCATAATTTATCACCTATTAATGATCAAGTGTCAGAGCAGTTGCTACACCTTTTTAATGTTGATTTAAATTTGCTGAAAAGGTCATGGCAGTTGTTCGGCCTTTCTTCTTATTGAGGCTGAGGATCATTTTCCATATTGAGCAATATCTTTACAGATCCGGAGATGGTTTAATATGATGGCATAACAATGCTAATGCTAATGATATGGAGATCTCTTTAAACTGAGCTGACTTCTTTTAACTTGTTTTATCCAACCAAAACCTCAAACCCAAAAATTTTCAGTTTGAATTGATCAAAAAAACTAACAAACAGAAAAGCAGCACAAACTCCCATTTAGGGAGGCTGGAATCAGCAGATGTTTAGATGTTCCGCTTAATAATTGATTTCAAAGATGAATCGATTATCAAAGTTGTTTCCAATTCACTTTCTTATTGCGTCACCCCTATTTGATACTGTTAGTCACAATTTCGTTCTCCCAAAACCCTCCGTGTTTTCAGTGAGACGTCTAATGCGGCGCGACGATATTCACTCTCCCTCTTCCATTAACTGTGGCGAATAGAGTCACTCATCCGATCCCATCTGAACTGTCTGCTTAAAGGCAGCAGACCACAAATCTCCCTTATCACAGTCTCGGCCTCATCCTCTGAAGTTACAGTTCCATAACCTTTCTGCCTCCTGTTCCTCCTTGTCTTGTCTCCTCACTTCCAAAACAGGGGGGAGAGTTTGGCCGTTCCTAGAACTGTGAGCCGGATGTTGCCAATGAAGCTTGGGCCTAACGTGTGGAAGCACCTGATAAGGGTGTTAAAGTGACAGAAGAACAATCGCTGGCAAAGGCAGCCTATAAGTGAGAGCCAGATTCACTGTCCCACAACCTGAAAGTGTGTGTTTCCCAGAGTCTGGAGGTCAGTTTTTGTAATATTCCAGTGATTCAGACAGAAAAGATGGAGGAGGGGAAGAAGAAGAAGAAACTGTACTCAAGGTGATAATGGACATTTTTTTTGCCCCTGTATTGCTTTTTGTTGCTAACGGTCCTCTGACATATTAGATACGCTTTAAGAAAGGAAGTTCTCATATTTACAAGTTCCCGAAATAGCCTCGTCACCCAGCACTGTCAGTATATCAGTGTCGGGTCGGGAGCGGGGGGCCCCCAGCAGAAGTTTCCCACACGTGTCACAGGCCAATGTCATGACAAGAGAACGAAAGAGAGCGAGAGAGAGAGAATGATAGGGGGGGGGGGGGGGAATAATGAGCATGATAAACACAAGCTCCTTCATGTTTGAAGGAGACAGGGGTTGAGGCAAAAGGATTGGACGGCGGTCGACCAGATGGCAGCAGAGGGACGTGGAGAACGGGAAAAGGGGCACAGATGGGCGGAAGCACTCAGCGGTGTAGAAGTGTTAAAGGTGAACCGAGTGTCTGTGAGACTGACCCCGATGTTTCCCTCGTTCAAATCAAACGTGGAGGGTTATGTAATGGGGGGTTGTTAATGGCGCCCACCCACAGCTTTGTCTTTCTTCTCGCTGATGGGAGGACACAAAGATCCCAGGACTGTAATTCCTACCTGTCGCGGGGCCCCAGTTGTTTACCTGTTTGAACATAGTAGCTGCATACTGTACATTGTAATGTCCTAAAGTGTCCTGGGCATGAGATCAATTTACAGAGTTCCCACCGGCTCACGTCCTTCCGTGACAGTCGACTTTGATGTCTGGTATGCAGCGCGTCTATGAAGTGAGCCTCCAGATATCGGAGGGGGGTGTCCAATCCAAGTTGGCTAGACCTCGATAGCGCTGGAACTAACTGCCGCATTTGAACGTTGCTCACCGGTACCCCTCCTCATGTACGGCCTTAGATTGAAGAATAAAGAACAGTACAAATACAAAGACCAGGTCTGGTTTTCATTCTAACATGCAGGTTTACTGATCGCACCGGCAACGTCAATCATCTGTCTCTGATTACTATTGCAAGAAATTTAAAAAATGATGTATTTTCTGTCCCTTTGCATCCATGTAAGGAAACACACAATTGTGTTTATTTTGGTGTAGGACTTTAACTGGGTCAGCCAAAACAAGCTGATCTGAATCATAGGAAAACAGAGGGCGCCTGGCTCGTTGCCCCTGATCTGTCTCTGTTGCTGCAAGTCAGTCATGAAGAAGAGCTGTTTTTCCATGTGCATTGTTTATTTTCCTCATTCTATTTGGCGATGCCACAATAAGATGGGAACACTGCTAATTTTCAGCCTCTGCCTCCCCATACTCTGACAAATTTTCAGTACTGACAGAGACAGTTGTGAAATCAAGAAGTAAAGAAGAGAAGCCTCCTTATGAACCATTTCCACCTGAATCCTTGAGATAGAGCGATGTGTATGATTTTGTTTCATTTGCGAATGACTGATGTGTCATAGACTTTACACAAACACGTATTATCCTGTACATCTCACAACTTGGGACAGTGATCCGTGATCCTGAAGTAATACCTCAGGTAGGAGCAGACGAAGAAGGAGGTCGGGATGTGCTCAGTGAAGGGCATCTGTCCAGAACAGCAGAGGAGTCGGTAAGCACATCAGCTCCGAGTTGCTCCATAGAAACTAGGGATGGATGGCAGCTGTTTCCCTGGAGACCTGCACTAACAGGACCTGCTCTATAATTACCTACGCCCACGCAAGTTGGTAGCAAGGCAGAGAGCGTGCCTAAGGCTCAAGACCAACGGCGAACGACTTTTTAAATTCACCCTGCCACTTTGTGATGTAATAGTCGGTGGAAGAAAAGATGCGTAAAGGTGGCATGACTGCAGAGCTAAGATGACAGGTGAAATGTTCCTTTGCTGACGACAGAATTGATTCCTCTTTCAGCATGATAGATGTTGGCCCTATAGCAACAAAGGCCAGCAACTATCAGCTAATGAAACCCCAGCGTGGCCTCACTGTTCAACTCAGAGGACACGAGTCTCGGTATGCAACATGGAAGTGACAACACTTATTAAAGGCTGAGCAGAAAAAGAGCTGCAGGCCTTGAAATCGCCCTTGACACAAAAAAGAACAGCATGTTAATACCGGATTTGCTAGTGCACTGCTGCTGGGGTCTTCAGTCTCTTTATATGACAGTTGACATGAGTGACTCACGCACCCAGAGCTCAGGCAGGAGAGGCTCCACTCGAGTCCCCCAGAGTGTCAATAACTGTCTGTGTCTTTCACGGTGATGCAAAGTCCAGTGAGAGAAACGAAAACTTGCTTTGTGTCACAGCCTCTTGTCTTATTTTGCTGAGTTTCATTTTGCTTTTGCTGTGTTTTTGGAGGCGAGCCATGGCTAGGGCACAGGACCCGTGATGATGCCATGTAAAATGGACCTATCATCAGCAATAACACGAAACCAGGGGGAGTTACGTTGTTTTGATAACAGTTAATGCTCAGACGCCGACAAATTCCGCACTGACAAGAGCGACAAAGTAGCTTCCATGGCCTTTGACACTTGCAGAACGCTCCTCTGTCTAGTCTTTCTTCCCTGCATGGGAAATTTGGAGCCAAACGTCCTTTATGTCATAAAGAGAGGGGCAGGTCGTGGACAACTGCATGGTCGAAAGACTGAGTCGGAGTAGTTTATCTTACATACAGCTCAAGTCTGTGTCAGTGTCTCGACTGCAGAGGAAATATGTTGTTGTTGTGTAATGTGGTACCTGGACCTCTCTGCTATTCCTATATGCCCTTTCCTTTGGGACTGAGAGACACGCACAGAACACACTCACGATCACACACTGTTGGTCAGCGTGTAACATGACCGCTGCCGGCTGTACACGAACGTCTTTCACTTCGTGGAAACACTGGAATCTTTTCTCAAACTGACAATTTGTCCAAGCCTGTTGTTGAAAGGGGGCTTAGATGTCTTTTAGCGAATGAGGGACCACGCAGGGGTAATAATAGCTACGGTATTTTGTGTCATAACCCGAGGGCCCTCAGTGGGTTGTCGAGCCCTTCGCGGTCCACATCACAAGGGGTGCTGCGGGTGGTGGGGGGACATTTTGTTAATTCTTGCAACATGCAGGGACATTTCGGATCTGTTAACGTCTGATTTTGGAAAAGAACCAAATGAGAGTGAATGCTTCAGCTGTTGTTATTGTTTATTATAGTTATTGCCTAGTGTAATTTCAAGTCTACTGAGGAAATACTTGATGATTGTGCATGTTGGATGAGTGTTTATTGCTTCTAAAAAAAAACACTTTTAACTCTCGCACTATTAACACACTTCACAGCACAAGAGTGAGAACTCAGTTCTGCTTGTCTGGAACATTAACTTTGATAAGCCGCTGCCATAACTGTAGTGAGAATATCATATTACATGATGAAAACATGAAAGGGGAGCAACAAAGAAATTGATTAATTGGTGAAATGGTTCCGGCTGAAAAGCACCAAACCGGGCTTCTCAGCAGCTCCTCAAACCCGCTTGCATTTCTCTAATGACATTTTGGATTCCTCTCGCCTGAATATTTGAGAGTGAAGCAATTTAGAGGTTCGATTTTTAGGGAGCTCCAAGGCAAATTCTGATAAGCTTTAAATGGCTTGGGAAGCGAATTTCCTTTTGAACCGTGTCATAAATTCTAATGACATTAACAGGCTAAGTTGGGATCTTCTTAACTTTAAGTTTGCTGTTTCATAAATACCGCAAGAATTCACTGCTCTCCCCCGGTATCCGTCTGAAAGGATTAATGCGAATATGGCACAACTGCAGCGCAGCAGTGAAACCCTGTGGGTCAACAACAGCCAATCCCGCCATCATTACATTATCCCACAAGAAACACACATTTATACCATTATACAAACACCGACATCACTTTTATTTTAATAAGCTTTTGAAGAATGATTAAAAACATTTAGCTTTACCTCGTAAAATTTTTACTACCCGGCCACAATGTCTATTTCTGGAGTGTGCCTGACATACGCTGCTGAGCGGGCCGCTGTTGATTGCGTGGAGTCATGTTAAAGATGACAAAGACCTTGACATGGACACCAGCTACGACTTTCCTGTCCCGCTTTGATCAGATACTAGACACCAGCCAGAGCTTTGATTAGTCCTCTGACTCTGCAGGAATCCATGAATTTTCCACTACATCAAACGCGCTATTGATGAGTCACTGTTTTGAAAGATGAAGGGGAAAAAAAAAAAAAATGACGATCAAATTTTTTAGTTTGTCCTTTTGAATCAAGTCATTGCTGCAACTCATAAAGCCAAGGAAAAATTTTGAGACATTCTAGGTCATGCAAAAGGAATACCTTCATGTTGCATGACCTATAACGCCTCAAAATCGTGAGTCTAGAGATGCACTTGTGTGCGAAGACACGTTGCTGTGTTGGCTTGTGTTGTTCTGGGCTTAGAGTGTTTCCTGCATCTCCTTCGGTGGTGCATCCGCTCCTCATCCCAGAGAACATGAAGACAATAGAACAGATGGAGGAAGAACACTGTCCTCGCATCTGGTTTAATGCATTGAAAGGCCATTTTTAGCACGTCTCCCACTGACAGGGAGGCCTAAAACAACACTTCAGTGGAACTACGCCACTGTTTCATGTCCGGCTGCGGAAAACTGAAAATTTAGCTCCTGATCGAAAAGTGCAAAAATGAATTTACTTACGGTTTACTATGCTTTTAAAATGTCAATAACAGTAAATATGTCAAAACATTTTCTCAGTGCCATCCTACTTTACTATCTTCCATTGTGTTTAGAGTAGCAGGAGTCCTTTAAAGTCAGAGCAGAGATTTCAGAATAGGATTTAGACCCCTTTAGTGGAATATCCACTATAATTACCATTATTAACTACCAAGGACACGCGCCATGTGGTCACAGCGTCCTGCTGGGGAATTTTGTCTCATGTTGTCCACTTCTCCGTTTCCCCACATTTCCTGTCGGGTCAGTCAACAACCACTAAAGCACGGTGGCTCATAACAAATCACCACAACCTCATAGTCATGTCCTGGCCGACCACAAATTTCTCTGGAAGCATGGAAGTTTGATTTTGACCTTGGAAACTAGTATTTTACCCAACAAACAACTTACACACTTTTTTTTTTTTGGAACATTCAGCGTCAAACCTCCATTGCAGATGGAGCTTCCTCTGTTGTGATGAAGATACTGCAGATGAGCATTTTCCATGACAACTGAGGAAACCCCAAAGACTATGTGATATGACTGTGGTTGAAAGTTCAAGAAGAAAATACTAAGTTGACCTTGATTTTACAAGTGCAATGATGTAGACGAAGTACTGAGAAAATAATGCAAAAGTGGATCAAGAATGGAGAAAGTGAAATGATTAAAAGTTCAGTCTCAAGGAGAAATGACTTGAACTTGTCTAGTGGCTGCTTGAGGCAACATTGTGACATTTAAACCGATTGAAGAGTGGTGGGACGGTCTGAAGAGCTTTTTGCAAGAGGATTATTGCTTCTAAGGTCTAAAATTGGCAGTTTCCTGCTTGCTATGTTGTTGATGCAAAATGAGGAATAACTAATTATTTTAAGTATCCACATTGTTCTTTTAACTGGTTTCCCAAAATAACCCAAAACCCCTATGAAAAAAAAAAACTTTGAGTAAAAAGTTATAAACCCTGATTGTCAATTTACTGCGTTGTAGTGCAGCGTTCTTACCAGCGGCAGTTCTTTGTTTCCCCAATTTACACCATTTGCCGGTGATTCACTCCGCGTGGTGTTTTCAATTTACTGAAATCTGAAATTGCAGAAGTGAAACCAAGCATGCGTGCATTTTGTCTGCTCAAGACTGCCACAGCATTCGGTCTCATGATCTGAGGATTCTGGAAATTAGAACAATCTGTGAGGGCACCGAGCACATGGCAAGAACTCCCTCTCAAATGGCTCCAATTAAAGGCAAATGTTGCGCTGTTGCTTTGATTTATAGAAAAAAAGAGTTGTTTTCAATTCACTGTGTTTCGTCATATTTGTGAGGGAATTTTACTGAAACAACGGCTTTGGCAATAGTCAAACTTGAAAAGCAGGTGCTTGACTCCAACGGCCTGTTAAGAGTCGACCTAATGAAAAGACAGGAGCACAAATTGAAAGCAGATGCGAATGCGCCGTGGTACAAAGCGGTACTTGAACAAAAAAGAGGTGACCATGAAAAACATTGTTGTATGAATGTGGCTCATTGTGCCGGCCCATGTGTGTTTGATGGAGACGGCTGTGTTCACATCGAAGGTGGGTATGACTCACTTCATCCATTAGATCAGTGGGGTTTGGACAGGAGCCCTCCCCTGATACTGAGACCACCGCATACAAACCCTCCCAAACAGCCATCTGCTTGGCATTTCTTCTCCGCCTTTTGACTCTTTAAAGAGAATTTTTTAAAAACTGCAAATGTAACACTTTGCTGTCCAAGGACCAGTCACTGCGCTCTGCGTGGCAACAGTCACACTGCTGTAGGCCAAGTTTCCTGGAGCAAACGAGTCGTGTCTGCCCTCGTTCTCTGGAAATAACTTAATTTGCTGTATAGAGGCTCTCGTGAGATCGCTGCATCACAGATGCCCGATACCCTGGAGGGGGGACCGTATACATTATGGTTCATGTTAGAGCAACACATTCCTGTTTGCATCCAATCAAATAAAAATAGATGCAGCCTTCTTACAGTAGTGCACTCTTATGTCCTTCGCCTAGCTTTGCCGGAGTGATTCACAAGTCTGGACCAATCGCTTCTCACACATCGCAGCCACTAATCACAACAGAAATCTGAAGCGCTTGCCAGGGTGTGAGGCCAACTACTGCAGTAGTAGTGAAGAATCTGGATTGAAGCGATGCCAAGTTGTAGCTCTGGCCTAATTCTGTTCATGGTGGTCAGAGCGGCGATGAAGGCTCTTTCCCGTCTTTGCCTCGGCCCTATGCTGTCAGAGCCATCAGACTCATGTTGGATATCTGTGTTAACAGCGTCCAGGGGTCAGGGCCGAGGGTGATGCCGAGTCGCAAATTAGGGTTTTTTGGCCGAGTGACACGATGTCTAAATGAATGTGTTTTATTTCCACTGTCCGCACACTGATCTGAATGTACTTATTGAGGCGTCACTGCATATCTAAGAGGTACGTGCAGTGTTTATACATGTATCACAGAGACGAGCTTTGCAGTTCATCTTTAAGTGCTGTTGCGTATTTCATAAGGCTGTAATCGTAAATAATTGTTTGACATATTGGGCTTATTTGCTTTTTTTGCCCAAAGCTAGATAAGAAAATTGATACCACTCTCATGACTGTGTTGTAAATATTTGAAATTATAGCCGGCGGCTGTAGAATAAAGACTGGAAACAGCGAGCTTGTTTGTTTAATCCATATGAAAAACATAGTGTAAAAATGATATGTTGTGGTTTTGTTAGGGCGCTGTGCTAGATTATTTCTTGGCGAGGGGAAGTGCTTTTCTGGAGTCTTGTCGTAACCCAAAGGAAAACTTTTACTTCTTGTTTTTAAATTTCACATTTTGCACGCATTAAACGAATTAAATGTAACATTTTAATCAGCGAGCTGCAGTAGTGCTCGTGGGCGGATTTCGTTACCTTTATACACAGTCGAGGCAGCCCTTTTTTGCTTAAATGAATTGAAGCAACCAGCTGCGGCCTCCATTTCACCGAACACTCAACAAGGAAGCAAGTGAGCGTATTTCCAAAAATGTCAAACTACTCCTTGGACATTCCCTGTGTTGTTAAACATCTCTGCAGACATCCAACGGTGACTTCTTACTGCAAACAACCCTGAAACTACGGTTCCTTGCCTTTGGAACAGAACCAGCCAGGCGATCATTATTCTTTCATTAGCACACCATAGTCTGAGCTCGGGCTGCAAAGCAAGCATCGGGGGAAGCTGCACTTGTTACTGCAGCTCGGCTGTGTTTACAGGGAAGGCTTGATTGCGGACTCCACTGCAGCCTCATGCTCACTTCCTGTGTTAATCCCCGTTGCGGCGCTCTCTCTCTGAGGCGATGGCGAGGGCGTGGGGGGAATTTTCACTTCTGCTTCTCTTCACCCCAAACACCATTCACCCAAGGCGCACATAAGGAGCCACCATATCCTGCTAAAACAAACAGCATTGAGGAGGTAGAAACAAATGCTTTTGTCTCAGAGTTATTTTTAGTCCCCGCCTGCCTTTACCCAAACGCCATCTCTCACGAGACTTGTTCGCCCTGATAGCTGAATCGGATCATACATGACCATGTTGGCGGAACCCAGAGGCACCTTTCCTTGGTGTGATATGGATCATACAGCCTGGGAACAATCACCCAGTTCTGTCATATGTTTTCCAGTTAATCGAAAGGAATAATAACTTGCACACATTCACAATGTCATGCCTTTTTTCGTGCAACTCCTAACCAGCGGGACTTGGACAGACTATTGGACGCACAGCTGCTGTAAACGCTCCAGGCCTCTCTCTAATGCTCCACTATGGGAGATACACTGTCCGGGGCACTCCCTTCTCTAATGGCCCCAGTTTTCACAAGCTTTGCAGGCCACAGCTCCTCGGAGAGCGGTGTGGTCCAGAAGACAGGAAACAGCTTGAGAGAAGCCCAGCAGTCAAGGCTATGGGAGGGCAGAGGATAGGGTGGGTGGGTGGGTGGGTGGGGGGCGGGAAATAGGGGGATTTCCTCATATGGCGCTTGGACTTTTATCAAATGTGTGAACACACATGATTTATTGAATGATGATCAGCTCCCTGCGAGGTGTCTGTATTCCTGCAGGAAACCGTGACTTACAAAAGGAAGGATCAATTATGTCGGAGGTCTCTTTGCTCTGTATTCAGGTCAGTTTAACCCAGTCAGGATGGAAGAGAAATATCCTGTCGAACAATGACAATGATAATCACGATAACGATCACTGTTATCAAAGTTTGCACCATGCTGCCTGGATGACCCCCTCTATATGCAAATGTCCCGACAGACTTCCTTTAGATCACACATCCCCTTCGAGGTCGACGTTTGTCCCAGCCCATACAAACTCCTTCTTTTGGGGGGGGGGGGGGGGGGCTCCTTTATAGGATTTGAGTGAATTATTTTAAAAAAGAGTATTCAGAGGCTCCGTGATGCTTTTGAGTGGTGGTGGTGGTGGGGGTAAGGTGTATGGGGGGTGGGGGGATCTTGGCTTTACTGTGTCTTTAAAGTCGTGCAGGAGGGAAGCCTACACTAAAGAAAGGAGGGGGCTGCTGTGCGCCAGTTGGAGGTGTCCGCCTGTCGCAGCGGCTCGGGGTTGACGTTCAGAGGAGCGCGTCCATGCTCCCAGACACTCACACCGAGCTGGTTCCAGGCAGACGCTCATCGGACCCGAGCGCGCGCGCGCACACGCACACACACACACACACACACATGGATGGACGCACGGACGGAGAGACGGTGCACTCCGAGTTAACTTGACGGCCGGCGCGAGGAACCTCTGGATATAATGGGGAACGCGACGCCGAAACCCTTGATAGGTGAGAGACTTGTTATCGATCCGCGGCTTCAATTGCATGCGTGCGCGCGCACACGCACACACACACGCGCGCACACACACGCGCTCAAGCGACGCCCGGGTGAAGCAGACACATGTCGTGGTTCCTCCAGACGCTCTTCTCCATCAGGAGCAGCGCCTGGTTCTACTCTCCCCTGCCGTTTACACTGCGATGCATCTCTGACTAATACGAATAAGAAGAGAGAGGAGAATGAAAAGAAATTGATGAAAAGCATCATTAATGTGGTGGGTTTTTTTCATGGAGGCTTTTGACCATAGGCAAAGGATCAGTCCTCTGCAAATGGATCAGATCCGCGAGATCAATTCATATTCAGCACTGGAACTTATATAAATCCATTTCATCCATGGTTGTCACAGAAAAATGTCCAGTTACCAAAATAAACTGATATGAAATGGCCCCGTCAATTTCTGCCTTTGTGTGCGTGTGTGTGTGTGTGTATGCCCCTTATTGTCCTGTTTTGTTTTTTGTCATGTGTAGAAACACATTGTTCGTTATCATGAATCTGGCTGCAGACAGGAATAAACTTTTTTTTTTTTTTTGTCATACGTGCCATTCTTCATTTCACAGACTTTCTTAATCCCAATGGCAAATTGTGGCATTTGGCAGCAACCATAACACAAACGACTCACAAAGTAAAAGAAACGACATGAGCATGTACAAGAGTTTGATTAGAAAATAGAACATGAGGTAAACATACACGAGTAAAATCTCTACTAAAAACTGAACCAATAGGCCCATCCTGCAAATGTATTGCCTGATAAAATTCTGTAGTTATCCCATGTATCAGCGTCTTGTGAAAATTGCAACTCAAAGTGATGGTGCCATGGGAATAATTCTCTCTTCATGTAAAACTGTGGATGAGCTCTTGGAATCTCACTCCCCGAAAACACTTTGTCATGCCACCCAAAGCACATTACTTGATAATCAGTTCCCCATAACACTTTGATTTAATGACTGTCATACTCCCACGCCCCCGACAGACCCACTCGGCGGCTTAATGATGTGGTTACTGCCACCGAGCCAGCTGACACAGGGTTTGGACTGAGGACAGTAAGTCACAGAGGGGCAGGGGCAGCCTGGGTCCTATTGCTTGCACTGTATGGTTTTGATTAACGTGGAATTAATAGAGTATCTGCGTTTAATGGGTCTGTAGAGGAGACATGCACGATATATCAGAAAGTTTTTTTTATAGGTTCATTTTGAAGAAAAGTCATTATACCAGTGATGTCACTGAGATGTTCTTAGCAGGCAACTCATGTCCACGACTTCAAACAAAGATGTGACTAAACCGACCCGGAATTTTCCTTAAGACCCACCAACGTCCTCTGCAGTGAATGAGTTACAGTATGATATAATGAACACTCACAGCCTAGAGATATGCGAGAATAATGAGCCTGATCGTCTTGTGGCCAGAGATCACTCTGAGGAATGCACAAAATCAGTTTTATTTTTCAAAAAAGCTGGTCCTTGGCACAGCAGTGTGTCTTGTGCTGTCTTATGATTGCATTTATTTGTGCTTTTTCCATCATTAGGGGCAAGACAGGGAGACACCGTTCCCATTACCCAACTGTTTATTTCCTGAAATAATTGAAACAAACACAGTGTATGTGAAAATCGCTTTTTGACAGTAGCAGCCTCCGAGCTGCGTCTGAACTTTTCTAGTAACCACAATTCCGATCAGCTGACTGGACCAGGCCCTGTTTCTTTGCCGTTCCCATGATTTTTATGGCCTCAGCTCCAGGGACCATCACTGGCGTTACTGTTCAGTACTCCTCTCGTTGACCTATCCTCAGTTGTACCTCTTTTGTAAGACCATTACACGCGAGTCACCGAGCTAAGCATCTGTTATTTAACCATCTGGATTTCCTTTAGTAGAAAAAAAAACTTCTAATCTATTTCCACAATTCCTCTGTAGGCAAAGGGACCAGGGGCGTTGCAACAGGTTAGGTAAAGCAGGCATTAGCCTGGGGCCCCGAGCTGAAAGGGCCCCCCCATTGACAGTTGACAAGTCCACAAAAATGAAAACATTTTGAGACCCCCCTTGAATTCTATGATGGCAATGTACAGGAGACTGCAAAGACACAATGGTCAGGAACCCCTAAGAAGGCCCCTGGTTCAAGGAAGGGCCCCCTATGGGTCCCTTGTGCCAGAGTTCCCTTGAGCGGATGCAAATGTCCTCAATTGCAACAGTAGAAAAACATAGAAGAGAAAGTAACATAAATCTCGGCAAATCTACTGTAAGTGCATAGTAAAAGTTTAAAGGTTGCCTGTATATTTTTCTTGTAAACAAAGAGTTCAGTGTTCACCAAAACGCTTTGATAGTCTTTACACAGATATTCAGAAAACATTTTCGGAGCCGACCTCTTGTACATTTTATAAACCTGCGTGTTTACATTCACACATTTACCTGCCCGCTGTCTTCTTCTACCCTCGCTTTGTCGGTTGCACTGCTGCGTTCTACTCTGCAAACTCCCGCCACCTGTAGATGAGTGAGACAGTGTGAAACCGTTGCCGTGTGTCAGAGTGCGTGTCGCACCGACCACGTGCACACGCATGTGCACAAGGCCAGTAAGATGGCAACCCACTCATAAAACACTGCCCCGTAACGCTAACAGACGTCCAACAGCTCTACGGGGACGGACAGAAGAACCTTTGAGGATTCTCGAAGTACAACCAAAACAGCTGTAAGTTTCATTAAACGACAACCAGCGGTTTTCAAAGATTGGTGTTTTTTTTTATTTTCGGATGATTAGCGCTGTGACTCAGAAGTAATGGTGATATATGGGAGGCGCAAACTGGGGCGGACATTGGCCTAGCTGTAAGCTGTCCCTTGTTTCATGATCTATTGTGCTGTGCCTTTCATCCGATGATGGCAAGTGTCTATATCAGTCCTCACTGCAGACCCACAGTACATCACTGTCAGAGAGGTAGTTAGGCCTAAGGCCTGTGGGCTAATCCTCCACATGTTTTCCCCCAATACACTTTAAAATATATTTGACTCCCCCAAAAGCCAAGTTATCTGAGCAGAGAGGAAAGGGGGGCGCCCGCACATCATTTGAGATGTTACAGATGTTCTTGCTGCCGCTTCATAGTTTAGAATATAATCAGTGATAATGTCTAATTTAGGAAATGTACCGTGGAACATTTCACTGAGTTATTGTATTTACAGCGGTTCACAGTGGATTTTAAACAGAAACATAATCAGCCTTTGGCCCTGGTGGAGAGTACAGCCTCCCTTTGAAAAGTGGATTTCAGCCAATCTATACCATAAACACCCACCTACATCTTCGATTTTATTCAATGTTAGACCCAAACAATCCAAGTCTCATTTAAGTCCATGTTCATTTCGTCTCGTTTGATTTCTGATAATTCGTTTTGCGAGGCTCATCAAGGCATTCTTTTCCCCGAGCAGGACATTAACTCCTGTGAAGATCAAAGATTAGGCCTTTTATTTGGGTATTTCTTCACTGACGCGGCCCTGTGTGATTCATTCTCCACTTCTGAGGATAGCTGTGGACGAATGAAAAGGGCTATTCAGGGTTTGTTTATGCTGTAGGCCAAGGGTGTGTGTAGCCCATAAATAAGATGAAGACTTATCACGTCTGTTTTTTGACTTCCTGTTGATTTTTTTTTGTTATGTTTACTCCCTCCTGTGATACAAGTAATATTAGCTTTGCTCAAATCTGTGTGGATTTTACATAAGACAAAGTCCCCTTTTTTGTGTTTGCCAGTGATATATACATGTGGCTTTAGTCTAAATTTACCTTGTTACATTTCTGTGATATAAATGTTGCGCATGGTTGTGGTTAGGGGACTGATTTAGGATAGTTTATTTTTTTCATGTGAATGGGGTTACATCCTAAAAGAGACTATTTAATGTGCTTTTTGAAATCAACAGAGAGGCTTCATAGTGTCAGTGTGGGAAAGGAAGTGTGTGAGACTGTGGTCTCCTTTACATAACTGCCCTCTGCCCTCTAAACCAACTACCAAGGGCCACTTGCAGACGAGTCATTATGTGTGGATGTGTCTTTTTCCAAAAACTGCTATCGCTAATAACATTACCATTTTTACCTTGTCTTATGACTTACACGAAAGCCAGTGGCGAAAAGTAACAAACTAAATAAAACTAACAAAGTAACTTTTTTTCATTAATTTTTTTACACAATGGTTAAAATAACAAGCTTTCAAAAGTACAACACATTGTTAAAAATGAAACCAGTAGTTCACAGCCTTTTTTTCCCGGGAGTTGACAACTTACGAACAACAGTCAGGGTCACATTTCAGATGTTGTTAACAGGACCACCTGACAGGGTTTTTGTTTTTCCCGCTGAACGCATCACGTCTTCATTTCAATGAATGTTCAAATGATCCAATATCTCATCTAAGATCATAGCTTGAGAAGATTTGAGTCCAAAAACTAAAAAAACCTCTTTTTTTCATTCCTCTCCCATTCATTCCTCTGGTGTCACTGTAAATACAACTGTAGTTAAAGTGTCTCCACCCCCACCGGCTACAACAGTAACATGTTGCATACGCACGGATGCTTCTGTAATAATCAGATGATGTCAAACTGTATATAAGTATGTCATAGGGACCAAAAAGTACTTTTACCTTAATAGTCAAACTGCATTTTGCTGCTGACACTTATATACTTTTACTCAAGTAAATGATTTGAACAGTGAAAGAAGCAGACCTGCTGTTAACAAACCGTGTTGGCCTATGATCTAGTTTTTAATGTAGTTAATTAATCGGGTTGAAGCATTAATGGGTTTTCTCTTCTCTCTCTCTACCTCTGTGTTTGCACCCACAGATGCGACTCTGCAACCCCGCCCAGTGGCCAGCAGGCAGTACTACACCCTGCCTAACAGTGGAGCAGGTGTGGAGAGAAGGACGTCTCCGGTCAGCATCAATGTGGAGTCGCCCCGCTTCCACCCCCACGCCAAGGGCAAGAACATCAGGCTGGATGGGCAGCTTCGCCGAGCCACTCGCAAAAACAGCTTCTGTAATGGCATCACGTTCAGCCATCGGCCGGTCCACCTCTATGAGAAGGTTTGTTTTTTATCTCCTTTTTGCTCATTCCATCTATGAAGAACAGCCGTGTATTCATATCATTGCTCTTTCCTCAGGTGCGTCTTCGTCTGACAGGCGTGCACACCGGCTGGAGTGGAGCCCTACGCTTTGGTTTCACCAGTCTGGACCCCAGCGAACTGGTCGCCGCTGACATCCCCAAGTATGCCTGCCCGGACCTGGTGACGCGGCCCGGCTACTGGGCCAAAGCTTTGCCCGAGAGACTGGCCCTGAAGGACAACGTGTTGTCATTCTGGGCTGATCGCCACGGGCGAGTTTTCTACAGCATCAACGAGGGAGAGCCCATCCTCTTCCACTGTGGGCTCAGCATCGGCTGTCCACTCTGGGCCATCATAGATATCTACGGCATCACTCAGGACGTCACGCTGCTCGGTAAGCGTCTCATCGTGGTGTTTACTCTGTGAAAACTATAAAGAGAATTGTGGCTTTTCGTCATTATTGCAGCTGAGAGAGGCACAGAGTAGCTGACTCATAAACAATAGGGAAGTGAAAGAAATTTCACAACTTGCTTCTTATCAAACTAAACACAATACATCGTTAATAATCAAAAATATCCATAAAAGTGTGGCTATTTTTCTTTGACTGGATTGAACTTGTTCAGATTTTTGTCCTGACGTCCTGAAACTTAATCCAACACATTCAGAGATAGTTTAAGCAGCTTCCTGAGGGTTGAGGCTCTGAAGCAGCACAGGCCAGTATAGTTGGACTAGGTAGAGCTGCATTGGGCGCCGAACGAGTCAATGTGACAGACGAAATCTGTGTTCAACTTGAAGACCAGAACCGCTCCCTCTCGCATTGACAGACGTGACAGGTTTCACTCGTCGGAGGTCTGTCAAGTCGGTTCACCGCGAACCTCTCGCTCGCAATCAATCTCCACGCTTTCCCGCGCTTTCCAGCTCTCTCTCCCTCTACGCCTCCTCTCGTATTCACTGGGAGTGTTTATCTTCAGTCTGACAGGAGCTATGCCCATGTTTGGTCAAGACGGCAGATCCCAGGATCTTTGATGGTGGGGGCGGTGGTGGTGGGGGGGGGGGAGACAGCATGCTCAAATGCTCCAGCAGGACCACGAGCGACAGAAATGTTTACATCAGTCCCGCAGACACAGAGAAATTCAGCTCTACTATGAACTTGGTTTATGAATGTGTGTGTACGAGTTTGGGAAGGGAAGACGGGAACTGAAATGGGGAGGTACACAAATTGGTTCATGACAAATAAACTTCTGGCTGACGCAGATTATTTGTTCTCAAAACCTCCACAACAAAGAACACCTTTTCCCTGTCTTCGTTGTCTTCTGTAAGAGTAAACTGAATATCTCTGTTTACGATTTTGGAGGGTTGGTCACAATATTCTCACCTGGACAGGTCCCATGATGCCATGTCCAAGTCATGTAATGTTTTGTCAATCTCTTCCACCACAGAAAGCACGTTTGCGGAGAGCGTGGGCTCCAGCTGCCTGAGTGCGGCCCGTCTGAGTGCCTATCTGCCCCAGAGTAACCACGACTCTGCCAATTACAGCAACAATCAGCTAGAGAACAACCAGACCGCGGCTGCCAAGATGGCCAACCTCCAGCTCAATAACTACGCTCAGCTCATCCCCTGCTGCTCTTCCACCTCTTCCTCATCCACACCCTCCTCCTCGGCCTCCACTGGATTCAGCGTCCTGCGGGTGGTCCGGGGCCTCCCTTCCCTGTTGGACAATGACTTGCACTTTCACCCCGTCCGCGGCTCTGATGTAATACTCTCTGCAGACCGCTCAGCTGCCTGCATCCACTTTCTCGACAGCAGTCGGACTCTGGTGTTCAGTGACCGGCCGCTGCACGTGGGTGAGACTTTGTACGTGGAAGCTGGCCACTTGGGCCTGCCCTACTTTGGGGCGCTGCTGTTTGGTTTAACGTCCTGTGACCCGGCTAGTCTACATGCTGGGGACCTGCCGGCAGACCCCGAGGTCCTCCTGGACCGTAAAGAGTATTGGGTGGTGCACCGGGACTTCCCCGTGCCTTGCTCCGGAGACGTGCTCAGCTTCAGTCTGCTTCCTAGCGGAGAGGTGCACCACGGGGTGAACGGAGTGGGACGTGGCAGGCTGCTGTGTGTGGACTCCTCTCAGGTCCTCTGGGCCTTTTTCACCCTGCATGGGGCTGTCAACAGACTCAGGATACTAGGTAAGATGAGTGTGTTTACAGCAGCCGAAATGATGTAGACATGTGACACCAAAACGCGAAACTGAACTTTTACGTATTCTGCTTGCATGAGAATTGCTTAAAATAACTGTTCCTACAATTTTTATTGTGTCATCGTTGTAATTAGATGAAACTCGTTTGCAGCTCGAGGCTACATTAGCTGTAACATGATTGTAAAAGTCGCTTTGGACAAGAGCGTCAGCAAAATGAATGTAATGTAATGTAACAAACTGTGAGTAGTTGAGTTGCACTGTGGGTAACGCAGACACCAGGTTTTGATGATGTCTCTGGTTCTGTCAGCCAAGCTATGTCAAGTTAACCTATCTTTGTTTCATATGTAGTGGAAAGATACGATAGTTGTGTCAATCTTTTCATGCAGCTCTCCACCAGAGAGCAAATGTTTCCCAAAATGTTGAACTCTTGCTTCGCTATTTAGGTTATAAATGCCCATAAAGGGGACACATTCGATCTTCCCTTGAGTCTAGGCAGCCGCTGCAATTTATTTTTTTTCCCAGACTAAAGGAATGCAGCTGAGTAGTTTGGGTCTGAGTGTGCCTGTGACCTATCTGTCTCACTCCCTCTACTCCCACATGAACTCCCATCAGCTCACATCCCATTCTCACTGGGTTTTCTGATGCAATAATATTATCCTCAAACAGAGACAGTTAAAAGAAATTTATCAGCCTTACACTCTAGTGCTACAGTCAAACAGTTCAAGGACACACTCTCTGAATGCCACCTCTAAATTCTCCATGTGATCTTTGTGCCACAGGAACTCTGCAGTCCAGTCCTCCCTCCGCATCCCCCAGCACTTCTCAGAGCAGCAGCCCAGACGACAGTGACTCAGACCTGGCGTTCAGTGTCAACAGATCCTCCTCTGCCTCTGAGTCCTCTCTGGGTATGTTCCTAAATGTTGACAGCATGCTTATTGCTTCAGTTTGTACAGAAACCCACACAGGGTCACAGCGGGAAGCATCTGGCTGTGTAGAACTGTGGGAATTCTGGTCATGGGAAAAAGTGTTTTGTCTCACTTTTTGACGGGGCAACATCAGTTATCTTTACTTATATCAGATGTTCACTATGTTCAAGATATTCCTCCATGACTAAGTACATAGAGCCACAATGATTGGTCAATTTAACATTTAGTTGATCAATCTTTTTGGGTTTGGGACTGTTGGTTGGTCAGGACATATGATGACATCACATGGGCTCTCAGAAATGGACATATTTGACTGTTTTGTCATGTTACACAGACCAATAATAACTCTGAAAATTATCAAACAAGTATGTCATTATTTATTATTGCAACCATTATTTGCAGCCCTAGCACATACATATTTTGTATGGGTTAGTAGAAATAATTCAGCAAATCTTAATATGTCATATCCACATCTAAAAAACCTTATATAAAAAGATGAATCACACTGCAAAAAAACAGTAAACTTAAAAAACAAAACTACAAGAACAAGACTAATCTGTACACATAGTGTGTCTGCTGCATTTGAAGACTCACGTTTCTCTCTCCCTCTGTTCTTATCTCTCTCCTCCCGCAGTGACTGCTCCCAGTTCCCCTCTCAGTCCTCCCGTCTCCCCCAGCCTCACCGCCTCAGAACTGCCCTCTGCTGGGAAAAACGGAGAATGCACTATTTGCTTCGACCAGGAGGTAGACACCGTCATCTACACCTGCGGACACATGTGTCTGTGCAACGACTGTGGACTGAAGCTGAAGAGACAGATCAACGCGTGCTGCCCGATATGCCGGCGGCCCATCAAAGACGTCATCAAGACATATCGGCCGTGAAAGGTCCAGACGTTTGAGAAGGTGCTGTGACTTCTGTCGCTGGACGCCACTTGCTTCTCCTTCTCAGGCTTTGTTGGACACATACCTTATTTCCAATTGGAGATTAGCCACACCAGGATGAAACTGTGCCTATATATCAATTCTGTTTGGGTAAATCATATCTGGAGACGGACCAGACTCTTCATACGCAGAACTGTGACACAGCTCATGAAACATAGACTGCACACAAGCTATTCTATATTTTTGGCTAAAGAAGAGGAGATGAATCATGTGCTCCTGTTTTGTATTCTCCATGTATTTGTTGTGAATGTTTTTCTCCTTACCACCGTCATCCTAGATATTTGTGTGCTTCAACAGAATATGCGGACCGTATTTTATGACTTCTAGTGCCTTAGAATCGTCACATTGTGTGTCCAAGTAATTATGCTAACAACCCCTAGCCATATTTCAATGTACAGTACCGAAAGCTTGTGGTGAATAAGGCGCACAGACACAGATGATGCAATAAAGGGTGTAACAGTACGTAGAAGGGTGTAACTGTATGTTAAGTGTGCTCGGTGGCGTGCTTTAAGAGACGTGTGCTTGAAAACATTGTTTGGGAAGTATAAGATTATGAATCAGTTTTTTGCACATTGAGAGATTAATAAATGTAGACTAAGTGTGATTCAAATGTGTCTTCTTTTAAAAAAACAACAACGATATGACCCTCAACTCTGAAGGTTCACTTTAGAAAATGTAAAGAAAGTTTGCACCAATCACATTCATGTAACCTATATAAAAGAATGGAATATATATATATATATATATATATATATATATATATATATATATATATATATATATATATATATATATATACATTGTTAGTCTCACAATAACCCCTACTACAGTATATACCGATCTCTGATCAATGTTCCATTTTTTAAAATGTATTTTAAATGCTGCAGAACAAACTAAACACAGACCTTGAGAGGAGACAAGTTTTGTCAAGATCATGTTCCCTGTCCTCACTCAGACATGCAGGTGGAATTTGGTGTCACTTCAGCAAATTATGATTGATAGTGCACAAATGTGTATCAATAATATCTAGTTCTTATGTCTTCACTTCTGACAAATATGTCATATTTCATATTGCATGTTGAATGTCAGTTAATAATGTCTACGATGTAGCTTTAAAACGTCATCAGTATTTTGCTCTTTCACCAGTGGATAAAAAGTCAAGTGTCCTACCAGGACATCAGAGTCTTCTGACCCCTTTACCCCCTCTTTTTTTTGCAGCTTTATGCTTAACTGTCTGAGCCCGGACCTGTCGTGCGCGACAGAAAATGCGTCATGTTATAAAAGTTCTCATAACATTTTATCAGTTTATGGAACAACTTACGATTTGTTTTGACGGGAAGCTAACATTTGCGCCATTGCAGGCAGGGCTTCCGTGCGACCGTGGCCCCTTCAGAAGATTTGTAGTGCGGCCTGGATCTTCAGTGTCTTTTCGGATACTTTGTACAACATGTCCACGGTGATAAATCCAACATTGAATGACTTTTATGGTAATTTTTATCCCGTTTTTCAAGACGTAAAAGGCTCCTCTTGTTGTTAGCCGACTTCTAGCCGTCCATTTTAAATGCACTTGACCAATCAGAGGCTTTGTTGCAGAATTGTAGCAATCAGACACTGTGTTAAAAACAAAGATTTTACACCGAAAACAGGACCTCTCACTCCTCCTGTTTACTCCTACTACTACCACTGACACTCCTCTGTGTCACTGCAGACAGGAACTGCTTTGCAGAAGGGCACAGGTGACTTTTTGGGTTGAAAAGTCAAAGGACTTGAAATATACATAACTTTTGATTTGCATGAGTAAGATTTTTTTTGCAATTGTTTTATCTTATAGCCAAGGCTTCAAAGAGCAGCTTTCAAGAGGGAAACATCTTCATCATTGTTGTTTGGTGTGTCATTATAATGAATGTCTGTGAGATTAAATTTCCGTTTTGTTTTTTGTTTTTCTATTTATACATTCATGTGATATAACTGTAGCATACATATTCTGAGCCTAAGTTGTCCTGAAAAAAAAAAAGATGTATATAAATTGACTGTACATTACTTGGTTGAGGTTTAACAAGCATTACTACACGAGGTGATGCGGCAGACCAAAAATAGGAAAAAATGGCTAATGGGTTCAGAGGGTTAAAACATATTTGCAAAAGATTTGTAAAGCACTCTTTGTGCTTGGTTGACTTTGCCACTGGCAACAGCCTTCAATAAGGCCCATCAATCAAAAACATTTCATAACAAATACTAAGGTCTTTTTCTCTTTAGTCTCTTCTCTTTCATTTAGGCAGCGACTCCACACAGGTCACAAACAACCGTCCTCTGTCTGCTTCTGGGATATCTCTGAAGGCACTGATAAGGTAGATAGCCATAACAAACAGCCAGTGTCTGCCGCAGACACTCAGCTCAGGCGCCTCTGTTGTAAGGTGTAAGCTTTTTGTCACACGAGTTGAATTTGTAACCACACATCACAACAGCCACAAAGTTTGTGCAAACCGTTAACTGGAGACTCATTCCCCGCTGATTGACAGGCGGCAGGTATGCACATATTCCTTGGAAATAATTGGGGCAATTAAAAAGTGCGTTTGCAGTGTAATTGAATTTTATGATTTGGAGAAATGGCTGCATTAAGTGTGAATAGCTAGTATGTTCAGTAAATAGGGATGATGCACCACACATGATGTGCTCACACATTTTATAGACAAAGCAAAAGGCAAATATAAAATTATGAAACGACCCAAACACTCCTTATGTCTTCAATTTACGCATTTCATGATCCAATAATCCGCTGCTTTGAAGAAAACTTGCACAGACCATAAGTGAATCCAAACACAAGGTTTTATCCTGTCACAATCACATTTTATTTAGCCTGTACAGACACTCATTTCTCCCTGCAGAGACAAACTCATGATCTTGCAATGAAAAAGGCATCGGGCTCAGTAAAGTGTAGCCTCTGTTAGAGGATATTGCATTTCCCCTCCCAGCAGCGGAGGAGAGAGATTTCCTTCCCGTTCCTGCAGAACACAAGAGATTGAAATATATTATAACACATGCTGTCATGTGCTGCTGATACATTTCAGGCCACACATCAAAGTGTGGTTTGAATTTTGAGCATGTGTAATGTGCTCTGACTAGACTTGCTGCAGGCATCTTCATGCTTCATGGTACTGTTCAAATAGATGCTGCTGGCAGAGCCACACAGCTTCCTGTCACATACATTGCACAGGCGGACAATAAAGACATGAGGTAATGAAGCCTGTCTCATTTATCTACCCTCTCTTAAATCAAGAATGTCAAATGTGAGACATGTAATGATAAATGGATGTCGGGAATGAGACAACTCACCGGCAAAGCAGATCAGCGTCAGAGCTGAACTGCCAAACGGAGTCAAGATCCCCTCCACATTGCGATGTGCTGCCTTTCGTAGTTTGAGTCTCGGGCTCTCGTGAGACTGATATTGAGTTTCGCAGCTACATTCACTGTGAGTATCAGTGGAGCTGAATATTAAAGCCAGTGTGTGTAGAATTGAACTTTTTTCCCCAAAGGCAACAAGGCTCCTTCACAAATTCTCCTTCTGAATGAGGTTTAAGTTTCTTAGCTATTTGCTCACTCACCCCCCCGCCAAAACAAAACCTGTTACGAAACATTGTCTCTGTCATGTCGAGGTCTTGTGAAAGAAGAGCATCAACTTTATCTAAGAGCGTTTGTCCTTGTAACTCATCCAGTTAAACATGTTTCCAGCTGTAATGACGCTCGAGATTGACCTTTTTTCATCACTGTAACCTCATCCCTGGAAACTAGTCACACTGGCTCGTCTTTTACTTATTTACAAAATATTAATCGTCCGTCAATTTCTCTTGGAAAGTGCAACATGACTATGTCTCCATGATGCATGAAGACATAGTAAGGACACGTTAGCCTAATTAGCGTAAGGACACGTTAGCCTTCAATTTAAAAAAAATCATGGGAATTATTTAGTATTTCTGAGTAACCTTTTTGTATTAAAGGCACAAGAAGAAGGGTCTTCCCCACGCCTGACTTAAAGCATGAATAGCCGAGGAGAGACATTCAAAAGTTAGTCTTTCCATGTAGGTAGTTGACTGCTACAGATGATTCATTTGCTTAAAGATGAATGAAGGCCATAATCAGTGAACAGGGGCGCTCTTAATAAAGCTAATCAAAGCACTCTTACTGTGAAAGCTATAACAATATCACAATAAAATTCAGGAACTTCAACTTCAGGCAATATCACATGCATTTTTGTTTTTGGCGACATGATGAATGTATTGTAAGTCGAACGTTTACTCTTATTTCAGTAATATTTATTGTGCATGTGCTTGATTCTGTTCACCAGCTGATCTCTGTCTGTGTCTGTTTGTGTTCAGTGGGTTTACTAGAGTCAACTGGCAGATCCAAAAGTGGGTCAATGAATGAATTCTGCACCACAAAGGACCATTTTAACATCAAGGTGATTTTTTCTAATTCAATATTACTATAAACATGTCGATTAATACAAAGCAACGTTAAACCACAACAATTATGGTTCATTTTTTTCATGGTACACTGACTGGCGGCTCAGTCTGAAAACATTGCTTGTGCGAGAAAACGACATGAATCCTCACTAGTAATATTCCGGATATTTGTGTAAGCATCATCCACACAGAACCAAAACAACATTCTCATCTTCTTCCTCTGTGGCTGTGTGTCATGTGGTCAGGAGTGGGACACAGCTCCGGCCCCATTCTCGTGAACACGATATCTCAGTGAGGGAATTTCTTCAAGTTTTGGCACAAATGTTCACCTGGATTCAAGGATAAACTGATTAGGATTTTGGTTGTCAAAAGTCATGGTCCCTGTGACCCAAAAGGTCATCATTGGCATCCTAATGTTCTGCAAATACACATTTCTGGCCGTCGTCCAATATCACGTAATTCAGGAACAGAATGGGAGATTGTGATTATTTTTCCCTTCAGCCATGGTTGGCCGAGTCATACGACCACAAGGCAGTGCTCCGAGCTCTCAGAGATGCTCTTTGGAACAAATAAGTACACTGAGGGCTTTTTGGACCCCGTTAAGTCGTATTTACCCCTCTCGCTCTCATACACAAAACGCTCAGTCTTTGGGTGTGGCACATGTTTTTCCACTGAAATAAAAACAACACTGTACGTCTGGAGCTGGTAGCAAAGAATTGAATTTTGACGAACAGCTCCGATGTTATAAATTCCATACAATAATTAAACAGTTGAGTCAAAAATTTTGCTCCACAATCACTTCTTGACAATTGTTTCTTCAATCACCACATCAAGCCAATGATGCCAGGATCACACCCTCATTATCAATTATAGTTTTAATGTTTTTAATGCCACCTCATGAGTTTCAGGCTACCACCTCACTTTGAAGTGTTTGCATGGTTTTATTAACATTAAATCTGACTGTGTTTACAACAGATGTCGGAAAATGGATTTTGGTGTATAGGTTAGTGGTTGAACAGTCGTCAACAATATACACATGCGTGCAGCTGTGGCAAAGGAAACAAAATTACACCTTATTATTGTGAATATAGATCTTTACAGATTATGATTGAGGAACACAGAGAGGTTTCGGGGTGTCATATCTTTGGGTTCTGGGATTGTTGCTGGGACATTTGAAGACCCCCGGGGTTCTGAATGCTGTGGTGAATAGTGAATCGTATGTTTTTACCAATCATAATAACGAAAAGATGACTTTGTAGATTCGTCAATAATCAACAAAATGATTTGTAAAGTCAAGAAAATAACTTGAAACTGAGACTACTCCAGCTGGCTCATTTTAAAAACTGCTGTTTTTAGAAATGATAGATTATTTCATTTAGATTCTGCAGTTCTTCTTTGTCAGTAATTGACAGCCTGTGGTTTATGATTTCTAAACCTTTATGCGAGACCAGTTATGCACAATTTATTATTAGTCGTAAAATATTAACCAGTTGTTCTTGTATATGTGTTTCACTCCGCTGGACACATGAAGGCGCCATTTCTGTGCGCATGGAAAAGCTCGTCAGGTCAGTTCACAGTGAGACTGAAGCAAGTTATTAATGGGAGCTGTTGTAAGTCGTAAAAATGAAATAAGGTAGGCTGCACTCTCCGTGCCAGGACTCTTCCACTACTCCACATCCAGTCGGATCTCAGGGTTGGCATTTAGTGGTGCAGAGAGAGAGGCGGCTCGGGGCGCAGCGATTGGACTATTTATACTTACGGAACCATTTATTATCATATATCGGACTGATAGAAGGCTATAGATAGTATCGTTTCTATTAATGTCCTCTAAGAGCTGCAAGGGGGCTCTCCTTTACTCCGTGAATGCGCTTCGCACCCTCGCATTTCCATTACGCACAGGAGAGCGCTGGCACATAGCTCCTGGACGAGCCCTCTCCTGGCAGATATGGAGCAGCTCCACGCAACAGGACCAGACGGAGGACAGCGGTGAAACACGAGCCCCCGGCCTCTTTCATCACCTCACAAATCCCCCCCCCCCCCCTCAATTTCCCCTGCATGCGTAAAGTGTGTTGCTGTTCAAATGATCAGCTGTCTGGCGATTCGCGTCCTGCTCCACATGCGGAGGAGTGTGTGAGTGTGTGTGTTTTCGTCCCTGAAGAAGTTCCAACACTTCCTCCATTACATAGTCATTTTTTGCACTGTGAAGATTCTCTTTTGAACTGACCTCTGGGGTTCAGCCCCCTCAGCATGGCCGCGGCGCCCTGAGGGGCGATGGATTTGGAGGTGACGGATGCGAACGGGTCGAACTGCTCGTCGAGGAACGAGAGCGACCGCGGACGGAGCGCCCCTTCCAGCGGAGTGTCCTCTGCGCTGGCCAGCGTGCTGATCTTCACCATCGTGGTGGACATCCTGGGCAACATCCTCGTCATCCTGTCCGTGTGCAGGAACAAGAAGCTCAGGAATGCAGGTGAGGCGTGAGGGAACGACCCAAGTGTTGAATGTGAAACGATGTTTGTTTGGAGACAAGATTGGAGGGGAAAAAAAGGATTTAATCGTCAAGATGTAGGCACTGTGTGAAGTATGCCCATGTTGTAGGAGCAAGACGCAAAGCCACGGTTGTTATTTCCTCAAAATGATTTGTTTTTATACCAGAATAATCAGACAACAGGCTAATCTGTATTCATTGAACCAAAATAAATGGAGGAAATGTTTGTTTCAATGAACCCACAGTGGGGATGTCCTGCTCTCCCCTCTCCATTCATAACTCAAACTTATGTAATGTAACGTGGCGTGTGACCTCTGTTTGGCAAATCGGACTGCCATCTCAAGTGAGCCCCCGGTCCCAGTGTGATGGGGTCTCCACGGCCTTCACATCTCTTCATAAAGAACAACAGCCCCCCCGCCCCCCCCAATCTGGCTTCACCCTTGGTCTCCTCATCACAGATAAATCCCACTCCTCCTTATATCAGGACCTGCTGTGCCGTGAGCTGCCGAGGAGAGAGACGCTGTTATAGCTTCAATGTGCAGGTTCTTATGTCAGACACACACGACCTCATGCGTTTGTTGCGCTGCACATTTGAAGGACTCTGACATCAGTGAGAAGTTGAAGAAGATATTAATAAAGGTCACTTTAACACCAATTTCCTTTCTGCACAGTAGTTTTTCTTGTGGCAAGAAGAAGACATATGACATAGTCCGGAGAGCCGAGTTTTTCCCGTGTCTTTTATTCATATTTAATTTCAGCCTTTCCTTACACTTTACCTGAAAAAAATGGTAATTGCTTACCAACTTAAAAAATACTTAAATTAGTAGCACGATTGAATTAAGTTTGTTCAACCAAAGTTTTCAGTTGCCTTAACTTTTCAACTTCGTAACTGATTTAATCCATTCGTGTGTGACTAATCAAGGTCATTTTTCCAAGTTGGTAAGAAATTTTCTTTCTCCCAGTGTAGTTACATCAAAATCTGCAGAGGAAAACGTCCCTGTGTCTATCAGGGTTTCATTTCCCCTCTCGTAGCTAATGCAACATCAATCACTCTCCAACAATGATATCAGCTTTTTGAAATAGCTTCCAAACAACGTCAAGTTTTGTGTGAAAATGATTCCATGAATATATGAAAATGAGTTCATGTAACTTTCCATAAAAGAAAGTTGTGGAAATCATAAGTGATGAAGCTCACCTCTGCTCTGTGCTTTGCTGCTACAGCCACATTTGTTGGCGTACTTTTAAAAAATGTCAGCAAGCTATAAATTCTAATGAAGTCGATTCAATAAATGTTTGAAGCTCTTTATTTTATCAAAACTAAAACCAGCAGCAAACATACTGCAGCACAAACATACATAGTCTGACTTCAAGGTTTAAAATGCCTCTTTCATTAATTAATGCTTGAGTGACTTGCAGGAATTTTTACGGCTGTGAAAAAAAGAAAAATTTTATAGGGAGGGTGTTGCACTTTAAATTTTTTATGTTAAATAAAAATAAAAAAGATCCATAAAGTTCAACTCCCCTTTCCCACCATGACAATTTTTAGCCCCTAAACAAATGCAGTCATCAGCCATATCCTTTGCTGCGAATTAAGTCTGTTGGTGTCTGCTTCTTTCCATAAAAACTGATAATATCTTGATACCAAAAAACTGTTTTGGGGGAAAAAAAACAAATGTAGTGACACAAGAAAAAGAAGAATGGGTCATGGAAACATAAACTGGAGCCCTTGCAGGGTTTTGGACTTAAAAGGTGGAAAACTTTATGCATATCTCATTCTCCAGTCACAAGAATCATTTAAATATCAGACTTTGATTTTACGATCAAACCTCATGATGCTGCTTTCCACAAGGGACAGAGCCGCACACTGAGATGTGTTGTTTCCGATTGGCAGAGAACAGAAGATGAGCTCCACAAACTGTGAACGCAAACATCATGGAGATGAAGCAGCGTCACACCCAACGGCTCTTGGGTTAAAAAACTAAAGTCAGGAAACCAAGGCAATGGACTACACTCGGTGATCACAACATGATGCCAATGAGAACATGCAGCATCAGACAGCGGGATTAGGTCAGCAAGTGTTTGGAGACAAAAAAGAGCTTTTAATTCCAATTTGAAATAGATTACATAACTCATCCAACGTGCGCCTGTGTACACTAGCCAAGAGCAGTTTGGCAAGAAATTTAGGAGCCAGAATAATAATTCGATTATATGGTTTGCAGAAATGACACAGTCCACTGGTCTCGAACAAGAGGCTCGGGGTAAACGGCCTGTTCAAAAGTCTTCCTCACGCTGGCAGACTATAGACACTGCACTGATGGGAGACGTCCTGTCACCGTCCTCCTGCTCTAATTGGACTGACTGGCACATCCAGTCACACGAGAGTCCCGACCAGCGTTGTGTTTTCCCGTCCGTCAGTAGGAAATATGAAACTCCACCAGAGGCTTGGGGCCTCTTCTCCAATCTCATGCTGTCTCATTTCTTTATTTTATTTATTTCTTTATTTTTGTGTGTGCTTAAGGAACCATACTCGTTACTCCCGTTAGCCTATCAACAATCTCCTCTTTGTTCTTAACAAGCTATTTATAGGTTTGGCTCACTTTGTATGAATGTTTAATTGTACAGAGTTTCCGAGGAGGAAATCATGCAAAGAGCTGTAGAACACAGCTGTAGGAAATGTGGTGACAGTACACCGTAGTTTCTCTGATAGATGGCTGTTTTCTTAAGGGGTGACAGGTGTAGTATAATACAACAAAAGCCTCTGGGCCGACAAAAGCCATGATTTATGACTTACAGTAGGTAAACACTATGCTCACCCTTACATAAATATATTTTTTTGGGACTATGGTGTGTCAGACAGACTTCCATGGGGGGGGGGGGCGGAGAATCCCATCTCCTCTCTCTGTCACACACTATTCTGACTGCTGATTTGCTCCCTCACACACAGCAGCGAGACCTTTCCGCTCCGCTTCCCTTCAACGCACACTGCCTCACATAGCCCACCTCTGAAAGGAAACATGCGTGTGCACACATTTGGGAGATGCTGGTAAATCCGAGTGACAATATATTCGCGCTCCAATTTCTTCATTTCATTTTTCTTTTCGAGAATTGGCGAACCATATGTTCCAGTTTCTCTCCTGTTTTGCAGACGCAATAGGATCTATCCAGTGAACCTTCGCAGGGAAGAGCGTGGCACTATTGGACTGCCAATGGGGTGTTAACTCCACAGTTTCCCACTGGGGTTAACCAAACTAAAAATACACTCTCAAAATGCACTTTTGAGAGTGTATTTTCAAAGGGGGGCAGAGAAATAATAGGATGAAGGGAAGCAGATGGAAGGGAAAATTAAATAACGAGCCCATGTGTATGCATGCGTGTGTGTGTGTGTGTGTGTGTGTGTGTGTGTGTGTGTGTGCAGTTTGCACCTCCGATGTTAGTAACTGTGTGTGTGTGTGTGTGTGTGTGTGTGTGTGTGTGTGTGTGTGTGGTGGGGGGGGAGGGGTTTGGCGATGGGCGAGAATTTTGTTGCATTGCATCTCTCTACAGTCATGAATAAAACCTCGAAACTGCAGTGTCCAGACGGGGGGTTAATTGAGTCAGTGGACTTGTGAGTCAAAGCAGAAACCAACTTAAATTGACAGCACACGTCCACGGGGAATATCACTTAGCACACTACATTAAACATGTCTTCTTTTCCCCACCACAGAACAGTGGATGACATTTAGCTTGTGGTAAGTGTGGAAGTATAGGATATTAATCAGATTGGGATTATCTGGCTTCCTCACACCTGGACAACGTAAAAAAAAAACCTTATCTCATGTTCACATTACATCCAATCGCTCCTTCCACTGCAGGAGGCTTTTGTGACGAAGTTTGCGTCATCCACGGATGTTTTCTGCAATTGCGTCTCGCTGCAGACGTGTTCTGATGGTCTGATTTGTGTCAGGGCCAGTGAGTCTTATATTCTCAGACATTGGGGGGTCTGATTGTTGGACGTTCTACGATGATGACGATGATGTTTTTGGCCGGGCTCACAGGAGGATGCATCACCGAAAGGCAGCCCGTGTCAGTTTAATGTTAAACTTCTTGAAAAAAGAAAATGTCTCTGCCCTCTTGAACACGGGTTCATGAAGTAGTCACTACTAATTCATCAGCGGCGATGCCTTTGCCGAAAGGTTATTCTTGCTTATTTATGATAACATGACTGACTAAGTCAAATGTAATCTCATTTAGGGTATGCACTTGTAGTAATAAGCATTGCACCGCAGACATTCCTCTGGATTCAAGCGTTGCCAGTCCTCCTACTCGTTTTTTTATGAATTCATTTTTCCTTCAAAGGTGTATAAATATAACAGCTTGAACCGAAGCGCGGTGTTCCAGGTTTCCAGTATGAGCGGTGGGACGGAGATGGTGGGTTTGACAGGAGGAACATAAGCCCTCGAGATTCACACGAGCAACATGTCTTATTGAAAATTGACTCAGGCAGCAGGCCTTCATTTTTTATTTTTGGTCTTTGTTTATCTCACTTGCATCTTTGTGGAACATATTCTTGCCCCACCACGATTCCCCTTTTGTTTTCCAACATTGTTCTTTTTACTATTCGATAACCAGCAGGAATGAGAACATGTGCTATGAATATGCCTTCACGAAGGTTTCATATTGTGGAAGGGAGGATGAGAGGCAGTTCCTGTATAACTTTTTTTTTTTTTCGAACTGTCATGGTGTGTGCTGAAGGATTCAGGTGACAAATATGAAGAAGATGAATATTTCTCTGCTGTCTGGGTTCTGATTTGCGTTTCATCTGCCAAAAAATGTTGCATGTGACAGACAAAGTTGGGGAAGGAGATGCTCAGCTCTCAGGAGGATACCCAAAAGGTAAGAATCAGTAGATTTTGAAGCAGCATTTCACTTGGTTGAAAGCTTTGTGTGAGAATACTGAAAGTTCAGTACACATTTTGTAAAAAATCTGCGAGTATTTCCTCACCGTCCGCTTTTGTGTGTACCCCGAAAAAAATCTGGGTTTTCAGCGCAGCCCAGGCTCTGTACATTGAAAACAAAACAATGGTGCGGACCGCACCGCACTACCTGCGAGTGCAGTTGGTAAACATCGAGATCTTAATAGACGTGCTAGCAGGTGGCGCTGCAACTCCGTGGCCAAGTGGTTAGGGCGTCGAACTCCCATACCGGAGGTCACAGGTTCGCGACCCGGCCAGAGCAGTAAAATCACAACCACAAGGAGAGAGAAACGCTCTCTCCAAAATCAATATCTGCCCCTTTAACTGTGTCACAGGAGTTAAAGGCTGTTCGTCCCAGTGGCCTGTAACCAATTAGCATCCAGGTTAAACTCTATTCAACTCACACCCGATAATAACAGTTATTATCGAGTGGTCAGTGGGACACCAAAACAATCATCGTTCCGAGTGCTGCGAGTTTGGGCGTGATGAGCTCCGGCTTCGGCCAAGTTGGTTCATTGAACGGTGAGAGGTAATGGTTCGTCCAGTGTTTTAATAACGCATGCCAGCAAAACAAAGGCTGTCATCTGGCTGCTTAACAGCAATCCTCCCAGCGGTGTTTTAGCGCTTACCTCATCCTCTTGACGATAAGGAGCAGGGACGGTTCAGCCAGCGACAGCTGTGAGGCTGGAGCATGCTCCGTCCAGCCGGCGCACATGATAACACCGAGCCACATGATGTCAGCGAGGAATCAAACCTCTGCACTATGACAAATGCACACAGCGAAGACTGGGAACATCACAAATTCAATCTGACAGATTTGCCCAGTGAACTGACTGGAGGATGGAGAGCAAATACTTATTTTTTTAATCTCATCAGGCTGTTTTGGTAACGTGACAGTTGAATGTTTGTGAACACCTGTGCCAGGCCTGTGGAAAAATGTGAAAATGTGAATTTCTTTTTCAAGAGTTAGGGAGATAGAAATAAAATGACAGAGTGTTTGACGCGCTCTTTCCTATTTTCTGTACCTCGTTGACTGAATCAAGCCTGGTGAGTAGTAAAATTAGACTGGTCGCTAAACAACATACTGTAGCTGTGTTGTCCCCCGGGTGGGCAGGGGATTATAACCAGGCTTTCAACGCTGAGGATTGATGTCCAACATGTGTTTTTAATCCACTCCCCATCATATCTGCCAATCAACGCTGTTTTTTCAGCCGTTGTCGGGGTGAGAGAGAGCCTCCCGCCTTCACATCTCAACTTCAGAAGGCAGTTTATGTTACATTCACCCTGGAAACACCCCCAGCGACTCACACAACATGTTGTTAAAATGCGACACATTATATATAATCCTTTACGTATTCTTTTTCAAAAAGAAGGGTATGTTTAAATTTGTATTCTAGCCAGTGATGTAATGGTGCAAGAGAGACCTGCTGTAAGCTGGTCCAGACCAGCACTGGGTTATCATATTTTAAGATTTATATTATGTAGCTTAAATCAGCTTAATTCTACTTACTGTCATGTTTTGTCGCTAAACAAAACTGTAATGGCTGCAAATTCTCTCATCATCATAAACCTTTGAATATAGCTTACACACACACACACACACACACACACACACACACACACACACACACACACACACACACACACACACACACACACACACACACACACACACACACACACACACACACACACACACACACACACACACACACACACACACCCCCACTAGTCTTCTGAAAACTCTGGAGCTAATGCTTCTTTTGCGAAACAGCAATTAGATTGCATTATTGCTTGAATGTATGCTCTTCTTATCTATCTCCTCATCCGACACAGTATTGCAATTTGATTTATTGTTTTTTTCTCCCCCATCCTGAGCAGCTGCACTGTAACAATATCAGACGTCACCTTGAATGATTCATGTTTTCTGAGGAGAACCAGTGTCACACTAGCATCAGCTCAGACCCCAGGAGGACAGGAAGTTGTTTGGATGTAATCGGACGGCTGAAATTACCCATGTCCTGGTTTTCATGTGCTTAAACTCGGTATGTTGTCATGGGAAACGGAATGTTAAAACAATAACCACTTGATTTCAACATATTATTGGAATGGACTGACCCCCGGGAAAAGATTATTCTCTCATTACTCTGTTGATTCCTTGAGGAAATATATAGTAAGTTTGTAGTGAAACACATTTTTAGTGGAGAGCCATGCTGCTGCTCTGTGAAAATATTCAACTGAAAACCATATTTGCAAACCTTATGGTGGTGCTAAAAGAAAAATTAGAAGGTCACCAAACACACTGGATATCTGTGCCACATTACATGGTAGATACAGTAGGTAATACATGAGATAGTTCAGTCTGGACCCAAGTGGTGGATTGACAGACCAACGGGCAGAGCCACACCACTAGTATGGTAAAAAAAAAAAAGGTTGGTATTAAAAAAGCTTCCAGTGAGGGTTTTGGATACAGAGGACTGTGCGGCAATAAAACATTGATAAGTGCAGTGGAGTGTACAACTGAGGCCAACAAAGGGGCAGAGGGCACAGCGAGCTGCTCTTTTATGACGGACTCACAGTTATACCTCCGGTGTCCCAGTTTATTTCAAGGAATTTTACCTGTAGCGGAGAGTGAAAAAGGGAGAGCTGTGTGCTTTAATCATGCACCAGTCTGGCTCATTTGTTGTCTGGACCTCTTCTGTCTCTCCAGGCAACATCTTCTTGGTGAGTTTGTCCGTAGCAGACCTGGTGGTGGCCTTGTACCCCTACCCTCTGGTGCTGACGGCCATCTTCCACAATGACTGGACCATGGGTGACCTGCACTGCCAGGCCAGCGGCTTCATCATGGGCCTCAGCGTCATCGGCTCCATCTTCAACATCACGGCGATCGCCATCAACCGCTACTGCTACATCTGCCACAGCCTCCACTACGACCGTTTGTTCAGCCTGAGGAACACGTGCTGCTACCTGGGCCTCACCTGGCTGCTCACCGCCCTCGCCACAGTACCAAACTTCTTTGTCGGCTCGCTGCAGTACGATCCCCGCATCTACTCCTGCACCTTCGCCCAGACGGTCAGCTCGTACTACACCATCTCTGTGGTGATTATCCACTTTCTGATCCCGCTGCTGGTGGTGTCTTACTGCTACATGAGGATTTGGGTGCTGGTGATTCAAGTGAAACATCGGGTGAAACGGGAGCAAAGCACCAAACTGAAACCAAGTGATGTGAGGAACTTCCTGACTATGTTTATAGTGTTTGTGTTGTTTGCAGTGTGCTGGGCGCCACTGAACCTCATAGGCCTGGCCGTGGCCATAAACCCCGCGAAAGTGGCGCCCCACATTCCTGAGTGGCTCTTTGTCACAAGCTATTTTATGGCATATTTCAACAGCTGCCTCAACGCCATCATATACGGACTCCTAAACCAAAACTTCCGCAAAGAGTACAAGACGATCCTCCTCGCTCTTTGCATCCCGCGCTTGCTCCTCGTGGAGACCTCCAGGTGTGCCACGGAGGGACTGAAGAGCAAGCCCTCGCCGGCTGTAACCAACAACAATGTAGCGGAGATGAATGTATGAACAACTGTTTCACTGGTAAGCTCAAGATTACGTTGTTATCTGGAGCCTCGCCGTGGATGCGTGCCATGATTTACCAAGTGCCTTTTACACAAGATGTGTATCACGAGATAAACCACGTTTGGAGAGGACACTGCTGACACTACACTGCTGTTCCCTCATGTTGAGAGGAAAACCATTCACTTTATCACCGGTGCATTGTGATGCCTTGTGAACAACGCCCCTGCTCTCTACTTAAAGATAGACGAACAACAACGACATTAAAGAAAAATAAAAAGCCCCCTCAAAACCTTTCAGTATTCACTGAGAAACCATTTGGAGCACATAGCATTTTGCCTATTTTTGGATGAGAGTCTTCAAGTCACATCCCGGCATGTTGTTGGTCACATGCCTATTGAGTAGGCCTTTATTATCAGCAGAGTGAAAATGAAATAAAAAATGTATTATCCATTGCCACTGTGTCTTTGCGCTTTTAAATGCAACATTAATGATGAGAAAATCTGAACACTTGTTGTTTCCCCCACTCAATCATATCCTTAATCTAATTTACATTTAACGGAAGCTCTTATTTTATTCAATTCTCATTTTAACGCCATTTTTTAGATATCAGTGATTGAGACTATTAAAGCCGGGGTGGGTGACAATTCAGAAAGGCATTTTCTAGCTACAGTCTGAGCTCTGGTGAAATTTTGATCTAATATTTGATTCCGTGTGCGATTCCGTGTGTGTGACTATCTCCGGCTCATCCTTCACTTCGAGTATCGGCTGTAATAAAACGTCGGTATGTCCTTTCACCCGCAGGCTCGTCTTCTGAGCAGTGTTGCATTCACAAAACACACTGGGAAGATTATGGAAACTTTTTGCAAAGCCACATTGGAGAAACATGAAACTAGAGCGAAAGCTACAATTTCAGACGAGGCTTTGTGTGTTAAAAAACTGAATTCTCTCTTACATTTCATACAATTCTTCCGGTAAACAAAACTTTCTTTTAACTGATAAAACTTCGAAGGCCCCTGGGGCCCCTCGGAACCTGGAGGAGTTAGGAATTTGAGAATTTAAAAAGGGGGGAGAGCAGATGATAAACAGAACCAGGTTTCTTGTTTATTAAATGCCTGGGGGACATGATATGCATCAGGAGCCAGAGATGTAATTTCCTGATAGTGCAAGTGTGCCCGAGCACATGTCACCCTAGCCGTGATGAGCTCTGACAGCCTCCCAGCGTAACTTCCACCCAGCAAACAAACTGTGAGCGGTTCATCTTGGAGCACCTCACAGGGAGGCTCCGAGATGTCAGTGTGACACATTCTTGATACGATGCACTGTCGCTGGAATATTAAAGACATATTCACATAGCCAATGTCTATAATTTAGCAATATTTCAGCATATTCCACATTTACTTTCTCATCTGCTTTTTCCGTATACTGCTGCAGCCAAAGTTTGCCTGTTGTGTGACTGAACTAAAAACCTCTGTGGATGATTCGAGACACAGCAGCAGGAGCCTGAATCCACGGCGGACACGTGTCAGGAGTCAGACAGGTGCCGTCAAGTTCCAGAGCTGCAAAATGCCACAAAGCCGTTCCAGTCCGCTTGCAGTCTTACAAGTCTGTGTCTCTGATGTGGAGGAAAGAAACAGCCCACATGCCAGTGCAAGGTCAGCCACAGATGAGTGGCTAAAGGGGCTCGGGGGAAGATGACAGTGTCGGCTCTACCACACCAAAGAGTCACAGACTAATGGCAGGGTCATCCCTCTGTTTCGCCCTGCTCTAAACCTTACACTCTCCGTTCTCTCCCTTTCTTGCTCTTTGTACGCGTGTTCATTTATCCTGCTCTCTCCCAACGCGTACAAAGAACGGCTTTATATTTTGGAAATGTGGGGGATTTTTGGTGGGGTTTTTTTTGCTTTCTTGTGGAGTGTAAGATGAAAAGATCAATACCACTGCCTTATCTGCCCGTTAAGTATGAATCTACAGTCTGTTCATTTCACCTAGAAAAAAATACATTGGCAGAGAGGCCACCAGTATTTTTGCACTAATTTATTTGCAAATTATTTCAGGTTTGTTTAATATATACATAAAAAACAGACAAATTGTTGATCTACCAAGAAATAGTCCAACTCCCATTGAAAATCCACAACTTGTCATTTTTAGCACTTGAGTTTTTTTATAATTAGCATTTATTGTTGAGAATTTATTGATTTATTTTTCTATCTTGAGAGACAGTGAGGCCATGCTGTTTATACCTGCTCCAAATAAAAGGTCTACCACTGTTGGGTGACTAGTGGCATGTGTGTTCCAAGAAATCTATCTATAATTGGCATTTTTACACTGGATAAAAAAGACAAAAAGACGACGGCACAACTCATGCAATTCAGTTGATAAATCAAAAGTACAATCCAGAGTCCAGGGTGAATAGTTGAAATGACTGGTCTATCCCCCCACACTGTCTATTTTCTTATGGTTATGTTCAAGGACAGCACGATCTATCCATGCTTGATCCATCATAAGTCATGACTTCATTTGTGATGTTCTGTCACACTGTGAGTTACATTCTCTTTCGAAGAAGGGGTTTCTCTGTAACATCAGCTTCCTTTTGCTTTTGCTTTGGCTACTTTGTGTCTCAGGTAAAGCTTTCTGCAGCCAGGCCACATCATAAATCCCTATGTATTGTCATGTAGGGGATCGACGAATTTAATATCATAATTGAAATTGCTTTGAGGTCAGAAATCAGATATAACCTTGTCTAATCTTTGATGAATATATGTGCAGTGTTCTGTGCAGCATCCACTTGATGTCTGTGAGTGTTTACTGCTGGACCAAGGACAAGGGGAGCAAGGCGTAGACTGAAAACTGCCCGAGGACATGATGCTCTTCTCCCTCCACAGACGTGTGCTTATTTTCTCCTCTTCCTCAGTGGTATTCGAGCAGGAGAGGCCCTCTAGGAAACAAATTCTCATTTGTGGGAGATAAAGGTTATTTCCACTACAGCGGAATCCCGTAAAAAACGTGATTAACACAAAAAGGATGAGCAATGAGGCGTTACGTGGCACAACGGTAGCATGCCATGATGGTTTTTTCACCCACTCGATGAAGCCAGATGTAACCCTTTTCTTTGCACAGAGGAATTTCTACAGCCCTTGCACATCATTGCATTTTATAGCAGTGGGGTCTCACTGTGGGTCTGCTGCCACAATAGAAAGTCTCCTAATGGATTTGTGCATTGGGTTTAGCACTCCCTGTGTTCCCATGCATATGATTAGTTCCTACGTGTCCCGATGGGCTCCGGGTCACAATACTATTGGGACGTTTTGGGTGTTGTGGGTCCAAGGAAGACAACGAGGGAAGGAAATGGCGATGATAGTGACTTTTTGTGTTGGATTTCTGGAATTTATTTTTTAGACTTAATCATATTCAGCAGAGGGGACTATGCGAATTAATCTGTAAATGTAAAAAAAAAAATTCTACTCGACCAAATGATTATTAACTTATTAGACTATTAGTTTTGGAAGATGTAAGCTGATCAATATAAATTACGCCATTGCAAGTAAAAGACCTACATTCACAATCTTACTTAAGCAGAAAAAGTATACAATCAGATAAGTATTGGCCTCTAAGACCATAGCTCATTTATTTCATTGCCACATTTACTATACTGATGCAACAAAGCTTTTGAGGCTGGTCGAGGTCACTTCACAGTTCAGCAGTCCCCATTGGCGACAAGCCCCCTCCGGTGGGTCACAAGATAAATGCGAGTAGTCGTGAGATGATTAATAGGGAAGGAAGAAGGAAATAAAAGTTCTGCTGCACAAATTTGCACAAATCTAATCTTTGCTCTTTTTTTATAGTGAATAATTTCAGTTAACTGGGCTTAAAACATTTACTTAAATGTAACCATTTGAGAAGTTTAAAGGGGAAACTCACACTTTGGTAGAAGTGCTAACAACTCAGAGATTCAGAGATTCAGAGATACATGCCTCTATGCCACAAGCCAAAAAGGTAAAATCACAGATTTGACACATTGGGAAATTGACTTATTTGCTTTCCTGCAATGAGTAAGATGAAAAGATGGATTCCACTCGATGCTACTAATTGTAAAGCGAGTGCCAGCAGCTGGCTAACTTAGCTTAGCCTATGGACAGCTCGCCATGGGCTCTGTCCAAAGTGAACAATCTTTTGCCGTCCAGCATCTCCAAAGCTCAATAACTAACTCTTTTTCATTTAACATATGTTTGTTGATAAATGTAAAGAAAATTTAACTTCAAAGAAGCTCTAGCTGTTAAATGCAGTGGAGTAAATGGAGTACAATATTTGCCTCTGAAATGTTGCTAATGATGATATTTTGAAATGTGTAGAGACTCCGGTGGGTCACAAGATAAATGCGAGTAGTCGTGAGATGATTAATAGGGAAGGAAGAAGGAAATAAAAGTTCTGCTGCACAAATTTGCACAAATCTAATCTTTGCTCTTTTTTTATAGTGAATAATTTCAGTTAACTGGGCTTAAAACATTTACTTAAATGTAACCATTTGAGAAGTTTAAAGGGGAAACTCACACTTTGGTAGAAGTGCTAACAACTCAGAGATTCAGAGATTCAGAGATACATGCCTCTATGCCACAAGCCAAAAAGGTAAAATCACAGATTTGACACATTGGGAAATTGACTTATTTGCTTTCCTGCAATGAGTAAGATGAAAAGATGGATTCCACTCGATGCTACTAATTGTAAAGCGAGTGCCAGCAGCTGGCTAACTTAGCTTAGCCTATGGACAGCTCGCCATGGGCTCTGTCCAAAGTGAACAATCTTTTGCCGTCCAGCATCTCCAAAGCTCAATAACTAACTCTTTTTCATTTAACATATGTTTGTTGATAAATGTAAAGAAAATTTAACTTCAAAGAAGCTCTAGCTGTTAAATGCAGTGGAGTAAATGGAGTACAATATTTGCCTCTGAAATGTTGCTAATGATGATATTTTGAAATGTGTAGAGAAGCATACAGTGGAAATATTCAAGGATGTGTACGTCAAAGTTGTACACAAGAACTATTGCTTTCACCTGTGCATGGTACTGAGAGGAAACTGCCCATCAGCCCATGAACTTGCTGACATGAGTTAATGCAGAAAGCGATCCCCTCACCATTGGCAGCAGTTGTACATGTGGTGAATAACAGCACAAAGAATACCCTGGAACTATTTTTAACACTGTTATTATGCTTTCTCTCATTACAAATGGAAACTTCATTTGCAGTAATAGTCCCCCTGTTGCGACACTAAAAATATTTCCTGAAGGACACCGTGTCGCGCGGTCAAAACAACAGGTGTAGCGTGTGCGGTGCCTCGTGTTTGACACAGAGCACATGTGACACGTGGAATGCGAAAGGCATAGCCAAGGGAGTCCAGACAGGGAGAGCCATGGGAAATACTCCTAGAAGGTCAGAGGTCGAGATCCATGAGGAAGGACAGCCTAGTATTGAATCAAGTATCAAGACCCCTTGACCAGATATACATACTGCTATTCCATTGAGAACATGGCTTTTGTAGAACTTCTATTTATGAACCGGTTGTTTTATGAAAATTCATTATCCCACCATAACGGGGTGAGCATGTACGGCCAGTGCCTGCGTACTCTGTGGTTTGTGGTCCTTTCCCAGAGCTCACAGCAATAACTCAACTTATTATTTTTTAGTTTTGCATCTGTGTTCCAGAGAAAATACAACTCCGTGAATTGGGACGATGCAATGTTGTTCTGAATTGATTACTGATGACCTGTTTATTGATAAAGGTCATTGTTTACTTTGTAAGTATTGCTAGCTCTGATTATTGACTTCAGATATTTTGCTGTACTATTAGAAATAAAGGGTATATATTTATGAAATTCTAAGATATTAAGAGCTTACACCCCAGTATCATCTATGATAATGATGTGAGGATAAAGTTTTTAGAATTTAACTGATACACGTCTTGCTGGAAGTAGAGGAGAGTTTAACGGACAAGGTATGAAAAACACTTTTCCATGCTTCCTTTGCATAGTGCTTCCCTTAACAAAACAATAACTGCAGAACATAATTGTGAAAAATTGCCCTCACTGTTCCAACAGATCTGAGGATAATATGATTCTCCGTGACAATCCTCCGCATCTACAGCGTCAGCGTCATGTTCGTGGCCTTTTGGAGGTTAACTCCTTGTGATCAGAATTGCCACAGCAAGCAAAAATGATTATTCTGAACACACATCAGCCGATTGCTCGTAGTGGTTCTGTCCGGTCCCTCTGAGTGTCTTCTCAGATGAAATGTGTTTTGGGGAACCTGCTGAGCGTGGGACCCGTGAGAACAAAGCCAACTGGAGCAGAAAGTGCCACTCCTTGACACTCGGCCAGGGAGACTTCAACCAGGAACACAGCCGGTGCACTGACACTAAATGCATATACTTGGCACGAAACTGACTAAATGGCTTTCTGTTACATCTGCAATTAAACAAGAAATATTCTACAGTGTTTTATACATTATTCAGGAACGTGGGTGAACAAAAGCACATTATACATGTGCATAGTGCATGAAGACGCACAAGTTATGTCATATTTTTACCCCACCAAAGATGCATTGTTAAGAGTGCAACAAATGATCCTTGAATAATGCATTTACACATTGACTTCTGTATTTGCAGCCTGATTATGGGAAAGGAAAGGAAAAGACAGTGGTGTCAGCATATGAGTGGAAGTCTGTGTAAGGAAACATCCAGTTCAGACGTGAAGAATTTGTTTTCTTCTTCTGGTTCTGACCTTCAGCATCTTCAATGTGAAATAAAATAATGGACGCCACATTAATGTACCAAGCGTCAGCTTTCATTTGAGAATGTTTATATCAATATTGAAAGAACTGTGGGGGAGAAGAAAATATATCCCCAGACAAAATATATGCAATGTTTTGCGGAAAATCATTTTCCTCTTCACCCTAAGATTCTCTACGGTTGCTTTGGTCGGATATGTTTCTGATCTTTGTCGTGCCAAATGATCACGTCATCTGAATCGGAGCACACAGGAACACTGTCAGCAGTGAAAGCATCAAAAAAACGCCAGTTCCATTGGCAGAAATATAAATGACCAAGTCATAACAGAAGCAGCACCATCTTTGCTTTTATTTTTACAAGGGGTTTTCATCTGGTGGTGAATCCTCGGAGGTTACGGTCATGAAGTCTTTTCTTGATTGTTGACAAGGAAACGTAGATACCTACTTCCTGGAAAACATTTTCTGCGCAGTCATAAAGCTTTTTTTTCAACAAGACTTGTACTTCTCCTTGATCTACTAGGCTTTTTGCCATTTTCAGGTTTTCCAGTGTGCATCACACTATTTTATAATTAACACTGCATCCTAGGCAACTTGGAAGTCAAGGTTTTGCAACCTCTTACTAGAAAAAGCACAACGGAACGCCATTTAAAGTCAAAACGTTCCTACTCGATCCAGCGACTTCATGGAAAAGCTCGTCTGACATCACACAACAATGGCGGTACCCCTGGAGGTATACACTCTAAATTGTAAAACATCAATTAATATGCAACATTGAGTATATTCGTCTGTATTTTAAAGAAACAAATGATTTGTGAAGCCTAAATACAATAGATAAATTTAAAAAGCTAATGTTAGGTTATAAGCAAACTTCAACACAATCCTGTGACTTCAGTATCACCACCAGGGTTGGCCCTTGTCATATATGCAAAGAATGCCAGAATTTCATTTAACATGGCTGCTCAATATTATCAACAAAAACAGCCTTTCAATTACACCAATAAACATACTGCACCCCCTGAACTGTCAGTCAGTTGACACTGCACAGTGCTGCACACTGACAGTGGGGGATAAGGGGCACTCACTACCAGTGTTGCAAAATTGTGGAACACCAAACTTCTTGGCATTATAGTAGACAGTATATTATCCTGGCCTCAACATATTGATAAGGCGGTAATTAAAATGGGCAGAGATCTCTCTGGTCTAAGGAGACATTTGAATTTTTAACCTAAAAATGTAACGGGAAACAATTGTCTTATCTCAACTGGACTTTGTTCAAAGGTTTGGTCAAGTAATGTCCTGTCACATAAAAAAAAATTGCAAATTGCTCAGAAAAAGGCAGCACTCTGTTTACTATGATGCTCAACCAGATCTAACGTGAACATAATGCATAACTGCCTATCCTGGTTAAGTGTTAGTAGAGTAGATTAACTGCCTCACTGATGAACTTTACTAGAAATATTTCAGTGACTAAATTACCAAGGCTATTGTGTCAATATTTTAGTTTCAGTTCTGATGAACATGATTGTAACACAATGGCATGCCAAGGAAGGCAGATTCACACTGCCTAAGGTGAAAACTAACAGAGCGAAGAGTACAGTAGTATACTGAGCCATGAGTAAATGGAACACCAAACCTGGACAGATCATTCAAGTAAGTTACAAAAATCGATTCAGAATATGAATTAAAAAACATCTCCTAGCTGAGCAGTTCTCTGCATTTGCTAATATTGAATGGATGCTGCCACTCCAATCAAAATATACAATCTCATTAGGTTTTTTTTTTCTTTATGTTTATGTTTGGTCTGCCCATCAATGATTCTTGTCATGTTTAACTATGTGTTATCTCTAATGTGAATAATTTAAAATAGGTCCTGAGTGGTGTTGAATTTTGAATGTTGTTGTGGTTTTGTTTTTACATTGTTATTTAGGATCTGATCATTTATGATACAATTGTACAGCTTGGTGGGAAATTCCACAAAGAGAGAACATACACATTACTTGAGTGTTCATCATTTGTCCAATTCATTACTGAAGTAAACTCAACGCGTGTACTTCATAGATTGTTGTACTTCCTCTAAAAATACAAGTTGATTTCCGCAACGCCCTGGTCTCGCGAGACTATACCTCGTCATGTGACGGTCCCGTGACTCCATGCGGAAGAGGGGATTTCAACAGTGATAACCACAACACAGACAGGGCTAATCGCTGACATAAACTCACCCTGGTTTTTATATTCGTGTCTTCATCCAGCCCACTATCAGCCCAGCAATGGACGGATCTTCAGACGCCGCCGCGGGACCGCCGCCGTACTTAAGAGGGTAAGGAAGCGACCGGTCACTTTGCACGGAGCAGCTAGCATTAGCCTAGCCTAGCGCAGCAGCTCCCTCTCTGCGTGCGGAGTACCGCCGTGAAGTTAGTTTTAAGTTGGATATTCGACGGATATTCACCCCGGTCCCGGCCGCGACTTCTTACCCGGTGTCGGCTGCAGGAGGACGGTCAGCTCGCCCCCCAGAGCCCCGCGCTAAATCGCTGGAAGCTTATTTAGGGACCGTCAATAAATTACTGTTTGATTGACACAATAGCAGTGGTTTGACATGCTGATTCAAAAATATTTGTGAAGATAATGCGAAAAAAAACAAAGAACTGAACGGATTCCACGCAGCACATGTATATTTAATTGTATTTGTGTATATTTTTTTTTACATAAATATATTGATATAAAAAATGTCATCTGACCCAGTGACTCCAAACCAGTGTCAAATTGTAGTATTGGACTGGACTCAGAAGACACAGCTTTGACTGTATTTGAGTGCTGTCTCTATTTTATATGAATATTAATATGGAAAAATTATGATTTTCTTTCAATAGCTTCCATGCCACCCCCCCCCCCCCCCCCCCCACCCCGCTCGCTGCTTGATGTCGAACATGTGCCAAAGTCTTACAAAAGAGGTTTCGTTTAATGTGGTGTCGTCCTGCGCCACAAAGCTACCCACCGCCATGGGACGTCCCCACGTCACTAGTGGGCATGTCGGGGTCCCGTCGCTGCGGTCGCACCTCGGCTGACTTGTGAACTTTTTTGCAGAAACGAAAACTCGATGGTTTCCGCCCTCAAGACACTGCTGTTCTTCACCATCATGATGGTCACGTTACCCATCGGACTGTACTTCGCGTCAAAGGCCTACATCTTTGAGGGTAAGTGGTTGTAACACTACCATGTCTGTGTTCTCACTTTGGTGTTTACTTCTGTTCCCCTGATGATTCAGTTGGCAGGAGGCTGCCGCCACAGACGGAACCTCCTCACCTTCTTTCAAGTCCCCTCTTTGTTCCACATCAAAGTTTTGCATCATAACCAGATCCGGACTGATATTTAAGAACAATATTAATACCCATACAGTGCAGAAAATCTAATTAGCTCTGCAAATAATTATCAATGCTGACCATTTCCCGTTTGATTCGATCGACCATGTGGTTTGTAGAATGCTACAAAGTTGTGCAAAAATATTTTCCCACAGTGCTTGTTGACATGATGTCTCCATTTTGTCCCAATAACAGTAAACCCCCCCCCCCAAAGATACTGAGTTCAGAGTGACCTAAAACAGGAGGTCATCACAGAATGCTTAAGCCTAACAATCCACTCAAAGTATTATTGATTATCTGAATATCTGCTGATTACTTTTCTATCAACTGAAATGCTGTTCCAATATATTTGCTGATATTTGACTTTTAAACATTATCTTATGAAAAAGAAACTCGTTGATGCTTCAGTTGTAGAAAGACTCAGCAATGACTACAGCCCAACCTGTATATCCGTTGACTGATAATATGGGCGGAGATGAAACCTTTTTATTTTACAGAATGTTCAATGCAGAAAAGATGTGCATTCATGTTTGTATTTGTATTTTTGTTCATAATCATTTATGATAAAGTTTATGGTTGAACTGAAAAATATGTGTCGAAAAATCTACTGCTTGATATCAGCATTGGCCCCCAAAGATCCGTGTCGGTTGGACCCTAGTGATGAGAGAAAAGGGCGGAACTACCCAGAAACCGACATTAGGAAGTTAAATTAATTCAGGTACCGATATATTTAGATTATTAAAACGTTATTTGGCAATGATCCCTTTGATATCATTATCAAACTCTTTCGACAAAGAATGGTAACTGAGGCATAATATTTTGCAATATAACCATAAACTGTATTATAGATGACTATAAATAAAAAGAAAACACAAATAAAACCAAATATATTACACTTGAATTAAGAAGACAAACATGTTTTTGTAACGTCAAATATAAACACAAATGCAATTTTTTCTTTCTGTAAAATAAAAGTTTGCATCCCGGCGCTTATCGGCAAACATAATCGCAGATACATAAATGTCTGTGAAACAAAACTGTATCCTCTCATGGGGTCAAAGGTGGAACTGCAGGTATTGATTTATCGGCAACTATTTTTATAATAAAAAACAATCTCATGTTTTGTAACACTTGCTGGTTCCAGCGTCTTCTATCTATCATATCATATAAGATGGTGGATTTAATATCTTTGGTTGGTCACTGGACTGCTGGTCGGACAAAAGGAGACAATTTCACTTGGGATGTGGGAAATAATTTGTCTATTTTTTTTTACGTTTTATAGACAAAACAACTAATCGATTATAATTGACAAAATAATGAGAAGGCTAATCTATGATAAAAATAAAACTATTGTTGTAGTCACTTGTTACTCATGATGTGATTGAGGTTTTAAATCTGTGTCATTGAAAGTTGTTGGTTTGTCACATTGACGGTGATCTTTCCACACTGTAGCGCGGCTGCCAATCGTCACCTCGTCTTCTCCTTTCCCCAGGTTCCATGAAGATGTCGAGCTCCGACAGCTACTTCTATGCAGCCATTGTCGCTGTGCTCGCCGTGCATGTCGTTCTGGCTTTGTTTGTTTACGTGGCCTGGAACGAAGGCACACCTAAAGGGAAGGGCAAACACGATTAAGGCACGTCCTTATGAGCCGGAGGAGACGGATAGACGTGGAAATTCAGAGCCCGGCCCCCCCTCCAGCACCATGGGCTCCAGCAGTAAACATGACGACATCTACCAAGCTGACAGTTCTGGGATCTGGTTTGATCTTAGGCTTTAACCCCAAGGTTAATCTGCTGTGTATTCCCTGGCATGGGGGAGTGAAGGCAGTCGGTGTGTGTGTAGTCTTTGTTTTGTTTTTATTTTCCCACCAGCCTCAGCAGGCCTGCTTTTTGACTTTTTTTGTTTCATGAAAATGTTACTTTTGTTGAAAGAGGGCAGCCCATAATTTTTAAAGAGGTTTTCTTATAAGCTGCCATTTGGCTTAGTGCTGTAAAGAGTTTGGCACGTAGGGAAACATCTTGGGATTTTGATGATGCACGCACACACACACACACACACACACACACACACACACACACACACACACACACACACACACACACACACACACACACACACACACACACACAGAGTATGTACTTGTAATGTGTATGTTTGAGGGATTTGTTTCCAAAATACTCCACCCCATCCATTCTGTGAGAATCTGTGCTACTGAATAAATCATTCTGTCCTCGAATTTCAGTTCTGATCTGCATCCATTTAAAGATGATTCTTATCCCAATATAAACCCATAATGTGCTTAACTTGAATGCCGTATTTTGGAACAAACTCCTCATGACGTCTTGTCCTTAAAATAATCTGATTCATCCGTTTGTCCTTGTAAAAGTTTTTTTTTCTTCCGCTTTTAATGTTTGTACTGTGGTGAAATTTTATTTTGGAACTTTTGAAATAGGGAATTGATGCAAGATCGAACTGTATTTAAATGAATGTTTTGAATTGAAGGTGTGTAATGAGCTTGATGATGTAAATGTCAATGAAGTCAGTGTGATTCAGATGAAGATTTGCTCAAATAAACTTGAAAAACAAATTGTTTTTTTTTGTCGTCGTCCCCCCGCCACATATTTTCAGAGGCTTCTCGCCTTTTTTCATTAGAAAATATGCAAATGTCCTTTTTCTTCTGAGACATTGAACATGTTTTTTCTTTTCTACTCATGTACACTATAGAAATACAACATGGAATAATATTCATCTGGAACAAACAAAATAACACAATTAATAAGTTCCACATAAAGATTTCCCATCTTTGTTTGAATTGAAGTAATTTATATGAGATAGAATGTCATCGGCTTATAGATTCTATTCAATTAGATTTATTGGAGAAATGCTAAAAATCAGTTGAGGTCAATGTGTGGTCATTTATTCACTTGGACACGTTTGTCAGTGAATAGATTTTATTCAGTCAAATTCAATTTAGAGCTTATTAAAAACTAGCTACGTGCATATAAGGGGGACGATTACAATTATTTAATTCATGAGCAGAATGCACATGAAGGTATTTTAATTTGTTTTATATTGTGTGTGTGTGTGGGGGGGCGGGGGGGGGGGGGGGTCACACTCTAATGGCTTGTCCTGAGTTTAACCCCCTGGCCTGAAAAACCATGTAGTGTAAAGAATCAGTCTGGTCGCCACAACAATATGAGCTTTCTCTCGAGCCTGCTGAGGAGACGGTCTGTGAGACGCATCCCTGTCTCCTGCAGGGGATCTCTGCTTTCACATGCTGGCAGCAAACAGTCGGCCTGTGCACACGAGAACTGACAGATGCTCGGCCACAATGACCATTTCTGCCTGACAAAACCAGGTCAGTGGCCCATTCTTGTCCGTTTGCCTTTGCAGTTCTCAGCTGCGCCCACACCGAGCTCTGCAGACTCTGGTGCTGTCTGCATCGCTTTTAACAAGGCTGGTGTGTTGGTGACGAGGGGACAGGCCTGCGAGCGATCAGACTGATCCAGTCAGCAAACGTCAGAATCCCCGTTTCCCTTTGGGCGGATATTCCATACACTCGCCCTTGCAGCATCACCAACTTGGTGCAAGGGCAGGCTTTGCTTCTGGCTCCTTGTCATTTATCACATATTAGCAGGTCGGGTGCATAGTGTCGGTGTGGTGGGAAAAACAGGCCAGTGAATACTGAACACGTCACTTGAGTCTGGGATTAAATAAACCCTACTGCAAAGCTCCTTGAGGATTTAATTCTTTGTGTCCTGCCCAATTCATAACATGAAACCCCTGAGGTGTGAAGTGTTTTTCACCAGTCAGACAGAGATTCAAATAGAAATGGCACTGCAGAACATTGAGCATCACTGTGACTCCTGTGACTTCCTTCGTCCAGCAGGTGGCGTGCCCAGCAGACAGCCAGCATGTCAGTGTTTCAGTACAAGTGAAGGGAGAGGGCAGTAGAGGACTGTGCCACGGGTGGTATGCAAACAATGAGCAGCCATCGCTCCACAGGGAACTCACCCAATGAAGTGATGGACTAACCCATGTGGACACATAAAACTTTATCCACCGTTAAACAAACCCAAGGCAGCACTTTATTGTGTCCGTCTGTGCTGATACTACCATGGAACTCTGCCCGAGTGCTTAGAGAAGATACTTGCCGCCTTCAACAGAAGAAATAACAGTGCTAAGGTGTCACTTATTTGTCCCAAGCATGTGGCATGTGTTTGTTTTTTTAAATAGCCTCAGTATATCAGTTTATAAGTGTGCAGTATATGATGACTGTGCAGGTTTTCAAGAAGACCCAATATCCCCAGACCTGTCGCCACAGACTGTAAACGTGTGTCGTTTGTCTAGGTGTTTTTGCCTCATTCAGCTGTGCACTGTGCGTACAGTCGAGTTTTTGATTGAAATGAATGGTCAATGGAAAAACCCTTACAGAGCACTTCACTCTCATTTGTATTTGAAAGAAGAAGAACAAAAAGCCCAGCTTTAAGTACAGGGTTAAAAGAGCATCCATCATGTAGGTTTATTGAAACCTCCATCAACTATATGCTTGGACTCCATAACGTCATTTTTAAAAGAAATTCACCTTTTCTGCATTTAAACTCAATGCCTGGGAGATTCAATAAGAAAAAAAAAAGAAAAAAGCAATGTTTGCCATTATTTTGGTAATCACTAATTCCACTTTCATTGTGGGAGCTGAGTGAGATCTTTTGCACTAACCCCCCCCAAAAGTTGTACCACTTGAAAGAATCACCTTGGGCTAATGTGGAGAGATGTTTTTTTTGCTTAGTCAAGATGATTATCAGAGAAAATATTAATAATGCCAGGGAGGTTTTTCAAAAAGAGAGATGTTGATTTAGCTCCAGTCCACATTCACATTTTCTTTTGCAAAGTTCCTCGGGTACAACGCACTGAAATCACCACTTTTGTATTGTCAGGAGTGGCAGGTGATGGTGGTCCTCCTGGCAAACTGTGTGTTTCTAACACAGTATGTGTTCTTTAGTGGCCTGACTCTATGATGCAAGCACAATTTGAAATCTTGGCCTTACACTAGAAGGATTTCATTTCAAAGTGCTCTAAATCCATCTATACTCATAACTCATATCTTTTCATCTGTCAACATTTCTGAAACACATATAATCTTTGTCTCGAGAAACATTTACGTAATATACGTAACAAATAACAATCCTGACTGTTCTGTCTGGTTAGGCTATTATTTATTTTCTCAGCTGACATGTTGGAGATTTGAAACGTATTGTCTTTGGCACGACAACAAACTAAAATAAAACATAGTATGTCCAGACTACACTCAATCCTGTCGCAACCCATCAAGAAAGTGCAGCTGAAACAAACTGAACTCTTTTGTTTTTAATACATTTAAGTGAGAGAAAGAAACAAAAAAATCACATTTGCCCTTCCCATACATTTACAGGAAATCATGAACATACTGGTCCAAAGATATGAGAGAGCTTCCTCATCATTAACATGCAATGTCATTATTTTCAAGGTTTCCATAACAGGGGGGTGTGTGTGTGTGTGTGTGTGTGTGCACGCGTGTGTGTGTGCTGTGCTTTCCCGGCACAGATGAGAGTGAGACGTGCATGTGTTGGACAGGAAAGCCTTCACGTTTCGAACAGGTTGAAATGTTTGTGTGCAGATACCGATGAGTCAACTTACGCCTGTCAGAGTCGAATTTCTGACCTTCAGTGTTCAGTAAATGTACATTTTTATTCTTGAAATATCGTTGAATGGCTGCAGAGCTTCACTATATGTTGGCATTGCTTGGTGTGACTATTACACACTACCAGTGTTTACTTTTTTCTCAGCCTCAGTTACAGTTGTGACATACTTACCACCTTTTTCCCCCTGTTGAGGACTCAATCTTCCAAATGCACTGTTAACTTTGCAAATTTAAGACAGGTTTTTATTCCAAACATTTTCACAAACATGGTCGTCGCCAAGTGCTTTACAGAAAACTAACGATACAAACACGGACATAAACAAGGATAAACAAAACAATGTGCTTATGATTATGTATTTGCTGGCTGTCGCTACAAAAGGAGACAGCACAAATGTGGGAACTCCTGAGACCAGTGCAATTTCTTTTGAGGCACGTCCTGGAATTAGTTACAGGGACTCCAGTGTCCAATGTGTTGTCAGGTATTGCACAACTCTTCACTTCAAGTCGGAGCAAGTGAACTGTGCAAGGTGGTGACCTCAGAAGAGTTAAAGGAAGTTAAATTTAACTAACCGTCTTAACTGATTTCCTTAAATGAGGTCAGGTTAGCGCTGGACAAGTTTCTGCGACGGATTCTTGTTCCCAAAGTTTGGGCACATTCATCACACACTGAGAGAGAGAGAAAAAATAAGTTAAAAGATGTCAAACCTGAGCAGATCATGTTTTGTTAGATTCTCAGTTATAATGGTGAATAGTGGAAACATACACAATTGAAATCTCAACTGAAAATAGGGCGTTGTATCATAAACCATTTATGCTACAATCTAATATGAAATCCAATCAGGTTTTTTCGAGAAAAAAAAGGGATAGATAAAGGGTGATGGGGCAAAAATAAAATCCGTCTAGGTTCATTAGAAAAGTTTTTGTTGCGCCACAGTCTTTCCAAATCACAGTACAGCTGCAGCGTCTTTGTGTGCCCAATAAATGTCACTCCCCTCAAAAAGTTGGAATGAGTCAAACCTGTGCCATCTTAAAGAGGGGAGCCAGCTCAACATGTATGGATGTGTCCAAACATACGATCATCTCACAACAATTTAAGACCCCTCAGAGAAACCTAAACCTCCTCATATCTTCAGATCGTCTATTCTAGTCTTGTTGTTGCTGTGTTTGGCACTGCGGCCGGGCCGGGCCTGCGTAGGTGACCCAGGGGCTGATCCTGCTCCCTTCTCGCCTTTCAGGTCACATTCCTCTGGCTTGCTGCTGCTCCTCTCCACCGCCAAGTTGTCCTTATTCTGTCTGTAAGCCGCCTTGCTGTTGTAGGGGTGGAAGGACGAGTCTGTGCCCTCAGACAGAGGGGAGAGGTCGTAGCTGGGCACGGGAGGGTAGGCAGGCTGGACCTGGTGGAAGTAGTCCTCGTAACTCGGTGCAAAGGGCACAGCGGCATCGCTGGGCTCCTTGGAGACACTCCCAGTGGGCCGTCGCCCTCTGTTGCACGTGATGCCCTGGCGACACTTGGTGAAGCCCAGGTGGTAGATCTCTATGAGGTTGAGGAACAGAGACAAGCTGGCCACCGCCAGCATGAAGATGATGAAGATGGTTTTCTCAGTGGGACGGGATATGTAGCAGTTTACCACATTAGGGCAGGGTGGCCTGTCACATGTGTACATGGGCTTCAGCTCAAAGCCGTACAAGAGATACTGAGCCACAATGAAGCCCACCTCAAACAGGGTCTTAAAGACCACATTAAAAACATATGTGCGCAAGAGCTCCCCCTGAAGGCGCACTCTGCCGTGGTCGTCCCTCACCAGAGCCTTTTTGTGATGAACGTCTACAATGAGGGCCTGCTTGTCTGGGTGATGAGGGAGTTTTCTCTCCCTCTCTTTATGCTTGTCCTCCATGCGCACCAGATGGAGGATGTGCCCCAGGTAGATCAACGTTGGCGTGGACACGAAGATGATCTGCAGCACCCAAAAGCGGACGTGGGAGATGGGGAAGGTGACGTCGTAGCACACATTCTCGCAACCGGGCTGCTTGGTGTCACAGGTGAAGCCCGACAGCTCGTCGCTCCACACCTTCTCTGTCGCAGCGCTCAGGATCAAGATGCGGAAGATGAACAGGACGGTGAGCCACACTTTCCCCACCACGGTGGAGTGTTCCTGGGCTTTTTCTAGAAGCTTCCCCAGCAGGTTCCAGTCCCCCATGGCTGTGTGAGCTCAGACCGAGGCCTACAGAATCATGGGGGGGGGAGTTCAAACACAACAACAGTCACTTCATTAGAGTTTTGATTTGTATATAAAGTAAATCTATTCCATTACCAACATTGAAGTCAGCTTCAGTCTATTCATTAAAAGGTCTCACCAAGTTCAGCACAGCTCAGACAAAATGAGTCTCTAGGGAGCCAAGTGACTGAGTGTAGCAGGTAGTGGCCTTTTCCACGTGGACTCAGACGGGATTATATTTACTTTAGGAGGGTATATATTTGGCAAGTGTGGACAGGGCTGGGTGGTGGTGGTGGTGGGGGGTGGGGGGATAGGTTCCAGTCATGAGTTTGCGGCTCCTGGCCTTCATGACCCGAGCGGCAGCAACATGATCCACACGAACTGGAATCAAACACCAGGCAGATGTGGTGGAAGTGCAAATTAGAAACAGTTGAGTAATGTTGGTACTGTCAGCTCCTGTGACACATTATGTTATAAATATATTCTCTTGGCAGATGAATGTACAGTACAGTGGGAGGATGGCAAAGTCAGAGTATGCTCCCGCGAGGGAGAATAAATTCTGATAACTGCTGAAATGTGCCAGGTGAACTGGTCTGCCACCAAAGATCTATGTAGTCTTTTAACGACTGTAGACCGGAGTTGTAGTTATAACAAAGGTGTGCTTCCAATATTAAAAGTTTAACACCACTATTATTAGGAGAAAAATGTGGTTTCCTCAAGGTTGTGGAAACAAGTAACTTCTACTATTCCCACTCAAGACAGCTGTAAACAAACTACAACTTTTGGCCCCAACATGCACCTTTAATGTGTCTGAGGTTTATGTCTAACTTCATCTCCTGAAAGAACACAAACTTCAATCCACACGAAATGTTCAAGTTCCCTGAAGAATCACACAGAAAGTCATATTTACTGGTTCAACGCACCTTGTCAGCTAATAAATCCCCTGTGGTGAAGCACTGCACGTCTTTGAGGGTCCATGAGGCCGCCCTGCTTCACCGACGGGCCTCGGTGCAGAGTTGATCTCCGGGCCCCCAGCGATGCCCTTGAATGGACAGGAAAAGTGGCCACAGTCTCTGTCCACACCACCAAAACCCCCTGACTCAGTCTTCTGTCTTCAGACACAGCTCAGGCAGGAATCAGGATCCAGGCCCCGGGGTCTTCCACTGACCACAACACACACACACACACATACTGTAGCCTGCTGGATGCGCTCTCTACCATGTGTGCCCCCAAGCCACCCCCCACTCCTCGAGGTTAAATTTGGCTCTGGGCAAACTCTCCAATATAAACTATCAAAGCCACTCTACTTGCTTGTTAAGAGTGAGTGACGGGGCAACTGGCCAATGGCTTTGTCTTGTAAGTCTGTCTGGCCACAAGTGCCCCTGGGGTCTAAATATAGCACGAGGGTCTCTGCTATCATGGGGGGCGGTATGATTTGGAGAGGAGTAGCCATTTGCATCCGCAAGTTTCAAATCCCAGTGGCAGGAAGGAGGGACGTCAGTGAAAAAGTTCATTTCCAGAAAACCAGCAATGACACCCAGATTCACAGTCGTGGGCACTGAAATGGAAAACAATATATATATATAATATAAAACAATAATATGAACAATATTGACAGTTCATTATTCTGTCAGTTTATGACAACACTTGACAGAAACCTGCAATAAAAAAAAAATAAAGTTGGATCAAGTGCATTTGTCAAATTATCAGGCACTTTATTTCTTTATAATACATAATGTACACACAGTATATACATGTAGTTTCAACCCAATGTGTATTTAATCTGGATTGTTTACCTTGATGTAAATTGATAATGTGCATTTAGGCATATCAACATAAGGGTTTCCTGTATGCATTTACAATGTGTATACAAACAAGTTAACTTCATAACATACCAGCGCATGGGACATTATATTTTCAGGACCACAAGGATACTGAATAATATACTATGCAAGCAGGGTCATATTAAGGAAAGCAGTTGCCAAATGTCAGAGAGAAATGGGTCTCCGTTAAATAAAGTAGGTCAACCTCAAACATTTATCAGAGCCAAATGGAAAAACAGGTTAAAAAAAGAAGCTGCGATGAAGTGGGTACAATTTACATCTGTGAACAAAATCTACATTTAATTTAGTGCTTAAAAAACAATGCACATAACTGGGATTTACAATATTCTAAAAGGGGACGCAGCAGACAAGAAGTAACACGAAGGAAGGAATAATTGTAACTTTACCGTTTCATCAGCTGAACATCATGTGACATCTACCACAGGCCATGAGAAACGTCCAGGCTGAAGGTTAACTGACGTGTGAACGTGAGGGTTTGACCTAACTTTACTGCAATTAGACAACAGAGTCCACTATAATACAAGCATTCCACCAGTGGCCAAGTCATTCCACTCACACGTTTCCCTTTCTCTTCCATTACATATCGTGTTAGATTTGACTTGATAAGTATGATCCGTAGAAGCATTATCTTTTTTTTTTATCCAAATGAAAACGTTGTCTTTCCTTTTCAGCATTTTAATCTTTACAGTATTTATTTTTCCAGACAACCCATTTTTGCTTATTTACAAGAAATCATATATCGTCAACATTACTGCAAAGCCCTCTCCAAAGTGTCTTTTTTTAATTTACGTTTTGGAATTTTGTGCTCTCCAGGCTGCCCAACCCATTTTCTTTAATTTCCAGTATGTATTGATAATCTGTCCATGAAGACTTAAAGAAATATCCTTATAATAGTTTCTTCTTTTTTGTTCTCAAAGCCAAGTCGCATGGAAAAATGTGAAAGATCAGTTGGAAGGTGCATTCGAGTGCTGATGAGAAACTGATACTTGAGTTTCCAGACCGAAACATTTACAATGCAAAAAAACAAATATATCATGTTAAACTTCTCACATCCATTTCATGAGTCTTGGGCACCTAACCAGGACTCAGACATGACACACCTGCGGGATTTCGTCAAATCCACACATTAGAGCGAGCTGTCACGTGAACAACAATGCAACTTTGACAAAAATAAATGGAAGCATGATTCTGTTCTCGTAGCCATGGTTTGTTTTGCTCAGGCAAACCACCCCTCCGTGGCAACTTGGCAGCTTTTTTTAATGAAATGAATTAAAGATGCTCAAGAGCCTGAAAAAAAAAAAAATCTAAACAAAAACTTAAACAAATCAAGGTAAGCAAAACATTGGTATTCGCCTTTAACCTTCACTACTGGCTCTAAATAGTTTAGACAAGTTCTGACAGCAACTAACACTTGTGTAAGTAAAACCGAAAAAAGACCAGTAAGTAAGCGTCTGAATGATACAGTACATCAATAAATATAGATGCTGATAATGAGCGAATATACAGTATATGTGACATTAATGCAGAGCACCATGCTCCATTGTGTTATTAATGTTGGTTAGTTTATAGGGAAAGGGAAAGGCAGAGTCTCAGAAAGCAGAACACCTCTCAACCTTCTCACTTGGGCTCTTTTTGGTCACAGTGAACTTGGACTTGAGAGAATGGTCTGCTATCAGCTGATTGATTTCATTTTGCCTGTAGGAAGACAATCTTTGACTCATCCAGGCTGCTTTGGACTCGTCCTCAGAGCCTCGAAAGCACCGTTTGCACGCCCTGCCCATGAGGTACGCCACCTCGGCCAGATTGAGCAGCACGCACACCCCAGACACTGCCAGCATGAACACGGTGAATATAGTCTTTTCTGTCGGCCTGGAGACGAAACAGTCCACGGTGTTGGGGCAAGGGTACGAGTCACACTTCACCAAACGCACCATCTTAAAGTCAGGATAGAGCAGGTAGAAGATGTAGAGAAAAGCCACCTCTAAGACGATTCTGAAGATGATACTGATCATGTATGTCCACCACAGGGCTCCGGTGATCTGAAACTTCTGGTTCTTGACTTGTTCCAGCTCCTTGGGGCTGCTGCGGCCCGTCCTCTTCAGGATCTTTTTATCAATGTGGCGTCGGTGGGCCACATGCATGGCCACAAGCAGCGCAGGGGTGGAGACCAGGATGAGCTGGAGCGCCCACAGGCGGATGTGCGAGATGGGGAAGAACTGGTCATAACACACACTGTTGCAGCCGGGCTGTTGGGTGTTGCAGGTGAAGCCGGACTTCTCATCTCCCCAAACGCTTTCAGCAGCAACAACCAGGACCATGATACGGAAGATGAAGATGACCGAGAGCCAAACGCGTCCGATGCCGGTAGAGTGCCTGTTTACACCGCTGATCACGGCATAAAAGGTCCCCCAGTTCATTTTCGACTCCAGATCTGCAGAAAAGGGATAAATATTCATGGATGTACGCAACGCTATCTTTCTAGCTAGAACTAGCAACTTTTATTTATTAATGTATATCAAAATATATTAAGTGAATTTCATTTGAATGAAGCCACATTTACAGAAATGGCTAACCATATTCAATAACTTGGCTATAAAGGCGGTCGTCCATAAACAACCAAATAATTTAGCAAAAGTCTTACTGTTATAACATTACTTTTAAATAGTTTACCAGGCTCAGCCGGCAGTGCAAGCGGCGTAAGCAGCGCCGGGTCCGAAGATGACCATCTTGAGGTGCGGCCCGAGCATCGAGCGGGATTTGGCACCGTAAGGAACAACGGGCAAGAACTGCCAAGTAGCTGTTTGGTCGTATAAAAGCATGGGCGATGGCCTCACACCGTGCTCCGTCACAGGACGCAACAAGTCGAAGCCAATTGCGAAACATTGGCCGAGCCACGTGGTCCGCTCACCCTGTATCAATACTGTACACCCAAACTGACCTACAGCCAAGTTGCAGACGGACTGACAGACTGCCAGCACATTTCTCCAGGGAACAAGCCATCCATCTCATTATGAAAAGTTCTTTAAGACGTGAGAGATCTCATTGTTTGCTAAGAAAGCCTACAGACTTGACCAGAGTGCCTGACCCCCCCCCCCCCCCCAAAAAAAAACCCTCCTGCAAATCACTGCACCCTTTAATAGCCGACTACAAATAAACTTCAAAGAACAACAGTCATGATTTAAACATCATCATCCCAAGTCATTTGTTGAGGGCATGGGGCATATCAGCCACAACTCACACAACAGTCTGGCATCATTGCCAATGTTAGTAGAAAATAGAGTAAAATGACGGATGGTGTATTTTACCTTCAGATGTGGTGGTACACAAAAGTGTGTACAAATCAGGTGGAAATGAATGAAAATATTGTTTTTTTTAGAGAGCCGAAAGGCTGGACTGAGAACACGCTGCGTTCGGAAAATGCTAATCATTCCTCCGCCACTAGCCACTGCCCTGCACCGTAACAGTCATATGCTCTTATATAAACTATTTACATACAATGGCGGCCTTTATTGGGCTGCAACAAGACTCTTTAGAATTCAGATCAAACGCCTCGATTTCCGCCTACCCCCGGCAAAAGGAGGAATCTGTGTGGACACAAAAGGCCTCGGGCCTGCCACATTATTTATTGTGCTTGGCAGAGCAGGGGAGTGAAGGAAGGCTTTGACCTGAGCCACTGCCATCCAGGGAACAGAGTCACTCACAGGTTCGCAGATTCCTCTGGGGAAACACAGGAGCTGTCCTAAATGAAAAGAACATTTTTATACAAGATTTAATTTAAAACCTTTACATTTTGTTTCCAGACATCTCATTTTGTTCAATGTTTTTGTTTCTTTTGGGTGCTTGTAACAAATTTAAAACTGCAATTGCAAGTGAGGCATGCAACAGTATTTCATCTCGAGTGTCAAGTGTCTTGATAAACTCTAAACCTAGTATAATGTAATATAAATGTAATATGAATTTTATTCCATTAAACACCACTTCTCGTGCCAGATATTGGCTATATAAGACAATTCATTTTCACAAATCACCTCATCTTATATTACTTTCAACCAAGAAGCACCCAAGTATTAATTTTGCTTCCAGTCTTTGATAATATCAATTTGTGAGCATGACATATTGAGTAATAGGCAAAGTGGGACACAGGGAAAAATAAATAACAAAACAAGCCTTTTTATGAATGAGCCACAAACCATGCAGTAACAAACCTGCACTTAGACAATGATGGATGTAAACTCATTTCAAACACCCACAGACTAATATGTACAGACATAATATACCGATTTGAAATCATTCTTTATAAGCTTTCACAATTTGATCTGGTCAAACACCCCCCTACAACAGTAGAAACAACTATTTACAGTGACGACAAACTGAAAGCGAGTGGCAACACAATGTGGTCGTTTGTCATGCGCCACCAGATGACCTATAGCAGTTCACTGTGCCATGAGCATGTCTGCGTCACTTGTGACGGGCCTGGTGGGAGGGTTTGCGTGGCCTGGTAATTCTTTGAATGAACTAGCCCTCATTTATAGTCTCTCCAAGATACACTTCTCTACAATACAGAGACACAGGTCACACAGTATAGCGAGACAATATAGAGACACATACAACTGCAGATAATGCATCTTTATTACAGCAGTAGGGCTATATATGTGTATGTGTGTGTACACATACAAAAGAATAGATTTGCCATTGTAAAAGAACACAATATTAACCAAACACAAGATGCTCTAATAATGTTCATTATCAAAAGTAATCTGTCTGAGCTGGCACCATCTAGCAACGGGAATAAATCAGGACCTGATACACACTCCTGTTTTATGTACAAAACTATGTCTATGACATTTTCACTATTTTGTATCCATGTCCACATACATATTATAAAGGTTGTAGAAATATGTCAAAGTTTTAAAAGACAGTGGATTCAGAATTTCCTTTTCTACACTTAATATATAGAAAATACCAAAACAAATTTCTTAGGTTTAAATAATGCTATAGAGCACATACCCTTTACAGTCACATTCACTAAAAATAGTTTTTTCACTTTTACTATAGGAACTGCAATACAAGACATAAAAATACACAAAGCCGATACATGCTACTTCATGTGTATTAATCATGTCAATGCCCTTTTGCATTTTTTCCCAAATAACCTTGATTAATCTTTGTACTGTACAGTGCCAATTACAGAAGTTTGTCAAACGTGTCTTAAAAATCCTCTGTATGTTAACTTGTGCACACTTGGTCAATCGAAATCAGATACATTTAATGCTCTCATTCAAGAATGATCGCACGTCTCGGTGTTTGACAAAATGTTTAACATTTTGTCTGCTGGTTGAGACAAAGTTATCTCCAGTGCACTGAAGTGCGACAAGCGTTCCCCTTACGCTTTTCAGTTACTCCTTACTTTGAATGTAGCACGAGATGAGGTATTTCTCCCGGTCGGAGTCCTGTTTCCTCATTTTGAGTTGAACAGTGCCTACAACGTGAAAAACAGGATTTTATTGAAATGAAATGCGCTGTTTTTGTCACAGGTTATACTGCAACCTACTATGGATGGCCAATTTAAGGTAAACACTGTCCACACTGTAACTCTACTTACTTCTTTTCACGAGACCAACATTCTTCAGTTGACTGTGTTTTGCGTGTCCGTTTTGGGCCAGTCTCAAAGACAGTGGCGCACTTCTCCTAAAAATCAAGATTAGTGTTTGTACAGTTAACATTAGGTACCAATACTGGCTTCAAAACCATATAAAAATATTATGAAAAAGGTCAACCAGTCACGCACAAGACTACTACTTTATTCAACTAAATACATCACTGGAACTACGATAGCAAGTAAAATAAAGAAATCTCATTTGTGGCAACAAGATTAGATCCTTCAATAAATCCTGGTGCCTTTCTTTTTTAACCATTTCCAATTCTGTAATTCTAAATTTATAATCCACAATTAAACTGACTGTTTCCTTATCAAGTACCTCATAGCTCCGAGCTTTCCCTTTTCCAAGAACAGCTCAACCGTTAATTTCAGCCCCTGTGGGTAAGATCTGGCATAAAATGTCCTGTTGTGCACCATTGCTTTGAACCAGCCCACTGCCTGCTCAGACCAGTCTCTTCCATTCACAGGCGTCACCTGAGGGGGGTGGCAGGAAACAGACACAAAATACCATGAACGGAGATAATTCATTTCCTTTATCACTGAGCAATAGATAAGGCTGTGACTAATCACCTGGACAGACACCAATAATTGAGTCTACACTCTTACAGCACAGTATATTAACCATTTCCATGTATGCAAATCCCGAGGGATTTGCATACATGATCCAAGATCTTAACATGTTCGTAAATGAGAGGTTTATGGGCTAGTTAACATACACGTAGAAAATGTTGAAGACAACAAAGATCACATTGAGCAGCAACCTGCTTACATCTGCGAGTGAGACTTGCGCAGCCTGAAGTGGAAGGGTGGCCATTTCCAGGGTCAGCTCCTTGGTGTTCTTCAGTGAGAGGCAGGCAGTGCCACCGTGGTCCAGCCTCTTCACCTCCACCTTGATCGAAGTCTCACTCCCAGTACCATCAGGGGGGATATGATCTTACATTCAGAAAGACAGAGAGAACGGCAGCTTAGGCCAAAGATGCAGTATGACATCTCCAAGTGGCTACATGCAGGCAAAGCGACACTGCTACCACCTAGAGGTATGCATTTGCAAAACCATTCCAAAACACAAAGCTAAACCCACCTCCACTCACTCCACATATCTTGGTCACCTGAGCCCTGCACCATTGTTCTTGCGTTGGGAACCAACCCATTACTTGGGTTCCAATGTCTGGAATGCAGTTCTGCTCGGCATATGAACTACTGGCTCTCCAGCTGCTGCAAATGAGAGAAAAAATAATGACAACCAGAAACATGTGGATTATTAAAATAGAAAAAAAGAGAAAATCTACAAAGAAGGCTGTAATGAAAAAAAGGGATAAGTGGCTCTGTAGGTCCTGTAAATGTGATCAGGGAATCAGTGAAGGTTTTGCGAAAAGCTGAGAAAAAGCAGTCAAGAGATTAGATCCATGCTGAACGACTTACTCTGTGACAAGGGCCTGCAGCTTCGCGAGGGAGTCTGCGTGCTGGATGTAGAAGTTGCCTGGGCTTACAACATGAGACACCACAACTTCAATTTCATCAAACTTCCGGATCTGGAACTCGGGAATGGTAACGTTGTTGATCACTGGTGTTTCTGGGCCAGAAGAATTATGCTCTCCTTCAGGTTTTGTGCACTGGGGAGTTTGCGTTTTCCACTCGATGTCTACACTGGAGTTCTCCACTTTAGCAGATCTATTTTGGCAGCATTCATCTTTGTCTGGGCTGCCGTCAGTGTGTGCAGGTTGCACCTCTGTGAAGATGTCTCCAATATCCCACAATTCGGTCTTTGTCGCAATCACACAAGTGTAGGTCAGCGAGCCACTCGATTCAACTTGTTTTACTCGGAAGACTGGTGCTTGGTTTTCAATGTCTGCACGCAATGTTTTTGGGGCGAGTGCTTCCATAAGATCATCTCTCAAAACATTTCTGAATTGGTGGCTTTGTGTTTTGATAGTAGTCGACGTTGATTGTGGCGAACATGAAGTGTACTTACTTTTATTCCACTCCATGACATTGACCTCCAGTGCACCCTTGTTTTTAGCTTTGGCTCTGAGGAAGTGTAACAGCTGAGAGGATGTTTGTTTTTGGTGTTGCACCTGGACATCATCCCCCCGTCCCCAGCTAATTAGTGGTGTTATTTTCATGGGTTTTGGGTTTCTCATTTCTGGTAGTATAGTCGGTATTGGTGGTAGTAGTAGTGGTGGTCTCTCTGCATCAATTTTAGGGCTTTGAATAACGGCAGATGGCAGTAACACATTATCTGGTTGGCTTTTCTTCTCATAAATAACAGCCTTTTCTTTTGTTTTGCCCTTTGAATGACAGGATGAGCTCGTAGTCTGAACGCAGCTATTGTAGCCGGACGAGATGCTGTGAATCATGTCATCCTCCTGGGCCGCTGCAGGCTGGGAGATGAGGAAATGTTTCAGCTGCTGAAGGGACAGTGTGCCTCCAACCACCTGGACTGCTTTCGCTATGGAGCTTGCCATGAGCACGTTCTGTAACATGGGCCCGAACTTGAGAACATCTGTCATCTGGATCCTTTTGTCTCTGGGTGGCTTAAGGAGGTTTGTTCTCACTCCCATTTTGACAGCAGGCTGGACACAAACTCCTGGCTCTGTAATGACGAGAGAAGCAGCAAGGGAGTGTTTTCTTAGAGGAAGTTGCACTAAAAATCTTCAAAATCAAAATTGTGGGTGCAATGTCAGACTGGCAGCTGAAATGCAAATGACCAATTGTTGACTTACCAACAATGAGGTCCTTTAGTGAAGCTGAGAGCTTTTCAATAGCTCTGCATTTAGAATCCAGAGCCACTGAGAGATCACTGACCAGACTGGTGGGTAAAGATGAGTTCAAGAAACCTTGGACCTCATCATAGGCCTGAAAGAAAAGTGAAACCAGGTTTAGTCTAGGGCTGCAACTAACAACTATTTTCATTATCTATTAATCTGCCGATCATTTTCTCGATTAATCGATAAGTTGTTTGGTCCATAAAATGTCATGAAATAGTGAAAAATCTTGATCGTGTTTCCCAAACCCAGACATGATGTTTTGTTTTTGTTCACACACCATGGAAATTAACTTTACCGTCCTAGAGGAGCAAAGAAACCAGAAAATAAACAATTAAATATTCATTTGAGAAGCTGAAATGATAGAATTTTGACTTTTAAAAAAAAGTAAAAAAACACTAAAACAGATTAAACATCGATTATCAAAATAGTTGGCGATTCATTTAGTGGCTGATTACTAATCGATTAATGGATTAACTGTTGCAGGTCTACTTTAGTCAACCCAATAAAGTATAACATTTTTGTTAATAATCAGAAAACGTATCTCTTGATACTATAATAATTTACAAGGTAATTTGCTTAACTTTCATGGCTGAGATCCTGAGGTGTCAGTGTGTTTTTTCACCCTTCCCTGACAACTAACTAAACATTTTTGTAACTAAAAATTCATCAGTTCTAAAAACAAATATATGCACGTTCCAACCACAGCTCTTTGTTTCATTAAAATGAGCAATGTTAGCAAACTAAACCACCGGTGTGGGGCTGCGGGTTCGACCGTGTGGCCCGGGAGCCTAGTAGCCCGCTGACCCACAGCTGATGCTAAGCTACATGGCTAAAAAAAACGTGTGGCCGTCAGACTGGCGCTACCTTGTTGGTGACGTTGCAGAGATCTTGTTCAAGCGTCCTCTTGGCGATTTCCAGCAAAAACAGTTTGCACATTAACTGCACTTTGTGCGCGGAGACGGGGACGGGGGGCTGCGGCGGGCGGTGGACGAGCTGCCGCTGCTCAGGAGGAGTCATGGTCGGCGGGGAGAGAGCGCTATGCCCGCGGGCGCGGTCAGGTGCTGCGCTGCTGCTGCTGGAGCTGCTGGAGCCCGGGCTCTGACTGCGCGTGCGCGGCCGCGGGCTAATGCGATCTAGCTAGTTAGCTAGCTAGCCCGCTAACACACTTTTTTTTTTAAAAAGAAAGAAAAAAACAGCGTTTGTCCGCAGTTTACTGTTTCTGGGGAGTTTCCGCAGCGCCGCAGCGAATTGTCCTCGTCTTCGCAACCTAGTCTGCTTCTTGCTCCAGTCGTGGTTGTCAGTGGAAGGTCTCCTGCTCCGTCTTCGACCGCAGGTGGACAAGGAGGTGCGACGCCACGCCACGTCGACACCTCCTGCGCAGTCAACCAATTAGTGAGGCAGACTCAGTAGTGTAACGTTCATTCGGATTTCCTCTCCTAGTTTTTTCTTCAGCTCACCTGTCACCTGTCTCTCCACCAGCCGACAGGCCTGCTGTTGGGTGACCTCTTCCTGATGCAGGGTGTGGCAGAAGAAGAACAACCAAGTGCACAGTGTGGGTCATGAGCTGGACAGGAAATACAAAGGTAAATCATATTTAAGGACCCTCCTCATTTCAATGCTCCTGTAAGACTTCGTCCATCGTGTCTTAATTATTGGAGAATTCACACTGCAAATCAGGACCGCTTCCTACAATAATGCTGTAAGAGCAGCCAGGGACCCCTGTGGTCATGGATGAATTATTACAGGACCCCCAGGCCTTAGGGGCCTAATAGGGGCAAGGGGCCTCACAGACACTCTGGTCTAATCATTTCTTGTAACACACACACACACACACGCGCGCGCGCAAAATCACACACAATTCAGCTGTACAGCACATATAGGCTACAACAGGCCCACATTGAAGTGTAACTTCACCACTGCGTCATTTTGAAAAATGCTTAAAAACTAGAGCAGGGGGCTAAGGGGCCAGGGGAGGCAGAGCTGGATGTGAGAGTGACAGTGTCATTGTCAGTGACGTCTTTTACGACATAAAATGCGACACAGATTCGCAAGGCACTTATGCCACATGAGGGCTATTCTGTAGTGAAGGACTTCTCCCCTCCAGAATCCCCTGAAGTGGGCATTCGTGTGGGGAGGGACCATGGTGGTCCCGAGCCGTGTAAGTTCGAGACGTTGGCTCCAGCCCCGGTTATGCCTAAAGCCGAAGCCGAGGCAGTCCCTGAGTGGTATCGTAACGTTAGAAGGCTAATTTTGGCGAATGTTCAAATTAGTTGTAAAGCTATGTAATTACCATGAATATTTTTGTGCCTCTCTGAAATGTCCTACAAATGACGAGTGACACATTGCCATCCCTACCAATATCCTTTACCCAGGCGTGTGTGTGTGTGTGTGTGCGCGCGGAGGCACTGCAGTAGCCTGGTTCCCTTAAAGAGAACGTGTTTTGTAGGGAGGTGCTGAAGGTTACGCTGCTGGAATAAGACCAGACCACAGTTTGTCTGTAAACACCATTTCTCCATTCTGATCATTTACCCGCCAACATTTGATTTGAGTGCGTTAACGTTAATATCAATTTCATGACGGAGAGAGGTCCCAAACGGTCGGTCCGAGATGGTTTGAAACACAAGGTGGCATTATGAGCCTAGTTCAACCCACGAAAACTTGGCAATAAATGTGGTATTAAAACCACCATTAATGTGTTTCGTCACAGCACAGTCATGTGATTGCGTTCACCGCTCAAAAATGGCATTCAAGTGCGTATTCTTCTTTAAAATTTAGTAAGTCCTCTTGAATATGTGTGGACGCACAGTCGCCTTCCTGTGGTATTTTGTAGTGTCCTTTCATAAAATCAGGCCCTGTGTGTGTACTGGCTGTTTCAAAAAAATTAGAAATTGTTGAAAATACATTTTGTCAGCTTGCTGTAATAATATGGGGTTTTCTGTACTAAGAGAAGTTCATCCATATTTTTTTGAGTGAGTCAATATTTCTAGCAAAAGTATGTTGGGTAACTGCTTTTTTCTAGTCTCACTGACTGAAAGCGCTTGACAGCGCAAGTCACATTCAGCCATTCACACACATTTATACATTACTGCTATTAAACGCGCTTTTGTTCTATCACATTCATACTCATGTATACGCTGCCGGCACAGCTGTCAGAGGCAATTTAGGGTTAAGTGTCTTGCCCAAGGACACATTGGCGTGCGGACTGGAGGACGCAGGGAGTGACTGGCCTACCTTCAGGTCAGTGTACGACCGTCTCCATCTCCCGAGCCACAGCCGCACAATGCATTTGTAAATAAAACTACAGATTCAGGTCAGCATATTTCTAAATTGAACATTGGATATTTGTTCAGAAAAAAGCAATTATATCAAGAAATCAGATTACATTGAACACAAAGAATTGTATTCCTGATGTACAACATGTACTACATTTGAGGAGCAAGATATCGCTGATATAATTTTTAAATATAGAGAGGATTTTACAGCAACATGTTTAATAGGGCATGCATGTCAATCCTTTACTTGTTAGCTGGAAATACAGTTACCCTAGAGGGAGAGACTGACAGTGATACAATCTTTCAATGTGCTAACAAACAAGCTGCTGCTGATATCTAAATACCAGCTACTTTACCGCCAAGGAGAAGAATGAACACAATTTGCTACCTGCATTCCTATGGTTTTACACCTAATACTATACACACAGTGTTCTTTTCTTCGAGTGCTCTTTGTTTGAACTTGTCAAGCTGCTACTTGATCTAGTACCGAAATCTTGTGGGTGGGGCACAGGGACATTTCCTACAGTTGTGTTGCTCAACAGCTAGATTGATAGGCATCCAGGCTGTTGTGGTACTACTGCTGGGGTCACATCTGTGGCTCGAGCCAGTGGACACAGTCGTACTGGGCATAAGGCTCACAAAAATGGTGCTTTGCATTTGGTCTAAAGGAGAAGGATGAGTCAGTAGGTAGACAACCAGAGAATTGCTCAACAGGATATCCTGCATCAGCAGTTACTCCCTGTGGCACCCGAAGCTACTTGCTCATACTGTGATAAAATCTTCACACTTGTTTCATGAAATCATTTCATTTCAGATTCAAATTGCAACATGTCACGAGGCAGACAGTCACCTCACCCCATTGTCTGTGGATCGCAGCATAAAATGAAGTGTATTCATGTGTTGTTAGTTAAACCTCATGTTGATGATTATAGTGTCTCAAAATTTTATGACTTGGTGGGATTCAATTTGCTCAACCAAAAGCAGAAATTCACAGACGTTTTGTTTTGCAGGTGAAGAAATGGGGGCGTCCATATTGTAAAATGAAGATTGGCAACATTTTCTGGTTATTACGTACAGCATGTTTATTGCGTACAGCTTGTTTATTACGTACAGCATGTTTATTATGTACAGCTTGTTTATTACGTACAGCGTGTTTATTATGTACAGCTTGTTTATTACGTACAGCCTGTTTATTATGTACAGCACAACTGTTGCTACATTTACCCCTGTATTTGGTCTCCCAGGACCGGAGGCGCATAATTTATAGAGATCACAAAACACAGACAGTTGCAGATAGAGAACACCACAGTCATTTAAAAATATGTACATATGTTTATAGAGAAACTCTTACAAGGTTCCTAATTGCCATTGAGGTGGTCAGTTTTGATTCTGGGAATGTTGTGCAACACTTCACGGACGTCATAGAAATTTGAGCCAAGGTTAAACTTTTAGCTGCAAACAAACATTTCACAATGGAGGATGGGCAAAAAGTTCTCTGTCTGATTAGTGATTTGGCATGCGCTGCTGCGACCAAACAGCTTGGGAGTCGATAAAGCCAGTTTCAATCACAACATCTTAGCCGTGCAAGTCACACAGCGTGATGCATTTCTGACAGACTAGCTATGGGAAGTGTCACGAGAGAAAGCTTGAACGGAGAATAGATGCATGTGTGTGTAATATTGAAGTCGTTACTGCGTTCGCTTGACTGAAAGTCTGTTGGTTTTTACATCCTAAACAACCATTTAGCTGCACTTCTGTAAATGCGTCATCCAAAGTGAAAGCCACAGGAATTATGCTTCAGTTGCAGTAGTTTGCTCTCCAGTTTTCTCACTGACACTATTTGGTTTGTTTACTTCATGTAACCCATATGTTGAGCAATATACAATGTGTGTACAATATAAAACCAATGACAGTAGTCTATGGATATCACACTATAAATGATCTCTGTGTGCAGCACAGCTTCCTGGTAAATATGATGAACACTGTTAGTAATACAAATACAAATAAAGCAATAATGAACATTTGTCCAAACTCCTGTGCTTTTCCATGAGACAAACAATACATCGAAGAGCTTTGGAGATACTCCGTCATCTTGACTCTAGTATCACCTGAAAAGCATTCAGTGTCACCCACATCAGGCAGGTATACTTTAGACTCATTGAGGATTGCCAGCCATTCAGTGTCACAGCAGTTAAAATAATTCCCACTAATATACATAACATTAAGATGTACAGACAAAGTGTGAATCAAAGAATTGTTTAAAGACACAAAACGATTATTTCTTATATCGATTTCTCTAAGAGGTGAGCAGCTTAAACTGCTGGGTATGATGTCAAGATGGTTGTTTGACATGTTCAGCTGAGTTAACGCCGACATACAGGGTAAAGACAGATCAGAGCTGGTCATGTTTGTTCTGCTGATAATCAAGAGGCGAAGTGTTTTTCGCACACCTTCTAGCGACCTCGCATGTATTACCATGTGTGCATTTTCTGCGAGATTGAGCGAAACCAAAGAGGTTTCCTGGAATGTGTTTGGATGAAGCATTTTTATATCGTTTTCCTTAAGATTGAGGTGTTTAAGAGTTCTCAACTGCTCGAAGGTAACACAAGATGTGTTGACATCTATTTGCTTTGATTCAGAGCTGCTCAGGCAGTCCATACGAGCACAAGGCTGCACCGAATTGTCTTGCAGATTTAATGCATCTATTTGTGTGAGCGCGTTTAGAAAGAGTGGGGAAATATATGCAAGTCCATTGCTTTGCAGGTCGAGTTGCTTTAAGGAGGGAAAGAAAAGCTGCCGACTGTATCCTGAATCATTGTGATTTCTAATATTCCAGATAATGTTTTGCAGACAGTTGTAACTGAAATTCAGTGTTTCTAAGGATGAGAGAAGGCTCAAAGTCTCCAGTGGGAAAGACCTAAAGTGGTTATAGCTCAGGTCGATATAAATCAGTGGCATCTGCCTCCAGTTTGAGTGAAGGATATTTTTTCGAACTATTTTCTCATTTATAATCTCACTATAAAGGGAATTGGCTTCTGATACCATTGCGGCCTCTGAATTCAAGGTACCAACCAGGTTGTTCTGCAAATGAAGATACCTCAAACGGTTCATCTTGGGAACAATTGGAAAATAAAGGAGTTTGTTGAAACTCAAATCAAGAATTTCAAGATCATAGAACTGGTCATCCTGATGCGTGACAAAAAACTCAACTGAATTTTGACTAAGATTCAGGTATTTAACTTGATGTAGTTTAAAATCACAGATGTTTGCAAGGTTATTTTTGGCCAAGTTCAGCATCTCTAAATGGCTCAATGGTTTGAATGTCCCCTTTTCTATCACCGATATCAGATTGTCATCGATAGTAATGGCCCTTAAACCTTTACTCTCCTTAAACAAGCTGGGTGAAAGTCTTGTTAAAGCATTACCAGTCATCTTAAGTTGATTAAGAGAAGATTTGTTTCGAAGGTAGAGTTCAGCTGAATCATCGCTCAGGCCATTCATTGATATGTCCAAACTCTGCAGTCTACTGATGGATTGGAGAGCTTTGCTGTTGCTGCCAAGGTTGTTGTTCAGCGCATTTCTGGACAAATTCAACTCTTCAAGTCGAGCCAAGTTTTCAAAAGCCCCCTCGGAGATGAGATCCAGCTGGTTGGAGCTCAGGTCCAGCTGCTCCAAGTGCGGCAAAACAAGTGTGTGCAACTGTCTGATGAAGTTATTGGACAGGTCTAGTCCTCTAAGTCTTACATCCAAATCCCGAGGGACAGAATAGAGGTTCTGGTTGTTCCAGAACTGTTGCTTGAAATGAAAGGAACATTAATCATAATCAAAGAGTGAACCATGGAAACCAAAGTCAAACAATCTTTGCAGTTTCTCAGATCTCAAAACTAGTACAATTGAAACTTTATGGGCTACACGCACATTTTGCATTTCAATTATTCATCTTCAGCCTACCTTAGGATCATCATATGTCAGTCCAGTTATAAAAATGTCACGGCTGAGTGACCAGAGTAGCAGGAGATTAGAGAACATATGTCCAACCATTTTCCCTCTGCTGCTGCTTCTGCTGCTGTTAAACTGTACGGTATCTCTACTGTTGTCATAGCTCACATACTGGCACACACACATACACACACACACACACACACACACACACACACACACACACACACACACACACACACACACACACACACACACACACACACACACACACACACACACACACACCCTCTTATAGCCATGCTTAAAAAAAAGGGAGAGAAAACATCTGTGGACGCCAGATAGACACTGTGGACTATATTTAGACAGACAAGTCTTGACCCCTGATACATCACTTTCTATAAAGCTTTGAAAAATACCCTTCTAAATTTAATTTAAAACTGTTGTTTCTGTTTTAAATGTGATTTATAAATTAATGTATTATAGATAAGTTGATTTAGAATTAGTCAGTAACTGAAAACCAAGTGTCAATATGTTTGCACTAAAGCACATTATCCTATTTATGACAACTTGCATTTCGTCATTAAAGCATTAACAGAATTGAGGAGGTACATTTCAACCAGGAAAACACCTCCGGAGTGATATAAATTTACACTTTTGTTTGTTCCTGTCTTAGTCTTAGGGGAAAATGGAAACCATTCAAAAATAGATGAGGGGAACAAATAAACAGAGAGTGCGGAGGTGGAGCTGGAGGGAAGCGGCCCAGCAAGGTATAAAGAGACATGCAAAAAATAGACTGATGAAAGGAGGTGGTGGCACACATAAATATGCAGAGACAGGCCCAGGTGGACTACCTGAAAGACATGCATAAATGCTTAAAGGATGAATAACTGTCAGAGGGGCAGCTCAATTAAAACGTTGATTATATCTTTTCCTGAGATGAGTGACAGGCTCCAACAGTTTTCCTGCTGCTGTCTCTCAGTCCTTTATCAGTGTGTCCTCACGCAGCTCAGTCAGCCTCCCACTTCCTGCAACAGTGAGCAGCGTGGTTATCGCCTACATCCCGTCTTGTTTCAGTTTAGCTGTATGACACCAAAAAAGGTTGAGTCTGCGTCCATTGAGACGAGGGCCTGGGGCCTGTTTGGGATCACCAGTTCCAGCTCATCGTCCTGGTGCAGCTGCACAATACCTGTAACAGATTTGTGTTGTTGAGGCAGATGGTAGGAGAAGAGATACAAGATGGATGACATTAAAGAGGAAACAGACAAAGAGTGTCTTAATAAGGAGTTTTCCATGCTTCGGTGCTCCTTGGCATAGACTCAACAAGTCTGTGGAAGTCTCCTGAAGGGAATGAAAATCCACTTTCTTCCAAAACATATGCACCTATTTGTTTTTTTGAGAAAAGTGGTGGAGGGTGATGCTGTCCTTATCAATCCAGAATAACAGTTTGAGCTATAGTGACTTGGAAGATAGCATAATTTCATTGTAAGTGACCTCGCGTGCCGTATATGTGGAAGCATCTGCATTCAATATTTCTCCACACTTTTATTCATGTTAACCCTTCAATTTGTCGAATGTCAAAAAGGTTGGCGTTGAGAGATTTGTCGTTTGAACCTCGTACACAGGGCAGACAGTGCTGCTAAGATTAGATTAGATTCGATTGAGAACTCTGATAAGACTCCGTGTTAATGAAGGTGCAATCAGAGGCAGGTTATCTTAACCTAGCGTCATGCCTGTCCACTGTGGGAAACAGCAAGCCTGACTGTCAAGTGGGGACAAACTCCGTAAATAGCAATAATAAGAGCTCAGTAATTGACATGTTATCTCTAGTTTGGTTTGTCTGTATATGAAAGTGACATACAGACTTATTTTTAAAGGGTTTGATGGGCCTGCCTATTTCTTGGTCTTGGTTTTACTCCAGGAAATCACTTCTCTGGGCCAACAAATGGCACAAAGTGGGCCTACAACCATGTGTTGTTTTTATATTGTGGGTTTTGTGCATAATAAACAAATTAGATATGTAAGAGCAGTTGGTATGTGGATTTTGTTAACTTTAAACAGAGCCAGGCTGGCTTCCTGTTTTCCAGCCTTTGGGCTATAAGCTAAATCGCTGCTGGCCGTAGCGTCACATTTACTGTGCAGCCATATGAGAGTGTTGTCAATCTTCTCATCTAACTTTCAGCAAAAAAACCCCAAAACAAATTAGCATATGTGTCACGATGTGATTTCTTTGAGGAGCCCACAGTGCAGAGCAGCAGTGGTGCGTCACTGACCTGCAGTGTGGCATGTGTTGGCAGGAGTTGCATCAGGCATCTCTTGCAGGCAGCGCAACAGCTCCGTCGATGTCGTCTCGGGGGAGCTCCAGCTTCGGATAATATGACCCATAACCGCGCCTGGGCTTTTGAACAAAACCTGTGAATTAGGTAGAACATTAGTTGAAAAGCTGGAACAAATCAGATGTAATATCAACTTAGTTATGCTTGAGTTCAGTGACACAATACTTGTCCAAACACCAAGTAATAACCGTCTTCTTGGACAACAATTCTGTTTTCCTTTTGTGAAATTGCATTTCCTTGCTGTGCAGAAACAGTCCAAGGGATCACAGTTATATTTCCTATGGGAAAAGGCAAGATACACTTATTCAAAATAATGGCAGACTGCAATTTACGAAAAAAAAGAGTTGAATGTAGTTTTACCTCGTACGTCTGGCTGTTTGTTAGCGTTAGCAGTTAACTGCAGGAATGTTGAACCTGGCAAGAGTGGGAAATAAACACAATACTTTAATTTTATTTACTTAGCAAATACTGTTTATGGTCTCACTACCAGATTAGACCATAACTAATGGACACATTTGCAGTTCTCAGCTCCAACCAACCTCTGCAGCTGCCTTGTTCCCGTTTTACTCTCCTAAAGGACATCTTTAGAGAACTCCAAGCTTTTTGGAAAGAACTTGGCTTAATGTCCTAAGAGAAAACAAAGCACGGAGAGAAAACGTATTATTGTAGCACTATCTGAATGCTCACTAATAGCATAAATCTCAGTAGTACAATGTCCAAGATGACTCCATCCTACATAATCAGTGACATACCTCCCTTGTTTTAGACATCTTGGCCATTTTCCCATTGACTCCCTCAGAACGTGGCTGATTTAATTGTAGAATTAAGTCCCCCTGGAGTTTCCGAAAATCATTTTCTAAAACGCTGGCCCTGTGCACCAGGAAAAGACTAAGACAAAACATAAATGCCGTTAGTAATAATAAAGAATTGAACAGCATACTGTGACTTGCAGGCTGGATGTCTTCACGTTACTCAAATGGGTGAGGTCGCACTTCAGTTAACCCCGGAAACCTAAATGTTCAGTTTCAGAATTCGTTTCTAAATGAGGAACTATCTTCTCTCTGCCTCTCAAGATGGAATTCATTTAGATTGTATTAAGATTATGGCCAAATTGCAGTGTATTGTGAAACTTTCAGTTAAAGTAAAAGCCACGTAGAAGGCCTCGCTGAAAGAACATCCTTTGTTCTCGTCGGTACTCGTCCAAAATGAGAGAAGTTTTTACCTTTTTAAATCAATACCACCAGCTGCACAGGCACAAAAGACAGACAAATGCGTTAAGACAGAGAATGAAACATTTTAATCCATCAATCAACTCCATTTACAAAAGTATATCCCATTTTATATACAATATGTACAGAGACGTATAAACAATTAGATTTTTTCCACATGGATTCATTCATATGGTAACTAAACAATAGCACTGTAACAAAACATACAGGTATCACTGATATTCTGCAGGGATGCTGTAGTGCAAATGTGCGCAAAATATATAGTGCTGTTTCTCTTTGAAGACCTTATAACTCCAATTTTAATGGATTTTTCTCGGCTTTGCATCGGTACCTTTATACTTGCTTTGAACATTTATATGATCTTTTTATTATTTTTCATAACCCAGGGGCAGGTGGAGCTAAAAAACCCCAACAACCTTTGAAACCACTCCCTTACAACTGTTAATATAATTAAATTAATCACAAAAGGCCAAGTATACAAACTGCAAATAAAACCTTTCGAATAGTTTTTGGAGATACAAGATTATCATTCAACAGCACTGAAAGGTTTGTAAATATTAAGTATCAGTCAGAGGAGTGTGTCACTCCTTGTTATAAAGAGAGATGCTGTCTGTTTAGACACAACATGGTGACTATAAATAGAGACTCTTATCCGATGCTGATGCATGACAGTCTACATTGTGATTTAAACACAGAGCTGTGAAAGTGAACAAAAGTCACCAAGGGGCTTCCTCAACTTTAATGACCTAGAGGATGTAAGTGCCTAGAAGTTGATTCTAAAAAACAGTTCTTATAAATTCATAGATCCTAGATCAGGCAGGATGAGATGACAGTGTGACTCTGGACTGATTTGACCATTGTGTTTTTCCCATTTCTGCAGAGGCCTGGTGGCTGTGTAGTTATCAGTTCTGTCCAGCAGATGGAGCCTCTCCAAGTCTGACACTTCCCAGGAAGGTGGTGTGGTTGGTCATACTGATAAGCGTGTCCTCATACACTATGCGTATAGAGATCCTCTGGCCAGCGCGAAGCAGGCTCACCCCAGCCGTGTAGCAGGTGTTGAACTTGCGCTGGCCCGTCTCGATGCTGCACGTGCAGCGCAGGAACGGGTTGGAGTCCACCATCACCTCGTAGCTGGCAATGTCGGTGAAGTTGAGGTAGTACACCTGGTGGAGACAGAAGATTCACAAGCGACTGAGAGGGATGGTCAAAACAAGTAATATTCAAGTGCTTATTTGAAGCTGAAACAGCTGGAATATCACAGTGGCCAACAAGGGTTTAAGTTATAAAGGTTCACATAAAGCCACTGGGCGAGCGGAAAAAGAAATGTGTCTTATAACTCAAAACATTTATGGAACGGCAAAGCAAGCAGGTGTTTAACCTTGACTGCAGAACAACTGCCAAATGCTTTTTACTCTGAACTGTAAATTTTAAGAGTTACGTCAAGGACCGTACTCACTTCTACCTGACTATATATGAAGTAGACACCGTCCAACAGCACCTCCAGCTCTCCAGAGCGAGGGTGCATTTTAAACACTCGGTGATGGATGGACACCATCTTCCAGTTCCTAAGGATGCCTTCAGACAGATCTAAAACATGTCACAACAAACAAATAAGAGACAAATGGTCAACATAAACCGTTCCCAGCAGGGTTTAACCACAACCAGAGCTCAGCACTGACCGAAAACTTAAACCTGCTAAATGATGCTTTCACTCCTTTCAGAATGACTCACTGATGCAGGGAAACCTAACACTGCTAGCACGCTATGCCTTTGCTCCTGACCAAGTGAACATGGCTCTGACTTATATAATACAACCTTATAACTGTTTGCTAATCCTATAATAGCTATAGGATTACATTAGGGTTACCATAATCTTGCATAATCTTTTAGTACATATTGGTAGCAACATTTAGCCTTCTTCTTCTGTAGGTGATTGCATTAACTTTCCATAAGGAAATACGTATGCAGACAAATGTCGACAATCCAAAGTGTTTAGGTGTAGCAGGCATGTGTGTTAGCCAAATTGCAGAGTCTGGTCTGAAGGGATTAATCATAGTTATTGTTTTGTCCTGAACTTAGTGGTTTTAACTTTGACTGGGCATAGACAAAGGACCCACCTTCTCTCACTTGGATGGTTGTTTCCTGCCCTTGCAAGTGAACCACTGCAGGCTGAAAAACAAACACCTCTGGTTACCAAGGGTCCGGGTTAGGATACAGAGTAGAATAGGAGAGCAGCTGGTTAAAATGGGGATTTTGTGTGACCTAAGATTAAATTTGACTACCTGGAATTCCTTTGTTTTTGTTTTGTCCACAACTCCTGCAACAAAGAGAGAGAGACATGATGAAATGATGGCTGTCAGCACAGCTGAGGAACAAAGAAGGGATGAAGATTAAAACAAAACAAACTGACATAGTTTGAAGATGGAGCACTGCTATCCCACACAATGTTAGACACTGCGTCCGAAACCCTCACTGTGCAGACAATGAGTTCATCGATTCTGACAACCTGAGCCCCCTTCTAGTGTGGGAATGTGTCGGCATGCAGGAAATTTCTGTAATCTAAGAACAAATCTCTCAACTTGGGGGTGTTTAAGATCTCTGGCCTGAGTCTTTGCTATTGCAGTGTGTCATCGTGTCATTTCTATTTCACGTTTTATACCTGCTGGACCTTGAGCGCCCGGAGGTCCCTGTGGCCCTGGAGGTCCAGGGGGTCCTGCAGGCCCCACACCGATGCTTCCTGGAATACCAGGTATTCCGGGGATGCCCGGTGGGCCCTGTGGGCCTGGGGGACCAGGGGGACCAGGGGGCCCCGGCACAGACCTTTTCTTCCCTGTACAGACAGAAATAAAATGGATTGGCAAACAAGAAAAAACAACAAGCAGGTAAATCTTTTGATCCCAAAATCACATATTTCCCTCCAAGGGTATTACAATCTGTACAGCTGCTGTAAGAAGAACAGCAAGAATAATGTCCAAATTCTTTCATGATGGACGGAGTGAAATATTGAAAGATTGCCATTCACTTGTAGCAAGCTTTGTTGGATTTTGGATGGCAACTCAAAAACACTTCAAGAAAGTCGACCGCAAGTAGCAGTGTAAGGAATGACTCAGAAAAACTGAAATTTAGGCGGAATTTTGAATTACCTTTTTTCCTCTCTTTCCTTCTTTCCTTTCCAGTCGATTCTGTAAGAAACAAAAACAGTGTGATTAAACTTGAAATGGCCTCCTGAACAATTATCATCTCAGATGACGTCTCGAGTATCCTGGTCATTCTGCGTAGGTATCCTAAATAGGCTGGAATAACAGATTCATGATGTTGTGCGCTCAACGCCGGAGTGGAGGTATGTCAGTCTGTGGTATCTTCTAGTGTAGTAATTTGTAAGTGTGGTTTCACCTCCTCTGTATGAACAAGTGCCTTAAGCATTCACAGGCAGTGGAACTGGAGAAGATCATTAGAGAGATACTTTATCCTGCCCAAAATCCTTTTCTTTGAATTAAGCCCAGATGGAGAATGCAGATGAAAGTGTGTATACATGTGTGTGTGTGTCTGAGTTGGTGCACGCCTATGTGTGTGCGTGCATGGATGTTGGTGGGGCATCTATTGGATGTCAGTGCTTGAAAGACAAAATGCACTTAGTGCGCTGCTGCGTGTGTTCCCTGTGTGCAGCTGAAGAATCCTTTTCAAAATGCCGTCTCGCTGTTCTTGTGTTTACCATGTCATTACAACTACAAAGGCCATTTAACCTTAAAACCTCACAGTTTGAGTCCCCCTCAAACATATGGCCAGCGTTTCTCCTCTGGCTAAATGACTGGATGCATCCGCATAGATTTCTCTTAACGAGCAGCCCTATCTGGAATCTGGTGCCCGTTAGAGGAGTGCCGAGAACGCACACACACACGCGCGGCACACACACGGCACACACAAACACACACACATCTAAGGCTGAGATTACAAAAGCCTTTGTCTGTGTGCTGAGAGCAGAAGAGAGACCTGGGAATGATTAGTGTTTAGAGGCTCGGGACTTTACTGATTTATGTAGAAAGTCTCAAAGGTGAGTTTTTTCTTCTAATTTAAACACAATTACTAAACTTCCCCCCAAGTATTCAGTGTCACGCCACAGACATTGGAATGCCTTGTGATCATGCTGCACTTGTTGCACTCAGACATGAAACTTCAAAGGCTTTGCTTTTTATTTGCATAGCTCACATTCTAAACAAAAACTACAAAAGCAATTTCAGACATATTGGCCACATGGTTTTCTTGTGGAGCTATTGATTACGATCAATCAATTCAGTGGGTTTAATGAAAGCCATCAAAGTCTGGGATGATAACCCAGATGTCCACCTGGTTTTCTGAAATGACTGCATGTTCCCACAAGTGATAATTCTTTTGTCTTATTTTTCCGACTGTTGAGGCGTGACCGACAACACGTTTGGATTCCAAAGCCTTAATTGCTAAGTTGACAGATACAAAAGATATTTTGGGGACCTGATATCATTTTGAGATGGGGGAAATCAACGCAGGCCTTTGCTGTCTGTTTCAAATTGGTGAAACCCTCCCAAAGTCCCTCTTTGCTATCCAAGTAATAATCAATCCCATTCCGTTCAATTCTTGCTCTATAAACGCAGCAACATTATGTGGTGGAACTGCTATGTTAAGTAAGCACAGGGCAGTAAAAAGTCAATTCCACAAAAGACAAAGTGAGAAACCATTAACAAACTGTTTTCGAATTTTAACAGCCTTAAGCCCACCATAAGCCTCTTATTGACATTGTACCGCGTCCACTTTGGACAAGAGTTAGAGACACCATTAACCGTCAGTTGACCAGGGCATTCCTAAACACATCCAGAAAAAGGTACTGAACTTGAAGTTAAGAGCCTGAAAAATATAGATGAGGAGGCAATACAGCTTAAGTATCAGCATACGTCTGTGTGTCAAGGTGTGAGGATATAAAGACGATCAATCCAAAAATAACAGCTCGTACCAGTCTCTGGCTGCTTGCCGGGACTCCTTTTCGCTCGCTGAGTTATGCCCCTGCTATCCTCTGTGGCGCGGGAGTCACTATTTCTGTGTAGTAACCTCTCCTGGTGGAAGAGAATAAAAGAAAAATATTAATGAGTATGGCAATTCATGTCGCAGAAAATTCAAGCATGATTATTCACTTTGAACACAGCGTCTCTCCTCGGGATATTATTACCAGTCCTGGCCCCCTTGCATTAATTACAGGAAGCAGACAAAAGCAATGAGTGATACACGTTTTTGAGAGTGAAAAACTATGTTACAAGTGGCCTTTCTATTCTTGGGGTATAATGTTTGCACAGAGACAACTTGAGGCATTTGAAAAGATTTGAGACACTGTCATCGGGCACATTCATTTGTGGCCAAGTCATTGTTTGCCCCAACGGGGCTGTAACCTATCCTGTAACCCAAGTCTCATCTGTCTGCATTTCTGCCGTTTCAGACAGTCACCTGGACACTGCTGCTCTAAAATTCACCTTTTTATACAAAAGGCTGACATGAATTGTGGTTAATCCGAGAGCAATACCCATTCACATGGCACCTGGTCCCAACCCTATTCAGCGGTAGCATGAATAAGCTAAAACAACGGAGTCAAAGAAAAGGATCTGATGGAGCTGGTCTGAGCTCACCCCCAGAAACCGGAAAAGCTAAGGGAAAGCTCCAGTGGTGGGCTGTTCCCATGGGCGAGCGAGTGGCGGGACAAACCACATGCCTGTGTTCTTATGCGACTGGTTCTGGTTGACCTACATTCACATGAACTCTGTAGGACGCGCTGACCTGACTGTAGCACGCACACAAGATGCGACCGGCACAGACAACAAGGACTGAGAGTTAAGATCGTTCAAAGTCACTTTTGGTTAGATTAGCCAGTTTGCGCTCACATTCCCAGAAGCCGAGAGACAAAGAAACCTGGCCATGGAAACACAACAAGACCACCCAAAGCCCCTCTTTTTCGTCGAGCGAGAACGCTTTCGGTCACACTTTGGAGTGTCAGCATAAATAACAGTAAGGGTACGAGGTATAAAGGCTCTTAATGGCTGAGGACAGATGACCAGACAGCGAGTATTGTGCTGGACATCTGCTAAGAGTTTGTATAACTGACATTTCCAAAGCATTGACACGTGCAGCACCTTAGCATGGATCAAAAGATAATAAATAATGATGTATCATTCAGTTTCTTCTGCAATCAATGAATTAGACACGCTTACTGACAGACCCTTTGACCTAGCTTTTTCCACGGGGGTTTATCCCAGTTGGGGATACTAGATGACATATTCCATGTTTCCATTTGTGACGATCAAGTAAACATAGCTGTTAAACTCCGCCGACGGACAGAAAGTCTCCTTTTTCTGAAAGCGGCGTGAACTCCCGGTGCCTCATTGTGTGGTTTTTCATGCCGAGCCACTGAAAGACCATGAGAAGACAGACAAGAAAAGTTATGTTTCGAGTTTCTTCTATACCTCGTCTCAGATGTGGGAACTCAATCGTGGTGAAGGATGAGCTGTATCATGTCGAACTACCCCCGCTGGTTGTGTTGGGCAAACTTAAAGTAGTTAAAGTCTACATCCCTGACCAGCTGCCAGCCATGTCTGACCTTATAAGCACGGGATTTCCAGCCTCATGGAGTAGTGAGTGTTGGAGCGGTTTATCGGCACACAGACCTCCAGATGTTCCCGCGAGCAGCGACGTTCGCTGTTCATTTGGTGTGCAGGTGTCTCCACATCTCCTCTCCAGCTGTTGGCATATAGGGGGCTTTAACCTCTCAAAGGATTCTGGGTGTGTGTTCAGGCATATGGCATTACACTTTCGTCTGTTCTGACAGCCAAACATGATTCCACAGCCAATTTCTGGGCCGAGATTAAGCTCCAGTTGAACGACAGAAAACAAACAAGCAGTCTGCTAGGCTACTACCAGACTGGTGTGGCTGGCAACAAAGGGTTTCAAAAAGAATATAAAAGATGAATAAAACAACAATTCCATTATACGACTATGGATAAAATTGTTTTGCACCATTTGTTTGATTTGTTCCACGTCATTAGAACATTTTACAGCATTCATACCCTTCAAAGGCAGAGTTACAGTAAATCAGGATGACAACGTGTTGGTATGTATGCCAAGTGCCAACTATTGAGTAAACCATTCTTTTTTTCAGCAGAAGGGGAAAAATGCTATTAATTAGAGGGCTCTCGAATCTTCAAAGCGTGGGGGGTGCTGCTATGCTCGGAGGAAGAGATTCCCCGTTGCTCCGTGAGGATATGACTAAAATTCAGTCACCTCGGGGATGTGTAATTTTCTGATGAGGCGACTTCTCTTTGCCCTATTAACACTTAATATGACAACGGCTTGTATTTCTACCCTTTTCTGCACGTATACTACCAAATTTCCCGGACATTCATGATATTTCGAGTTGATTATGGCAATAAAATGCCACAGCTCACGCCTTCAGTCCTAGTAGCTCACATTTACTCAACAAATACAGACATTTGTGGTTGCAGTAACGCCTTTAATTTCCACGGCTCGTCCAAGATTTAGTCACTAAATTGCGGTGGAGAATGTGAGGTTACAAAAGTTGAGCAGGTCAAACTGAGGGCTGGTGGCTGAGGGTGCCAGATGCAGACTGGGTGCCCATCATCGCTGCACAGGCATTACTAACTTTAAAGGCATGCATCCTTTTTGTGACCTGAAGCCTCATAATACTCCTGTGATTCACACTCCTGGAAAGATTCAATGACGGCGTGTTTTCCTCTTAACTATCACCCAGAAGGAGTGTCCCTACCTCAGCCAATATCAAACACAGCTCTCTGGAAGGGCCATGTGTTTTAAACCATAACTTTGGGTAATTTAATAACAGCATCCATAGATTGTCATCTAAAAAAGCTGTGGAACTCAACCTGGGGGAAGTGTTGCCTGTCAGCAGCCAGTCAGATTTCAGACTGTTGCAACACTTGCTGGCAAAGTGATGCCGAGCCGAATGCCTTGAGAGTTTATTATTTTGGTAGATGTTTGTGACTCTGGACTTAATCTTTACTGGGCGTCTACTTCATCTGTCTGTCAAGACTGGCCTTAAATCGAAAAGTTTGCACAGATATTAGGAACTATGATGTTTTTACCTCCTCTGCCTTGTGCCTTTTACAACACTTGTCCATGCCGATTAATCCCAGATATGTAAGCCTGCTCTATCTGTATATGCGATACTGCTGTTTTAACTAATCATGCCCTGGTCACAATTAAAGTAGATGTGGGTGATAGCCCACCCCGGCACTCCAGATCATGTATGCTGCTGAGGACTTTGTGTCCCATCAAACTGACTTTTTTAATAGCCGTTAACTAGACTCCAGATGTTTCAGCATCTGTTCTTTGTGAGACTTTGAAGGCACACATCAGAGGGGAGAATTATTTCATATAATGGTTATAAGAAAAATGTTAGGCTCAAGTATAAAGCGCAAGACCCGAGCTAACACTATTTGGTGGATTGGATTTCGCCATGTCTCACTGACTGAGGCCTGCAGACTGCGAGTGACACTTACTCCAGTCGCGCACTGCATCGCATTCGTACCTCGCACTTCACTCCCATGTGAGCAACACACACACTTTTTACTCTTGGGAACTGCGCAGATCTGCTGGACAGCTGGGATTTACTGCCTTGCTCAGGGGCATACCAACTGTGGCTGTTGAGGGGACGAGTGTTTGTTCACTTCCCAAATCCAGGTCATAAATGACCATGTCATCGGCTCTCATTAGGAAGCAACTACAAGGATCTGAAAAAGTGTGAGTTGTTTGGTGTTACATAATGTTGTGTGCTTCTCAGAAATTTCTCCAACAAAATATTACCAAAGCCCCTGATGCTTTTATTGAACATTTTCCTGTTAGACTGAGTGTTATTGGTATCAACACATCTGATGATCTACGAATGTTTTATTGGGTAAATACATACCGTCTGGTACAGATAAGCACAAATTGTGTTATATTGTTACAAATTTGATTTGTTAGCATTCCCCGTTTTGTCTCATTTTCTTTATTTGCCTCACATCACCCCATAAACCGAGTTACAGGCAGCTCTTTTTTTCTGTTCACAGGGAGATCCTGAAAATTGATAAGAGACTTGTCTTATTACAGCTCACACAGCCAAGATCCCTATAACTTGAGAGTTTTTAGTCCCAGAGACTTTCATTTGATCAGGTGCGTGTCCATAAATTCTGCCAAATTTCAGCACTAAAGGCCACGATGCCTTGACTGAAACCAAAAAGGTGGGAGGTGGCCGAAGTAGGACAAAACAAAAATGGAACAGAATCTGTTGAAATCTGGTTAAAAGTAAAACAGTCAATGGACTGAGACCAAATTTGTCTTCAGGATTTTCGTACTAAACATTTATAATGTTAGCCCAGAGCAGAGAAAACATCTTTGCTGCGATCGATGAGAAGTTTTGACATTGACATTTGAAAAGCTTTTTCCTTTTCATTAGTTTTTTTCCCCTGACAACCTTTAAAGCTCCCCGATAATGTGATCTTAACTGAGCAAAAGTTCTATTTCCATTCTGTTTGACTCATGAAGCTGATCATTGATTGCCATTGGATGCACCGTTTGCCAAGATTGATTCATGTTCGACACTGACAACCCACTTGAAAACTATCTGACAAGGACTAAGTGTGGTGTGCAAAGCTGTTTTTACACAACAAGGAGCCACACAACCTTGTATTTTTCAAGTAAAGCTCAACCACAAAAACAGAATAAGTCCATTTGAACTGAGGTCACGTTGATACTACAGTATATGACGACAAAGCCTATGTCGAATGTGTCTTTATGGTTTGCATATTCTCTCCAATATCCGATTGTCTTTTTTCTTCTTCGAGTTTGAGGAAGACCTTTTCGTGTTCTGTTACAATTGTATGTATGACTGCACATCACATCAAATTTCACTTGTGCTGCTCAAGGGCCTTTGATGAAGACTTGTGTGAAAAAATCCAATAAACAAATTTTTTTGCCCTCAAAAGGGATTCTTCAAAGGAGATGCCCGAAAAAGCTAACAAGTGCGGCTGCCGCGTCCCAATGCCACATGCTCCTGTTTCTCCAACTATGTAAACTGTGGGATGTGTAATCAGAGTTGTTTAATGCAGACATCTGGTAAAGACAGCATCACAGCGCTGTTAAATATTTACAGCCTGGCTACAGTCTTTCACCTCATGAAGAGTCACCATCTGGGATGAATACCGGGCCCATCTCACTCGGCTCTAACCAGGGAAACCACTACTATCTAAAATAAGCTTAGCAGAGGACACACTGAGGACTAAATGAATGGCTGAGCTTTCCCACTTGTGAAAGGAAAATGAAATGAAAGGAAAATGTTACAAACCCCCAAATACCAGCAGTGGACCTTGAAAATCTTTCCTACAGAGAAATAAATGCCTTCTTCCTAGATAACTGGAATTCCTCCCTGCGACGAACGAGTTGATGGTTCGAAACAACTGAATGTCCAGCCAACGCGCCACACGCAGCGGATCGTTTTCCCTGCAAAAAACTGTTACACAACCGGTGACATGTGAGCGAACCGAACAGGCAACGCAAAGTCGAGACCTACACTCGGTCCCTTTGTACTGATGAAATTAGGGAGTGTGTGGTGGTGGTGGTGGGGGCTGTTGCCAAAGCCACAGACAACACAGTGAAAATTCAATCAGCCCCGCTGCCAGAAAAGAAAACACATGTGAGAGCAGGCCTGGCTCCGCTCCAAGTACCAACTGCCCCATCTAAGTCCTGATGAATTTACATCAGCCCTTGGGGCTTTGCACCTGCTGGTGATCCAGTTCATTTTCCGTCCACCTGCTCCAGCACACTGACTGACCCGTCTCTGTGCATCCAGCCTAAGCTTTGAGCATCCACCTCTGTACGCTTTAGGAGGGAGGGGAGGGCCACTGGAAACAAGACAAATTGGGTTAAATGTGTTTGTTTTCTTAACGACAATGAAGGTGAGATTCATTGGCATGCCACCACCTCCCGGATGTGTTCACCTCAACATTGGCCAGGTGACAGACTTCATAAGCTTATACCTTTGTGCATCTTTTTTTTTTCCTTCTTCTTCTTCTTCTTCTTTCCTCCGGGAGGCTGAATCACGCACATGGGAGCGCCAATTCAATGCATATTCGAGTGATAACGGCGCAGGCAAACAGAGAAAAGGAGAGAAAAGTTCGTGACAACCTACTGTGCAGAAGTTGCCCAGGAACATGCCATGACAGAGCACAGGCGCAGAACCTGACACCGCGATACGGGAACAAGAGGTGAAGGAACACGAGCTGCCTCCGTGCGAGGAATGAAAACAATGCGTTGAAGAAGCTGCACTTTTATTCACGTTCTCTTTCTGTCGGAATTATTGATTTTACCTCATGCCCCTCTCCTCCTCCTCCTCCTCCTCGGCCGGGGTCCGGTCGCGGGTGGCCGAGCGAGAGCAGCGCCGCCGGGTCAGCCAGGTCGCCGCCGGCGAGTGTCAACATGGAGTCCCGCTTCTGGAGGATAATTTCCCGTTTGACCTCGGAGCGCAGGTCCAAGTAGCAGACGAGGGTGACGGCGTGCAGGGACAGCGACAGCAGGAATAATCCCAGGAAGACGACGCTGCCGCTGCGGCCGCTCCTGCACTTCTTGCCGCACGTGCAGGGCGCCGCTCGGGGCATCACTTTGTCCGGGAGGTCCCCTGCGGGTGAACCGTCGCAGGCCATTGTCGGGACGGTGCGCGAGTCAGACGCTCGTTTATCTCGGCATACTCGGCTCGTCGGTCTCGCGCGGGCCGCGGCTATTCGTCAGACTCATAGGTGGTGCGGCGGCGGCGGCGGCGGCGGCAGGTCGCTGTGCAAACTTCCTCGGGTATCTGTAGTAACAGTGGAGACCCGCCCACCTCCCTCGCGATTGGTCTGGGCGACAATTACGAGCCCGGGCCAGAGGTTCCTGTGGGGCCGGCTGCACCAGGTGCAGCAGTCGAGCGACACCTACCGGACAGAGCGGGCCACTGCAGCGCCCCGGTGGATGCTTATGATGACGAGAGGATGATGTGAGAGAGGCCAACTCTCTTCTTTATACAGTTTTAGTTTTTTGTTGTGTGACTATTACCGGGCACATTCCGTGACCTTCTCCTCCGGTGATTTATTTTCTGCTACGCGAGTGTGAATCCTCACGTGAGTGTGAATGCCGTAGACTGTTTATGCGTGCGCTTTATGTGTTTCAGGCTTCGGGACGCTCCATTTTTCATGGGTGTGCTTTGTTTGGCACTTTGGTTTTGTTTTGTGGGTGGCACACGGAGCGGTGGTCCCGTGTGAGGAAATTGATTGGAAACCCTGGTAAATACTGCCCGGCGTTGTTATTGGAACAGAGCGGGCGGTTGATGAATCCATCACATAATCAAAGAGTTGAAAAGAGTCGCAAATGATATTCTCAAACAGACTACATATTACATAATTGTTTCTAATTGCATCTGGACCCTGTCAGGCTCGGCAGTGTGATAGCCGGCCTGGAACGGGCGTCAATGTCACGGTGAGGTCAGCACCGCTCTGTGTACAACACCATCAAATACTCTAAACACGTGTCACTCAGCTCCGGACTCGGGGAATAGTTTGACATTTATGTTACCCAAAAGTCAGGACAATGCTTTAACAAGATTGAATGTGGCACTGCGGTCTCCACGGCTCCGACATCCAAAGCCAACCTTAGGTTTGTTCCTTTCAGATGTTAGACACTTTGATCTCTGAAGCAAGGAACCAGAGGTAGCCCGTGGATCGGTCTGTCCTTGAGGCTCGGGATGATGAAACCGATGCACTGTGCCGGCTGAAACTTCATGGCTTGATGGATCGTCGGCTTAGATTAGTTTTCAGGGCAAGTGCCTCATAACATTTGTCTCTATTTCTTCAGGACAAAACCTGACATTTGCGTGTGCCTGACCTACACAGAGGTGGCCTCTTTCATGATATGAGCTCACGCTGACATACACTGAGTAATTGCCGGTTTTTCGTTTTGCTATTGTGGAAGGAAGTAATGGAGAAGGATGACTTTTTGTGGACATCAGAAAAGGGTATTTCATCACTTTGAAAATGTTTCTTGCATGAAGTTAATTACTAGACGGAGGAGAGCATCTACTACTACATTCCTCTGTTGATTCACTGCCACTGCACCACAGTCCATTTATCCTCAGCATGATCAGCTTCATTCCTCCAAGTCGTGCAGAAAAAAAAAAGTGATTCTAGTCAGCTGCCACTGAAGGGCAGCATTGCCAAGCCATAAATCAATAACGCTGCATACCAGTGTCCTGATGAACTTGGACTTAAAACAGAAAATAGCCTCATATTGGTTGTTGGATGATTCAATTTAGACACATCTTGTATTTTATGATCTGTATGTAGAGCATCATATATATTCTCTGTTGACTATTGATCTCAAACTAAAGTGTTCCCAGGAATTAATTTTCTCCATTGTCGGAGTGTAAGATAGCTAAATGGAAGAGAGAAAGACTTTCAAAGTAACCCGCATAGGGCATGTGACTGAGGGCTCAGCCTAAGCATGTTTGCCACGCTTTTCATCCAGGCAGCAGGCACAATGACTTTGAGAAGCAGATCGTTCAGGACTGGAATAGTTTGGCACATGCATCTCCCATAATTTCAACCCATTTTTTTTAGAGGAAAGTCAATGTTTATATGTGGAGTAGCTTTAGGGTGTTTCCTCGATCATATTTCATTTTAAATCGTTTGTCATTGTTTTGTTTTATGGGGGGGGAAGTGGATGTCAGGCGGCCCTGAGGTAAAGGTCAAACTTGACATAATGCCACTGTCGGAATTATGTGTTTCTGATTACACAACACACAAGCCTGTGCCAATTAAAACTCCTTTTTTTTCTTGCATCAAATAGAGAAGGAATAATTCTTAGAACATCCCCTGGGCTTCAAATGCAGCATTCATATATGGTGTGCCACTCTATCCTCTCTGAGCTTATAACAAGATTTAGAGGCTTTTCCTGCCAGATGATAGAGTTTTGCAGGAGGATATAGGCACACTTCTATTTTACCATGGAGAGCCGAGTGGTGGGCTGATGCTTGTGGCTCCAACAAGCTGTTGGAAGATGATGGCTGCTTGGCCCCAGCGAAAGAGCTGCTATCTGTGAATCCCTCCTTTCTCCTGTGCTCATTTTTTTTTTTAAAGAGCACAAATCAAAACCAGCTGTCGATTGCCATTATTGAGATTCACACATGAGCTAAAGTGATTCATAGCTAATAGAATAACACCATCGCATATCAGAGTAGATTGTTTTAAACCTCCCAGCTCATACATTACTTCCTCAGGAGTCGTTGTTTCTGCACATTGGATTGCGGAGGTGTAACCTTGGCTAATTGATAGGCTGTGGTATTTGATTTCCTACCTATAAATCTCCTGTAAATTGAAGCATGTCTCCCATTTCCCTGAACAATGATTAATTCAGTCTCATTGCGGGTGTCTGTCTTAAGAGTACTCAAGATCGGAGAGCTCTCTCTCTCTCTCTCGGTCTGTCTTTTTCTTCTGTGCTGGCTGCTTCTTTTTATTTGCATTCACCTCGCTCCCTCTGCGTCTTTCTGTTTGCTGACTGTTGTGTGGAACGCCGTACATAAACGCCATGGGTAAACTTAATTGATTTCCTCTTCAACTCCAGACAGAATTGGTGCAGTTCGGTGGTGTCTTAAGCATGCAGAGGGTCGTTTTGTGTGTTTCCTCAAGGCGACCATGTTCAGGGGAATCAGCAAACAATACCACTAAGAATTGGATTTATTCATCAACTGTCTTTGTTTTGATGTTATTCTTTACACATTTTAGCCCCGACACAGGCGGGAAACAAGGGAAATATGTCCACCTGATGAATACTGGTCCAACTCCCACTCTCCTTTTAGCTCTAGAGTTTGGTCTCCTGAGGGAAATACAGCCATTGTGCTGCTAAATGTGTCCGCGCTAGTCACTAATTTAATCTGTGTGCCATTTGGCGTTGCGCACATTGGGTTTATCAGAGGTTTTACACGGAAAAATTCTGCCCACCAAACGATACTGTGCAAGTAGCGAGACAGAACCGAAACTGTAAAATTGCAGGCCATAAAGACCAGACCAAAACTGTGAGACACTAAAAACTGTCTATACAGACTCTATAATGGACACAGAGTCATATTAACGTATGCAGCTTTACGATCAACCTTTTGTGTAGTTCCTCTTTCAAATGATAAAGATGGCAGTGTCTCAAGGTGAACGCTCAGAACTATTGTTGTGTATCACCAAAAAGTGCACATGACCGATGCAAGTTAAAGTGAAACTGTGAAAAGTTCCTGACACTAAATCTTTCATGAAACTATGCCAAGTATCCTTTCATGTCATATGCAAAGTGTTCACTGTTTCACAGGCAATTTATTAAACAGGCATATTTTTTGTGTGCCTCGCCTTAACAACTCAGCTGTGCTCTGTGAGAAAACCTTGTCTGTTTCACTGCAGCACCATCAGCAGAGACACGATTCCGTCATTGTCATCAATGAAAAGCAGAGGACCTGCGAGACACACACACAACGCACATGACCCAGAGTGAAGAAGAAAGACGGAAAGAAAGAAAGAAAGAAACAGGCTGTGAAAAACCCACAATGCTACCTGCTCAGCAATGAGCCGACAAAGTAAGCAACTAGTTGGTGAACATATGGAGTGTTTATCAGTCAAACACCCAGATATTTCCCTCAGGAGGTCTGGTGGCCAGAAACACGACTCCAATGCTAATGACACTCCATGAATGTGTGCTCCATGCACCCTCAGTAATCGCTGCTTTAAAGAACTTAGTTGAACGTGTCGGGAAACAGTTGCCAGCAGATATGGAGCAGCTTGAGTCTCTGTTTGGAATCATGTTTCTGGCCACCTGGTAATGCCAACATGTTTTTGTTTTTTTAGATCTGTTTTTGGTCTCCACCAGCAGCCTCCAAATGCTCCATTATCAACCAGTCACTAACTATGTCCAACTGAGTGGCCCTTTCACATGTGATCCATCGTTAATATAAAAGTATTGATTACAGCAACCAATATTAATCAGCATATGATTCGATTGAAGTGTTATATATTATATAGAGGCAAGTTAGTTTAAGGTTAACAGCAATGTGGACAGAAAAACGAATTTCACAAACTATGAAGAAGAAACTCTGCATATATAATGTTTTCAATTATGTTTTATTTTTAATAAAACATCATAAATGCAGAGTTTCTTCAAAATTTAGAAAAAGGACAAGTCAAACATCATAAGATATTAGGGGGATTCTTTGAGCCACTCAAATTCTTCATGCTTTGCTGCCAACTCCTTCGTCGGAGGAATGTTTACATTTTGAGTTGTTAGGCATCAGATTGCTCAGTAACCCACAGCAGGTACAGTGATAGAGATAATCCAGACTATCTTCCTGTTGACACTTGTATATCCTGGATGTGCTATGAAGCTGAGTCCAATACAGGGGTGAAATACGAGTGAGGAGCATGTTTATTTCAGCCTTTATATGTGCCAGGATGATGGTTTACGGCCTCTCTGCTCCCTGGATGTTTTCCACGTTGCTTGTTGCTGAGGCTCATGTGAGGCTGCCACCTCTGAGAGCACAACCTCTGCCAGCATCAATAAACAGTCACCACCCATATCAAAATCTCTAAGCTAGACCCACAGCATGATCAAGAGGCACACCTGAGGTGAACCCAGAGGTAATCTACCTTTCAGCCCATTTGTCCGCGCTGCTCCCTTTGTTTATTTATCTCTCTGTCTTTTATGGTTTACTGCCTTATATTTCCCCCCTGGTTTTAAAATGGGAGGAATATTTTTGCAGTGTAACCCTCACTGAATTCTCAACCATATCATGTCATGATAATCGAGTACTCTCGCATGCCAGGGTTTTCCATTTCCTACCTTGGACCTTGTGACCTCAGTCCATTTCATAAACTGCCAACAGTGCACTTTGTCACCCATCTTTTTTTCCCGTCTGTCTCCCTCAATTTCCCCCTTATTCTCAACTTGGATCCCCGCTTCCCAGCACAGACATTGCTGGGAAGAAAAATATCCATTTGCTCGGGTCAGTGTTTTCATATTGGGACAAGAAAAGGGAAGAACATCCCACAGGGTTTTTTCCTTGCTAAAGAGGGCATGTGTGTTGCCTCCAAGTTTTTTGTTTTGTTTTGTTTCTTGGGTGGGGAAAATATCCAGCGAGAGCCTATACTCATATAACACATTTGCTGGATCTCACTTAGTATGTAATGTGATATTTTCTATGCAGGAATCCCAGTGAGTAGAGATTACCATGTTGACATTCAGCTGTCTTTACAAAGTATGTCTTATTTTTATAGTTTTAAAAAACATCATTGCTATCAGTTATGATAACAACCTAATCTAGAAGGGATGACTCTGTTAGATGGGTTAATAACTACGTGTGCAGGGCTGTCACATAAAACATTGCGAGACAATGAGTCCATGGCAACAGACTTGTGAAAGATCCCCACCCATCCCACAGAAGAGTTCATCCAGACTGAAGTCAAAGTTCCTCTTTGTAGTTGTTTTATGCATTTTTGTAGTTCTTTCATATCCATATAAATTCTGCATCCCTTTGTAGTCATTTTACTCTTTTTGTTTCATTTTGTTTCTATCTGTTGTCTTTTTCAGGCTGGGTCTGCCGGGCCCCCTCATCTCCCAGGTCCCTAGACTGTGCCCGGTCGGCCGGTTCAGCAACCCGCCCCATCAGGTTATATTTCAAAAAACATTGGCCGCACAATCTTTTCCAACAACTGGATCCACAGCCTCCCACATGCTGTTTGTATGTGTCTGGGAAGAAATCTGGTACACACGACGTATGTGTGGGGTCCGACAACTTGGCAGTGGACCGATGATTTACGGTCTGTAATACATCCTGTGAAGAAGTAAAGTGCATGCCATCAGCATGACTGCATGGGGTTTGTGCCAGCATAAGGTTAAAGGCCCAGAAATGAAAGGTTTTGTAATCAACGAGGAAAGATGAACCTTTATTAACAGTTTTCCTTTGCAGCTTAGTCATTGTGAAGTCACCTTTTCGACTCCGGTCGATAAAATACCTACTCCCAAGACAGGAACATCTCCAGCACGGAGGAGTTCAAAGCCTGGATGAACATCATACATGAGCACCTCACGTGTGCTACTGTTGGGAAAATGTGCAAAGGTTCTTTGAAAACCCTTTGCCTTTAGTGTTACCAGTGCCTCTCCTGCCTTCAACACATACATTTATAAATTTAAATTTAAAGAAATTGAACAAAAACCACTTCACACTCTCTATATTCTCAGACTGCAGTCTGAGCTTGCAAAGGCAGTGGTTATTTATAGATGACGGTTTTCTTCACGAGATGTATGATCAGCTAAATTAACAATCCAATAAGTAAACCTTTGTTTCAGATTTATTACAGGTGCCATTATACACGGGGCCTGAGGTTGTCAATGATTTACTTCAAACTATTGAAATTTAATGCTGCCAAGTCCTGAAAGCCTGTTAGTGAACCGTGTTGACCTGAATTCATCGCAGTGCATCTGTGTGTCAGAGCATCACTGCTCGTCTGATTTGCAGTGTCTGTGGCAACACAGGCTGAAGGGAACATTGGAAATGCAGCCTCAATGATGTCAGTCAGACGATGTTAGCCCCCACAAAGTGGGCTTTGACCGGACTGCACTTTTTGTGCGTCATGTAGTTGTTGTACTCCAAAAAAAATGTTCAAATTAGGTAAAGGAAAACTTATCTAAGCTATTTTCACACATGGAAAATGTTTATAAAATTTGCCGTTCACTTTTGAAGAACGCAGCAGGAGATTGTCCAGGTCAGATGCATTTCCAACAGCAAGAACATTTCCACAACATTCAGGCAAGCGGTAGAGAGCCCCACTCACTTGTTTTGAATCTTTTGGAGATTTTCCTGCTGTATTATCACATGGGCTCACTTGGACATCTCAAGTACATTTTACTAGGGGGCTGGCAGGAAAAGTTCTGGAAAATGTGCAGACTTCAGTGCATGTCTGAAAGCAGCTCTAGTCATCAGTAAATTCACAACCAGTGACAGTGTGAGAAAAGGTATTTTCCCCTAGAAATAAAATCAAGAAAATATGAGCTTGACTTTCATGTTCCTTATTCAAATTCTAGCAGAGAGTTTGAAAGAGTTCAAAATGTTTGCTCCGACTATTTCAGTTTGACCTTGAAAAATGGCCCCAAACCACCAACTGTCATTTTGTGCAAGGACTTTTCCGCTGACGAGCTCAGCTCCTTCACGCCCTCGATCTCCTTCCCTCCATCTCATTATCTCTCCAAATATCATAACTTATTCAGAGGCCCTTAAAAGGCAGACTATACCCTGACACAGCAATATCCAACAGGAGTCCGCCAGTTCATTAAAAACCTCATCAAACATGCACAACATAAACACGAAGATACTCACGCACACACACACACACACACACACACACACACACAAGGACAAGCTAATTCAGCTTTCTGAGAAGCGGTGCCCCGTGGAACTAACAAGGTCCCCTCAGCTCTTGCATATAGATCTGGATGTTGACGTCGTCCCCTCTGAAAGAGCCGTCGTCAGAACACGCTGCATGAGATGTAGCTTGGCTTCAGGCGGCGGTGTTTGAAAAGAGTGCGCCGTCCGCAACCTGTGAGCAACCTGTGCAGCTTTGGTCTGTCACCGGCAGAGCTGCTGACATGGAAACCTTTGCATTATGTCGTCAACTGTCACGCAGCCTGATAATTTTCCCTCCTGGCATCCAGCGTCCAAATTACCCGCACCTGGTTGCCATGTTGGTTTCATGTTTTTGATGAAAATCACTTGCCAAGAAAGAATGCTTTTCAATAGTCTCTCGGTAGAATAGCTTCGGGCTTTATTAGGGACCATACGCCCGTCTGACAGCACACTACCGATGTTGTGTAAATCCCATATGCAGCTGTGTGTTACTCAGAGCGTCTTAAGGTATGTGTGTGTGTGTGTGTGTGTGTGCATGCTGTTGGGTAAACGGCCCTCTTCAGCTTTATTACCTGGCCATGAATCATGAGCCTTCATTACAGCCTGCTCATTGTGCTCTGAAGGTTAAGTAAACCAATTAGAGTTCCCAACACGCCGTTGGGGTTCTCAGCAACAACTGCATCCCCACGTCTTGCATTTTAAATAGGCAAAAGGAGGGCTGGGATTAAACAAAAAAAAAAAAAAGGAAATGAGAGGTAGGACTGAGGATGTATAGATGGCTGGGAAGGGTTCGTGGATAGCTGTACAAGAACGGAAAAAGAAACTATGGCAGGAGAAGAAGCGAGGGAGGGGGGAGAGTCCATCAGAGAAAGAAAAGAGAGGAAGAGAAAGAAAGAAGCCCTATTAAAAGAAATGACACCGTCATGGTTCACTGAGCGCCTGCACTGGGCGGCAGTACCCTTGTGCTTAATGCTTTCTGGCTGTCAGCGCCACAGTCAGCAGCACTGCCTGGCTTCTCCCAGGGGGGAACTGTGTTGGTCTATGCTCTCGATTAACTCTGCCGCTTATTAGAATAGATATCGGGAAAAGGACTCAGCCAACCAAGGAGCAGATGCGATAGAGTGCAGACATGGCACACTGTAATCACAATGTGAAGTGTAATTTTGAGAAGTCCCCCAACAAGTCAAGATCTGAGGTGCAGATTCTTCGATTACGCCCACGTTTGAAGTCCTCGTGCGTTGGTGTTGACCGAGGGCTGTTTGAATTTGTCATCACATTCATTTTCCTCGGATGAATCATGAGTTAGATTTGTCTGTTGAGAGGACGTACAAATCTGTGTGCATCTGCATGGAGAAGAATTCGGCACCATGTGTTGAGACTGTGAAAGCAGTCGGCCCCTCTCATATTCTGAGAGCAGCCCGCTGGAAGTGTTTCCAAAGGAAGTTTGAGAAACTGCTGAAATTATAGCTTTCATCCACATGCAAAGTGGTTTAAGATGCCTGAAATTGGCTCTTTTGAGAACAGCACAAAGAAAGGTCACCGTGTTGGCGAATTGTGACGAGGAGTAGTGTTTCATAGTTTTTGTCTGATGTTTTTTTTTTCCTTCTTTCGGAGGATGCAAAATTTACATGACTGCTGACCTTCTCACAAGTTTGTAGATATTTTAAATAAGCGTGAACTGCGCTCTGCTTTTGTGGAGAGGAGACAGAGGGACAGGACCAGGAGGCGAGAGCGAGAGAGAGGGTGTGATCTCATCCAGGAGATACGTATAAAGATGTGAGGCTGGGGAATATGGCTGACGCTGCCGCACTAAGTTGCCGTATTAGCATTTCAGAGGGAATATGAGAGGAATCTGCGAGGAGACAAAAAAGGCTGGATCAGCACAGACTGACAGAAGCAAGGACTATGTGTAGAGGTAAATTCTCCTTCTGCTCCTCTTCCTCCTTCTAGAGCCAGAACACCAGCTAAAGATGAATGACTGTCAGGTTTTCATTGGCTCTGGTCCTTTTTGAGCTGAAATCATTGTTAATGCAAAGACACACACTTAAATGATGTTTTCTCCAATTTCTGCAGTCATGATTAGCCTGGCGTAGCTAATACTCAAATACGTATGAGTCTGGGACCTCTCAGTTCATTTTCGATTTCCATCAGGCGTAACCAACATAACGCAGATGAATCGTGTGACGTCTGTCGAGCGATGTGAACATATCAACGGACTGGAGCGTGCAGAGAGGAGATACCTGTGAAGATGATTCCACAATGTCTGTGAACGAGTCTCGCCGTTTTTGTGGGAGAAATTTGAAGATATCAGGTTTATTTTAGCTGCCTTGGTTGTTTACAAAAGTCGCTTCAGTCTGCGTCGTGGTATAAACCTGCCCCATTATCAGATAATCGGTTGTGATTGGACCGGCAAGTTTTCTGCTGGAAAGAAAAAACTTTCCAATGGAGGGGATCGAGACCGTCTTCTGGCAGAGCAAATTTAAATGAGCTCCCAGAATTTGTCTGGGTCCCAGGCTAGGTAATGATAGTTCAAGACTTATGTGGATTTACTCCAGTTTTGTACATGAGTACAACTTTGTACTTTTTACTCCACTACATTTCATTAATTGCCTTGCAGATTCATATTCCACATAGACAACACAGATGGTTATTATAAATACGATGCAGTTCGACCGTCCGATCCCTCCCTTCCTTCCTTCCATCAGATTTCCTCCTATAGGGGCCGGGGGCACAGGGGTCCTGACTGCTGCCCGGTCAGCTTCGGCGGCTTTTAAAAATGCCACCATCATCAGAAGAAAAGAGCCTTGAAATGCCTGTTAGTTCTGAGCTCCGGCTTCCCATTCACATCCCTCCAAAAGCCCCCACTCAACGCCACCTGATAACAGCTCCAGGTGTCTGGGTGGCATCCAAATAGCTGCCCAAAAGACTCGGTGCCCGCAGCCGTGCTGTCACTGTCTCCCTCGCTCCCTCTCCTCTTTCAGTCTCTCTCCCACTACCCCCTTTTCAAGCACCCACTTGTTTTCCCTCCCGCCTCGGAAACCTTTGGATGATTCTGCATTGATAAACACGATTACCGAGTGCTTTGACAAAGTCACTTAGGCCTGTATAGTCTTCAGTTCACTGCCTTTCAGCACCGGTTAAGCCGCACGCTGAGATGGGAGTCATGTTTACTGCAGTCAGCAAGTTTATTATGGCTTATATTACTTTGGTTGCTTCTGTTTCCATATGATATTTTTTCGGGAATGTCACATCTCTTGGGATAGTTTGCATAAGGCGAGGCAAAACCATTAAAGTTTTTTCTTTGCTATTTTATGGCCTTTGTACATTATTCATGTGCCGGGTCATTCTAGGTAAATTACTTTGGGGCATCCCTGTTCTCATATTGAACCCTAAGGATGTGTATTTCTCTTATTTTCGTTCTTTGTCGAGCACAGCACAAAGTTCTGTTACAGCTGAGAGAATTTGGATTTAATAATCTGCCTCTGAGACAATGGGTCTTGGGGCAGAAGTAATTCTTACAACTATTTGCCCCCTCTGCTACTCCCCCACTGTAGTTCTATGAGTGCTCAGACACCAACTCCTTCCATATCCCTCTGGAAAACAGCAGTCACCAAAGTTCACTGACTGAATTAAAACTTGCCCTCTTCTCTCTAGCCCCCTAGAGTACAATGCAAATGCTCAGAAGTTCTCCCTCCATTGAAATTATGCGACTGGAATGTGAGAGTGCTAGTTTGACCCAGTTTCTCTATTATCACAAAATGTTGAACATGCAAAAAAGGGAATGTGAGCCTTAAAATGAGAAGACCCGGTATATCCTTGAGGCATGGGCTGGAATGAAATCTACCCAACCCAGGAAATATGTTTGCCGGGGAAGAAGACATTCAAGCCTTTTTGATATATTCATGTTCCACTCGTCCACCGAGCACCTGCCTTCATCTCGGCCCTGCCTTCACTTACTTCTTGGCTTCCTGTGTGGATGGCTCCTGTCCCTCAGGCCTTCTGGCACTTCAGGTAATGGAATCAGGAGGCAAGTATCAGTTCGACATAGAGGATGTGAGTGTCTCTTCTCAGTGTGACTAAAGAGAGAGCCGAGATGTGTCCTCAGCTTCCTGTCAGACCGTAGCCCCCTCAGTGCCGTCGCTCTCGGCCGGGAAGACACCTCCATCTGGTGAATGAGCTGATAAGGTAATGTCATTACTTATCTATTAATGTTCTCAGGAAGAAAAATAAGTATTTTATACATTTAAAGGAGCTGCCAGCTTTTTCATTTTGGACTGTCAGTTCTCACTGCCTGCAGTTCAACTAGGGAATGATTTAATAGTGCAATTAAAATACTGTCAAGGGTTTTCAGTTGTGTTTGCATTTGAATTCTATTATTGGCAGCCTTAAAGGCAGTCAGTGCATATTTGGGGTGACATTCTGCTGTCACGGAGCAAGGCACAACTGTCATCAAATCAAAATGCTGGTAAACCAATCATTTGCTAAAACTGATCACTATTCGTCCAATTATAGCTTAGCAACTGTCTCAGCATGGCAGAGTGATTAGGTTGTGGATTTCTGAACGTTGAAGCTCTCACATGTTCTCAGCCGGAAATTTTGTGGAAATTTTACCAGGGAGCTGGAAGGAAAAATTCTGGAAAATGACCGGAGCAACATTTGCGGACATTTACGTTCTCACATAAAGCACGTTCAGGAAAATGTCCATAACTTTAGTGCATGTCAGAAAGTAACTAGCTACCTAGAGCTGATCAAATCTGCAAGGAACAGTGTAGTGTTTCTGGGCAGAACAGAGCTGTAGAATCTGCACATGCATGAAGTACAGTTCAAAAAGGACTTCACTGGAAAACCAGGCAATCACGCACTGGAGTTCAGAGCAAATCAAATAAACAAAACCCAAAATGAGGGGCAGGTGAAGAGGACCAGGGGAGCTGGAGACAGATATTTCAAAATAAAACAGCATGCAGCATGCAGCATGCAAACAGCATGCAAAAATATTTAAATACTAAGAACTTTGGCTCGCCACGGTAATTTTAAAGAGAAAGGGAAGCGTGACAGGCAACGGTAATTAAGGAGGCAGTCAGAGAGCGCAGACCTCCGTCCAAGGCTGAGCAATCCCCCACCTGCATGGCTTACATGTTTTCAAAATATAATACATTTGTAAATATATGACACAAAATGTCATTCCTTCTCGCAATGGTGAAAAATCCTCGAAATTCCTGGATCCAGATCCAAAATGTAACCACCTCTTACCATTGCCGAGACCTATCTTTGATAATACGTAACTTGATAATACGTATCTTTTTGAGTAATCCTGCTTCAAAACAAACAGACAAACAAACAAACTGAACCAATCACATAACCTCCTTGGTGGAGGTAAATTATCCAAAGTGCTAGGGGCCAAATAAATATTTCAAAAGTGACAAACTGAAAACAGAGGTTCTACCTGAAAAATGAGGCTTACTTCGGCAGGATCCCCAGTTATTTCCTGAGAATCCATCCTTTCGGCTGAAGTAGTGGATGGAGTTTGAGTTGTCGTAGTGAGCTGGAAGGTCAATGCCTGCTAATAAATGTATACAAAAAATATATATAAATACAACAGATCACTGCCTGTATATTTCACAGATATTTTTTTTGTTTTGCTTCCTGCGACGCCAGCTGTAGGTTTCACTCTCACTTATCAAACACCTTTCACTGCAGATGTTGCAGCAAAAAAAACGCAAGCATGTGAGTCATGTTTCATGAAAGGCAAGCCGATTATTGAAAGCATATTCTTTCACCCATTTGCTCTGAATGACTTAAATTAAAGTGTTCTGGAGCCTGATTCACTTTGCATCTTAGACATTTTTCAGTCCAATTTACAACTGGGAGTGCCGATGGAAGTCTTTCGGCCTCCTTGCCGCAGTAGGAGGGTGGTATCATGATTAATTTAGGCTTGTTTTGTCAGCGCAGGAAACCGCCCAAAAAAAGAAGAAAAAAAGAAGCTCATTACAATCAGCTGGGTTTTGTCACAGTCCGGGCTCCCTCTAATCTCCCATAGAGAAGCGGAGCGATCTCGTCTCTCTGAATATGCACTGATGATGATTGCATGATTTATGCATGAGTGCCGTGGCACCTTAAGACTATCCCGCGCTGAATTAGCGCTTTTGTGGCTGTTCTCAAAATGTTTGTTTTGGGCACTCGACTGCGTCGCTCACAGGACCATTCTGGGATGTGTAGGAACACAACTGTGAAAGATAGCTGCGGCTTGTTTGTTTGAATATTTACCAAACGCTTGTACAAAGCCATTAGGAAACATGCTGTAAGCTGTCATGTCTCCGCTCAGACTTCACCCAGATCTCCGGGTTCGCATGTCTCTGTTTGACTTTTGGCTTTTACCAACATTACCTGCAATTAGGCTGTCGTAATTGCCTGACTTGTCAGCTACAGACTTGAACAAACGTGATATGATAGATGGCTGTGTGAGAGTCACAGGAGTGATGTGTGCATTAACCTCTCCAGTGAGCTCATCTCATGTGGGTGTTGACCCTTCAGTAAACACAGACGAGGCCTCTCAGACGGTCCCAGCGAGTGCGGCTGTTGCATCAGTTTTCCTCTTCACTCAGATGGATGATGATGATGCACTGATCTGTTTTGTCCACATTTGCTGTCTTCGTGCTGTGGTAGAAGAGGTATTCAGTCTTTTTGTTTGATGTAGTAGTACTGCTTATTAAGTTAAAAAAAGAAGAAGCAATTTCTAACACAAACTCAAAAGCAAGGATTAATTATCATGTGCAACTAATTATTAAGCTCTAGTGCCTGAGCGGATGGTACAGTTACATCATCCATTTGTTCTGGAAACAGCGGTGGTTGATGACCATAGAAACTAGGAAGGGCCTGTGGTAGAAACAGGGACAAAGTAATGAGCACACTCAGGGTGATGGGCTCTGGGAAATCGCACAATGGAGCCTGATGTCTCCAGTTCCTGGTTGCAGCATTCATGTTGGACTGGTCATGGATGCTGGAAGAGAGAGTTCATCATTTGGAAACTGCAAATGAGCAATTAGTGTTTTTGAAATTCTACCTAAATAAAAGGTAATCTTTATGTGCAACAAAGCATTAAGCAGTCAACGCACAAACTGGACATGAGGATGTAACGATTTTGTTGCATTTACACCGTCATCATTCTAGTTGATTTGCGGAGCTTAGTTGCATTCTGTAAATTCCAACTCTAAATAAACACCTGTGTGAATGTACAGATCCTCTTAGTACAAAACAGTATTGTGCATTACCACTCATTCAATTGTATATCATTGACATACTGTTTTTATCCTGTACTCATTCTGCCTCTGGGATGCTGTCATATCCAAATTCCCCCCACGGGGATCAGTAAAGGATTATCTCATCTCATATGAGTTCCAGAGCTGTTGGTCTTTGGTGTCGATTGAAATATGTCAAATACTTCTGGACTTCAAATTTCAACAGATGCTTATGTTCCCCTCGGGATGTACTGTGATGACTTTGGTGATGTCACGAATTTTCATCTAGTGTCATCAACAGGTCAATATTTAAATTTTCTCATTTTGGTTTCGTGACCAAATAATTGAGAACATTCCCTCCAGTTTCAGCTGTTCGACGTGTTGAGTACTAATAAGCAAGAGTTCAAAAAACTCAGAATGTAACGTAAGAATGTGAATGTGGTGAACGTTACACCTGCTAAATATCAGTATGTTTGCATTGTCACTGTGACACTTGCTGATATCTGCAGGCAAGCGATGTGAACAGGCGAGCCTAATTTTCACCAGAATGAATATGGAAAAATCTTTTGCTTTAAGTCTCCAGTAGGTCAATTTTCACGGCAGTCAAATCCAAGCCAAATGTTCATTTTCATCACTAAAAGCCTGACCCATCAAGTCTCAAGTCTCAGGCGCACAGGTCTGGTGAGTCTATACACCTGTTGGTTTCTGTCCACAATCTGCAGAGGAATAATCGAGTAGACACGCGTGTCACTCACAGTTTTGACTCTTGCACTTGACAACTCACTCCCGCTTCAGGATGAAAGATGAAGGGAGGTTTTCCCAACAACTTTAAGAAAGTTCTGACTCTCGGTCGGTGCCCGCTCCGTCTGACGACGAGGCTGGTCCGCTCCGTCGGTCCGCGAGAAGCGAGCCTTAGATGTCCGATTGCATAGCAACTCTCTCTCACCTCTAGCTGCAGACTTGTATTTTCCCTCATGCCCATTTATCCCCTCCCACGCTCCCTTTGCGTCCCCAACTTTCTTCGCCTCTCACTCTCTCATCTCCCTCCGTTGAGCCAGATCTCTTCCATATTCCGTTTGCTCAGGTCTGCCGGCTGAGGCAGACTTATTTAACAAGTGCCTGGCAGGCCGGGCGGTGCATGCGGCAGCTGTGGAAAAGGGGTTGATGTGGCCCTCTCAACCACAGGAGAGTGAATCCCCGGCAGGGAGTCTCCAGATGGGCTCGGTTTGAAGCAGCTCACTCCTGGTTCCCCTAGATGAGCTCCATACGGGATAAAACTGCATACGTGAATACTAAATGCAGCTTGAGTGTAATTAATTACCTGACTGCATTTAGGTCTTTATTTACATGTCTGCACCTGATCCTCTTTCCTCTTCAGAAAGTTCAGTATTTTAACTACATTTCTCAAAGTATGAGCCCAAACTACTCCCCCGGCAGAGTACGAGTTTGTTTTTATATTAATTCTGTGAAAGCAGAACACAAACTGACCTTTGTCACTTTGCATTCACAATGTGTGACAAATGCTTTGATCTATTTCTGCTTCGCTGCTCCTCTTCCCTCTGACTGGTGCAGGCTGCTGGTATTCTTCCTGCGTGCCTCCGTGCTGACACTGCTTTCCTTTGCATCCCATTGATTCAGGAGCCCCGAGTGATAGATGGGTTTAATAAAGCAAGGTGCAGTCCCCCCAAATAAATGAGCAAATGCAGGATTTATTACAAACATCTGCATTTTAAGGGGAGTAAACAGCGCCTAAGCTGGGAAACACAGTTTCATGTTACCCACAACCCAAAGTCTGTGCCAGAGACATTCATGCATGTGCAAAGCTGTGTGCGGGTGCACACACACACACACACACACACACACACACACGCACACACGCACACACGTCCAATCAACCTTCTCTCTTCCTGTCTTTCATTCCCCCTGTCACTTAATTCTCACATCTTTTGCCATTCATCTTTCTCCTTCAATAAAAGGAGACCTTGCTTCGCCGAAACTCTCTCTGGCAACTCTCTTCTTCTCAGTTACTCGTGTTCTTCACTCTTATTTTTTTTTCTCTCTCTCTCTCTTTTGTCTCTCCACTCTCTCTGACACTCCTTTCTTTAGAAGCAGCAGACTGGTTTCTCTTTGACCCAAACTGCTCATCACTAGTTTGTCATCATATAAAGCACGCTAGTCTTTTTTTTTGTCATAAACATTGGCCCGCTCCTTTTTGTGTGTGATGGCAGAGCCACAGGCTGTTAGTGGTGGTGATTTATCCATGTGCGGTGCCAGTGGAGCTAAATCTCTGCCCCCCTTGGCACTGAAACAGTAGTATGCATGGTTTAATTTCAGCTCTGAAAGACTGTGGTGCTGCAGTGATAATGCAGGTCTGTTTGGCAGTGATTGGACTAATTAATAGGCTCACAGATGATCCACGGCTGTCTCAGCCAGTCACGGTGGTGGAGGGCGAAAAAAGGACAAGAAAAAAAATAGGGCAAAATATAAAGTAGCTTGATCTGTGACCTTTGGAGACCTTTTGAAATGGTAGGTTCACCCATTAACTCTCATTTGCATGAAAAAGAGAAATAGAGGCTATAAAATGCCAGAAAATAGCGCTCCCCAGATGACTGCAATTTGCATGTTTGCTCATTAATGACAGCATTTTGACAACTCAGTCGGTAATTACAAACACATTTACAGGGGTCACGCACTTTTTCACTTCGTGCTCCCGGCTGCCGCTTGCAAATCTGATACCTGGGCTTTAGCCCCACTGCTCTCCCCCACAGATTGAGTGCTGACAATGATGAATCACTATATAGTTGGGCAGTTTGTCCCCAAACCTTGAATCTAGAATTTAAGTTAAAAAAATTATATATATATATGGACATGTTGCAACCTTTAACAAACTCTAAAGACTTGTGCTCACACACATGCTGCCTGTCTGTTTTCATATTTGAAGCTCTGTACATCAAGTGCACAATAAAAAAAGAGAAATGTATTTACTTCAAAGAATTGCTGTTTAAACAGAACCAGCGGTTGGGTGACACAGCTATAACAGAGGGCGCCATACTGCAGCAAGTGATCTTCAACAGTGTGCTGCAAAGTGCTTCACACCCATTTGATTAACCCCATTCATCCAGTGTAAAAAAGGCTCGGCATGGGGGCACCGTGCAACAACGCGAGTACAGATGTATTCAATTTGAGACCGCTTGTGATACACATGCATACCAAATGTATCTGGGTTGTGCCTGGTGACGGTGGCAGATTTGTGTGGACATTTGCGGCTTGATTTCTAACAGGGCAGCGCTCACCTGACCTGCTGCACGGACCTAAGGAGGTATGGTCTGTATCTCCACACGAAGAGCCACTGGACTATTAATGAAGCTGTTTGCATAAATAATTACTGACCCTGCAGCTTCTGACTCATATTTCACTGCTCTCTGTATTACAGGGAGCCGCCAGTGTTTAAAATGCAATCCTCTTCATGCTGTTAGTTCCTAAAAATGTCAGTCTCAAATTAAAAGCATTTTATTTTAGTGGAGTGGGTCATTACATTTTTATGCAACACGTCTGTCCCCTAAGTCTCTTGTAGGTATAAGTCACAGCTACATACTGAGCTACTACACTTTAAGCCTGGTGGAGATTTCACAAAATTACTAACACAATTGCGATCTCACCCACCAAACACTCTCATCTGGAACAATCTCCACTTCTTAATGAACAGAAAACCACCAAACGTCTCCTCGTGGATTAGCAGAAGCATTATGCACCTGACAACAGTCCGCCCTCATTCCCTCGATGGCTCCAGGAGTACGGTATCGGGGGGAAAATCACTTTTTAGAATATCTCCAAATAAAATCTTCTATTCAGACCAAAATCAATATTAAATCATCTCACCTTCCTCACCGAACAGCTTTCCTGATTAACACCACTACTAAAAATAAACAACTGTCCAAAATCTTCAAGATAATATCCACAACTGATGTAATAATATCCATCCCCTCAAAACAAATAGCAGCAAGAGTTTCACGGCCAGCCCCAATCCGAATTCTACACCAACATCTGCCAAAACATCTTCTCTGTATCCACCAACAGACACATCCAATTCATACAATACAAGCTCATTCATAGAGAACAGCACACGGGGGAATGGATGTTTATGTCATGTAATGGACAAAGAACCATCACAAACAGCTTTTGTGTGACTTGAAATAAGTAATTGGTTTGGTTTGCAGTGCATTTGAAAGCACTGCAGTTGAAAGGTGGTTTACTTTCCTTTTCCTTTGGGTTCCAGTTATCCTTCAGCAGAGCAGAGCAGTCTCCTGTCCTCTGCACAGGGGTGACCGGGAAGTATTTGATCGGCAGCCAAGATGAGAGCCGTTCGGATTCTCTAAATGCATAGGAAAGGAGCTTCAATGTTTCCTTTCCTATCTTCTTTAGCACAGGTTACACTGGACTTTCCCATGCGAAAGCAAAGGAGATATAGACGCCCCACAATTCATTGCGGCAGGGATATTTAAGGTGACGCGCCATGCACGGACGTAAATAGTAGGTAGGAAGGAAAATTCGACCTCACCCCAGGTCTCTGCACACTGAGCTCTGAAACACAGCTCCTCATGCACATGCTCCACACCAATCGCTCAATGCTTTCTTCAGGGTGCTTTCAAATGCACTGCGAACTGTGGGAGAAATCAATTACAAATTTAAAGTCACACAAAAGCTGTTTGTGCTGGTTATTTGTGCATTACTTGACATTTACAATAGGTTGTATTGTGTCTGTACATCTGTCAGTACTGCACAGAAAGCTTTATTCATGCCACATGGGACTGCACACCAGATAAACAATTGTGGCGGGACATCAGTGACAACCTCTCTTCCCCTTTTTGGGCTGCCACAATCCCACCATCCCCTCTGCTAACTGGGAGACACATCTTCTCTCATCTCCTCTTTTCGCATGTCCACCATCCACAACAAACATGCTCTGTCAGTAAAACACACTCATTTTGAATAGAACATCCACTGACAGACACACGAATCACACACCCAGCACACACATTCACAATTATCACCCCCAGCTTTGTTCTACCCTCTCGTCTCACTCTCGCTTCTTCTGCTCTTACAAACCATGACGATGGTGGCAGTGGTAATGTGGTGATAATTATGTATATATTGTCAATTTCTTGTTCAAATTCCCTTATTAGTGTTGTTGTTATTATCCTTTGCTATTATAGTATAGTTTTTTTCTTTCTTATTACTGATTTCTTTTGGTTGACAGGTGTTGACTACCGGCCAGGTCGTACCAGGTCACATTTCCCCACACTTCAACACAGCCTACTTCTGAACAGCAAGCGGTCGGTCACCCTAACATCCTCAAAGTTGTTGAGCACACTTGAATACTCTCTAACGTTTTTCTCCAACTGCAGTGCAGCATTTATATTTGTAAGAGCACAGTGACATTGTGTTCTTCTCTGGTTCTCTGCAGCTTCTCGTCCAGTCATCTGTTAATGTCTTTTGGAAACTTTTCGAAGGAGCTTAGCCACCTAGTCGCCCAAACTCATACGACTACCTATGTCGTATGTGGTAAGAACGACCATATCATATAGTCTAAAATAGGGCCTCTACCGGTGACAGGAGACTCGCCACAAATGCCTTTTCTTCTCATCTTCTATGCCCATTTTTACATACGGTCTGTGGCCCTAACCAGCCGAGCCTAAACCAGCCCCTATGAGCACCGTCAGGAGAGGAGGAGTGCAGTCAGCCTCTGCCACAATCTAAGCTCTCCCTGTGGGCGGAACAGGTGCAACGCCTTAACTACATAACATTGCTTCCCTGCGTGGACCTTAAGGGGTCAAAATTATTGTGTATTCCAGAGCTGCCGGTTCGGTGCTGCTTGGGGGGGGGGGGGGGGTCCGAGAGCACAGCGACGTGTTCGCAAGCTGTTAGAGCAAGGCTGTAAATGATTCATATCGCACAGGCAGGCACGTTCATGCTCGTGCTGATTTTAGAGCAGCAGCCGAATGATGTCCTCTAAACAAAAGGTCCCTGAGTGGATATGGCGCCTCAGGTTTGATCCCATTAATGAGGAAGAAGTGATTTCTCATCTCTCCGTGATGTCGTTCACATATGTTTCAGGAGACTTTTGGTGAAATGTGGCAATGGAGGGTCATTAGTCCAAACATACCCAAGTCACTGCGAAGCTGATGGTAATCTGCCCGGGGACAGTGTCTGCTGGCACGTCTACCCCCAATGGAAATGTGTCAAGTCTGCTGGCAGTGAAATGAACACCTCTCATACCTAACACTCCTCTCTTTCTGTCCTCTCTCGGGGCTCATTCTCTTGTCTCTCGCTAATCTCAATCTCCCTCTCTGTCCTGCTTTCCTCCACCTCCTCACCCTCCGCCAGCCTGTATTTTACCCCAGTCAATCCCCAGGAAGATGGAAAGGCAGGATAAGGTCGCGGCATCAGTAAAGGCTCTCATTGGGGCTTAATGAATACCATTAATTCAATCAGGGGACTTGTTGGGATGGCCGTGGCCTTTGTCCGGTCATGATTAAGCGATGATATCAGTTATCAATCGTAATGAGCTTTTGTGGCAGTGGGAGACAGGCGCCGGCTGGTGAAATAATAACATCTTGGTCTGGTGATATAGCAGGTAAGGCCAGACACCCATCTCATCCAGACCTAATGATATGATGGCGATGGCGTGTTTGTGTCTGTGTGTGGAAGGTAGTGTGCATTTAGTGACTCATTGTGAAGCTAGTCTGAGAGAAACATCAGAACAAGGATGCCTTTGTATTGGTGATAGTGATTATGATATTCCATATTTATTTTGTTGAAATCATCTGTGAGTTGATTTTCCATGAAGGCAGGACAATGGCTCAAATCACTATGTGTAGTTAATCCAACAGCAAACTGGTAAGATTTTGGATTTTCTGGGGAGTTGCTAGCAAAGATTGGACTCGGACAATCTCCAGAAACGTTCGTCATATGTGACGTCCGGATGTATGTCCGGACGCAATTTTGCGAACATTGTCCAGAGTTCATGTTTGAAAACAGAAACGAAAAATTAACATGTCGTATCTTGTCTATTTAATTTGTAATTTGGAACGTGAATGCGATGGTTTCATGGGGGTTAACTTTCGATAAAACATTTTGATTAAGCTTGCTTATAAGTGGGTCTTTTTATTTTACCTTTGGACAGAGCCAGGCTCAGCTATGCTTAAGGCAATAGCTTCATTTTTACCATATAGCCATGGGAGTTGTGTATCAATCTGTCCAAACTTAAAAACACAAAAAATGAAATAAAATACATGCGTCAGACTCTTGTCATCTCACACCTGGATTACTGCATCTCCCTCCTAGCTGGTCTGCCGGCATGTGCCATCCGACCTCTGCAGCTCATACAGAATGCAGCGGCCTGGTTCGTCTTCAACCCAATAATATTCTCCCACACTACACCGCTCCTCCGCTCCCTGCACTGGCCTCCGGTGGCGGCTCGAAATCCGATTCACGGCACTGGTACTCGCCTACCGTGCTGTGAATGGCTTAGGCCCTTCCTACATCCAGAAAATGGTCAAACTTTACACCCCAACCCGTCCACTCCGCTCTGCTACTGCCAAGCGGCTGGCTACACCCTCAACGCGAGGGGTGGCTGCCACCGCTCATCTAAATCCCGTCTGTCTTCTGTCCTGGTTCCTGATCAGGACAGCAGAATTCAATGCCTTCAATGCGTCCGTCGCAGACTGAAAACTCCCTTATTCAGAATGCACCTTACTCCCTGAATTTAATATATTTTAAAAAAAATTTTAAAAAGCACTTGAAGCTGTTTTTTTGCCCATTAGACAAATGTTCATGTACTCTTTTGATTCTTGCTCTTTTGGGTAATATGTACATGGTTGAATGAACTTATTGTAAGTTCGCTCTGGACAAAAGCGTCTGCAACATGAATGTCATGTAATGTCATGTTATGTTGGGGATGTGTCTTCTCGAACTGATTTTTTCCCCCCCAAAATGTCAACTCTTCCTATAAATTGATGAACTGTATCGTGGTGTGAAGCATGTCCTTCTTCAAAGCTGTTCTAACAGTTACCCAGACTTTCAAAATCCACATTTTGCCCAGTCCTGAATATCCTTTCACCTTTACATCACCAGATCTTGACTGGGTTTCTGCATATCAAGGCTCTGATTGCTGGGTGCTTGTCATGCCAACAGTAGTGTTCATGCCCACACACATTCATTGCGAATGCAGAAACTGCATGGTCTTTGCCCTCCAGATTTAAATAATTCAGCACGAAGCACAGTCTCCATTCCCATTTTTATGGGCCCCCAGTGGCAGTTCAAGGCAGTTTCAGCCTGTTTATATCACAGTCTCCCTTATGTGCCCTCAAACCAGACTTTCGTAATTTTGCATTTGGTTACAGCCCGTGAAGCTTAAAACCTTTATGTTCTCTCCTGTTTTTTTTTTAATGGCACGACCTATAAGGATTCTGCAGCCTTGACAAGGAACTACTGTCTTTCTAAACACTGATTCATGGCATGGGTTATTTAAGTGCACATGGGACTTTAAAAATAAACCCAAGGGCAAGTTCCTGTAAAGCTTATTGAAGCCTATACGGACAAACAAAAACAAACCACCCATCATGCAGAGCCACCACGAGCTACAGGAAGAGCCCATTGTACAGCACTGCTGAGCAGAGAAGCACCAGGCCCGGAGTGATGCACTACTCTCATCTCTCTCATAACGTTATTAAAAGTTTGAGTCCGGAGGCCATGAAGGTTTAGCAGAGGATTATTATTTCAAGCTCCCCGCAAAATAAATCAATCCTTTATCAAAGTCCGCAGCCCCCACGAACTGCGTAATCAAATTGAGCAGTGTTCTAGGCTAGTATCCGTTACTGTTCTATTAAATTGAGCTATTGCTGAGGGAGATGGCTCAAATACAGCCTTCCACAAAAGACTTGGGTGTTATGCGCAGACAAGTGAAGATCCTCCTAAATTCTTCCCTGTAAAACATTTTTTTTGCCAAAGGATTCTTTCTTTGAAGTGTTTTTATTTTTTTCTTCTCTCCATCACCTCCAGAGTGTGAAAATGTTTCGTGTTGAGGAACAGAGTTTAAGGTTTTTAAACATGAGACATTTACTCTATGTACCGGCTAAATGCTCATCTCTTCAAAACTCCCTATACGCTCTTAACTTTGCATGAGGTGATCAAGAATGCCTCTCTGACACTCGGAGAGAATATACTGCCCGGACCGATTCCTATTGTTGTATCACATATTCCTGTAATGCAATTTCTGAACCACCCTCTCTCTCTCGCGCGCGCTCTCTTTCTCAGGCCGGCACGCCTGTTCGCTCGCTGTGATTGGACGAGGCCTTCTTGCAGGCTCGGCGCTTCTATTCAGCGGCTCCCTGTTGAATAGCGCCCGTCAAGTGGCTGAGCACATGAAGTGTTTTTGCTGTTATGGTCAATGAAGGAAATGACAGTGAATGTGAAAATATGCTGATGACTCCACTTGAAACACCAATTCCTGTGAATTTAGAAGGAGCAGAGTTTCCATCACGGCCCCCACCGTTTCCTTCACGGGGCTTCCAATTCTCTTGGCAGGAGTCTCACCTCACGAATGATGTGAAATGGTATCGTCAAGGGCAATGGATACAATGTGCGTGCGAGACCACACCACAGCAGTGATTTTCAAGCAACACTAAATTCCAAGTATTTCCTTTTTGTGTGTGTGTGTTCCAGTCAGTCCTAAAAAACAGCACAGGAATACGTAAACTTTGGGATATGAGCATTTTACACAACAACAACAGCACATTGTTCTCGTGTCTGCAACATGAAGTGTACAGACTAAACCAATACTGAGGCCGAGAGAAAACCAAGTCATGCACATTTGCTGGCAGCAACTGTTACCCGAGACCGTACGCTTGTTTGAGGTGTGAAGCTGCAAAGCCGCATGTCTGAGTTAAGAGACATTTAACACAATCTATTCGTTCAAATGTGTAAATAGCATTAACATTACCCCTCCAGTCAGAACCAAAGGTATTTTATCATCAAGCATCATCAGAATTTATGAAGAGGCTAAACTATGTGGTAAGAAGACATCGCCTCACGGTGCCAGCATAATTAGTAAAAATGGTGGATCCTTGACACACGTGCATGTAGGGACGCTGTCCTCCCTTCATGTGTGTGTGCGCGCAGTGAGATTCATTAGCGGCTGCTTCAGATGCAGAAACACGCAGCGCAAATGCCATTTGCACTTTACATCTTCTCCACTCTCCAACCTAGTGTTCGTCGTCAAAAGGGGAAGAGTAGAAAAAGCGGCGCTGTGATTGAACTTGTGATGATTGCTCGGAGGTGTTTTGAGGAACATCCTCACTACCTGCACGACAACAGAGAGACGCGCTGCCTTTGGAGCTCTAATGAGGTTCCAGAGGAGCGACCGTGACAGGGACATCACTTCCTGTTCAAAGGCCCGGACTGTGTTGCTCATCTACTGTACACAAACGTTTTTCTCTCTGGCAATCATGAGCTGGGCACATCCTTTCTGTTTGCTTCACGCAGTTTTTTTATTTTTTATTTTTGACATTCTCACACTCAGACAAGAGCTCGTCACTTATAAAAAGCACTAGAACAGCCGAATATTCTTCCCCTGACTCTGACACTCGCTCACACACACACACACACACACACACTCTGTTTTGGTCTTCTGATGCTTCAGTGAATGAATGAAATTACTTCTCTGACGCTCAACCTTGCTGTTCGAGAAATCTCTCGGCCTAAATCCCGTTCCACTCTTTTCTTTTTAAAGCAGGAGTTGTGGAGGAAGGCTGGTATTTCAAAACAATGATGGGACTTCATGCACCACTGGAGCTCCTGACGGAACATTTTGCTTTTGATACACCGAGCTTCTAATGGACCGGCACGACTGGAACGTCGGCGAGGAGAGTCAAAGTTAGCTATGTCTGTAGTTAAAACGAAGTGTGTGAAAGAGCGATTTGATCTCCTGTTTTGATATTGTTGGTGGAGTCAGTGACAGTATTCGTTCCTCCTGCAGGAACCACAATGATCCAAAGGCGTCCTGTAAACTATGCTATCTGAAATCAGTTGATGTAAACTCATTTAACCATAAAACAAAGTAAGACTGTTGTTCCTGCCTTGGTCAAACAGATGAGTCATCATGGACTGAAATAGCATTTCTGTCTCCTTGAAAGTTGAATATGCAAGTCTGAGCCTTTTCCCCAAAATTGACCACGATCAGATCAAATCAGTTTCAAATGTTTGGGAGTTTTAGAAATATGCCTATTTGGTTCATTGCAGAGACTGGGGAATGGTTGGTAGCACTTGTCTGCACACTAAATATGAACCCAGCTTGGCTTTAATTAAGAATGAAAGAAAGCTGATTTATGTGAAGTTTAAAAATACCCCCGAGTATCACCCACGAACAAGCCCTGAATCACTTAAGATGCAATGTGAGAGTCAGCGAGCCTTGGAGGTGTGGTGTTATTTTTGGACATTCATTCATCGCAATTGGCTGAACTCATGTTTTCAAAGGAGAAAAATGTTGTTTTTTGAATATTGTGTATCGTGTAAAAGGCCCTTAACGTTCAGCCTGAAAACAGTGTGACTTCCAAAATGTCAAACTATTCCTTCATGGCCCGAGATCCTCTCTGGTATGATTACATGTCTTTGTGCTACAATCCCCAAAGGTTCAAGATGCTTTTGGGAAACGTCCTAGTTCGTTCTCCGATATCATTGCATGTGACTCATGGATGAGTCAACAATTTCTGTAGTGACCTTTCTGTGGGCTCATCTGCTTATTTATGAAATTGTGAGAATGTTATCATTCCTCGTGGTTTAGTAAAGTCCATTACGCAGTGCCCCCTGAGGATAAACAGTGTGTCTGTGAAAAGGCTGCAGTTGAGCCACAATGTGCAGTTGATCCTTCATCTAAAGCCAATCAGCGGTTTCTGGAGGGACTGACCGCAGCTGACTCATATTCCCTTTTGTTATTGTGGCGAGCAATTATAACATCATATAAAAATTGTTATGATGTTTGGATACGCATTAGACTGTAAAAATCCAAAGCTGAAGACCACTGACTGGCACAACCTTAACAGTTACCAAAGCAATTTCCTTTTGTGAGAAATGAAACAGCGTGCCGCGTGTGGCGGCTGAAGACTGATGACCGATTCACTTCATGAATGTAGGTCAACGTGGATTCAGAGGGGATATTATGTCAGCTTCGTGCCGAATCTATAAAAGCCCACGTATAATAGAAGAACAGTGAAGAAGTGCAATGTCCAGATGTGAAGTCACACTGAGCTACTTGGCAGCTTTAATGGGTCGTGTTAATGAAGCTCCTGCCGCGGTCCCTTCGGTTCTGTCCCCTGCTCGCCACGTAGTCAGAGAACGAACAAAACTACACACAGGAACAATCGAATCTGGTACAAATCGCTGCGACATACTTGATAGCTCTTTTCTCATGGTGCTTGGTGAGACTTCCTTTTCACAGTTTTACCGTCATAACAGCAGAACTCATCAAGAGTTCCGGTTGAGTTCAGGGAACCACTTGAGTGAGTGCTTTTACACAAACTGATCAGCAACTATATTTAAAAAAATCCTGGCCAGGTTTTAATGTCTAATGGCTGTATTGTAACTGAAAAGGAATAATTCATCACTTTGGTACATTTATTTATTTATTTTCTTCTTTTTAGCAGAGGCTGCCTACCGCCGGCATCTGGTTAGCTTAGCTTAGCACAAAGACTGGATACGGGGGGAACACATAGCCCCGCTCCATCCTGCAGTTATAAATCTGCCTACAAGCAACTCTAAAGCTCTCTAATTAACATTCACTGTATCTAATTTGTTTAATCCACACACTTATTATAATGAGTGAGCTTTAGATGTGCTGGTAGCCTGATTTTTTTTTTTTTTAACCTTCAGACAGAGCCAGGCTACTTGTATTGTTATTCCAACGCAGTTGGCCCAAATGGCCCAAATCTCAGCAAATACGATTCTAGACAAAGACATTAATAAACACATGTGCATCTATTTGCATTATATTTTAGTACTAACCCTATATGACGATGAATAGGACGGGATTAAAGGTATAAAGGTGGTTGATTTTTAGCGGATTAGATTAGATCCCACAGTCAAAGAGCAAAGGCTTCTCATCCTCAGCATTTTTGCACCAGCGCAAAGAAAAAATTCATCACTAGAGGAAGAGATATACCAATATCTCCACAGAGCCTCGACCATCAATAATGCAATACAGCCCTAAGATATTTTGCAGGCTCAACATCGCCAATAAAACCTCCCTGAGCACAAGTTTCACTACTTCTTTGGGATGGAAATAAGAGGAGTTTGAAAATCGTGACGTGGGACGTCACTGAGGCAGGTTGAAGGAAGGTGAAAAAGGGTCTGCAATTGTTTCCTTTTCTCCCATGGAACCACTGAGTGACTGTGTGCGCTGAAGCCCGACACGACGAACCACAGTTTCATGCACAAAGGTGTATGGCGACTTCCAATGTTTCATCCAGCCACGGGCGTGCTGCAGCAGGGCGCAGGATCTGTGGTTCGCTCCTGTATCTACACGGGTCGGCCTTCTCACCCGACCCCTCCCTCGCCGAGGCCTCCCAGCTGTTAGAGCAGCACTCCACAGCGTGTTTTGTATTTCACAGCACTCGTTCCCTATTAACTCTAGACCCGGAGTCTGAAGTGCACGCAGCTCCCACGGGGGCAGCTGTCTCCGCAGATGCTGGAACTGGCACGTCTACCGCCAGTGATCGCATCTGTTCAGAGTGGCATCACGAAACCTTGCCCGTTCGCGTTTTCCTTCAAACCGTCTGCGCGGTCGCACCTGCACCCCCCGCCGTCTGCAGCACTGGGGTTTCTGTGTACAAGGCAAACAAAAGACGGCCACATTTAAATATCTTATGGAACTGTTACCGTAGGATGACGGAGTGTGTGAATCAGGACCTCGTGTTCAGCGCAGAATGCTAATGACATTTCTGTTGTTGTTGTTTGTTTTTTTTCCATATCAGATTCTCATGCCCCAAAGGCTTCACATATGAACTCCATGTGTAATTTATCTACACCTCTGTTGTCTCTGCAGTCATTAAAATGTGCTTCAAAGAGAACAATCGGCCGCTAAACATATTTGGAGTTGTTTTAAAAAAGCAGATGAGGGAAATAAGCCAAACAGAAAAACTGCTTGTGTCTGTCCATTAAAATGCTTTATTTACAATAAGGCCTTTGAACTAGTTGAAAACAGTAATAAGGTATATTTATTTGGGAAGCTGATCAATGTCAACTGACTTGAATGTCAAGCGCAGGCCTCTCTAGGTGCACTCATGATAGCTGAAGAGCTCAAGTGGAGAGAAGAGAAGGGGAAATGGAACAAGTGAGTTGGAATGTGATTTATTCATCGTGTCCTTGGAGAGAGACTCGGGGTGAAAGACTGCAGTCCGCTGCGAAGTGAGGGAGCTAGTGAACCAGAAAGTTTTTCTTTCTCTCGCCTTTTGTGTGGCTGGTAATCAAAGTACCCTCCCCATGACACGTCCTCCCTCAGCCTTTTGAGTTGTCTCCTCTCGCTTTTCTCACGCACACACACTCTCTGTTCGTGCCTCTTTCTCACACATGGACACACATACACACACACACGCACACACACACACACACACATAACCTCCTTCCCCTCAGTGACAGAGCGCGTGTTAGATCAGGTTGACTCTCGCAGCCACAGGCCCATGGAGGCAGCGAGCACGGGGAGCCAGCCAATAGTCGCACGGTTGGACGTAGAAGAAGTGTGTGAGGACGCAGCCAGGGATGATTAGTTGTCCTCTGGTGGAGGGAAACGTGCTCTCCTGCTCCCGTGATTAGACGGCTCCGTTCCCCTCGTGACTCTCTAAACGAAAGGCCTCACCGCAGTCGCTTGTGGCCTGGTTTATTCTCGCAGGACAAACTGCTGCTGTATCGCCCTCTTTAATAGGTGAGGGAACTTAACCCTCTGGAGCATCATGTCGCCGCATGTGCAGTGCCATCCTTGAGTCAAACTCCCCCACGTTGTCTTGTCCTGTTTGAAAGCAGTCCAGGCATAAGACAGACAAAAAAAAACAAACAACCAAAAAGCAAACACCAAAGGAGAGGCAGTGGAGCAAAGGAAGAACAAAAAAAAAGCAATATCCTTTCATGCTTTGTCAGAAATGGGTTGCTTGGAACGTACAGTAGCATTTCATACAGACAGAGTCTGTTCCACAGGACTGGGGCAGTAAATGAATCCTGAATCATAGTGTCTGCATCCAAAACTGAAAGGAAAAAAAACAAAAAAAACAACACACACTGGTCCTTTTGCCATGTTTGTTGGATTTGTTATTTGCGCTGTGGCAGGCTGGATATCTGGGAGGAGGAATTCATTTTACCACACAATGCCGAGCCAGAGACCAGTAAAATGACACATTGTCTGGGCGATATATTGAGCATTGGGCTGATTTACTGCATATGAGAGAATTTATACTGGGGGAATATATAACAATACATGAATTACTGTCTGTTTGCTGTATTGACTTATGATCAAATATGTCCTCCCTGAAATTCTGAGCCATATTTTTTCTAAAATAATTTTGAAAAAAAGCTAAAAATTACAAGCAGCTCAACATCCGTGTGCAGTTTGCTTTGTAAGCAGTTGGGGGTTCTAATGATACATTATTGATTATGTCACAAAGCATCTCGTGAAGAGAGAGTTGGGAGAGAGATCACACGCCAGATGAAGCTGTCAGTGGAGCCTTCCATCAGTGGCTGCGCAGAAGGAGCGCCAGGGTGCAGCAGATGGTGTTTAATATTGATCCAAAACACGGACGTACACATCCAATGAGTAACGGCTCAATGTGAGACCACTCAACGAAAAACTCCTCTGGTTGTGTATTTGTCTGCAGGGGACTGTTAAAGCTACTGATGCTGGAGTTAAACAGTGTGCACTGTGTTTGACCGGAGCCAGTGGTTTATTCAACACACACACACACACACACGTTGTTGTGAAATGACATTTTACGCAGACACGGGACCCTTTCTGTACATTTTATTTACAAAAATGTATTAAAATTGTCTGTACAGCGCCTCACTAATGAGGTTCGTCAAATTATGCATGCATCTCTTGCTCTTTTGTACCCACTACTTTGCCTGGCGACTTTTTGTTTTTGCAGAAGGTGACGTGTACAAAAAAGAAAAACTGAAGGTGAAAACCGATTTACAAAAGAATAACCGGGGCTGGATTCCTAACGTCAACCTAAGGTCAGTTAGTGAGTAGCAGAGCTCGTCAAGCATCACTGATTACACATGCAATTTCTTTAAAAAAAAATAATAATGGAAATCTTTCATCATGTAATATAAATAATTCTCATTTATCTAAATGTACAGTTATTCTTTATTTTTTTCTCCTCGTGTCTTTTTCTTTTTTCTCTTTTCGTACAAAAGTATCTGTCCACAGTTTCAGGTGATTACATGAGTAACGTCCTGAACCCCATGGAGTCACAGTCTTTTTGAAAGAGAAGAATTATCACAGCAATAGGGAAATGTGCTAAGCTTCAGGTCTCTCCCTGGTACAACCTTGTATAAATCTATTTTTCCCATGTATTCATATATTTGTCATGTTCATTTACTAAGTGAAGTCACCAAACACTGTAATGCTCATTAAAAATGGAATCAAATCAAAAGCAAACCACAGCTTATTGTAAAATGTGCGATTGTAAAAGAAAACACATTAAGGTAATCCCAAAACACTACCGTTTATAAGCCATTACTGTTGTCCTTTAATGGGATTGCAGTTAATCTACAGTTGAATTACCCTTTTTGTTTGGTTTTACTTTCACGTACACGTTTTTTCCTTATCCGAGCATGAATACTTTTCTTTGTACACTTTTTTTTTTTTTGTCATACAAAACACACTCTTGGCAGTATTGGAAGTGCGAATTATGACCTGGTTCTGTAGTGCGTAAAAGCCAAACCAGATCATCTTCTCATCTCCTCGAGTCCCATCAACCGCTCAGAAGACAGTGGCAGCAGCACCGGAGTTCAGAGTACAAACGAAAAACACTCATCGTTGTTTTTGGGCTGAATGGCATTTCACTCCAACAGGATCGATGTGTCTTTTAAAACGAGTACGAGGTCACCGTAAGTGACGTACAGCAGTACAAAAGCTCTTGTCTGATAACCGGCGTCTTACAGTGCACTGAGTGAGGTCTAATAAACGTCTCCGAACACACACGACCAGTGAAAATCTGGCAACAGAGGAATGAGGAGTAATCTGATCATAATTGATTACAAGAAACCAATTAGACACTTGTAAGAGTTGTCGTCGTCGGTCTGGCACTTCAAAATGTGCTTAGGGTTGCAAATGATGGCTTTAGTTCTCTCATTCACTGTAACATGTCAAATTTATAATATATATAGATATAGATATGTGTTCTTTTTTTTAATCACTACACCATTCTTCTTCTTTTTTTTTTTTTTCAATGAGCTTCAGGCAAAAAATAAGAAAAGCAATATCATTGTGAATGAGTTGCATTGATTGGACTCGGAGTTCCATAAGGCACTGAGAGGAGGGAACCGCATCGGCTCCTCACGTGACCAGTCCAGTCGTGTCGTCATTGCAGATTATCGTGTCCACGCCGGAGGATTTTGGCTTGGAGCTCAAACCCCCCGTGATCCCGTCCGTTTGATACTGTCGATGTTCAGTCACAGTTGTAAGGGACAATGCAAGTGTTTCCCCAACCTGTGTCGACATGGAAGCAAACACGGGAAGAGGTGAGGGTTTGTCAACATGAAGGGCGACGTATTATCTTAAAGACCCTGAAAACATGGTTTCAAATCTTGACTTCTTCTAAATTAATTTAAATACTCAAATGACCAACCCAAAATAAATTCAGAAAACATCCATAGTTATTATTAAGAGTTTAACACCGGTTGTGCGCCTGCTGCAGAGAACCCAGAAACTGAGAACATGCTACGATTGTTGCTCACGTGGTGAGAATGGAGCTCATTCATTGGTGCATTGGCGTTTGTATGAGTGTATTGCTATATTCCACATTATCACTCTTTAGTATCACTGTCAGTTTTCCCCAAATACTTGCTCAGGTTTTGGTGAAACAAACTACTTTGTTATAAGTTCAATATAAAACCATCAGAGTGAAAACACAGAATAGGATGTGGTGGGTGAATTATAACATCGATGTATTCAGGGGCTAAGGCTATAATTCTAACTGGACGGATTTCCCTAAGCTTGTCCTATGCTCGAGTTATGAGGAACTTCTAGGTCTGGGTAAACTCAACTTTCTATCTTCACTTTCGATCTTTTTACGTTCTTAGGTTACTTGGTTTAAGAAACAAAGGTACCTGTTTAAAACTACTTAGGTTAGGTTGTCGAAAGCTCACAGGATCTCAGAGGTATGTATCTACTGCCTGAACAACCAATCACATTGCGATCTTTCGCATGTTCTCGCCCTGGAACGCGTCCGCAGACGAGGCTCTGTTTGATGTATCTGACATCCCCTTTTTCCGGGCTGAGGCCTGGCCACTTCAAAGCAGTGCGAAGACAAGAAAACAAAACGAATACAGAAGTCACTCATCTAAATAATCAAAGCATATTTCATGTGATAAGACGTTAATTGAGGGAAATATGTTTTCAGGGCCTTTAAGATTAAGTTGTACAGCTGCACTTCTGTAAACAGACACGTCACACTTTGTGTTAAACAAGATGCAACAGAAAACACACACACACGTGCAATCAATCCAAACACACACACACACACACACGAGGTTTATTTAACAATACACTTGTCAGGGTACATTAATGTGCCGTTATCTATTTCAGAGTTGTTGTACGGATCTATTTTGTGAATTTCCACTGAACTTACGTTTCTGTATCGGTGCAGAGTTTATAGCTTGTTTCACTGCCCTCAAGTGGGCAAAGATAATGCTATTAGTAGTGGTAGAAATTGTGCTTTTGTGATCAATGAATGCTCAAAGGGAGTTGATGTGGGAGGAATTTCTAGCTTCATGTTTTTTTCCCTACTATCTTCTGACCATGATTGACTAAAGCTGCTCTCAGACGTGCACTGAGGTCCGGACAGTTTCCTTTTCCCACCAGCCCTCCAGTTACATTTACGGAGAATGTCTGAGTGGGCCCATGTGTGGAATACAGCAGGACAATCTCCGGTAGATTCATCGCAGCAGAGTTATCGCCACATCCTGTCTCCCGGACGCCACACAACATTCCGCAAAAATGTCCCTGCTGCCATGGAGGCCTCTGACTCGAACAGTCTCCTGCTGCGTTGGCGGCAAACTCCGGAGAGCGTCCGGACGCTATTCTGTGGACATTTTCTGGAGTTCATGTCTGCAAGAAAAGCTTAAATGATGCACGGTGAATGTCTGAGCAGTAAAATATGCAGACAGCAGCGCCTCACTCCATGTCTCAGGACGGGGCGAGATAAGATAAAGCTGGAGACTTGTTACCCCAGTACTCGTTTGGCCTTGGGTAATATTCGACCCGACCAGTGGGTAGAAAGTCATGTGCTCACTCGTGTCCTTGAATGTGCTGTGAGTCCGTCTGCAGCTGCTGAATTAAACTTATAGAAAGACCAGCGCGGATTTTGCTCTTTTCAAATGTGCTGATTTTTTTTTTTTTTTAATGCCGTTTCTGACACTAATTCTATTCACCTCTATGTCATTGAGTTGGAGGCTGAGATCGAAATAATGGATATCTCAAAACTCTGGCAAGTAAAACAAAAAACACCTGCATAGATACCATTTATGATGCCATGAGATAATTCTTTTCAATTTTTTAAAATAAAGGGTCATATCTCAAACAGATTCTTCCATTGTACAAAACAACCCTGTAGAGCAGTTTGTTGACACGGCAGAAAACAAGAGTTTTGATTGGTTCTAATGCTCGTGTACAGAGCCTGAGGCACTATGCATACATGTTACAAGACAAAAGCAAGTTTTCTGTTTCCATGTTTTTTTGGGCATGTGTGTTCCGTGGGGTCCGACATGACAACCATAAACAATTTCACACACAGCAACACACACACACAAATGAATTATTCACTCCCGACTGATATGACGGGAAGCTAAATGATTCATCTCACACAGTGAACTCTCCGTACCTCTAGATCTTAACGCTCTCGGTTCCGTATACGTTGTAGCCTTCCCTGTATGTGGCAAAGTTCTGGGTGTTGGTCGGGGGAGCCGGCTTAAAATTCTGGGCATTCTTGGCCAATTTCAGCCGTTTGGTTTCTTGTCGTGACTTATAACAGAACTCTATCAGAGCCACCATCATGGCCAGCCCCAGCCCTCCGACCAGAATATAGAAGACACCAGCCACATTGCTTAGACTGAGAGCACTTGTCTTGTCCTGGGGGAAAGTGAATAACACAGTTAAGAGTCTTGCAGTGGAGCGAGAACAGAAATACAGCCTGCATCCTTCATACTGAGCCTGACATATACAGCCTTGACTTTCAACAGTAAAATTGCTTTCGTGACTCATTATACTCTATATTACTGATGCTGGATCATGAATAAGCTACCAACAGCTACAAGCCACATTACATTTAAGATGTATTCAGGTGCTAAGGCTATAATTGTAACTGGACTGATTTCCCTATGCTTGTCACAGAGTTATGAGGAACTTGCAATAGTCAAACCGTTCTCCACTGAGGAGAAAGAAGCCAACTCTCGTTGCTCTGTCTGCTGGTGAATGTAGAGCTTATACACTTCCCTACGCTCGATCTATGTCAAATGGCTTCTGCTCTTGACCATGTAAGGAAGCTGGTCAGTATCGCATAGGTCGACAGCTCTGAAAATCCCTATCTTTTAAAAACAAAAAAAATCCTGTTTAGAGACATGTACGTATAACTTTCATGGCAACATTGTCATACAGTACAGTCAAATTCATAGTAGATGAATGATAGGCTCCATTAAAGTTACAAAAAAAAAAATCACTAAAGATCAAACCATTTTGCTGCTGCTTACCTACCAAACATATTCATTAAAAATTTGTTCATTAGAGTTTTACTATTTGCAGTTTAACCCTATGAGCGTGGAGAGATCACGAGGCTATCTCGGGACCCTAACCTGCGATCTGAGGCCGTGACTGTGTCTCAGAGGGTTAAATAGTGGGTTTGTTACATTCCCCGACTTCTTGTGCTGTGCAAACTGAGCCTCTAACTGCAAGATCCGGAGGGCACCCCACGGTGCGCTCACCGCTTTAAAGACGCTGAATTTGAGTAAGTCATCACAATGAGAGGCTTTGGTTTCTCGTCACACCGCAGGAGGCCAAAGAATCTAATAGACACATCTCAATGCAAACTAGTAACAACGCAAATAAATCAAATTTTCATTAACAGTTTGGTAAATAGGAACAGCAGCATAATGGTCAGTGTATCATGAATGTCAAGAGTGAAAATGAGCAAAAGAAAAATAGCATTTATCAACAACTATTAACTGCTGTGATTCAGTTAAAATTGTGTATAAAGGCACTTTGGAAAATTCCCCTTAGCATTATCATTACAGCTTTCACAAAAAAAAAAAAGAGCTTCTACATTTTATATTGCATCAAAAAAGTGTCTCATTGCTATGACATAAAAGAAAAAAATGAATTTGGGGAAGCAGTGCCATGTGTCAACGCCACATATGAACTGTGTTACAGTTGGTGGCAAAAAAAAACTACAAAAAAAGGGGGAAAAAAAATATGTGTAGCAAATTAACAAAATGTATACTACAGATGTTTAAGAGATTTTTGTCTTGCATATGAACAGTACGTCAAAATGCAATTTGGAATCAGTACAAAAGACCTGCAGCGACTGACCTTACTTCCAGAGTCCTTGGTTCCACATTCACCCTTATCGTACCACCATTTGTTTTTCAGCTTGTCTAAGATGCCTTGTTCACTGAGTTTCAATACTGCAAGGTTTACAGGAGTTCTTCACGTGGGAAATAACATAAATAACATTATATTATGTTATTTTATGTTATTCAACTTTTAAACTACTACATACTTAACAAAGCGATAAGGCAGGGCCCCTGGCTATGTCAACATCACAGAGAACAGGCATTCTACCTATTACCTTCATAACCCCTAGTCTGAAGCCAGGGCCTGCCCATATCGCTTTGAGTAATCGGCAGACGCTGTTAGCGGGGTGACAAGCAGGTACTGACAAGTACAATCTGCGAGTCTATGAATATCAAAAAGCAGCGGGTTTGTGTTGGATTGGGGGCAGGTACTGGATGGCGGGGGCTTTCTGAACAGCATTTAACAAATTCAGTCCAACAGGAGCTTTGTCTCAGCAAACAGGAAAAAGGAAAAAGTGACAGATTCTACCTTTCTATTTCCACAATATCCGCATAATCCTGCACTGGCAAATATCCATGTTGCTACAATGACAACAATCAATTTTGGAAGGTATTACAACTGATTTCATAAATGCCCAAAAGTGAAAGCCTAATAGATTCTTGTGTTCAATTCCGACATATCGCGGAGAAAACTTTATCTCCAAATTACACCAGATTAGTGTCAGATGAGTGTGTCCCGAGCAAACTGCACAGAGCTGCAGGACTGAGCTCAGAAGTATCAGTGGAATAATTCCCCTCATATTCGCCTGTAGCAGCATAATCTTGTGTCTGACAGCCGTTTCTCTCCGTTTGATATCTCTGAGACTTATATCATAACCTCCAAAATATGCATGTCAACACAAATTATCATAATATTCTACTGTACTAGAACACTAACACTACTAGAACACTGTACTAAAGGCCTCACTTTGGAGTCATAATATATCGGCGTTTGTGGTTAGGGTCCATCTCTCTGTAAGCGTGAAAAGCAAATTGGATGCAAAGAAAAAATAGTGCATCGATAAATGAGTGACCTGACTTCTCCCTGGGAACAATGTCCCCCAAGGGCACGCGATGCATAATGCACTGAGAGAAGATTACACCACTGTATATCCCTCATATCCAATCTGGAGAAACGGACTGTGAAGACCAGACCATTGTCTTGGCTCAGAGAGACATTGATTAACAATGCAATTACCCTGTAACATGCTCTGTGTCTGAAACTCAATCTAGGTAACACTCTGTTGTGCCCGGGGGCAAGAGAGAGCCGTGTGTGTGTGGGAGTGTATGTGGGGGAGTGTGCATCTCCTTTCGTCTGTTGGAACACGGAGCTGTGAGCGGGACGGGGCCAAGCGCTGCACTGTTTGGAACAAAAGCGCTCCAGGCCTGCTTTATTCCACCTAACCAGGCTTTTCCACTGAGTCCCGGAGAGCCAAAACAAGCCAGGAAACAGAGAGACAGTGCGGTACATACCTGTGCATGACAAAGATCGATGACAGCACAAGAGACAGACATTTTCAAAAGGGCTCCTGAGCGTGCTCTCAGCAGCACAGGGAGGCCTCCTGAGCTCAGTGTCGGCAGAACACAGCAATGTCAGCAATGTAAACACTGAAAAATATGACATAAAAGGGCCTTTTAAGAAACAAAAGACATTGAGTGGGACAATATTTGACCTGTGCCTCGTGCGGCTTCTTGAGTTGATGCTGTTTTAACAGCCGCTGCAGCTCGACCGCTCACTGTCGTCCAGGCGCTGACAAATCCATGACAAATGACACAAAGGGTGTAATTACACAATCTGCACCTCGAAACTTGTGCGTAATCCGGCCAATTATCTGACCTGTATCATCACGTGTGTGCTGACTGCGTCATTTGTCATCAAATTGACCTGAATTGTTAAGAATACAATGCCTACAATGCCTTACATGTAATTTAGTGGGAGCAGTCCAGGGCTTCATGGCACATAACCTACATATCGTTACACTAACGTGTCATGGGTGAGTGGGGTTTCACACACAGCACCATTAGCTCCCACAATGGACACATCATTCATCATCTATCCACAGAAGAAGAGGGAGAGATCTGATGGTCAGAAGGGTCACAGCAAGGTTATAAATGAGTCGGGGGAAGGAGCAGCAGTTCATCAAATAAACCGTTATAAAAGATTCATAAGTCTTTCGTTTAATTAGAATTCTCACGTTTGCCTGCAAAATGCTTAGTCCCCTCAAGACGCCGCTGTTCGCCTTGCTTTCCTGTCGGCCTCGGCCAAGCCGTCTCTTACAGGATTAGCAAACTTTCACCTCAATGAGAGAGAATGCTGGAGGTTCACGGCCTTTTCAATGCAGAAACATTGCTCGGTAAACTATCTGGAGTTACATGTGTGTGTGTGACTTCATTAAGTAATGGCACAAACTGACAAGGCTGTGGACAAAGTCCTAACAACTGAGACACGGTGATCTGCCCTACAGATGTGCAAGGATGGATGAACCAAGCTCAACCTTTCCAAACTGTAGGGCAGCCACGCTCCCTTTACGATAGTCAAGCAGTTAGAAAACTCCTAAATTGATTCTCATTTGCACTAAATGTATATCTATGAACATTGCAGTCTTGATAACCTCAAATACTATTTTTTTCTGTTGGCAAAGCAAGGGCTCCTTGGTTGGATCTGAACTGTTAAACCGTCTGGTCAGACTATCAGTTAATTGTGTTATCTGCCTTTGGGGCAGCAGCAGGTTGGTTGGGACGGACAGTTGGTCTGGTTATGGTTGGGTTGTTGTAACAGCCTTGCCGATTACTCTGCACTATAGTACCCGATTGTGGTGACATCGAGGCTGACCTTGGAGTCACCTCCCCCGCTGCCGCACTCTCCCTTGTCGTACCACCATTTGTTTTTCAATTTGTCCAAGAGGCCTTGCTCATTCAGTTTTAAAACTGCCAGGTTAACAGCATTTCTTGAAACGATAAAACATAACTTGTAAGAAAATGCACAGGTCCGTGAGAAATCTAATGCAAAGTAATAATTGTACTAAGCATCATAACGATAGGTAATGGTAGTGAGGCTACCACTGTCAAAGCAGGAGAACTATCGGTTAATCAGAATGTTCTGGGAAAGGACAAATTGTTTAAGAATTTCAGGAATATGGAGAGATAAGAAAGGCTCATATCAGGCAAAGACAGTGTTAAATCTTGGAAAAGGTGGCATGAAGGGTTACGTAGTTTAGAACTGAAGTGTGCGGGATGGGGACACTTGTCATTGAGAAGAAAAGCAACAACAACAAACATCATGCAATTAACATTCGTCACAAGTGACAGCGCAGCTTTTAAAGGCTAAATTGAAAAACCATTGAACTGTTAAATTAAAAGTGACAACACAACAGTCAAGTAGGACAGCACACGGGACAGAGGGGGAGATCGGAGGAGAGAGAAAGGCAACAGTAAGAGACACACACATATGAAGTGATCGTTAGCTTTAGCCTTAATATCCGGATTTGAATCTTCGACGGCAAAATAGCAACTCTAAACACATTTTAAAATGATGTAAAAAGCAGTCATTATCAACACAAAACCTTTGTATCCAAGTGCACTTAAAGGCATACTACTGTTACCTCTGTGTCCATCAAAAAAAAGAAGAGGAAGAGAAGAAAATGATAACAGGGGGACATCAGGGTAGGTGGAATACTATAACAACATTGAGGATATTGTTATATTATTCCACCCACCTTAATGCAGAGCCTTTGGGCGTCGCCACACCGTAGCCTTTCGAGTCGAGGTTCCCGCCCACTTTCATGGTGTCACACGGCTTCCGCTGCTCGATGTACTCGTTCATGGTGGACTCGAGGAGGAAGGCGAACTTGCCCTTTGACTTTCGTACCCGGGCTACGCCATCGGGTGTGGTCTTAACAAACACTGAGGGCTCAGCGGATTTCATGTATGACCACATCTTCTCATACACTGCTATTTTGGATCGCTGTGCAGAAGAGAACAGGAGAAGAGAAGTAGTTTAGAAACCCAAGCATTACATGTGCTTAATGGAGTTTGTGTTAGATTTTTGTGCTTAATGATCACTTCATTTAAATTGGCATCATGAAGTATTTATAGACATCTTGGAAAAGGGGCGGTGCGATATCTTTAAATACTTCCACAAAGTATAGCTGGTGAACTTGGTCACACAAGATCATGAAGTACAAGAATTTACAAAATCCATTTTTTCTTCAACAGCATAAATGTACTCTCCGAATATTAGGCCTGAGATGCAGTTGAGTGTGAATGAGGATCACACATCAGCTGCACACCAAGTAATGTCATGCAAATTGGGTTTTGGTAGAAATCCTGGCATTTGTGGGCTTGATTATGCAAAAAGAAGTTCAATAATTAAACTTTTGTGACAGTGAATTGCAGGTAATGATCATTTACAGGGAGACTTGCAGAAGTTTGCATCAGCTTGGTGGAATTAGAGCCTTATTGGTTTAGGTGCTTATTTGGCTTGTAGAACCTATTACAGTCATTCAACAACGCTGCCATTAATGTACAATCTGAACTGTAACTCAGAGGCGATGTGCAGCAGAAGCAATAGAAATGAACAAGACAGCGGGTTACACAGACAGGCAACCCATCACAAAGTGACACAGATGAGCATTTTCCCGGCGCCTGGGGTTAGGCTTAGTGAGCCTGTGAAATCTGGAGGACTCGAGTCCTATCTATAATAGGCATCAATTAAATTATTCAATGCCGCTGGACTTATTTTGGCATAGGCATTTCAAACTTTGAACAGATCCTGTTCCAAACAGCGATGAGCCAGTTCCTGAGTGGCACTGAGGGTACTGAAGACTGGATCCCACATGAAAAAAAAAGAAAAAGAGTCTTTCTTGCAGTTAAGGCCAAAGAGAGATGAAGCGGTTGGTGGGTTTTCAAGAACGGGCTGAATCAAAAGATCTACCAAAAGGATTTGTGAATGGAGTAGAGACGAGCCGTTGATTGGCCAACATCTGCCAGAGACGATTTCCTCGTGGCGTTAGGAAAACCCAAACATCTCATGTGGTCACAAATCATGTTTCAATAGTGCAATTGTTTGATATAACTTTGATGTTAAATAATTGTTTGTGTTATTTATCAAGCAACAAGATGTCAGTTATGCTCCCAGCTCTCTTAGGCTTTACTTAGGCACATTGCATTGAGCTATATGCTGATATCAGCATGCTAATATGCTCACAAAGACAATGCTACATGATTTGTTCATAAAATAAGTGTTTTAAGATAACTGCTTTTTAGTCACTGGTATTTTTAAGCGAGTTAGCATGGCTACAATATGCTGCTTACAGCACCTCCAATGTTTTCATTGTGTTTTTCACTGCGATCTAACAGTATATAAACTAAACGTTGCTTAGCAAAAAAATATTCCCAAGTTGATTATTGAAATAGCTTTAGTGCATGTCAACAGGACAGTCAATTAGGAATGCCAGAGAAAAAGATCTTTAATGTTCTACTAAAAGTTAAAGGATATTTGCACACGAACTGAACTGTGGAGCTTCGAATATCCAAACACACTTATCAGTAAATAGACTCATCGCTGAACTGAATTGGTAAAAGCCTCCCTAATAAGAGCACGTAAAAGCAAATGCTTTTCTATTAATAAACAAAAGCATTAACCTTGACCCAACTAAAGTGCTCCACTGGCTTGTAATCATATACAATTTGTTTGCAGGCATCTGTCATAGAGCATCAGACCAAGAGTGAGGATGAGATGTGACAGCAACATAACACAAATTAAAAAGTCGCCATGATGAATGTTCCCCGCTCAGAAGAAAAAGCCTTGGAGATGGTCGTTCTATTCAAATGTAAATATGACAGCCGGGGGGGGGGGGCAACAGTTAGGGTTTGGAGGACGATTCCCCCAAAGGCCTGAAGCTCGGCGTTGGGAAAAGCTCCAGACACCTCCTCAGATGAAGAGAATGGATATGGGCATTGATTACTGATGACAGAGTGTGCTGCCTCAGTGCTTTATGAAGTCAATTGATCAATATCACAGCGGGGATGCAGTGCACCCAAGACCTAAACAGGCCTATTCCCCTGCAACTACAGTCACAAGCAGATACACACACACACACACACACACACACACACACACACACACACACACACACACACACACACACACACACACACACACACACACACACACACACACACACACACACACACACACACACACACAGACAGATAGAGAGAGAGATTTCTTTCTTTTTTTTTGATTTTTAAAAAACAATTTTTATTAAGAATAACCAGAGAACATCACAGTCCTCTACAAATGAAATGAAAAAAAAACCAAAACACAACAACAACAACACAAAACAAAAAAAATAACAGAAAAAAACAGAATAAATCAGGTCATAAAGAGACAGAGACCAGCAGAGGAAGAGAGATATTTGATTATTGATTGCTGGCCCACAATTATAGACACGTGCACGCACGCCTACACACACACACACACACACACACACCATAATGTATTGAAAGTCAACTCTCATCTCCTTTAAAATCGAATCATTCACGTTCCGGTCTACAGTGGTCATTTACAATTCAATTAGGGAATAATGACTGTAAAACGTCCATCATCAATGAAAAGACAACTTGCTGGGCAATTACATACTGCCCTCAATACAGCTCTATACATGCGGTTCTCCGTCACCCCGTATAATGGGGCTGTTAGGACATACCACTGTATTGTGAATGACCTTCCACACAATTAACGAGGACTTGATAGCTACTGTACAAGGCAAAAGGAAACACGACTCTGTGTCGCGAAAAAGGTGTAACCCCCTTTCTCTAAGTGTCTTCTCATTATAATGAAGCAATCACACAGTAATGCTGCTGTGTTCACAGCAAAGTACCCATATAGTTAATCTCAGCCAGCCCTCCTACTGAGGCGACACAGTTACATCATCTGTGGAGGTGTTCCTCCTACAAATGTGTCTGAAGCAGTGAGTTTGCCGCTGTCTCGTAACAGTCGTAAAAAAACAAACTCGGGTCTCTCATTCCGTCCTGGTGACCCGAGATGAGGTATGAAGAGAACAGGACTCGCCTTCAGCGAGACTATGTTAGGGGAACGCCAGAGGGGAAACTGGTGGGTGTTTGTTATTCTTCTGGGGAGAAGCCTTCAAATCACCACAGCCAAATCTATCTCTTTCACACACACACACACACACACACACACACACACACACACACACACACACACACAGTGTAGACGTGTGCTCTGCCACACCAACACATGCAGATACAGATGGAGGTTCACTTACGGCAGGAGGGTCAGGAGTTCATGTTTTGTTTTGAATTCTTAAACCTGTAACAGCTGATTTTCTATTGGCTACTTAGGCCAGAATAACCTAGCTGCAGACAAAACACTGACATATAAGCTGGCACCTTTTAAATTGATATGGATGGAACTTGTTAGCTAACAGAGTCAAGTTTCTGATAGATATGAGTCTATTATTCACTTCCTTTTGGCTCTGCCGTGGTCTCCACCCATTACAAAGGTAAACACCCATATCATGCTATATTCACCAGCTCAAGATTTTGCACTAAAAAGCATATATACGAGATGCATAAGATGCAGATTGAAATGACAATATGGCAGTAAAACGTATTCATATGTGTTAAAGGATTCTTTCTGAGCAGATGTCACGTTTCCCTGCAGGAGCTGAAAATGGATATATGACTCTCGACGTACAAATGAAGCAGAAGGGGAGGAGAAAGCTGCCTGAAATAGGTGCCCAATGACCGGATTATACCCATCATCTGTAAAAAAAAAAAAAAAAAAAAAAAAATCGAATTTCTATATACTGTAGTTATCTACAATGAAGTTACTTTATATTTTACATTATGTAAAAAGGAGGGGTATTTTGTTGTATGGCAGGATTTGGTCCACAATCCACTGTTTGCCGGCTGCTACTTTAGCATTCCTCTCCTCGGACAACCTTCGGCATACATGCAATCTCTATGCAATCTAAAGATGAAATGCTCATATTAAAATTAATTTAAATCTTTGCAGTGTTTGGTGAGACACTGAAGTGGACAGACGAACATGGAAAGGAAGGAATTGCTTTTCTGTATTTAAGTAAATCTATTGTTTAAAGATGCTGTTCCAGAAATCAACAATGTCATTAAAATGTCGGAGAGGGGACAAGTGATTAAAGTCCAAAGTCAAAGAAATTGCCCTCTCCGTTTTAAATAACCACTTAATCTGTATTGATTCCGAGCTTCGCAGCATTTCCAGACCTCTGCCCGCTGCCCTCCGAACCAAAGCCTGTTGTTTATTTTTTCCTTCGGCATCGGGCTGCTTTCATTATGGCCTCTCTCACATACGCTCCACTGCGTGTATATCTAAATGCCTTCTCCAAACACCCACCACTACACTTCCTTCAACTTTACTTCCCTTGCATTTTGTTTGTGGACATCACCACTTTTCTCCCCAATATCCAGTTTGCTAGGACTACCTGTATCTCAAGTATGCAGAAATGAAAGTTGAAGCTCCGTGGGTGTACTTTGTCATTGAAGTGCCACACGCAACGCCCTGAATACCAATTGCTCGTCTTTGATGCTGGACTCCAATAGCTGCTGTTGCTGCTCATCTAAAGTTCGACAAGGCCCTCGGAGGACAGCGCTTCCCCTCAGAGGTTACGCCTGTCTCACACAAGTCTATCATCACTTTTGTCAGCTTTCTCTTTCATGCAAACAGGCTCTAATCTTTATAGGAGCCTCCCCTTCACTCAGGCCTGTACTGGAACACAAAATGACAAGAGCTCGGGGAGATGTGTTACACCGTGCCGCATATGATTGCAGCGCAACCTAAGGATTTCTTGAATAAATATCCTCGCCGGCTCCTCTTCATGCAAGCCTGGCTAAATGCAGGTCGGCTCTGCATAAAAAAAGCTACTTATTAAACATTGTGTTGGACCAAGCAGGAGCTATAGTGTCTGCGCCGCAATAGCTGAGACGTGAAATTGATTTTCATGCATAGTAAAATGCATTGGTGGCTGCACTCAAGCTGTTGTTCCCATCTCCACCGCACCTGCAGATCAGTAAGATTCATGGTGTTTGCCGCTGAGGCTCTGAGTAATGTATAATCTTTTGAGGGGAACAGAAAACAATGCTGTGGTCTCATTTCTCTGCGCAATTATCATTCTTTCATTGTTACGCTGTTAAATGAGGTGCATAAAGGGACAGCAGTGTGGTTGTCTTTGACGGTCTCACCCCAGTCTTTACACGTAATTAAACAGCCACATCAGCCCATTTGATCATCTCAGCCATTATCATGATCAGGCTTCTCCTTCAATGTACATTTCAAAATGTAACTGTGCCGAGCTTTGTGATGGAATCAAGAGGATAAACATGGCCTTGCTGGTACAACTCATTATTATCTAATCATCCAAAACACCAAAAAAGAATGTTCATCTGACTGCATGAAAAGATCCATGACAGGTATTAAAATGGGGAAACAAACCACAATGGTGCAGTGGCGCATGGCAGCTGCTGTGTTGAGGAAGAGCAACACAAAGCTTGAAGCCATCCCGCATTGTCTCAAGGTAAAGCAACAGACCGGCTGGAGACGGAGGAGGAGGAGAGGGCGCCCGAACAGGCAGGGTCGTCTGGGGAAGAGGAGCCGAGAGCAGGTAGAGCCGCACTGCCAAGAGCCCACAGCCATTCAGGCTGCCGCTGGGCACGTGGACCGGCTCCCAGGCCAGCTGTCCTGGTTGGTTGTGAACACCAGAATGGGGGCTTTCCAGGCGATCAACACTAACACTACTCTCTTTGAAAATTCCTCTACAGCCAACCCCCCCTACCCCGAAATAAAGACACAGTGATGTGAATACTGTCACTGTCAGGTAATAAGCCGTATGTCCAAACTGTCAGTTTTTCAGGAGCTAAGACAGAAGACAATGAGATAATAAAAATCAATGTTGAAGGTTTTGTAGCTCATTATTACATGTTCATATTATGTTCATAATAATTGCAGCACTGCCACTAGAAAGGGAACTTTTTTGTTGTTGTTGAAATAAACAATATTGTCAGGTGGCTTTGTAAGAAAAAACAGGTGAAATTATCAAAAATTAAACACCAAGTGTGTCAGAGATGATGACATATGTCTTGTTCCAAACATTGGACTTGATTTAAAAGTTCCAGCCGGCTGATAACATATGGGTCTAATTAATCCTGAATGTATTTCCTGAAAAACAGATCTGCGATGGAACTTGAACTCTTATTAATCAGCATGTTTTTATTCTTGTCAGCCCTCTACAGCTTTAATTAAAAGTCCCTTGGAAGAGCGTGTCACGCATGTCATTTCCTATTTGAAGTCTTGTAAAGGGATGCAAGTAGGACACTCATTATAAAAGACTACAGGAAAAAAGGCGACTTCCTGCCCTACCTATCAGATTGTTCTACCAGCGGACCTTTCGTAGCTGCGTTGTCAGGCTGGAACCCTTATCTGTAATTGGCATCCATCATGTCTGTGACACAAAGACATTTACTGTATATAGACCTGCATAGCACTTCTGATGAAGGGAAAGTGATGACAGGCTTTGTGAGGCTCTTTGGCGAATCAACTGTCATGTGCCATGTTTCCCAAGATATATGATCCTCTCATACAGACATTTACAACCGAGTCCTGAGAGTTTACAGTCTTTCAACGGAAACCTTTTTTTTAATATCAAGCTTTAAAGACGCTATCTTTATCTCCTTTGTCTAAAAAAATCAACAACATGGATTTGATTTTGCATTTTGTTGTTCTGAGCGATTCAACCCAGGGGTAATACAAATGAATTGCTCTTTCTGCCAACAGGCTGCAGCTGTGTAACACATGAATCGTTTCTCTCCTGCTGATGAGTAATGAGGGAGTGTTAGATAAAAGACTGTCATATTGCCTCTTCGTCATCGCAGGCACAGTGGAGTTTCATTAATTATTTTCTTCCATCTTACTGCCCCGCAAACGCAAAGGACTGAGCTGCCGAAGTATCCAGGCCACAGGCCGAGACATCGATGGATTTTCACAGCAGAGGGTTGATCAGCCTGTGAGACTCGCAGCACCGTGGAACTCCTGCACGTGGTCGCTTTTCAGAGATTACTAGACTTTCTCATCAGATTTTAGTTAATTTATGACTTAATTGCCGGGCTAGTCCCTCATGCCGTCGGACATATTGCTTATTCCCTCTGAACCGTCTTTCAGACTGCTCTGTTTGACCTGCAGGGCTCTTCCTCATCAGGTCCAATTTGCCAGCTATGGCTGGCTAGCTAATTATATTTCATGGGCTGACCCTTCTGAGTTTGAGCCTGATGTGGGTGCTTTGATTAGCCTCCTGTTTTTATCACCTCTGAGTCTTCCACGTTGTTATCACACTTTCTGCTGACAGCCCCAGTGCCTCAAGGTTGCACACTGCAGTACTGCCGCATCACTTTCATATTCATGTCATAAGAGTTCAAGAACTGCTTCTCTGTCAACATGCCTCATTTGGAGCTATCTCGTGCGGGTCAGGGGCGCTGTACTAAAAGTATACAACGGAGAAGCTGCGAGGAGGAGTTTATCGAGGACGCTACACAAAGTGGTTCTTTTGACCGAGTGAAAAACTGTTAAGGCCTCTGTATTAATTTGTCATTTGAGCTGAAAGCGCTGGATTAGTCATGCACTGCGTGTGTGAAACCGTATGTCGGCATTACTCACCCTGAAAAACTCTTTTGTGGAGCCTGAGTCCAGAGTGCCATATGCTATCTCTGTCTGCTTGGCCAGATCTTCGGCACTTTCTATGGGAGAGACCATCCTCTCCACTGTCAAGAAGGCAGCCAGGTTGGCTGTGTAGGACGAGATGATGATGAGGGTGAAGAACCACCACACACCACCGACGATGCGGCCCGACAGAGACCTGCGGGAGGGAGGTTGATGACAGCGAAACGCAGAATGTAATGACACAGTGACATGTGGCGCCTGTAAAAACCCCTAAGATCTACCAGTTGTGTTTTATGTACCTAATTGCATAAGTCATCAGAATTTCCTGGTAAATCGTTAAAAATAACGCGGTACTGTGTCAGCACTCTACAACAGCGCGTTTCCAAGGAAAACAGCACCAGTTGTTTAAAAGGTAATCTTTAATTGCCTGGGCAACAATCAGGGTCAAAGATCATTTCATAGCCTGAAGAAAGTATTGATGAAACCATTTTGTTGTTGACAATTTCAGCACTCAAACTAACCAACTCAGTTACTAAATAATGACTAAATTACACTGTAAAATAGCTGCATTCAAAGTCAATGAAGTCTTATTTCAAATAATGATCACCTGAAGGCACAAGGCAGAAAATAAAGATGCAAGACTGATGCATTCTATGTTCATTCATTTAGAGCTCAACTCATCACTAGCAGGTGAAATGTCTTGCATAAATCCAGTATCAATTTCCTATTTCCTATTTCTGCTCTGCTGTTCACTGCGGGTGTCTTATGGAGCTGACCCACCTGGGGGAGATGTCACAGCCCTGCTGCATGAAGGCGCCCAGTGAGAACCAGAGGGAATTGAAGATGCCAAAGTCATTGGGAGGATCGGGGGGAGTCTGGGGGTCTTTGGTCTCGTCCTGATCCTCGAGGTTCCACTCATAAGGACTGAACCGACTGACCAGGAACAGGACCACGCTCACCCCAATATAGGCAAACACTATACACATCCAGATCTCATAGGCCAGCGGGTCCAGGAAGGAGAAAACACCGGGCTTGGACTTTTGGGGCTTCTTTATCATAATGGAGATGCCCAAGCTCATAAACGGCTTGGAAAAGTCTATCACCTCCTCTCGAACCAGAGTAATGGTGAGAGGTGCAACAGCTATATCTGCTCTCTGGAAACAGGGACATGCACAGCGAGCATTAGTGAATGGTCCGCGTGAAGAAAAACAAGTCATTTTATATGTATGTGTGAGTGACAGCAGCTGCAGAGAGAGAGAGAGCTTAAGACAATGTTTTATCACACATTTTACACACTATCATAAGAAGACCTAGACTGTGACACTTGAAGGCAGGCTGAAAAGAAAACACACACACACGCACCCACTCACACACGAGAAACAGAGTGGCATTTGCACAGTGTTATGACCCAGGGTGGCAGCTAATACAGTAGTGATTCAGTCGGTAAAATTGAGCAGGCCTTTTTACGCCGAAATGCATCCACAATGGGAGGTTTGCCGCACAGGGGCCCGGCGAGACTTAGAGAGAGACAGCTTGGGAAAAAATCCACCGAGGCAGATGGGAGTTTGAGTCGTGTTTGACCAAATGCTTCCTTAATCAGGACCCACAGAGAAAACAGTGTGTGTGTGTGTGTGGGGGGGGGGGGGGGGGTTTCAGCTCCTTAAAACAAGCAATCAATTTTCCATCTAGCAATGAAACTCTGTACCAAAGCTGTAAGCTAATAACCAATTGTGTCTTTACGTTAAAACTGCAAAGTAATCCTCTAACTCGCCTATTAGAATGTATAATAAAGAGGTTGGTGTTAGAAGTAAAATAAAGAAGGAAAGAAAAACAACATGCACTGGCCGTGTGAGCTTCATCACACGCCATTCAGTAGGCTGGATTTCGCAAACACAGCTTCTTCTGGCATTGGCTCAATTTGTTTCATTTTTCAAGCTGTTTCTCTTTATCAGCCTCCTTTGCTCTGCTGCTTCAATCACATTACGCTATCAAAACACATCCACGGAGGTGTCGCTGCCTTTTCAGAAATCACAATGGGTTGCTTTGTAAAAGCAAACGAAAATAATGAATCACATAAGGCAGTGTTACTGCAGCCAGCGTGCGTATGTGTGTGTGATTAATTAAGTAACTGCTCGTCTTCAAAGGAGCCACTGAAGGGCAGTTCTTTGTGTTGCGCCGAATTGTCTTTTTTCATGTTGAAAATTGAGAAAAACATTGGGCTGAGGCAGCACGAGGCAGTAACAGTTTCGTACAAGGTCAAACTAGGAGCAACACAAATAGACCCAATAAACATGACTGTTTTCTTTGTGCTGTCAACACAACACTGCGAAGGGCTATAACCATTTAATCCTTGTGCAGGCGTAAGCAGCACTCAATCAATGCAGAGGGAAACAAAGCAATAAAGAGCAGCCTCGGGCCTAACCTTTAAAAGACAACTAAAATCAAATTAATTTACTGGTCAAAAGGTCAAAATGTACAAAACTATTAGTCCCGACCCACCTGCTGTAAAATTACAGGCCGGGAAAGACTTGACAGTGACATGATTGGGATATTTTTCTCACCTTCCATCTGCGGGGAGTGGACTTTTCCCATTTGAAAGATAATTTGGTGGCGATAGCACATCAAACCAGGCAATCTCTCAGGCTGATAGTTGGGAAATTGAACAGATGAGGATGCCTAACCCTCATGCATTTTGTATTTGGCCCCTGTTCAACCATTGTGGCCTCGCAGAAAGGCGAGGAACGGGTGGGGGTGGGGTAATTTTGCACCGCTCGAGGTGTTGCGAGAGCCCGAGAGCTCTGTCAGATGTAAAACACGGCATGACCCTCCGCTAATGTGAGAGGTTCAACCTTTATGGAGCAAAACACATATGGATCTTGTTTTTTCAAAACCGCAAACCACCATTTAGCTGTTGATTCTAAGGCAGATTTTCTCAGCTGTGAATTTACAATGTGGCATATTCATCACACACATCAAACATTGAACATAATTACACAATCACTTCAAAGGCACACAATCTTTCATTCATCAAAGTGATTACAGTGTGTTTGCCATATGGACTCATTGTTCTCATGTACCTACCTCCGTTTCGACTGTAGGAGAGAGAGACAGAGCGTTCTAGGCTAAGCAAGGAGGATTAATTGCAATGAACAGCACTGAGAAATGATTTCATTTTCTCCATCTCAAGATGATCACCAACTCCCCCAATGCTTGAGGCTGCGTTCACTCACAGCTGAGCTTCCTGAGACAGCCTTAGACTGTGAACTGGGCAAGAGCTGATGAGTTCACAATGGGTTGGTGATAACCATGAGACAGAAAAATGAGATCTCCTCTCATGTTGAAGTTCCTTGCAAACTGTCATGTAATCAGTGAAATCAAGGCTCCCAGTACTCACCCCATAGACCAGTTCACCCACCATCCCGTTCCACGTCTTGGTCTCGGGGTCTCGGGCTCCGTACTTCCCATCCATTACTATAGACAGTTTGTACTTAATTCCAACATGTTTGGCAATCTCAGATGCTAAATCGACGCAGTAGCCTTCATATCTGTCATTCCCCTCCAGATGCATATAATTTTTCTTGTACATCACATAAGGAGCTTCCTGTTGATTCAAACACACGCTGTTTTATTCACTCCCATGCCCTAGCACACATTCAGTTATACAGAAATATGCATACATGCGCTCAGATGTGCCCATGCGCACACACACACACGCACGCACGCACGCACGCACCCACACACGCGCACGCACACACACAGAGATTCAACATTATAAGCTGCTATAACCACATCCATGCAGTCATGCACACAGAGATGATGCCCTGCGAATGCACAAATATGCACTTATAGCAGCAGCGTGATGGTGTCGTCACCCTGCTTTCAATAAGCCGTGGCAGCCAGCAGACACCAAGCCCAATGCACCCAACCCATTTTGAGCCCAAGGGCGCAACTCTGTGGCACAATAAAGGGAGGTTAGAGGGAGGGGGGGGCAAATATTTTTCATCTCTGTAGGTGAACACAGAAGGCCAGAATGAGTTTTAGTGGGGCTGGGAGGCATTGGTAGGCGAGGTGTGGGTCAGCTCAGAGGCGGGTGGGGATGGGAATGGGAATGGGTTTCAAAGTAAATGCCAGTGACAGGAGAGGGATCAGAGAGTGCCCAGAGTATCTCAACATATTCAAGCACATTGCACCAGTGTGCAGTTAAAGGCTGTTTCATTCCAAAAAAAATAATAAAATAATAAAAAATAAATTAAAAACCCCAAATGAGCTGTTAATTGCTATCGAGGAAAATGCAAAAAGAACCCAAAACTCCATAAATAAAATGATTACACTGGGAGAGCATGAGCGTGCTGGCTCTCCTCTCCTTTTCATAAAACGCTGGTGCAGCTCATCTTTTCTCTTACTGAGCACATCATCATTATCAAACAATAGGACTGCTCAGGAGAGCAGGCATTGTCATTACAGCCACACACAATTAGAGTGCAAGTAGGGGCGCAATGGTTTGTTTGTTCTGTGCTGAACGTATCCCCTCACTCGTGTTTCCCTTGAGTTAGCACATGTTTACCTCCTGACTGGATTATTCATCTAGAGGCATTAAACGTTTCCTCTTACTCTCTTATGCCTGGGAATACAAATGGAATGTAACTGTGGGATAAATGCCAGAGATCCTTGTGGTAATTCGAAACATTTTTCTGCATCATTTTGAAAAGTCTTGCTCGCAGAGAGTGAGGTATTGCATCAGGTAATTATAACGCCCTTATGCACTCAGTAAATTTGCAGTGGAAGCTATCCAATCAGCCTGAAACAATTAGTTGAGTGCATACATTTTAAAGTAAAAACATCTACAATATTTGTTTCTGTGTTGTTTTTCGGTCTGGGAAAATGCGAAGCACTGACTGGAAGTTATACTTCAACACAGAACACATGGAGGGGCAATAAAAAATAGATTGGAGAGGCGATAACAAGGGACAATATAACGCCTGCCTATCCCTACTCCAATGCTGTTATTTTGCTTTGCCCAGCTTGTAAAACCATTGCAGTATCACCGTCTAGTCATTCTTCGGCCAGTCTATCCCAAGTGTCATTGAACATTTACTTGATGAGGAGACAGACAGGTCTACTTACGTATGCGTTTGTATGCGTTTTGTAATTGATGGAGTCAACCATTATCATGTACAGTATACCATTATTGTGATGTCACTGCTACGACAGGCCACTGAAGTATGGGAAATCAAAATGCTTTGACACCCACACGGATACAGTTGAAACACTCCCCCCTGTTTTTGGATCGACTGTTTCAACGTGTAGTGAGTGGATGGAAAGCAACACAAAAAAGATGTGGTTCTACCCGCCCAGGACAGAATGTATCACTCATTGGAATCAACACCATGACCTTGAGTGGCAGAATACGTGAAACATTTAAAACTGCATGGAAAGTGTACCATAATAGTAGTGACCACAATGGTTCGGTTTTCCACTGAGGAGTCGTTGGAGACCTGCGGGTCCATAATATTTACAAATCGCGTGTACTCGTTCCAGTATCCAATCTGCAAAAAGAAAACAGTGGTTAGTGGTGCATTCCGACCCACTGGTGACACTGATGACGACACCGTTCCACTGAGATGATCATATCACAGGTACACATCTAAGACCTCCCGTGATGCAGGCTTCCTTTCTGCCCTGAAGTTCGACCGATGTTTCAGCAAATAAGTGGAACACCAAAACGGCAGAAGATGCCCACCAATCCAAGGGTGGAATAATGAAAGAGTTTCTATTTTTCTACATTCATCACATAATTAGGGCCACGATCAAAGATACTATGAAAACATTTTTTTTATGATCTACACCAGTTCAAATTGCCAAACACGCAGGAACCGAGCTGCATGAGCATACGGCAGACAACCTCAATCCCTCCCACCTTCAGCTTCCCAGGTTTTATGCTAAATAATTGATATTCAGGCCTATGTTACTGCATACATGTTTAATAATTTAGCACTATATCCCAGTGGCTCTACAGTTTCTCCTGCACAGTCCTGCAATCGCAGCTACTCTGTACTCTGCTGTACAGATGCTTAAGTCAAACCAATGTCAAGTGTTTGTTTGCCCATCTGAAATAATAGCTGTTCTGGCTCATGATGAAACGTGTTGCATATGCGGATGCCAATAGTTTAACTGTTGCTGGCTCAGATTTCCCCTTCACATCTGGTCTGCATTTTCTTTTTTCTTTTTTTTTGCCTCAGATCTTTAAATGTTTGGGCCAGACAGGTGTACGACAGAGCAGAGATCTGAAACACCGAGTGGGGGCGCTAGAAAGCAGCAGACTGCTCAAAGGACATCTCCAAACTGTGGTTACAGATATGGATGTCGTTAGTGGACTTGCCAGACTGGAGGAAGGTCCAAATGTTTATTCTCGGCCCTTGACCGACAGTGATATTTGAAATGTGCCGCTTGTGGGAACGACACCGTGGGAAGCTGTGTCACGCAGCGACGCTCCAGAGGCAAAGTCCTGATCTCGCTCTGAGCAGCTGGGACAGAGATCAGCCCATACATCACTGGTGACAGTCACAGCTAAGATCCTTCATCCTCTAACTGTCACTGGGGTGACTGGGGGCTCCAGGTCCTGACAAACTGCTGCCCGGCTTGTCTCATCTTCCCTCTCTTCCTCACTCTCTCCCCCTGACCTCCTTTCTCCCAAATGCTCCATCCCTCTCCTCCCCTGGTTGGCTGTGTGCGGATGGCCGTAAGGGCCGCGTGATGCTAATTGAAGCATCGGCTTCGGACGCCTGGCCCTGATCACGTCATATCAGACTGAGCTCCACACTTACCCAGCTAATGTGAGATTCACAGCTGTCTCTTCGAAAAACCCGGCGAGTTTTAGGAAATAAAACCAGAGATCATCATTTGGTACTGGTTATAACGTGAACGTACCGCTGGGAATTAGCATTTTGAAGAGGAGCCAGAGGAATTCTTGGAACCCCTTTGCAGTAATTGGTTATTTGGATGGTAATTACTGTCAGTAGTGGACCAAATATCATATCTGCACTGTCCCACGGCATAGAAAAAGTCTTATATCATTCTTTTGATGGGACAGATTTAGCGATCCGATCGCAGGCTGCGTGTGATTTGTGGGGCTTTTAAGTCTTGGCAAAGCTCATCAGTGCTGCTTTACCTAACAGACGTAGAGAGAGGCAGCGGGTTTTACTCTGCACTGTCATCTCAGCCCTGCTTGTCCAACGTGACTGAAAAAGCGCTCAGTTGTGATGAATGGATTTAGAGTCTTATTTGAAAATGTTTTATACTTTCACACAATCGCACGTTTCCTTTCAAACAGTTTAAACTGGCCTCACAGTGTGGTTTTGGCGTACCTACACATGTGGCCACCATCCTTTGAGTTTTGTTCTTTAGTTCAGATGAATCATTTGAAATTACACGTTGGCCAGATTCCACCATTTTGACAAGTACTGAACAAAACATCGGTGTGTGCCAGCTGTGAGCTGTGTTTTGACATAGACCAGGATTTTCTTTGATCAAATCTTTCACAGTTGATGGATGAGAGTCGACAGAGGTCACCGCTCCATCTTACCTTCCTTGGCCCACCTGTTTTCATCTCATAAACATCTATGGTGTAGTTGGTCCTGCGGCCGTAGTTGTCAAACTGGATGTTCCCAGTCATACCCTGCACTTGGACCTGCCGTGAGGGGCAGAAAGACACAGGGGGATGTGTAATAGCCATCACTTTGCATATATAGCTGTTATTAAGGTGCTTGTGTCCACGGAGCTACTGGAGTGTGCACAGTCTGTTAATCAAATGATGAACTGGATACGCTTTAATAAAAGATGTAGTTTTATGGTAATGAGGGCCTGGATTTGAGTGAGCTCTGAGCAGAGATATCTGGAGGCAGGGGGAGGAGAACAGCTCGGCGCTCTCTTCCCTTCTCTCTGTCAATTTCCATCTTTATCACACTCTCACTTGCTATCTCTGCTTCACTTCTTCTGGCCTTTTCTTTGGTTATCAGCGTGCTACTCTCTGTCTCCCTCTCTTTCTCTTTCCCCCCCTACCGTTTTGAGAGCCCTCTCGATGTCGATGCCTTGGCTCCAAGGTACAGCGGGATTGGCTAGACAGTCTCCAGCGCTACCCCGGCGGGAGACATCCACACGTTGGCGCCGCAGGTACCTAAATGCCTCTGCTATCACCAGGATGGCATCATGGGTCAGTGCTGAAGTGTACTGTTCAAAACAAAAAACAGCAGAACACAGTGAGACGGGGTCACGTGGTGAGAGGCAGAAGATAGAATTGCTGTTTTAGTAGTAAAATGTTTCCAGGTTTGTATATAACTTAGCATTGTAACTATGTAATATGATTTATCATTTAACTGTTCTGTGCTCTATGTTAACCATAGAGCTTGTGGATAGAGCTTTCATATAAATAGGACATATAGTCAAATTAAATGTTTGCAGTTTGTATCGGCAGAAAAACTTCTGTGTTGCTTTCAGCCGATGCATCTTTGTGGCACCAGGTCAGATCAGCGTGGGTGGACAGCTAATTGCTCTGATGTCCTGCTTATGATAAAAATAGTTTGATTGGACTGATCTGATTTTAAAAGCCAGGACATGTCTGGTGGTCAGGACTTCTTTCAAAACTTTAACTGCAGAGTTAGTGAGAGACTAGAGCATTAATGTGTGATTTTATCTCCCACGCACTTCCCCTCCAACTTCGCCTGACCTTTTCACCACGAGGGCTGAGCCACTTGTTTGTTGCCCACCGCACCATGACAAAATCTAATTAAATGCCATTCAAAATCCATTTCTTTCTCGATCATTGTTTAATTAGATGTAAATTGAAGCTGCGATATAACCTTGCCTTGCACTGCCTATCAATATATCGATCGCTGGGAAGGATGCAAAGCAAAGAGGAGGAAGAGAGGGGTGGGAGGAATGACAGAATGACAAAGGCAAACAGAGGAGGTGAGGAACAGATAGAGAAGCACTTCAGAGGGAACGATCGGTGCATTCTGCATGTGCAACCAAAGGCCTCGCAATCAAAGTACCTTCAGAGGAGAGTTTCTGGCTTCTGGGAATTCTCTTTCATCCAGCCGCTCCCAGCGCTGCATGAACTGCTGCACAATCGGGTTCTCAGGGTTGACGATCTGAAACCCCGAAATGTTGGCTCCGCCGGCAAAGACCTTGTCCAAGCTCACATTAGAAAACCCCTGAGTCGAGACACGGGGGAAAGGGAAGCAGACAACTGATGTTCCTTGTTGTAACCACAAAATATTAGCAGCTATTCTGGCAGAGTGCACGGTGCATTTTATTATGAACTCTGTACTCTATGAGAAAAAGGAACATGTGCTTGCCGTTATAGTGAGGCAAATGTTTCTGTATACACTATGTGGCATAACCAGAATTACTTTACAGATAAACAACCTGCAGTCAGATACTTTAGAGTCTGTGTCAGATAATGTAGAGGCCAACATATTTCAATTGAACCAGCAAGCATTCACTAAGCTTTGCCATAGGGAAAAAAAAATGTTTCTAATAAATTTCTAAACTTTGCTTCTCCGGCTGCGTTTAAATTGACTTCTTCACCCAACAGCCATGACATGGAGTTTTTTCCTTTAAGGGTCAAATTGCTGTTTTTTTTAGTGCAGGATTGTGTCATGATGTCCAAGGACACTTGTCTGACTGCTGCGTAATCCCATCTTGCAACACCATTGAACCAGCACGCCTCCACTTTAAAACTTTCATGCTAATATCAAGGCTAAATGAACATTGTCCTGCCCAGAGAGATAGAGAAAAACAGTGTGTGTGTGTGTGTGTGTGTGTGTGTGAGAGCAGCAAATAGACAATGTTGACTGATTGCCAGATTCTGATTGCTAAGGCACGAGCAACGATCATATATGTACAAAACAAAACAACTAATAAGCTTTTGAAATTCCATAGACATTCCTATAATCCACTTATTGTGAATGCATATTTGTGCCCATGGCTGAGACTAAGCCACATCACTTGCAGGAAAAAGCGGGTTCCACTGCCTCCCAGGAGAGCGTCCGGGTTATTACTCACAAGATTGGCCAGAATGTAGTGGTAACCACGGCTGTTCTTCCCCAGGGTCACAACCTGCGGGAGAGAAAACATCGATACAGTAAACCACCCATGAGATGAGAGCTATGAGCCGCGGCTCGTATAAGTGGCGACGACGAAACGTGGCAACGTCCGGCAAACGCACCGGATGCCCCCCTGAGTTGGAAACGGTGCAAAGTCATCTGTGGAATAACAAGAGCGAGGGAGCAGGTTGAGGGAAGTGTTCATTAAGGAGGAGCTGATCATGACAGAGAATTGGGAACAAGGAGCCTCCTTAAATACTCTGCTCACTTTGAAGTCGTTCACGGTGCGGGGATGTGAGTCCTTAGCAACTGCTGGACAGAAGGTAGAGATAAGGCCAAAAAAAAAAAATGTTTCAAAGGAATTTACAGTGAAACAGTAAGATTGTAGATGTCACTCTGCTTTGAAAATATCACACCTTTGGAGCATAACAGCATGTTTCATCCCACGCAGCCCGTCTGAAAATAGTAAGCGGTGTTCTAAGCCATTCCATCACTGTGGTACTCACCATATGTTGCCTTTTAGTCTAGATTTTCTTCTTCCTTTTTTCTGGTCCTGCAGATGAATTCAATAGTGAAACTCTAAAACTCTCTTTTTTATGCGCATTGCTTGCTGGACATTGTTTTTTATTGCACTGGGCCTCGTGACGTCTGTTTTTCTGCGTCTGTTGCGGATGGACCTCTGAGTGGCGGCCATGCAGAAACTTGTGAGCCGTGTTTCGGTTTTCATCTGCCTTCTACAAACACAGCCACACGAGTTTACAGCAAAATCAGCATGTTTGCACATGTCCTGGCTCTGGCTCTGTCAGAAAAACAAACTGTCAGTTTATCATCTGTTTGTGTGTGCGTGTTAGGCCGGGGACGTCGGATATTTGTTACTGCGGATCGTTTACGACATTTCGCGCTGAGCAGGAGAGAGTGATGAAAAGCAAACGTGTATCTTCACATCTCAGGCTGCGATAAAACAAAAAAAACAAGTCGAGAAGGACGTTTTCGGTTTCATTTCGACTACAATGACAGTATTCTTTATAGCTATGCTGAACTTTAACTGACCTGAGTAAACTCATGTACAGTAACTCACAGCAATAAAACAATTGTCCTTGCTTGGACTTAGTACCCATACAAATTAAGTAAACCACTCATCCTCCTCCCATCACCAACTTCTCTCCCATTAGTGGACGTCTGAGGGTTGTCCACGGAAGCTGGTGCTGTTTTTCAAAAAGAACACTCCGGGGAGCACAAACACACAAAGCCTCTCACTCATGCTATCAAGCTGCTTGGGTGGGTCAGCGTGCTCTGACAGCTTCCCCGTCATTACGGCTTTAAACTTCCAACACTGCAGGATGTCGGGCAGAAGGAACAAACCACTAAAGTGAGAAGAAAACAAAAAAAACAAAAACAAACAAAGAGGAAATGAGCTGATTAGGATGCAGAAATAGCAGGAGTTGGCTTTTAGAATCCATCAATCTGCATCTAATGAGCAAGTGACACAAAGTTCAAGGAAGAGAAGTGTCTGCAGCATTTCTAATGATAATAATAGCAATAAAGTGTTATTTATGCAGCACTTATTAAAACCAGAGATTACAAAATGCTTCACAAGGATAAAACAACAAAACAAACGCATGCATTTTCTGGTACAGGACACAAGGCCTCCACATTAGACACCACAACTAAAAACATACAGAAAACAAATCACAATTATTTCACAATAATCACAAAACAATTTATATATGTATTTATTCATTGATTCCTCCAATCTGTTTTGAAGAGAAAACGCAGAGCGAGGCAGATCATGACTACTGTCCACGAGTCTGACTTTTGAGCCCTGCTGCGTTTTCTCGGACAAAGCCCACAGCTCCGCACTCCTTCACCGTGTGCTAACCTTGACTCTGGCTTCAAGCCCTCCTCCTCACACCTGCCCTGGAGCTGGGCAGAGGACACCCCCACCCCGCAGCCCACAGCTCTCAGCTCTCAGCTCACAGCCGTCCTGGCAAAGGCTACAGGCAGCAACCTTGGGATGGTGCACAGCGAGACGGTGATGACACCGAGGCGCGCAGAACCTCCGGCCAGCGCACACCAACCTCTCCCCTCAACCTCTTTAATTAGGTAGACGGCAAAAAACCCGACCCCAGCTGAGACGGACAGATTTCATTGTGCCCTGTCGGTAAAGTCCTCAGGTAGTGCAGACGGTGATAACTATATATTGTTTTTATTAGAATTGATGGGATATGATTCTCTTGTACTTCCTTTTAAATCAATTCTTATTTAGCAATAACACGCAACTACCAGAAACAATAGCATTCAGAAATAAATTCTGGCTTATTTGTGATAAGCAGCAGCTCAAAGTGCTGTTAGGTTACAGACTAAGGGGCTAGTTTTGGGAAATTCACCTGCTTACTTTTCCAGATAAAATGAAAACATGACCTCACATCTACATTGGATGTGATTATCTTAGCATATAGCTTAAAGACTGGAGACAGGGGTAAAACAGCTCACTTGGTTTTCTTCACAGCCCAGATTGAGGGACATATACCTCTCTTGGGCAAGAAGGGCCTCAGACCAACAACCACAGCGGTCACTGTAACAGAGCTTCACAAGTCCTATGGGAGAACCTGGTGGACGGGGAGCCAATCTCAACAGCAAGGACTTTTCCTAATGTTATTTAAGGGCTCAAAGAGCACGAGGAAATTATTATCTGGTTTGATGAGACAAAAAACGAACTTTTCCAGCAGAACTCCAAGCACCATGTTTGGTGAACATCAGATATCGCTCATTGCCTGACAAGAGATCCATGAAGCATACAGCTACGACACGAGACAAAGGAGGTGTAATTTTTGCCAATGGGGCTTCTAGGTAGAACTGAATTCAGTATCTGAATCATTTTGTAGATGAGGGTTTTCAGATTTTAATTTTGAAGAAAATTGTACAATATTTAAAAAACTAAAAATACAGTGGGGTGCAAAAACTGAGACCGCTGTCCCATTCACTTGAATGGGAAAACAGGAATGGGGATATGTTGCAATAAGTGAGCACTGTATGGATAACCAATTACTCTGTGTCACAGTGACACTGGAAAAGAAAAGAAATGTGTTAAGCGTGTCTACCCTATCAATAATGCGATAGCTCTTTTTCATAGCCATTGCACATCGATCCGCCGCCCTTTTGTTCTGCTGCTAAAGGAAAGCTTGTGTTTTGCAGACTGGAGGGTTTTGGGTTTTTTCTTCAAAAATACTGATGGGAAGAGACAACCAGGATGACCTTGACTTCACCCTCATCCGGACTCGGAGTGCTTTGCCCTCACCAGACAAGAAAAAACTACAGCTACACATATTCAATAAACACCGGACTGTTTTCCTCCAAGTTTGACCTTTCTACTGTGGAGTTTGCCACAGCACAGGGAGAGGCAGACTGAAAATGACGGCTTCCACAGAGTTTATAAATATCATACCATTTACCGGGGCATATAAAAGAGCAAATAATAATGCAATCGTTTTTCGTCTCCTCTTGAACTATGAAACTCCGTCTAAAGTGCACAAACCTGCGGTGTACTGTTGGCGTTAGGGCTACGTGTAACAAATCTGTCATCACTGAATAATTGGTTAACTGTGGTTTGTGACTGATTTATTGATTGTTAAGTCTATAATATATCCAAAGTCCGAGTTGACACATTCAGGTACATTATTTTTGTGTAACCGATACTCCATGCAACCAAGTTCGGTTTAGTCAAGTGGCTGACTATTCCATTAGTCAATGAATCACTTAGCACTATATAATGTGTACCAGTATTTTAGCAATTAGGAATCTCCTGGAAAGAACCACATAATCTCTTCAAATACTCTTTCCAAGGCGGGGAGAATAAAAAATACTGTAAAAACTTGCTTGCTTGTTGAGTGCTAAAAATGAACATTAAACTGGTATGAAGATAGATTTCACAGTAGACCAATCAAATCAAATTGAGTACAATTGTATATAAAAGGCAATTAACAAAGTGGGCAAACATTTTCATCACAACTGAGAGTGAAATAGTCTTCAATGAACTTGAAAAATTCATCTGTATGTAGAAAAACTATTCACATATAACAGTAGGGTAATTTAAATAAAGAAAGGCCAGACACATTGTTCCAGATTCCAGGTTTAAAGCCACCATCAGTAGCAGCAGTAACTCACAGCTAGTTCTCTGCTGTCAGCTCATCTTAGCTGTTAGCCAGCTGCTAACATTTTAAATGTAAAAACAATACAGGTGCATTTCTCTCTGTTTATCTGATCGTTCATACAACACGCAGCTAGCACAGATCCTACCCCCTGTTTTTATGGGGGCCAAGGGTATTTTATGTTTGAAGGAGGTCATTGTTGCGGTGGGGCAAACATATAAATCACTGAGAATGTTAATAACAAGCTGTATTAACTGCTACATATCATTTCATGACGAAGTGTCATCACGAGTCGATCGGTCGCAGTGAGGGGCTCCACTTGAGGATTGAAGCATGGAGGTGAATTCGACCTCTTTGATACAGAAGGACTTTCCTCTTCAGGCTCCGTCTCTGCTCGTGGCCGTGGGGCTCTTTGTGCAGCACTCTCTAATTAACTGCCAGTGGAGGCCGTGGCTGAGATGATTTTCTTGGCAACAGCCGTAAAGGCCCATGTCTCTGAAGAGAACGCTGGCCTCCCACCAAAACGCAGAACATTTCAGAAAAACCTGACTCATATTCAGTTGATTATGATATTGCTCTGAGATAGGAGAACAATTTGAGACATGTGACACCTCGGGAGGAAGGAATCGCCGACACCGCAGCCAAGACATCCTCGTGTTTGTGCCAAAACTTTGCAACGCTTAGATGTCCTACTTTGTTTTCACCGAACACAACCAGGGTAATTTTGCTTGATTGATAATAAAAGTTTGCCTGAACTTTAGTCTGTTTTATTATAAGACTGTCTTCTCGATACAGTTTCAACTACAGCTTCTCTCTTGTTTTGTCTCAGCCTCGCGTTCAGGTACCATTGGTTTTCGATGATAACACTTTAATCCCATTCAATTCAATAATCACAGTTAATAATGGCCCTGAACAGCTCAGGTTGGTTCGAGTGCTTTGAACATCTTTCCATTGAGCAAATAGAACAAACTGAGAGTGGTGCCAAGAAGTGTCCCTGGAAAAAACACTGTCATAGTAACCGAGAGGCTTTAAATGCCTGTGAGGGTTTTTTTTGGGTCACAACTTTGGCAAAAGAGAAAGTTTCAATAGCACGATCACATTTGTGTTTCTAATTTGTTTGCCGATATGTTTGCAATATGTCCCCTGGTTTACAGAGCGACGATACTGCCCTCTTTTTTTTCCTCTGTGTCATCCACAACACTGAGTGAGGCTGCCATTTTTCCAACAGATGCCAGCAATCTGTCGTCCATTCTCTCCCACTCGCAAGACCTCTTATCTCCCATGATCGTGTTTCTGTTCTGCTGTTTCTTGAATTTGATATAACACAAAGATTTCACATTCTATAAAACAACCAATTGCAAATTGTCTGCTTTGAAGATCAGAGAGAAGGAAATGGAGGATCTCCGGCTCTGCGTGGTGAAGCGATATGGCCACCCTTAATGCCTCTACAGCAGGCAGACTCTTGTCCAAACAAATCCACAGATGCACAACTCATATTTTTCCTCTTTCTGTGAATCCCTTTTCACTCCTTATTGTTTTTTTTGCATGAATATGCGCTCATTGCCTGCCTGTCTTTGAACAGCTTGCATGCCCTGGGCCTGTCCCAGACGGTGTTCTTTTTCTAATTTTTTATTTTTCCCTAACTCTCTTTACACTAGTGATGAGCAGGTTGTTGCCTCAGAGCAGACTCCTGCACCGGAATCCCGGGAGGGAAGAGGACCAGGACGAAGCATAGAGGCACATATACATACTGCACACATTTCTCTCAGCATGGACTATCATAAACCAGGATGGTCCGGTTAAACACATTTGTTGGATATAATCAGAGAGCAGAGCTGGCAGAGGCTCTCCCATTTTTGTCGTAAGGGAAGGATTGCCATTGGGTTAATTTATCTGCAGTGCAGTGTATTGATGGAAAAGTCCTATGGGGGATAAATCCTGAGTGGTTGTTACAGCATAAAATGATAATGGCCCGGGTGTAGTATTCTCCTCAGCATCCCAAAACAAATTTGTTGGGAGACTCACTCTGCTCTTACGAGCAAACAAATCTGCGCCTGATGCAGCGGTATGCAAATACCTGTCTCACGGTTTTTCTACATCATGTCAAGTGATAAATGAAGCTAATAAAAGTGACATTCAGTTGAGCGCGCTTACGACTGAAGATGAGGAACATCCAGTCCTTCGCCCACCGTGAGGACTGGGATTACAGCTCATACATTATTTCCATCAATCAGTTAGTCGTTCAACTTAAAATTAATCAGCAACCATTGAAATGTTTATTTAATTTTTTGAGAAAAAATGTTGAAAAAAATGTCCTGCTCTCAGCTTTTTTTTTTGTTGTTGCTGCTTTTCAATCTCAGCACTTTGAATTGTCTTGTTGTTGACAGACGCTGCACAAGACAAAACATCGGAATATGTCACATTGGACTCAAAACACATGAGGTATTTAAAGTTTCACAAACTAAATAATTCATCAATTACCCAACATGTATCTGCTTACTATCATTGGTTAATAGAAACTGCAACAGCAGGTAGAAGTGGCGGGTTTCCACATTGATGGCACTGGGTGCCATTTTTAGTGTGATAGCCATGGGGGACAGTCCATCCCTGTTTGAGAGTATAATGGTATGGCCCAATAGGGGGCAGCTGCAGAGTGAGGTCCAACAGCTTCTCTGAATGCCTGTGACTCATCCATATTGGCAGAGCTGGCCTGATTATTTCAATTTGCTCCAACAACAAAAAACTCCCTGGCTGAGGTTGTCATTAGAACAAGGGGCCAAACTGCTGCTTTGAATGTAAGCAACGGAAAAAGCTTTATTCCCCTTCTGCGGTAAAAAAAAGATTAGAAAGGAAACATATAAGGTGGGGGTAGTTTCTTTCCTCTGGAAACAAAAAGAAATGATTCATTGATGGGAACAAACACAGAAACAGGAGAACATCAGACAGATCACTGCCCTGCATCCTTATTATACTTTGCAGGGGGGTCAAGCAATTAAAGATACAACCATGAACATGCACATGTGATTTGTAATAACAGCTGATGCACATTCTTAGCACAAAGACTATGTGTCCCTGAATTGTAAAGGGAAGGAAATTTGCAGCACAAGAATTAAATTAGACACAGCAAATTAATCCTGAAAGCAATTGTGCTCTAAACTATGACACTGGGATCAAATTAGATTCATAAAGAAGCAAAAAGCAAAAAAAAAAGTGAAACTAACAGTCGTTGAGGGGATATTGTGAGGCAGAGAGAAGCCAATATCTAAATGAATGTTAACGAGCAGAATCCAATTCGGGAGCTGATTGCCTTATAAGCAGGCAGCAGCGAGCGGAGAGGTGTGGGGCAGGCCAACAGAGGAGAGGCACGGCATAATAGCCACTCATCTATTCATGGTAATTGTGTTTCCCCTACTACAAGGACTGATGGACCTTTCATTTCCTCCTCAGGCTGTGGAAGTGATAGGGGAACAGGGTTTTTTTTTGTTGTGGGGGGGTGTTCGAGGAGGATTAAAATGAATGCATCATCAGTGGTTTCTCCAAATGGCTGCTCGCGCTCAGACCTCTCAACCTGAGGGTCTCGGGCAGCTTCAGCGCGCGCTGATTTTCAAACATGCCCGGCCTCAAACTTAGCAACCTAACTGAGCTCCGCCGACTTACCGTACAAAACAAGCATTAGTGCAAAGGATACTAACATTTTTATTGACGCCATCCTCTATATTATAAAATACGCAAATGAATCATACTCTGGATGATTCCCGGAATTAAAGAGCCACTTCCAATTCATGAGACAAATCCTTGTTCTGTTCAGACCTGGTATTAAACATCTGTCTCGTGAATTCAGTTGTGATTGCATCCAAGATGCATTGAGGACGCATTTCAAATTTGATCACTCCGAACAAATTCGGAGGAGGTCTGAGACGCATGTGGCCACATCCTTTTCGCACAAAAAAAAAAAAGCACGCGAACATGTTTCCTGGTCCACATGTTCGCATGCTTAGCTGACGTCCTCTGACCTACTGCAGTTTCATAATGAACCAAAAGTATTTTTTTTACACGTCTCAGTGTTTCCCCACACATTGATTTAATACCAACATTGACCAAATAGTGATTTTCTTTTTTCAAATGGGTAAAATCTTATTTCACAGTATAGCTGTGTGCAGCTCATTGATTCGCTCAGGCCCTCCTGGCTCTACTCTCTCCCTCTCAGACCAACACACACACACACATATCAACACATAAACAACAGACCCATCTGTAAAGAAGTGGCTAATAGAAATAACGTACATGGGTGTTTGTATATAGAGCCTAAAACTGAGTTCTGATCACTAGTGGTCCACCTGTTCACTTGAGCTCAGATCACCCAAGACAGATGTTACTTTCAGGTCCTAACAGGGCCATCGTACGCTTAAAAAGTGTTACGCAAACAGTGGATTTACATCCAGTATAATGCAACTTGAGAATTAATTTTGGTTTCCATCAATGCTGCAGAGAGATATCCTGACCTCAAGTTCTTATTATCAAGCGCTAAAATGTGGATTTTATGTTGCAATTCATTTGCATCTTTCATTAGACCTCATTCTGTTTTCAATGTTTTTTGTAATGTTTTTCACACTCCATGCGCCCAGCTCAATAATTAACATGAGTGATGTCAATAGACTTATTTCCTCAAACTCGACAAAGCTCCTCCGGAGCATCAGCAGATAAAATGTTTTCACAGTCTGAGTAGTGTTCACCGTGCTGCTAAAATGACTTTGCCATGTAAAATTAGGTGGAGTGGCCCCTTAATATTTGATACTTTGTGAATTAAATTACTTTCGCAATAATGTGAGTGAAGCAGGAAGGGATGGATGGACAGTGCAGGTGTTACATAATGTACAGGCGTAACCACGTGTGCAATGTCTCTGAGGCTCACCTGTTCTAATATGGTGTTGATCCTGCCCACCTCGCAGTCAATCACAAAGCGCTTCTCCTGCCTCCTGTCCATCTCCTCAATGATGCGCTTGAACTCGGCCGCGTCCGTCGTGCTGCTCACAGAGCGGGCGGTCACCTGCCAGTTGTTAGCCACTGCTGCCTCCATGATGGCCTGCAGTATTGAGAAACCTGAAGAGAGGGAGAGACACAGAGAGGGGCCGAGAGCATTAGAAACCAGGGGGTGTTGCAACAGGGCAGGCAAAGAAGCCGATCGCCTGGAGCCCTGAGCCGAGAGGGGGCCCACGGGATCGCCTGATTACATTAGTCCAGAGCAACGACAATTTTGTGAGAACCCCCTTTAATTCTATGATCGACTACGTATGGAAGACTGAAAATGACAAAATGGTCGGAAAAACCCCACGGCATGCCACTGCCTTTCTGCTATAAAGCTTTTTTTAATTTTAGAGGTTTGGTTGAAGACATGAACATCTTAATGTGTGTGTATGCTGTGTCTGGGATGGTGGTGGGGGTTTTCACACTCAAATTATACTACTTGCAATTCTTTATGTGTAAACACCGTACGTACTTTAGTCATAACTTTGATCCTGAAAAGAATTGTTTAAAGATTGGAATGATGTGGTTTGGCATCATGAGTTTCTTGGGGGTGATTTTTTTTGTGGCTGCTCATTCACAGTATATTATTCTAGAGAGGTTTTCTCTTGAATCCAAAGGCCAAAGGCCATTCTCATTACAATCTAAAGTAGGAGAGCGAAGTCTGCCAGACAACTAGAGTCTACACTTAATGTGCCAGTGTGTATGTGCGAGAATTAAAACTTACATATTGAGAAGGCAAAATCTTAATAAGTGAAGGGACAGGAATAGCATCTCCATATCATTACAACATCAGAGGGTGATGTTATTGTGCTTGGCATCGATTAAATCATGGCATTTAGCTCAAGCACACGTTAACTTTGACAGGGCGGTGAGACGCACTGCGGCCCGTGTCTCCTCGGAGGATTGTGCCGACTCATTTAAAGATAAAGACAATGAAAGATTCATCCAGGCCAGTGGTGGAAAAGAGATGATTATGGTACCAGAAGAATGGAGAATGAGCCCTGCTAATGATTAATTCACACGTGAAATATTTTCATTTAACAGAGCGCTCAGAAACACTACAGTCAAATCACACACACACACACGCGCACACGCGCACACACACACACACACACACACACACACACACACACACACACACACACACACACACACACACACACACACATACACACACCACAGGATGAATAATGTAGTCCTATTTCTGGAGGGATAGATTGCATGTAGCACGGGCTGAAATAAAATTTGCTTAACTCTTCTCTAATGTACAGTGGAGGAAAAGGAACACGAAGGTTATTAATGAAAATCAAGCACACTGCTGGTATGTCATTAAGCCATGGACAATGCAATTGCACACTGTATGTATTGTAAGCTTCTTTATGATATTTCCACTCATTTTTCATCAGCTGCCGTGTGGTTAACTGATACAGAAACTTTCAGCCACAGCAATTTCGCGGGCACACATATAGATTTTATATGACGATTTGGAATGTTTGCAAGTGATTGGGTATTATGTAAATTGTCTGACACATTCTGAACAGCAGTGGGCAAAGTAAACATCTGTCATATATATATATATATATTTTTTACTGTGAGCCTTTTCTGTCTGCAACCTTATCTCCATAAACCGGCTGCAGACGACCAACAAAGCCAGCACAGAGAGCAAAGAAACAAGAACAGCTATACAAGAAAACCACTTTGTGACTCTGTTCATTTCTCTGGTTTTGCAATTTTTCCATCTTTGCCATTCCATCCGAAATGGTCAAGCAGCCTGTCCCCCCTCCCTTGACTTGTAAATGCTCTGAGAACCGCTGCACTGTGCGCGTCTGTACTCCCGGTGTGACGCCACTACTGCAGCACACAAGCCACATCTTCGACGGATGACCTTTTGGCGAGCCGCACAGCGAGTAGCGGAGACCCACGCACAGTGTGTCATCTGTCCAGAGGAGCAATGGCGTACTGCCTGGAGACATCAACATGCCGGAACTCAAGGTTATCTGGCAACCTGGTTATCAGGTCATCTCCAAGGAATTCAGCCTGCAGTTTACCATAGCTCATGATTGAAACTTGTGGCATAACACGGAGTTCAGACGGTATGTTCAGGGCATGTAGAGGTGCACCCCTCTGGGTCACAGAGAGATTTAACAGTAGCAACACTTGCTGCCTCTGAAGAGTAGAATAAAAAAGGAATTGTAGACTAAAGTCGTACAATTGTCAAAAGCAGCTGTTTTTTTTCACCTGGACAAAAGCCACAGTTTTACTCTGGAGACAGAGTGGCTTTTCTCAAGTGTCATCATTTTTAAATGAGCACAGTCTCTCGTGTACTTTTACCCCCTCACATCTCCCCCACCTAAAGGAAAAGTTACGATACGAGTGAAGGTTTAAATAACAAGGATGCATTATTCATTTTTCCAGAAGCATATGCTCAGAACCTCACCAACCACAAGCCAGCTGGATAACATGGCAGTTTTCCCAGCGATAAGAGCTCCTCACTTTGAGAGATGTCATGTACATTAACTGGGTCAAAATGCTCTCCGTTGGTTTGCAGTGTAAAGAATACTGCTGGAACCATGAACCATTTCACTCAAGGTATTCACAGTGGGCGTGTGGACATGTCATACATATGGGATCAAATTATAGGGCGTATATTTGTTCCAGGGCTTCGAGTTTCTTGTTGTTTACTGCACTGCAATCACTTCTTTTCTCATGCTGCTTGAAACACACAATAGTATGTGTTCGAAAAGATTTAAAATAGCGAAAGAAAATATTATTGCTCACAGGGGAAAGCTCCAGGGATTTGAGCCTCATGTATGTAAGTATCTGTAGTGTTCAGCCCCAACTTAAAAAATCTCTGCGTTTCTTATTTCCATTTCTGAGGTGCAAGAAAAAAAAAAAAAACATGAATTATGCTAACTCTTATGTGAAAGAGGGAAACAATGTCCTGTCAATCAGATTAGAATCACAGAGGGCTTTTATTTTGAAATTGCTGATTTGTGCAGCGTTCGTCTCCCTGTGCCTGCGGCACACCCCGAACTGTGTGGGAACAATTGGATTCATTTAAGATTCACAGAAGATTCCATGCCTGCCCAGTGTTACATTTGTATGGAAATTAAGAGATGGAATCTAGTGGTGGTAAATAGTCTGTCCAGAAATGGATTGCTTTTGCTCCTGTTTTTTTCTTTCTTTCTTTTTTGTTCCATCAACGTCAGCAGAAAAGTTTATGTTCCGTGATTTAGACTTCAAAATCAGAATGAAGGAAATCCTTTGAGCACAGCTTAATCTGACAGCAGCAGCAGCGACGCTGATAGTTCCCTCTTCATCTCCGCCAGCAAATAAAGAAAATGTTGTTCCACGCTTCTCTGCATACATTTACATCTGCCAGTTACCTCTCCCAGACCAGAGTTGGTTTTCCGCTTCAGCCAATTGACGGATTCATCCGCCTTAAGCAGCACTGGAGACCCTCTCATCAACACTTTTGCCGATGATCTTCATTCCCAACACCGAGAGAAGCTATAAATCCCGTTCACCTGCTCGCCTCCGTGAGCGCCACAGCTGTGTTGCATCGAAAACTGTAATACAGTCAACTACATAAATTATGGAAGACAACAACACAATTTCCTTATCACCACCATATAAATCCCCACGGTGTGAACGCAGCGCCAACATGCAGCAGTTTCTGCTGATCATGCTCCTCAATGCTAATCATGGCGTCAAGACACTGGAGAGCTCGAAGATCCTCTTAAGCTCGTAGACTCGTAAACAAAAGTAGTAGTACATAAATTTATACAAATTATATATACAGTATTTATTTACGGTATATATGTGTGTGTTTGTGTGTGTTAATATTCCTAGTTTAGCCTTTTATAGTATTTTATTATGCTGTGAGATCAGTTTGTAAACGGTGCATGAGTTCAGTTTATTAACGAGGACAAAGCCCTTGGGATGAACCTTCTCTTTTCGACGGGTCCTAACAGTTCCAAACACAATGCAGCAGGGTTTTTGTTGGCCGACGTTGCCAGGGTGCAGGTCAAAGTTGAAGAAAAAGTTCACCTCGACTGACGATTGCAAAAATTTGTCAAGGCTGGAATATGGCTAAGATTCACATATAGGCTAATGTGAACTGTTGAGGCCTGTGTGACATTTTGCATCTTATACTTAATTGTAACGACTGAATTGTCTTTTCACCTTGTTTCACGTGGACCCACCCATAAATCCCTTCCCTACGTTCAGCCCAGGGAGACGTTTCGGTCTATCTTCACAGACGCATACTTTCAGACTACGTTTCACTGGCTTCAGCTGAACTGCACATGAGGCAGAGTTCATATTTGCAGAACACTGACAGTACTATGGACAAACTGAGGAGAGATATACAGTAGGTAGCACCAGTGGTGGTGGGATAACTGAGAGGGCCGGGGGATGGTGCCGTGTGTCCGCGGCTGCTTTTACTGCTGTGTTCGAGCTCAAACCGAGTGTTAAATATGGAGCACACACTTGAAACAACTGCGTCGTTAGTGCGGCAGTCAATAAAAAGCTGAGATGGGTAAAAACTCAGATTATTGTAGTATTTTCCTTTTCGCATCTATATCACATTATTGCAGAGTCTGCTATCAAATCCCAGCGGAACCCGATGACATCCGTGCGCTTATAAATCATTTGCTGTTGTGAATAAGATGTTGTGGCAGCGTAGCGCACCGCGGCTCGGCGAGAGCGGCGGTCGTCTTCTCCGTCTGTGAACCGGATCTTAACAGGATGAGTTTTGAAGCGTCACCCGTGGCGGCTCAGCAGTAATTGAATTGAGTTGCATCTAATCTCATTGCCCAGCTCCTTTGGTTCCCTGCCTCTCATTAGGGGTTTCGGTGCAGAGTGTCACAGGCCTGCATCTCTCCCTCTTACTCACATGCCTCTCTCATATCTCCCGACTGATCCAGGCTAACCAGACAAATCAGAGACACCGAATACAACTCAGCATTAGCCACAACTCAGAAGCAGCCATACCATTTGCTCATATTACACTGTATCATTACACCGTGTCCTTGCTGGCATTACACTTATCCACATCAATCCAAAATCTAATCTACCAATCTGATCAAATAATGACCTGTTAGAAAATAAGTCAGCGTGAACCAGACACGACACACAATACACAACAAATCAAGGGAGCCTCGAGTGAGGAATGCCTGCTGCACAACAACACCGAACTCATCTCTGAAGGATCAAAATGGAAGGCGCACACGTGAAAGAGAGGCCGTCTCTGTTGAGCCAACAGTAAATGTGGCTGCGCTCCTCTCTAACTTGCCAATCCTCTGGTAAATGAGGGTCTTTGGCAGGCAACAACGCCCTGCTGAGCACTGGCCAGGGTCTCACAGGGCATCAGAAACAACTGAACTGAAACCGCAAAGATAATGGCTTTGACTCATAACAGTGGGGCTGGCTTGATACGGAGTGTGGACATTTGAAGAGAAAGACGGGAAGAGCACTATTGTAACGATGCAGCAATATTTCCGTGACGGGTCGGTTCCTCCAAACTACAGAGAAAAATCAATATACTGCACTGTAAGTTTAATAAATGTAAAGCAGCGTCTCCCAGAGGATTTTGAGAGATTTTATGTTGGGAGGACGTCAGACCCTTTAGGTCTGATCCTTTTGGACATCCATCAATCTGGTGAACTTTGACAGCAATTGAGGAGGCTAAATATATAAGAACTAGTAAAGAGTTTTAACATAAACACATAGGTTGTATGGATATGAATGGTGATCACTGCCATTACTATCCTAAAGAAATAAAGAAAAGTGTCTGTCAGTCAGTCAGTCATATCTTATCAGCCTCACACTTGGCATGTGTGTTGTTAAGGGACCAAGAAAGTGCAGTGTTGAATTCAAACCAAATATTTTTGGTTTCCTATGAGTCTATGACGCTACAAATTAAACGCCACAGTCTAGGTAATTAATGGGAAACACTGTGTAAAGTATATAATTCCCCTCTCTTGGTATCAAGCCATAAGAATATGTTGGTTTTTATTTGTCCAGGGTTTTAGATATCCCTCTGTGGTGGAGGCAAGAGGGTAATATCCGCATGGCTACATACCACCAGAGGAAGGTATGAACATTTTAAATGTGTTTTCTCATGTAATTTGGGTAATTCAACGCTGCGACACTGCATTAGGCAACTTAATATCTTGACGGCAAACGACACTCGCATCTCTGAGGTTTTGCTTGTACTTTTGTTACAGCTGCAGCGGACATGGCAGCCTCGATGGCACGCCACTAAAGAGTTCAGAGTGGGGACATTCAGTTTGTTCGTGGACGCGAGGACTCATCTTCCTTGTCTGCCACAATTATTAAAACTATCGCACTGATATGGAACCGAGACGAAATCAGCCCCCCCCCACCCGGAAAGACTGGAGTTTAGCACGCAAGAGAGATTTACGATAGAAGCCTGGTGGACCAAAACAGGACCAATTGGACACAAGGCAAATGGGAACAAACAAACAAAATCTCTGCAGAATGAAAATGAGTTCAGTAAGACCTCATCTCTGATTAATATTGACTGTTTTGTTTCTCCTGGGAAGGTAACATCAAAAGAACTTCTCATCAGCAGAGAAACACACGCGCACACACACGCTCTCTCTTGTCTTTCTCCTCCCCTCTTTAGATAACACTCATAAATCACAAGTCACATTCCTGAAGCCATGTAACAAGAGAGTTCTCCTTTTCAAACACTTATCGGAAATTAACATGGAATAGCTGTTCTACCAGGAATATAGTCAATATTACTCACTAAATGTTTTTACATTATTTAGTCTAATCCCTCTTAATTCCTAATAATTCTTCTTCTTCTTTTAGATTTCCCTGGATTTCCTCTAATGAATGGGCTAAATGACTCATTCAAAGACTAAAGCAACATCCACCATGGGGCTCTACTGCCACCATCAACAATACACACTGGTGTATTCTTTTATCATATTTTTTAACTTCCATTAACTTATTAATAGTTTTGGAAATGTATACTTTTGAATGGTCAAATTGTATGGTGTTGAAAGTTTGACATTATGTTCTGATTTAAAATCAACACTTGTATTGTTCACTTCCTGTCATCAATTTTGTATTTAGTTTTTATCTAATGTTGAATGGGTCATGGTGGGAGACGGAAACTCCAGATTAAAACATCTCTCTTTTTGAAACAAAGGGAGAACGCAAACTGTGTTCTGCAAATTCTACCACTGTGCACTTCTTTTCCTTTCCGGGCTGCTCTCCTATCGTTTTGTCCACAGGTCCTTTTTTCTTCCTTTCGACATTCTTTTCCGAATTATTTTCCAATATCTTATTTCCTCTATTCTACAAATCGAGTCAACGGCAAATTGAAACAGAGGATGTTTTCAAAATGATTTATTGCCGCGATGGTGCTTTTTGGAGGTTTTTGTGTTGTTTGGCAAATGCCAATGCCTCCGAAAGTGATGTAGCCCAAGTACAGTAATTAATCATCAACCCAGCAGTTACACACCGGCTGCACGCCTTCTCAAGAGCGCCTAAACAGGGCAACAGTGCCAATGGAGGAAAGTCTGCTGACTAGGCTTCCAAAAGACGAAACAGCTCAGAGACGTTGGCAGGGATGAAGATCGTTAGTCTAATATCTTATTCATAGACACCTTAGTCTCCGTTATTAGTATAACTCTACAGTTAATGGCCCAGTTGATCAAATTGCTAATTTTACCAGCCCCTGATTAACATTGTCCATTTGCCCACTTTGCAACCTAACCTGATTGTCGGCCAATGCATTTAAACTGTGTTAGTAGAAACAATTCAATAAACTTTCTTTTATTAGGGACCCAGTAGTTGCCTATGGGGTCTTTAGAAGTACAGATTGGACAGCCATTGAATTGGGAATTCACAGCTTCTAGTATTATACTGATTGGATAAATGGTGCTAAATAAATCTTCCCTTTAACATTAAGTGGTTTCCCCTTAAACAAGCGATTATTGGAAAAGAAAAGTGGATCATAAATTTAGTTTGGATGAAGGTTGTAGGCGATTGAGACAGTTTTTGGTGAATCGTTTGTTTATAATATAATAAAAGTTTTATATGCTCTGGTACCACTTTAGTTTATGAAATAGTATCAGAGGTTTGGGTCAAAGTCATGTTTAAATTTGGTAACCTTTCCCTGTGTGCTAGAATACAAGCACATATGTTATTACTTGTATTTATGACATAGTGCTTTAAGGCAGCTCTATTGCACGTGTAATCACTTAGCTCTGGGAACAATATGAAGAAAAGCCTTGAACCTGAATCAAAACAAGCTTTTGACTTTGATATATTGTGTACAACCAGTTGGACGATGTGAGTCCTATTCGCCTCTGCTGATGTTGTGATTTAGAATTTTTACACAGCGTTAAGTTACAAAAAATGCTGAATTCACAACTGAGTAAAATCCTTGCAGACTACGTGACACTGGAACACGCGCGGACGTCATGTAACGAGACCAAGAGCTGCCTTCACTGTGGGCGTACATGTGTCTATTTAAAATCCTCAAGTTGTCAAAGCCTCACTCTTCATTAAGGACATCTCTCAATATGTACACATTCAAACATATTCCCAGAGGTGCTTTGTAACCATTTTTCTTCAGAGGAAGACAAAATAAGCACTTGCAGTATTTAGGGGCCTGGTGAGTGTTTGCCTCTGGGCTAAGTAAGCTCACAGGGCTCTGAGGATCCCTCCAGTGTTTGTGCAGTGGAGATCAAAATCTTGGGCTGGGAGAGGAAGAAAGCTTTATATTTCCTCTCATTATTCCTCTGACACAGGCCCACAATTTGTTTAAAACAGGCCGTGGTTTGCTGGCATGACCTGAACTGTCTTGACTTCCCCAGCCAACAATATACAGTACCAGCAGACAGGAAGAGTCAAATCGATGTCTCCTGGGTTGTTGTTTTTTTGAAGAAGGAGTCTCTGAGCAGCTTGAGAGACGTTTTAAACACCTGACAATCAATAGAGGGAAAAAAGAAAAATACAATTAGAAACCGCGAATCATGCCGCGTATGTAATTCAGATGAATACAACGTTATAGCCGACGTGAAATCAGCGAGAGACATAGTGTGGGCTTCTCCACTTGTCCCTGCCCACGAGAGAGAAAAAAAGCATTAGGCGTCTTTTCCCCCAATGGTAGAAATGTAGCGTTCACCGTGAAGCGGACGCCAAAGTAGCCCACAAGTATGTTGTCGAGACTTTGATGTGGGGTTTACAGTAGGCCTACAACCGAAAACAGTTTCGCTGCCAAGTGTTGTCCCTAATCAAAATACAGTGCATGTCAAATCAAACAGAAGCAGCATGCTGCCTATCTATCTTCAGAAGTGCATACATGCAGGAGGGAGGAGAGCGGCGCTTTTTCCACCCACACACTTTTCAGAGCTTCTCCATCTCTCTCTCTCTCTCTCTCTCTCTCTCCCTCCGCGTCCATCTTTGTTCTGTTGTCTCTCACTCTCACCACATACTGTGACATACCACCATACACATGTATACACTGATGGGCGAGTGCACAAACACATAGAGCGGTGGGTGTCCGAAGGGATTGATCAAGCTTTGGCTAATCAGCACAAACTGGAAAAAGAGTCAAAAAATGAGAGACTTACCTCATACCCTTTCTCATGAAAAAAAAAGGGACCAAATATTATTCTACTCTTGTTCACTCTGGAGGATGACATACATGCATTTCATTCGTCGTTTCAAACAAACCCATTGGCCCTGGGACATAGCGCAACATCAAAGCATGCACCCTCCACCATGGCTGCTTGCAGCAAAGGCCAGGACAGTCTGTCGTAATGAAAAAAAAGCAGAAGCTCCCAGCAGTAATTTCATGGCTGCTGAAGCTAGCAGTGGGTAGGTGGTTGACATGGCTTTATTCCAGGTTCAGTTAAAAGAGGACACTGAGAGAGCACAGAGGTTTATTGTGTGCTTATTGTGACAGACGATGGCTCTTATCGCCCTTTCCCCCCCCCCCTTTTTTTTTTTAAAGGCACAGGTGCTTGACTTGTCGTTTTTTCAGGGAGTTACGGACTGCAGAGGTTGCCACTGCAAGTTGGACTATCTGTGTATCGCAATGTCACTTTGGCAATGATACCGGTTAATGTGCAAATTCAAAAAAAAAAAGGTGAGAAAATGCCAGTGATGCATAGCTTCATTCACATTGCTTTTTATATAATTTTTTCTTGTGCATTTTATGGCTTGTCTGACATGCCCTCTCTTGTCAGCGTGTCCAAGCTGATTTACTCACCTGATGCATACATAATTTAGTTGCAATGTAGCCGGCGTGAAGGAGAGGACCACTAAAGCACAAGAGGCATATGTGTGAGAAGTGGGAGCTGGCATTCACACTTATTATCTCACACTGCGAGCAGAGAGTATAAATCCACAATTATAACACTCGACAAGACATTATTTGTGAGAAATGTGTTTGAATTGCATAAATATGACTCGTATAAGTAATTGAGAGGGGGAAGTCAGCTGATGGTTTGCACCAGCTCTTGGAAAAACATATTGCTTATTGGTTTACCACGGTGGTTAAAAGATAAAAATGCACTGTGCATGGACACATGTCACCATACATACCAAACAGGTTAAAATCGTTTCATGTCTGTCTTTGTGAGTTTAGTTACTGGAGTTTGGACAAACCCTAATGCACGCGGTCGTGCATCGCACCGCTTGATTTGTTTTGTTGTTCACTACAGAGATGCCCATTCACAACAATCAAATTAAAGGACAGACTGGATTTGGGTTGCCATCAAAGGCAACCAGCAGAGCAGCAGGGGGCATTTATTGTTTGACTCTTTCGGGGAACAAAGGCAACTGTCTGCGGAAAGCCAATTAGAGGGATGCTGAAGAAAAGGGAGCGAGGTTCGCTGCAGTTGCAGTGTATCTGACTCTGCCTGATTGCCCCCCCCCATATCTGTCTTTGTATCTACTGTAACTTGGCAGGAATTAGAGGATATCCGGCTACGTGGGGGTCATCAAATCCTCCCATTCACAAGCCTTCTTTCACGTTGGCACATCACTGTGCCGATTGTGCCAGACTGCTGTTTAACAGCTGATCAACAGCGGCTGTGGTGAGTTATGAGGTTTTAATACAAAGCCAAGTAGTCGTTGATTGATGCGGCCATCAGTCTGATAGATTATTTTTCTTCTGTGTTTTAGCACGCTCTCAAATTTTCTTATTGCAGCCACCATCACTTGTTGAGAATTCTCACCTATGTCCTGGTAATTAAAGACACTCTTGTATATTTCAGGAACATGTGCAGACAATCCAGTCTGCATGGCTTATTGAATGGAAAAACAACCTCCACAATTATCTGAAAGTATCAGCGTAATTAAGCTTATAAATGTAAACTCTGTCTGGACAGAGAAGATGAGCATTAATGGTCTTAGTATAATAGTTTAGCCAATAGATTGAAACTCAAATAACAAACTCAAGAGGACAATTTCTCCCTTTAATCACTTACATATAGGATTAAAATGATACACAGTGACAGACTGGATATGAAGATGCTTTATTTCTAATGTTTTATATGTGCGTTGCGGCTGTATTGAGTGATTCACAGTAGCTGCACATAAGCAGCTAAATTGTCACTGTTGCTATCCATTGTTTCAAACATGCCAAAACGCACGCATCATTTCTGCCGTTTGAGACATTGGCTACACCGCTGCTACATGTGCCTCAGGTTTTACACATCACACAAACAGCAAGTCAGCAATGTGTGCAGGTCCTGTGTCAGTGTCGCGCTGGTTCCACCCTGTCATCTTTGTCCCAGGCTGTTAGGATCTTCTGACTGAGTCAACTGCACCTAGATCCAAAATAAGATCTTAAAAATGTTCTTTCTTTTTTTATTCAAAGTTACTAAGTGGTTTTCTTGGAATTGCATTCCATAGATGACAACAAATGAATTGACTGCAAGCTTGCAAAAACATTTGCCTGAGTTGCAACTAAGTTGCACATTTAAAAGATAAATATTTTTACCAGTGCAAGGGATAATACTTGATTAAAGAATGAACCACCACCATTTGCATAGATTTCTGTATTTTTTGCAGAGCGAAACATTACTTTTATCAATTTATTTGGGTCTGCCTAACAGAAAAGCATCGTTGCTTTCATCGTGAGAAAATAAAATTGGCCTGCTTGATTTAGGTTCCGGCGCAGACTGCCGTCTGGGAGACAGATGCCTGAGCGATAATGAAAGTGCAAGTAACTGTTTTTGCAAAGTAAATATATTTCTCTTGGTGAAATTCAACTTCTTTCCTGTGATAAAACAACATCATTTTTTTTTTTTTGGGGGGGGGGGGGCTATTACGTACATTTAAATTCAATATTGACATTTAAAGAACTTTAGCAATGAATGTCACAGACTGGTCCGTCAAGTAAATACAGTTTAAATGACTGTAAACACATGGGACTGCATAAAGTATTGTGGTCAAAAGCTACCCCAACAATGTTTGATGATCAATACTGTGCATGTACGTTATTGTTCCCGACACGTTAGCTCGATCGACTCAGCTGCACTGTGTTGATACAGGATGGATGAAAGCGGTTCCCTGGAGGTTCGTCTGGCCTGAATGCCAGACTACACCTGGCAGATTTTTGTTCAAAGTACATTAGACTTCCAGGTGCAATAATGACAATTTTAATATTGAACACTATTTCAACTGTACTTTCAACTGTCAGCAGTTAAATGATAAAAAGCAAATAGCTCGGTGCTTTCTGCGCAGCGGCCAGGCATCAGATCGTTTTCCCCCTAACTGTATCACATTCAGAATATTGACCGGCGGAGGAAATGATGGGAGGAGATGACAGGAGGCCCAGCATTGTTCTTCATATGTCATCAATGCCCGAATCAAAATGGATATTTCGTGTCAGGCTACAATCCTGTGCCTCGTAACACCATCATGGGTTTAAAGAGGGAGCAGCTCCAAGACATCTCTGGTGTTGCTCTCTGCAGATTGGTGTTAATGTCAGTGCTCTCTCACTGACAGGAGACAGTCAGTTATTAACCACATTAACCACAACATGAAAAAACAGTAACCAGTAAAACCAGTAACTGGTTTTAATTTCGCACGAGATCAGTGTATACTGTAATTGTGCTATGTGTTGAAAGTTACTCAATGATATTTAAAACTTATTTTGTAGCTTCAATTATTTTCCATGCCTTCATGGCCCCCAAAAATGGAAGAGAGAAAACACAATAATTAAAAACCCAGACTAAATCAAAGTTATGCAGAGACACAAAGAGGCGCGACATAAACACAGATGGAGCAGTGACACAGCCGGGAGGGAAGGATAAACATACAATTGACCCCCCCCCCAAACGGTGATTGTCCCATCATAGCCTAGCAACTGCACAGCAGGTCTGCCAAGCTTAAAATTTAGAGCTAGAATTTGCATTTTGAGTGTTTGGGGAGTGGTGTCATTCATGGCCTTTCCACAAACCCGAAACAGAAAAGCAAACTAACAAATGGACTACCTGCTCCATCGAACCGTATGGCCCAGGGTGACCACATCTTCGAACCCCCCAAAAAAACCTTGAAAACCAGGTTACAGATATTGTTCAGTACTCATGCCTTTGGGACTCCCATCTTTAAATCGGGTCAATGCTGGACAAACCAGGACCTGTGGTCACCATAATTACGATGCAGTCATTAGTTTATCTAGCTAAATAGGCTTGTGTTGCTCTACACAAAGATAGTAGTTAGTTTGTGGGATTGTAGGCTAAAAATATCTAGGTTAAAGATGAGCTGTACAAAAATAGCAGTATCAGTAGGCCTATATTGTGTTTACCCACCGAGAACTGGATGCAATCACAGTTCAGTTTAATGTCCGCAGGGGTGGCGAACGGTCAGTTCGAGTCATCGGAAAAGACTTAACCTCAATATTCAAATTTTTTGTTTCACGTTTTTCTGGAACGACTCTAGTTTTAGATTCAGATTCAAGAAAGAACAATTGGTGGTCTACTGTACCACAACAGTCATAGTCAACTCAGAGAGAAAAAAAGGGGGCATAATATAAACATTAACACATATAAGGAAGAGGTGTAGAGAGAGTGGGAAAGAAAGAGAGTAACTCATAAATCAGGTGGAGGTGAAATTGCTGAATCAGGGTTGATTGTGCCTGGGAGAGACAATAAATCCTGTAATCATCTGTCTCTGCTGCACAGACCTGGCAATTATCTGTCCATACCTGACCGCCAGAACAGAAAGGGCAAGATCCATCTACCTTCAGCCCGCACACCCCCACTTTTTTTAAAGGGGAAATTTGTCTGCTGACGCATACCGAAAGGACAGGGAACAGAAAATATTAACTTTGGGAGAGGTAAGACTTGGTAGGAGGAAATATAGGAGAGTTGCGGGGATTGTCAGTTTCTTTTATGGGTAGCCATACTGTGTGATGTTTGTGTGAATCAAAAAGAAAAGAGCAGTAATATGTTTTTGGATCTTTCATCCCTCTTTACCCACACATGTATTAACACTCGCGCACAAAGAACACACACACACCCACCCACATCAAGTAGCCTGTCAATATAATACCTGAGATAAAAGAAGAGTGGCCTCTCATTATGCTGATGACAGAGCGTACGGAGGCTCCATTTGCTTCCAGTGCAGTACCTTCATCATAACGTCTGCTTTCAAACAGATGTCTGATATTGGTATTTGGGGCACAAATTTCCCTCCATTTCCCTCCAATACGTTGGAGCCTGAAGCATATGGACCATCACTCTCAGTCTGAAAGCACTGCGCTATGGCCTAAAAGCATTTTTAGCCAGCCCAATAACAGAGCCAAATAATGAATAGTGTGGCTGCAATTAATCTTTTCAATTGACTGAATAAAGCCTCGTGGTGGAACACAGCTGAATGCTTTTTTTTTTATGAGCACTGTATACTGACTGAGAATAATTGCAAAGTGGCTTTGGTACTGTGGATGATCAATACTTTTATCAAACATGAATTAAGAGCCAAATAACCACGGAAATAGTATGTTGACATATACCAGTGCTTTGCATTGCACCAGCAGAGGGTAATTTGTCGGTATAATTGTTAATTCATTGTTTATCTACTGCAGAATCAGTAATATTCCACCTGTATGAAGAGCTTGATTGATATTTGTTGTTTTTTCTGACTTGCTTGCATGGTCAGTGTTTACATTTACATTCAAGGTCAGAGATCGTGACATTTCTCAGCCTACCATTTGTGCACAGGATCACGGGAACACATGGTCGCAGCCGTGCAGTACAGCACAGTGCATTGCAGGACAATCATCTCTTATTGATCGTCAGAAAGACCAAAGCTGCATCACTGAGAGTCAACAAAGAATTGAATAGATCACCGAGCGAGAGGCACATGCAGCCCGGGAAAAACTGCTTCTGCAGTCGCAGAGAGGGGTAAATGTAAAACCTTGAAAGTAGCTTAACTAACTAACTAAATAAATAACTAATAAACAGAAAAGAATCAAAAACCAGTATGCTACGGTAGAAGCTGCACACCTGACGTGTCAGTTGTAACACCTCAACACATGAGAGTGCAAGTACGAGAAGGTTAACACAACAACAGTGAATTACAAGTCATGACTTCTACCTGATGTAATGTATAAACAGTGTGAATAGCTAATGTATTGTATTACTATTTTAGATAATTAGATTGACAATCAAATTGAACATTTAAGAAATATTTGAGAGGTGGTCTACAGACAGACAGACAGACAGGGCTCATCAGACAGGGTTGTGGGGGGATGTCAGACAAAACAAAGCTCAAGATAATACGGACAAAAACAAGTCATCTTTCCTTTTGGTTCAGAGCCGCGGGGTAAAAGAAAGGTAAAAAAAACCAACTTGCACCCTTGAAGACCATTTTCCCTTGTCACTCCTCCTGGTTTAGCCGGCAGTCAGTGTCCGTATTGCCAGGGGAGCTGCGCTACCTGATAAGCAGAGGTAGAGGCTCCCTGACACATCTGTCTGCTTGATGAGCCAAGTGTCAAAGCCCCCCAAAGTGCTGGATGGAGTGCATCAATAAACGACTTTAATCCCCTCCTGGGGCCAATGTCCTCCTACTAATAAGGGATCGTCTTACACCACTGGCAGCAGGGAGAGGGGGTAACAGTGGCTTGGCATTGGCCTCAGCACGGTGACGAACGGAACACAGCAGATTGTCCGTGCGCAGGTAACAGGCTGTAAATCACACATACCTGCTGTTGCCTTAATTGCTGGACTGAATTGGTTTCTATTCCCTCCTTCTCCTCACTTCCGCTGCCATGTTCAACCCTCTGTCGCCGCTTTCACTCTTTTAAAGTATACGTCTGTTTGTCATCACTCTCTGTAACGCCTCTTCTCTTTTAGAATAACAGGCTCTTTCCCCCCACTCTGCCCCAGACTGTCTCACTTTCCAGACATGAGAGGAAAAACGCAGGGGGACGGGGGCCGGCGGCTCGGCGGCATCGGTTGTGCTGAAGGACGTGTGGGTTGCTAGCATCTGCAGGGAAGATGCAATGAGTGTTCCAGTCAGTGTGACCCTAATTAACCACGTATTATCTGCAGGCAGTGTGGAGGATTAAGGCCCTCAGCTCAGGACCCTACAGGCCCGGAGCCCCAACACAGAGGACTGTGCACTAAAACGCACTCCACGTTTTCTGCCTCGAAGCAAGACAGGGAGAGGTGGGGGCATGAGGCCGGACCATAAAAAGGATCAAACACGGAGCAGAGAGCACACTGCGGAGTAGACAGGTTGCTGGAAGCATATCTGCAGGTCAGGACCTCTCTATAATGAGCAAATAAACATAGCAAATCCAAGCTGCTATGTGCCGTGCGGGGGGAATATGTAGCCACCCCCTTTTGGCAGCTCAACAAAGAAGACGACGTATCGTCTTTTCGTCTGTCACGCGGCGAACATATCGCTCCCTTCAGTCCAGGTGTTGTTTGAGCAAATTGGAGTTTCTGTAGTAGGAGGGGATCGTCATTCTATTGAGAGATAATGAGCTCATTTTCCCATTTGACATTCGGAAATCTCTGAAATGAACACGTCGGCGTGTTGACAGGTCGTCACACACGCGACAAGCTGCTACATTAAACCAGCTTTTATTGTCAACTAGGCAGCGCAATCTGGGAACCTCGCAAAAAAAAAAAAACCCACATAGGACACAACACAATAATCAGCCCCAACAGGCAGACAGAGACTGCGATTTCTGTAGAAAACATTTTAGTAGCAGCTGTGACATACCTCATTTCAGATGAAAGATGGGCCAATATCAACAACATGATTAAACAGAAGATTAACTGACGCCAACCAGCCAACTGTTCGAATAAGATGCGCTGTTTCTTCAAGTGTAATGTGTTATTACAAGTATTACGAGCTGCTAGTGAATATATTTGAGATTTTCCCATCACCAGATCCACTGTATAACATAGTGCAGCAGCGTTTACAGTTCAAGCATTTACAAGGCTTTCATTACAGGGTAAACCTCTGCTGACCCCGGTGTGCAGCTGCTATTTTGAGTCACTGAAACATTTGCCGTGGTTCCTCGCAGTAATTCAAGCGCTGACTCAAGTCCCGCGCTGTCACCTACCTCGGTCGGTGTCGTAGAGGTAGACGAACTTCTGCCACTTGTAGTGAGAGAGCAGGCTGAGGACAGCACCGCGGAGGGCGGGGCGCATCTGGATGACGAACTGCACCTCATTGTCGGTGGGGTAACTGGGCGTGACAAAGGAGGTGTGCAGGGCGCCGCAGAAGGACGTCAAGGTGTTCATGGACTTCTTGTCGTAGAATCCGAAGATGGCGTACACTCCGCGGGAGAACTGGGAGCAAACTGCAGGGAAGGGCAGAGGGCAAGAGGACATGAGCGTTAAGATGTTAGTCAGTAGAATATGTGTTTGCACACTCACAAACACGTGCCTCATCACTTTGGGCTGCGATAGATCGATGGTTTCCTTCGACCCACCACTAATAACCAATTTAGGTCTTACATGACTCTAAATATGCACTTGTTAAAGCACTGACAGCATTTACTGGGAAATAAAACAATAAAATACATAATATACAACTATTTGTGTTTTTTGTCTAGTCAGATTTATAAACGTAATATTGTTTGCAGTAGTTCATGATATAAATAGAAAACAAAGGGCAAAATGACAATTGAGACATTTTGAATTTGAGAACTTTTGCTTGTTTTGATGAACTATGTTTTTTATATATTTATATATATATAAAACTTGTTCATATTACTCAGTCAGAAAAGCAACAAATCTGTACTGAAACTTATTTGTTGGACTTGTATCGGACCAGTTCAGACGACACCAGAGCTGCAATGATTAGTCAATGGAAAAAAAAATGCAGAACAAATTTCAAAACACCTCAGTTAAAGTGTAAAGTCAGAGAACTCCAAAGTCTTAAAAATAACACTAATGATGTCATCAGTGTCTCAGCCTGGTCTTGGAAACTAGAATCCCTTTGATTACTCTGTGATTGATTAATCAATCACGAAAATGATTGCCCAATGCAAACCTAAAGCCTGATAACCATCCCAGGGGACCACCGTATACACATTTACACCTGGTATTAATATTCAGGCTCTGCGTGTGGATAACCTATCTGAAGAAAAATGCATGTAACATACACTACACAACTGAGGAAAGAAAAAAAAAACAGCAGCACGCAATGCGTCAGAAAGAAAATGACTCCGGTAATAGCCTGGCTCACATTGTGACAAGATGTCGGCGAGAATACTGCATGTTGAAAAGCAGAGGCGCAGTGTGTTTGTGTGGGTTTCGCGTCTGTAGGAAAAGTGGCAGCCGGAGGACGGAAACGTCACGCCGTTCACCAGAGGTCTGCAACTCCCACCAGGAACTCCTGCAACTTATCGCTCAGTCCCCTCATCCACAGTGAACGACTCGCTGCGGTGCCGTTCACAGCGGCTGTGGGCATCACTGCCGCGCCGCCACCGCTCCGGTGACCTCCCACGGAAAGAGCTGAAAGAGACGTCTCTCACCCTGCCCCGGGTGAAAATCGAACACAGTTTCACGTTCCGTGACCTTGTGTGTACAGTGCCCAGCTGCACAGCAACACACTGTGTTGTATCTTCGGATGAAAAGTGAGATCTGATCAGAAAGAGAACAGGATGGAAACAAAAAAGGCACAAAAATGTGTGGAGAAGATCCAGAAGGTTCACTTTTGAAGAAGAAAAAATGAGACGCCGTTCCGGGAAACTGCTAACGGAGGTGACCAAAGGTACGGGGGAAAAAACAGTTGCACAATCATTTGAATGTTTTTTTTGTTGTTTTTTTACCGTAACAAATCAATAACAACCACTTTGGGGAAAATAAACACCTCAGTAATACAAGCTGTTTCCTTTTTTTCTCCGCCTGCACTTTGACATTTCTTAAGCGCCAACAGTGTGTTTCCATTTGTTTGTGAATTCACCGTGCACTCCGGTGGGACGGCGTGAATCGCCAGGTGGCAGCGGCTTCTATTCAGTCACAGGCCATTAATGTGTAAACTAATATTCACGGCTACAGGTGTGTCGTGCTTTTATTACCCCACCATGAATGGCTGTTCACTTACTCTGATCCACTCTGGAGTGTTCCCGCTGGGTAATCAAGCATCCCTAACAATCCCCCAACACTGTCAGCGTGCCAGCACAACGGGCTGGCAGACACGGGGGAGGGCTCGGTCCAATCTTATGCAATGGCTTTGTCAAATATTTGCTTCTGATTGGCTGACGGATATCCATTCCAGTTGTATGACGGCATCAGACATAGACTGCGCATATAATGCAATTACACACGTACGCACACACAATAAGAATGTTTTTTTTTCTTCTCGACCCCGTGAGGATGGTGGTGCACAATGTGCAAACCTTTATGATAATCAACATTTGCCGTGCGGGTGAGAGATCACAGTTGGATTTCCCTCCTCCACTTTAATTCTTTCTCCTCCCCACCTGTCCTGGTACAGACCCGTTCCCTTTGACACACACACACACACACAAAGCGTCTTGATAAGTGAGTCAACAGCGAGACAGCAGCATTGTGGGTAAGCGCTGCAGGTTGGCAGGTTGAGTGGTGCAGTGTCCCTCACTGACTGGAAGACAGCGGGAGTTCCAGACCTCGCCGAGGCCCAGTTTTCTCTGCACTCCCTCCTAATTTGGGCCAGTACTGACACAGAACCTGTCCTGTGGGACCGGATCCAGCAGCCTCGTTCTCTCCGCTCAGCCATCCCCTGCTTGTTAGATGGAGCTCTGAGTAAGCCCATCCTACTATAACAGATATGTCTACCTCCCCTTTTACCTTCCAAAAACCCACTTCCACCCTCTCCTTTTGTTCTCTCATCTTGCCCTTGTATGTGATAACAGTGTCTCGTGTCGCCCACTTTTCATGGCGATCACCTTTAACGCAGTGGAACGATTTCCGTGTCGCAGGGATCCCATGGGCGACGCCCGAGCATCCAAGGTGCTCTCCCATGGCGGCGAGGTTTATAAGGATGTTCAAGACGAACACTGACCTGTTCTGTTTTGAGGGCACGCACTGGCCACTCTCACTGCACCAGATCTGCCAGCATCCTGCAACTCTGCCCCTCAGACACAAGTCATCCTGAACTCGTTGGCCTCAAGAACTGCACACTGCTTTCTCCACAATTCAGTCCGCCCTCGTGAGCATCATTAGTGACTGGTTATACCGTATATACTGCCACGTGTGTGCATGAACACGTGTGCAGGTGTTTGAGTGTGCGGGTATGGAAAGATACAACTACAGGTAGTGTAACAGCACAAATAATTAATAGGAGCCGCGTTACTGATGGAGTTTCATTAGCAGTGCTGTGCATTAACCTCTGGTCTATTTCCATGGTCACAGGATAATGAGCCACACCAAAGGTTGAGGCTTGTGGTTCTAAAGGTGTTTACATAGTTGATAGTTAATCTGAGCTACAGTAGCAGACAGCTACAATTATCATATTTCACAAACTGCTGCAAGAAAAACGGCAGAAAGCAATTTGCCGTGTCACTCAGTGCAAGTGGAGGAAAACAAACAGGCTCTGCCTCTTATAACCCACCACAGTGAACATCTGTGAGGAATGAGCTCGTGGTTTATGACATTTCTTTAAAAAGTGCAAATTCTCATTAGGCTGCTTTCAAACATTCACTGAACCACGGACATTTTCCTGAACTTTTTTCAGATGGGGTGAATGGGAGATTGAAAATGTCCGCAAATGTTGCTCTCAACATTTTCCGGAACCTTTCCTGCCAGCTCCCCCGTAACATTTACGGAACATGTCAGAGTGAGCCCATGTGAGAATATGGCAGGAAAATGTCGGGATGATTCACGGTGAGCGAGCGGGAGCTCTACCAAGGAGACACCCCTCACCTGAATGTTATCGAAAATATTCCCGCTGTTGTCAATGGGTCAGACAATCTCCTGCTGCCTTCTTCATATGTGAACGGCAAACTCCGGAAAATGTCCGGACTCAATTTTCCGGCAGTTCATGTCTGAAAACTGAAAATAGCAATTGCCTTTGCAAGCTCGCTAATTTTTTAAGTTCCACTTATGGAAAGTTCTGGATTAAGAGTCAGACTCTGTGTATGTATGTATTCACCCTCTTCCACAGATGCCCCTCCATGCAGTACTGATCCCCTCCTCCTGCGACGTGTCACTGTCTCTCTCCCCTCTCCTCAACCACTCTGTTTGACCTCTCCTTTTGTTGCCTGTCTTTTACCTCAGCCATCTGGTCATCCCCCAAAGCATACATCCTCTTCAAGCATGGCAGTATCTCTCTCCACCTGAGTGCCCTTCTCTCTTTCTCTTTCTCCTGTCAGATTGTTTCCCCTGTAATATTGCCCCGCTCCATCAGTGGAGCAGAGATTGGTGTTGGATTTGAGTTGAGGAAAAAAAAAAGAAGAAAAGTATAAGGTACTGTGGAGTCAGGGGAGGGAGCTGCTGTGGAGAAATACTCCGGCCCTGGCTTCATCCCTCCCAGTAATCAAATAAAAGTGAAATAATGTCCCGCTGTAGTTCCAAATGAGGCAGCCGAACTGGTCTCTAAATCTGAAGAAATGACACAACAGTTAATCTAATTCAATGAGTCTGTGAGTGTCACCTTGGATTTCAGCAATGTTAATTTACTCACAAGTCCTCGGACAAACACATGCATGCACGCAGTCATTCGAGGAGCTTGAATGAAGAGTGGTAAACCACACAAAGATAATTCTCTCTCATCAGCTCTTTCTCATTTTATTCTTCTCTAATCTCATTTTCCCTTATTTTTTCCCCCCTTCCTCTGCAGCTAACTGTGCCTCCTCCTCCTCCTCCTCCCCCTCCCCCTTCCTGCTGCAGGGAACCATGCATCCCATATCTCCAGTTCACTGGTCAAACACACACAGTGTGCCGCCCTCATTCCCTTCTATAATCAGGACACTCGGCGGTGCTACAGGGATGTTACATTTCTGATGCATCACTTGAGATGGCTGGCCTGAAATGCTAGTTCAGAGGGATCTGTGGTATCCTGCAGGCAAGCTGGGATAATTCATCAAAAAAAAATTATTAAAAAAATCCTATTCCACTCCAAGTATGTGGATTTCCATGCTCTTTTGCAGCCCATGAGCCAGAGCCTTGCACAGCCTTGGGTAGGTGGGCTGTGAACAGTAAATGTCAACGATGATTGTATCTCTTTAGCTGTTTTTCTCATCTTTTTTTTCCCCCCTTTCCACAAAACCCACATTCTCGCTTTCTCTCTTTGGCTGCGTTGTCTCTCCTCTCAGCCACACGTCCTCCATTTCCTGCCCGTCTCTCGGTCTCCTTCTCCCTCTGGTCCTCATAGATCCTCTCTCTGGTACCCACCTCCCTCCCTCCCCCCAGTTTTCACCAGACTACATCAGGACCGGCCTGTCCTGCGCTGAAGAAGGGATGCTGTCATGGTGAGATAGCTCGCAAGTGCCCCGGGGGATCGGATCGACTCTTGTCATATATGAATGTGAAGTGCTTCAAACTGTTAACTCAAATGGCAGAACCAGATACAAGATCACCTAAAAGGCGATGGTGCCGTGAGACGTTTAAAGGGAAGCAGTTGCTAGTCCTGATTCACTGACATCTACAGTCTATTTGCACTTAAAATTATCTGCTGGATAAAATGGCACCAGTTCAAACACTGTGAAAAGAGAACAGATAAAAACACTACTACTGCATTACTGCATTAAAAGAATTTGAATCAGAAATACTGTATCATCACTATGATATTTGGAATCGCATCATAATTTTATGAAATGTTGAATTTAATTACAAATCTAAAAACATTATAGGATTACACTTGACTCCATCTGTCATATAATTATATATGAATATATATTAACTTTTGAAAAATATTTTAATATTGTTTTATTGATAGTTTTATTCAGCTGTGTACAGCCCTGTCCTACAGCTGTATAGCTAAAGGCCATAACACAAAATATGATTTTTTGAATTCGAATTAATGTAAAGTAAAGTTGACTTTTTTTCTTTCCTTTTTTAATTTTTTTTTTTATAGACCTGCTCTGTGTGAGTGACCTACGAACTTGTCTCCCGCCGTGTGCTCCCCCGCCAGGTCGGAAATCGCCAGCAGTAAGTGCCTTAATCTCCTGTTTGGGTTTGAAAAAAAAAGAAAAGAGGAATACGAATAAAGTACAAGCAATCCACCGGTGAGTTCAGCGCTGCATCTGTGTGTGCGTTGTTATGCGTGTATGTGCGTTTGACTGCTAGACCGTATGATGGATGATCAGGGGCCTGGGGACGCCCTGCCTCTGAGGCCTGTTAGCCTGAAGCTCACACAGCGACAGATCAGCTCCCATACATGACAGAGACAGGTTTCCTTCTGTAATGTCCTCAGTGCCTCTACTAACATGTTATCAGAAATAAATTAAATAAATTAAACAAATAATTAAAAAAATCTGATTTTGTTGATGATAAACTCTGTGCTCACCTCAAGACATTTCTTGTATGGTGTACGCACTACACTATAACCTTCATATCAAATTAATTTATTATTCTGTAGCCATGTAAAGCCACAATATAGCAGGTGAAGACTTACTAACAAAAAGTAAATATTCACATTTTAATGTATCTATATATTCTATACAACACCCAAAACCTTTCCTTGCAGATAGTTTATCAAAAGTAACATCAAGAAAGGTTATAGAGGACACTTGGATCGTTGCCCGTAGCGCAACTAGTTCTACATAAAGAAGAATCCTGTGAGTCTCTGCCTCTGTGATCAGGAAACCTGTCAAATATTAGAAACCTAAAAGTATTCCAACATGGCAATCGCACGTGTGTGATTTTTGTCAAGTTCCATATTCACACGTACACTCTTGATCCAAATGTAAGGTGAGAAGTAACAGGAGGTCTATTTTTGTAGAAATATATGGACACGTTTTGTTAAATTGACTGGAACAAAAGTACATTTTTGACAACCCTGCTGCTCATATTTTTCAGATAATGCATGAAGCCCACCACATGGCGCAGAACATTAAAATATGACAGGAGTTATTCGTGAGAGTGAGCGAAGCAAAAATGTCATGCCTTACTGTATGTACTAATTTAGACTGCACTGGATAAGCACTTACTGGCATGGCACCAAGTAAGATAAACAAGTAAGATCATTTATTTTTTTTGTCTCATTAAGATGTTTCCTTTAGTTAAAAAAATATAGTTCACAAGGCTATGAGGTAACAGGACATTGATCGGATATTCTGATCAAGATACCATATTGTTTTTGTAAATGGAATAAATGTAAATATGACATTTCAACTCTCGTAAGCACGATTTGCTTTTTAATTGAAGCTTCAAGACCCAAGAGTCATCCATATTGTACTATACCTAACTTGAAACCCAAGTAACATAATAAAATAAAATGTAAAAAAACTCACTGGACTTACATGGTACATGAGCAACAATAAATTAGATATCATATGTGAATTACGTGATATGAATCTGTTTGTCAGGAATGCCATAGTAAGCAGAGGGCTAATTTCTCATGCAAATACAATTGTCTGCTATTTTTAGTCAAATTATAATTAAAATTTAAAAGGAATATTTAAAACAATTTTGAGATTTGAGAAAATTACAACTGTTGAATAGAAATAATAGCATATACCATATTTTTTCCTCTTTTAAGTACAAGATCTAAAATTAAAACTGATAATTGTATGACTCTTTTGGCAGGTGAAAAACTGTAGAAAAATGAAGTTATCTACTATCTACTAGTATCTATACGATCTACTGTTTTAATGTTACAATATATATATATATATATATATATATATATATATATATTTTTTTTTTTTTTTTTTTTTTAATTTATTCTTTTTTTTTTTTTTTATCTAACAATAGTTCTCCTTCCAACATAAATAATTTGAAGCTTAAATCGGGGCTTCCCGTTTGTGATTCACATACAGCATGGAACATAACGTTGAGAATTCAAAGGCTTTAGTCCCATCCATAGTCTGCATTGAACTTAGCATTCAATACCTTTCGAGCATTAATAATGCTTGACACATTGTAGACCTGACTGCTGTAAATTACCATGTATATGGTGCAGTGAACATGTGAAGAAAATGACCCTGAGGACCAGAGCCACTGTGGCCCACAAACACGTGCTTCCATATCACTGGACTTCATTAACGATTCTCTTTCCTCACTTTTTTTTCTCTGCTGCCTTTCAACCCTCAGCTCCTTCTCCCCTCTACCTGCCATCTTGATGATACAGTCCTGTACTCGTGAGAGTGGCTGGTGAGCAATCCCCAAGGGAGCCCGTGACTCTCGGCTCCGTCTCCCTCTGACAGATATTTTCACCTTCAAGGTCTCACCGCCGTGCCTTTGTTTGACCACAGTGCAACGGACAGGGCTGAAAGCACTTCGCAGGTCAAACCGAACCCCTGTGTCACAGGGGGGGCTCGTACACGGGGTGATGTCTTCATTATCATGGAAATGCCCTCTGTTTGACAAACAAAAATCATTATGGGGAGCAAAAGAGCAGGCGGTTTGAACAAGGAGGCTGTTCAAATGTTCAATGCGTCGGCCATTTCGAAAGTTCAGATGACAGAGTTGTGATGGCAGCTGTGAGACTGGATCGTTTGCTGAATAATTCAGGGGAAAATCTGTTTGACAGGACTCGACTGATACATGAAGAAATTTCACTTTGCATGCCCCCCGACTGCTGAATACCCTTTCCTTGACACATGCAATTAAGGACTATCTATGCAAGCAGATAACAGACCTAAACCCTTGGCCCTTGCTTCACCTCGGGGGCTGCGCTCCGAGATCCCTGCCCGTCACGATGAAAAAATAACAATCCCTTCTTCGGCAGGCTCATGCAGTCCACCATTTGCTGCAATGCAGAGGTGAGAGGAGTGCTACAGTACTTGACTTATCTTTTCAAAGATCCTCTCACCTTCGGGAATATGTCAGCACAGTACAAAGCAAGGACAGCTGCTGAACGCTGACCCTTTGAGTACGGCTGTGTGCATTTTTAAGGAGGATTCTGCAGAGTATGAAACATGTAAGGCTTATGATATTCTGTAATTGGATTTCCCAGAAAGCTGGTGACAAGTCCCTCACACACCACTAATCCTCCCAATCAGCACTGCAGGCCTAAAGCGTGCTCTTCTCTGCGGATGAATATGGCGGAAGGGAGGCGAATGAAGCATGAAGCAGAAGGAAGAGCGCGGGGATCGCGAGATGGAGATGGAGATGGGTGTGGATTGCACCACGACTGCATCAAAGATGTGCGGCCACCGAAGGCGTGCCAACGTGTCCAAACGCACACGCGTCCTAATCAACATGTCAGTGCAGTGGAGAGAGAGGCGAGTTAGAGGAGGCAGGGCGTCCTGGACAGCTGCCTAAAGGAACAGGGCAGACGTGAGGGAGTTCAACGTGTCAGACCACAGCAGCAAACCTTCGGACTGTCGCTGGCAGAAGTGGCCTGGGCCTCTGCCTTCACAACAACCCGAGCAGATTAGCTTTGCAGAATCACGGGAAACAGTTCACTTTAGGACGCATGGAGAAAACTCCCAGTGCCACCAAGGAGATTATGGTGGGTTTAAGACAATGCCTCTGAATTATTTGACTTGACTAGAGGAGAGCAGAGCTCGCCTGGGTATAGATTTGTGGATATATTTCAGGTATAGCGTGCCGCACCTGACTGACTTGTTTTGAATCCAATTCTTCACAGCAGGGAGAATGCTTGGCAGCTGAAAATTTCCTCTGCTCCCGCTCTTATTTGGATGATTGAAAGAGAAAGCAGAATAAACTTTTGTTGATGTCTGGCAGGCACATATATTTTTCCATCAATGTCAAAAAAACGGATTGCTTCGCCTGCCCTCCTCGATACTGTTCATCAGTTCCATCTGTTCTTCAGACTTGCTTTCTAAACTGGTTTGTGTTTGTCATTTTCTCTTGCCCTCATCTGCATGACAACACAGCAAGAAGTCTTGAAATTTCCATATTCCAGTTAGGGTGCAAACAATCTGAGCTTAATGCTTCCTGACTGGTCGTTTCTGTCCTTTGGGGGCATTTCAGATCGCTGTGTCTCATGTACGGCTAATGCGCACATGCAAAGTCAAGAGTGTGCCACACAGGGCCACCAAAAGGAGATGACTATCCGCCACCCTCATGAGGTCCACTTCATGCGTGCGCAAACCAAGCCTTTGCCCCCGGCGTCACTAATCAAATTACGTGTCACAATTCATATCCTATGGCGATGAAACAAACCGAGTCAGGCCATTGAGGGATTTCCATGGTGAAGGCTGATTACAGAGCGGAATTTTAAAATGGCACCTCTCCAGGCCCAGTCTCTCCCGGCTCTTTGCCTTTTCCGTGAAGAATAATAGAGCGCGTCAATGAGGAAGGGAGATGGGACTGGTTGTTTAACCTTGAAGAGATCACTTAAAGAATTCCCTTTCCTTCTCAGCCTGAATCCAGGCCTGGTTAAGTATGTAGAGTCCGGCACCAGTTTTCATCTTATTAGTGCCCTTGCTGAGACGGTGCTCTGTCCCTGAATGATAATGCTTGAGGTAGCAGAGAGAAAGAGAGAGAGAGAGAGATGGGAAACAAAGGGCTATGACACAGAGTGAGCTGTAATCCTATATATTCCTGGGCCTGTGATACAGCCCCTTAAAATACGTCTTACTCATCTTACCTTTCTACAGCAAATTTCTCTATATGAATGAATTGTCTGCTATGGGGTTTCACTTCGCACCACTTCACACCATCACTTGGAGAGAAAAGAGAACTAAAGTTTTCTCATATAAGATAAACAAAAGGTTTGCTCTATTTTATTTACAGTCGCCCTTTTATTGTCAGGGCATATGCTAGTAATGCCAATGAAAGAAATTCTGTAAATTGGTGACAGTCTGATATATGAGGTTTGAAATACCTGCAATGACATAAATAGACTATAAACTGAAAACATTATAGACCATTACAAAGATATTACATTCCTTTCATAGTATCTAGACCCTGAAGAGGGTTTTGATTCTTACAATCAGATTATTGCCACTATACCCCGATATAACAGAGATGAATGAAAAATATTTTTTGGGCGGTCACCGCACAACTTACATATTTTCAAAAACTATGTGTTAGTTAATCGGGATAATCCGCAGACTTCACAGTGAGCAGTTATTACTGGAACTTTTTTCCACCAAGGAAATAGCCCCTATAAAAATGGTTAAAGGGAAATACATGAGAGCCAGCACACAGCACCACCGCTTAATAACAGCTCCAAAAGGGAAATGGGCACACCAGTCAGACTATATTACAGGGTGTAAACAAGCCAACAGAAACTATAACCTTATTTAAATGATAAAGAGGTTGTAATTTTCATTTCTACTTTTATCTTCTCAATAAATCTTAATAGCCTCTGTGCTTGTTGCCTTGTTGGACTATTCGTTGATGAAGTTAGAAACTCTCCAATCACTTTCGTGGGTGCAATGTTATTACAAGAGCATGAAACTTTTAAACCTGTATTGTAATAAACCATATTTTTTCTCTAATTGCTAGTTTTGTTCTGGAGCACTGCATTCATCTCCACTGCATTGGGGTGAAGGCAGAAATCATGAGGGATAATTTCGATATCCAGGCAAATTAAAGCAATCTGCATTAGACACCACGTGTAAGTATTTGTTATTTTTTATTTCTACCTGCATCACAAACTTTGATGGATTGTGAAAATAAAATAAAAACATAGCTGCTACACAACTACAACAGGAAACTGCTCATGCAACAAGAGTCTTGATTACTGCCTAATATTTCATTCAGTTACAGGGTGTCCAAGGACGGAAAAGCTTTACTCCGAGACAAACCCCCTGAAATTGGGAGTGAAATGTTCACTGACTTCTCACAAACTTCGGCCACTTGAGAGCAATTTCCAAACTTAAGCTTCTTTATGCATAAAATACCCAAAGTCTATCCCTTTACAGCTTAGGGACGGGACTTGGTTTGCAGCAGCAGCAGCAGCAGCACAATTGGCATGAGAAAAAATACAAAGCACAAAGTCTTGGAAAGAAGAAGCAAGAGAACATAAAGCAAATCTCATGTGACTCCTCTTTGCCCTTGACATATTAAAGAAAGGTCTGTTATTCAATCTAAATGTCCATTCACACTAGAATGATCAAGGTGCCATTTGCCTCAAACATACCTTACATATTGTATGCTAAGTTAATGTCAAAGTGGACATTATGCTTCTTTTGGCTACTCTCCATTTTCACAGCCTTTGCGACTGAATGTGTTCAGCTCATCCCCAGGAGCGTTTCAACTCCAACATATGGGCTGACCACGTTTAGCTTGCTTCCCTTCAATGGAGGACAGGCGAGATGAAGGACAAGCGACTGTATCTACTGACAATCAGCTTCACATCGCACACGAACAGGGCGCACAAAAACACAGTGGTTAGTCACTTCATTTCTCTGTCCTCACACTGTGCCTCTTCTCTTCCACTATTCCCCTCGCTCGTAAACATTGCCAAGCCACTGAACTCTTCCAAGTCTTTTTTCATCATATTCTAGCAGTTTCGGGGCTGCAAAGGGCACCAGCATCTGAGAGGAGCTTTCTATGGAGGCCTTTCGAATGGAATCACTCCAAACGGCCTTTTCATTCTGCAGCTGCGATGGATTAGCTCTGTCATGGGTCCAGATGAGGTTTGCCTTCCTGATCTGCACGCCACGCTGCGGAAAATAAAGCCACGCCACCGAGATAAAGGAGAAGGCAGGAAAAATAAAATCAAGGGACAGCCATCGCGCCGGCGGCTACCCAATGGTCGATGATAGAACACTTCAATATTTCATCACACAGTCATGCATGGACACACAAACATTAACAGTGGCATTGGAGCAACCGCCCACAGGTTCTACGTAGCCATGTGTGAAATGGCAAGAGCCACACAACAGCACTCTCCGAATTAACCATTGGAGGGAGAGAAACAGAGGAGGGTAATGGTTGAGTGAGCACATTGTGTTCACTTAATTTTCACTCATGGGGCTAGTGAGCACTAAGGACAGGGGAACCGCAGTAAGAAACATGTAACGTAAAGTCACACCGCTGTGTCACATTTACATTTTTTTCCTCTCTATCAGGCCCATTAAAACATCTCAAAACAAGATTGACGAACTCAAGGAGAGCTATGGCCACCTCCTCCTTGATGACTAAGAGGCAGATGAGTCAAGGCACCTTGGAGTCACCGACCACCAACGTCCTTATAGGGCAATCCTCACCGCAGCGCCCCCTGCAAGCAGATATTTCGGGCTAAGAAAGACCAGGCCCCTATCTAAATGAAAGGGGACATAGCCACGTCACTGAAACAGCAAGCCAAGAAAAAATGATTAGCACACTTACTTGCAGAACTTCTGCGATTGTTTAAGTCCCCAGACGTAGCTGTACAGAGTGAGTGCCTATTGTTGTCACACTGCTCTCTGAGGTAAAATCCTTCAACTACCTCAAGTCACCACGTCTGCTTTTTGAAGATGAGGTACAGGCAGGTGTGGACCTGTCAGTTTTAAAGATAAACGTCCTTTCTGCCTATTGCAGTGATTTAGCAACTTAATTTACTGTCCGCTTGCCTTAGCTTGGAGGGCTAACTTGGCTTGATTGTTATATAACGAGAATTTCACCGAAACTTGGCGGTCCAATGTGTAAAAAAGGGATCAATTGCTGAATAACCGTATGGAACATTCACAGTTTATTCAACTGACAAAATTGGATGTTATCTTTAAGTTATGACTGATGTTGAAATCAGCTGACACGTGAACCAGCGTGATTGGCTTGATATGAGCCCTACATCTGTCCCATCTCTTGTGTAACCGACTTCTTTAACGGTTTATCTCCTCAAAAAAAAAATCAACCAAATAAATCCCGGCATACCATTCATCATTCTGATCCTTGCGACATCCATGCAGGTTTGATTAAACGTGTGCATTCAATGTGGAAAATTGAATTCGCAGGAATATATTGGTGCATATTGTGTTGACACACAAACAAAGTTTGATTTGAGTTGCTCGGGTTTTGTTCCTCTGGCATGCCATAGGACATTTCTGTTTCAGTGTCATCAGCAACTCAACATTCCCGCTGCATCAACGGACCCGGCACTGACATTGCTGGGATCTTCAAACTTCAACTGCAATCACAGTTGCAGTAATTGTCTATAAATGCACCTCTTCCCCAGAGGTGTTGGTCTGCATTATGTCTTCCATTACATAATATCAACCATGGAGGCCATTCATGGCACGACATGTCTTATTTGCAACTCTGTATCACTGCAAGGAATATGCTAATATCTTTATTTTTTCCTCCTCTCCTTCAGCCTGTATATGCTAGACTGCCCATACACTAGTTTCACAAGGTTATGATGCTTCAGTGGCCCCGGCGACTGTGAACTGTCACATGCAATCAGCTATGATGGAGCCCTCGTTTCTGCACAGATATGCAGCTTTGGCAGGGCTCTGCTAGCGACTGTCTCTTTTTCAAACAGGCCAGAAACGTGCGGATCAATCTGCTCCAAAGGCAGACGGAGGGTTGGAAGCTGGAAACCCCTTTTGCTCTGTGATCCAATATTTACTAGTTGGGAGAGTACATCGTGACACTCCCTGTTGGTGTTTTGTATTCATCACAACACCGCCCTTATGTCCTCCCCATTTTTCGACTGTCTCAAGCACAGAAAATTGTATCCAGCGCACACATACAGAGGGAAACCACAACAACAACAGTCACAACAACAGCCACAACAACAGCCCAAGTGGACTGCCAAGATCAGACAGCACATGGGTGCCAATTAATGCTTTTGTCTGGGTTCTTCAGAAACAATAAAAGCATCAGAGGGTTTTCTTTCTTAAGCTGTATGACCTTGGTTAGGACAATGCAGTCAAAAGCTCCCACTGAGGAAGACTACAGTTTCTCTTTCCTTAGGACCCAGTGACGACAGACCAATGCAGCAACTTCAGCGAGGCACGATGTGCTATTCCAGCTCAAGTGAGGATTACTGATTTGGTGATTATGGGCATTGTAGGGGAGAGTAGTGAATGGCCAAGAGTCAGCTGAGTATGACTGCAATGGCTGCGGCTACATAGCAGTAATGGGCTTTGTGGGAGAGATTAAATATATATAAAGAGAGAAACAGAAATGAGAATGAGAGAGGACAGAGAGGGGGAGTACAAGTTAAAAAATTTGCTGACTGCAATGTGAGAGATCTTTAAAACTGACAAGTTTTGAAAAATGCGCTTCCTTTCTTTCATTCTCTCTCTGGCATTTTGAAAACGAAAAATTATCTCTGCTACAAACGGCATACCCCACTCTCCTTCAGAGATTTTGCTCACTGACAAAACAAAATGGAAAGCAGCCATTACATGAAGCCGGGCTGCCGGCAGACACATCCCCGATGCACCCGAGATGAATAGTTCACAATAGCAGCTTGCCCCCTGTTCATTTTACTTAACATGCACCAAGTGCAGGATTTTTTTCTTATCATAGACAGTTCCACCTTGCACACAGCACAACAGCAAATTTGTTTAGTGCACCGGTAAGATTATGTGTGCCTCCTCATGTGTGATCCCTCACACTGTTTACAACTGCTTCATATATGGTCAGCCAGCTCGTCTTGTGCATCACAACGCTGTGCTGATATCATCTTCAATAAGGGAACACAGACTTACCATGTCATTGTTGACTTATAGTTCAGAGACCACCCTATTATTTGAAAAGTGATGAACAGATGTGCGGAGCATGGATGGGCTGTCATATTGCATCATGTCTGCTGGTGAAAAGAAAAAGGGTCTTGATCTACGCCTTACATTCATGTGATTTGCCATAAAGCTCACATATGGGTCAGTGTCCCACAAATTATTCATACATTTTTCTAGTTAATGGTTGCTGGAATCATCAGGGTTTTTACTGCCCAGCTGTGGCATGAAGTGATTTTACAGATGTGGACAATTTATTGTCAACAGAATCCATCAGAATGTTAAAGCTTTACGAGCAACAGCATATGTCCACGGACACATTTAAAGCACGTCTTGTAAGTCCAGAATTATTATGGTATGAATTATACAGCATCAGTTTTCAATGTTAAAATACATACGACTGTGGATCGTGGGTTGATGATTTCTTCAGGTTGCCATGACAGTCCATCCATAATCATTTCTCTTAAATCCCCCTTATCACTTGTAATTCATCACATCTGCCCCAGAAAATCGAGCAGTTAGATAAAGGAAATCAATAGGAAATCCAAAGATCCCAACATGCCCCCACGGTGGCTCTGAACGCACCACAAAAGATTGGTAACTGTCAGGGCTGGAGAGCTCTTCACAAGTAGCCTGTGAATTATTTGGTGTGATTTACTGATTTTTCCGAATGAAATATCTGTCCCTGCACTGTGCGCTTTTTTATATTCCATAGCTGTTGAAATGGCCAAATGCCCAGTGTTTGTGAAGGATATATGGAGATTTGGAGGAACCACAGCGACGAGGGAAAAAAGCTGTTGTTTTATCAAACAACATCTGCCAGCATCATTGATTCCAAGACAAATAGCACTCCGACAGCAACACTTCTCCTCAGGTTGGGTTTAAGAGGATCTTTTGATATTCTGATTAAAAATTCATTGTGTTGAATCTGCCTCGAAGTGTTTTCTGTCTTCTCGATCCCAATCTCATTACAGTTTTCAGGGTAATGCCCGACTTAATAAAAAATAAAATAAAAATTAAGGGCATCTCATGGGCAGAAAATTAGGTCAAAAATGATGTTCCCCTTTGGAGGTTTGGCTTTTTTATGTATTTGATGTATGAGAACACTTTAACCTCATGTGACCACAACAAACAGCACCAGTCATCGTACAAATGCCAGCTGGACTTCAGGAAAATTCTACACAGGATAAGTTATTTCATCAGAACTAAATTTTAGCACATTGAGTGTTGCTGTAATGCAGTAACAATTACTCAGTGTTATGCAAATTCAGACTATTTAGGTTTACTACGGCTTTGAAAGTAATTTTAATAACTTTACAAGATATTTTTAAATCTCAGTCAGATGATAAAATATGACAGGACCTCCACCCTTTGCTATGTGAACTGTGCTGTCACTCAGCCGCTTATGCCGTTGGCCCGCTTCCCCTCTCAGGGACCTGCAGTTCCCGCAGCATGTAACCTCATCCAGGGCCGTTACTGTAGCACTCATCTGCCTGAGAACCACGTGGAGTCACCTCAGCAGGCCTCTGAGACCGCCTGGCCTGCTGGCCTCCAAATCACACCACTACTGTACTGAGGCTCATGTTTCTTTCATGAGGCTTTTGCGCAATCCCGGTGCTCATAAATAAACTTGATACACATTTTTATTTTAAATGACCTTGTCTGCTTATCTTTTCGAAAACTGTATTTTCCAAAATTGTGTTAGCTTTTTGTTTTTGCACATGAAGACTAAGGGATGGGCGAGTAAAAAAATTTTTTAACCGTGAACTTTTCTCAGGATGAACGTTGAAGCGTGTCAGGGGAGCTTTAGTACACAGCAGTGAGATTTGCTCTGTAACAAATGTGGAGAGGGAGACAAGATGTGCCCGTCTATGCATATGCGACCGAACACGCCTACAGTCTGTGTCCGTGTGTGGCTCTGTGCATATGTGCACACACACACACACATGCGTACGTATGAGCATGTGCGTCCATACACAAACCTCCATCTGTGCCTCCAACACAGCTGGAATGTGATGGCATGTCCCAGTACAACCCCCATAGCCTGAAGAAGTCCCTCTCTTTCTTCCTCTCACACACACACATGCACACACGCACACACGCACACACACACACACACACACACATCACACTCTCTCTCTCTGTGTGTGATAAGCAACCTCTAAAACCTTCTTTAATCAAAGTCCTTCTCCTCTTGCTTTCTCTTAGCGCAGTCTCTATCTCTTTGCTCCCACCACTCAGTTCCCCCCTCTCTCTTCCCCAGCTTCCCCCTGCCATGTTTCCCTGGTCACACCTTTCAAGCTGAGCCTGCAGGGACAAGAAGTGTGGCACAACTACAATCACCTGAGGAGCTTCTCTCGACCATGGCCTGTCTCTATCAGGCCATGAGCTGCACAAACACGTCTCCCTGTCGCTCTGTTTACCATCCATTCACACACCACCAACACCAGCAACGGCCCCAAAAGCTATGCGCAACAATACATGCGAAGGTTGGGTTGGGGCTTAACTCCGTCCGCGCTTCACAACATATGCCATTTGCCACATGTGCTCAGTCATGGTGGAGGCCGCCAGAAAAGAGAGACTGTTGGTGTTTTTTTGCCTGGGTGGGCGTAAAGGTCAGCGAAGAAGAGGCTTCTAAGAATGCGCCTTGTCTAGACTAATATTTGACATTAATTAACATTATGTGCAACACAACATCCAGTCAGAGTGCAGCACATGAATAATGTGGGATAATTCATTTCGCTGGCACATTAGCTCAGATTACCAATTCTAACATCTGCAGCATTGACTGCTAGCATCGCATAAGTGGACTACTATTCACTAGGAGCCAGGGTTAAATGAATAGTTCACCTTTTTTGGGAATACGTTTATTTGCTTTCTTGCCAAGAGTTAGAAGATTGATTGAGTAGCTAGCAGCAGGTTAGCTTAGCTTACCAAGAAAATACACCTACGACCTCTAAGGCTCAATAGTTTACACCTTGTAAAAAAACAGACTATCTCTTGTTCCAACTTGTTTCTGTGCAGACATGAAAGTGGTATCAATCTTCTGATCCAAGCCTTGGCAAGACAGTAAGAAAAGCGTATTTCTCAAAATATCAGAACATTCCTTCCACTTCCCTCCATTTACAATAATGCACCTCGCAGCCACTCGGCTTTTCTCTCTTGTCCCTCTCCTCCTTTTTTTTTTTTGCCATCTGGACAGACAAATGCAATTCTATCCTCTTGGAGCGAGGCAGTTTTGACTACAGCAGCTAACAGCGGTGGGAGAAGGTGGCTGAACAGTGAAGCCAAAGAAGCATCTGCTTCTGCCAGGGTTGAAGGACCTGGAGGATTTAATAAAACAGGGGTAGGCACATGTAAAAAGGCTGGCAGAAAGGACGCAGACCATTAGCTTAATGACAGAATGAGGAATGAGGAACAGGGAGATGAAATTCAAAAGCCAAGCATTGCGAAATTCGCCTTAAACAGGAATCAAGGCCAGTAATCTAATAAATAGCGCTGTGCGGAGAGGCGTCGGGACGCTTGATTTTTCTTTTTTTTGGCCTCAGGTAAAGGCAGAAGGAGAAAAAGGGTAAACATGAGGAAAAGGAACATCGATGTCATTAAGTTGGCTAGCCGTGACCATCAGGAACATTAAGGCTGTCTGCTCTGCTTTCTTCCGACCGGTACCCTTTGCTTTGAACTACGCCTCTGTGAGCATACCTGACTCCTCGCTTCCACTGCTATTATGGACCCTGCACTGGTAATTACACATTTCACCATTTCTGATGTCACTTCAAAGCTAAAAACAGTTTTGCCACCGAAGCACACGCCATCCATCTGCAGTACAAAGCCATGCCTCAAGGATTACTGAAGCCACACATTGTTTTGCTGCCGGTCACTAATTCAATTACTAGCATAAGCTTTAAACTGACTTGAAAGAAATTGTTCTGACACAAGACTGTGCCTTAATTGTACCTAAGGATTTCCATATTTTGTTTCTAAAAAGCAAAATACACTGCAGCAAGTTTAATTGGAATTTACTGTATGGAGGTCCTCTTGTGGCTCTCCCTCTATTAAATTACTTTTAAAGGATGTACAGCAAATGAGGGGGAGTGATCTACATGATGAGTCAGAGTAGAGGGCTTTGGCACTCTCATTCCCAGAGCGAAGAGAGCACACACACTGAAGCAAAACTACCTCAGGTGCAAGAAAAAGAGGAGCCCGGACAAAACAAAAATAAAATAAAAGCTGTCATTTCAACGACCCTTCAAGGCCTAGGGCAGCCACATCTCATCTTGATCAAAGCAATGAAGCCTGCCTCAAAAATAGACTTACTCCCCAAACCCGCATAAATGCCACCATTGTAAAATCTTGTTTCGCATTGTCCAATCATAAAGTCGATGTATGCTATGGCTCACAGAGGTCTGACTCATCCACGCGGGGCTATTGATGACAAAGGAAATTCGAATGTCCACTAAATAATTGTGACAGCTCACAGAACAAACAACAGAGCTGACAAATGTAAAAACGCAGAACACTGGAGGTCCTCGCTCACCGGAGGCAGAGCCTCAAAGGGCCTGGAAGTCAGCAGATAAGTGATATTTAATAACCGTCATCTCTATTTTGTTCACGACATTGGTGGAGACAATCTGAGGTGCTTGTGGACTGCTGTGAGCTCAGCATGGGCTGTCTGCTGTCTGCAAGCCCAGCTTGACAAGACTCAGGGCACTACCTTGAAAAAAAAAAGGCTCACATCATAGATTGCACACATCACATATTGAAAAAACTCTACATCCCAGACTGCCTTTAGAACAGACTTTACTCAAAGTTGATTGATTATTCACTTAATTATTCTATAATTAAGTACGGGACCTTTAATGTGTTATGTGTAAAGGTGCTTTTGGTAGGTTAAACACTGGGCGGATTATTAATATGCAAATCAAAGTGAAAGAGATGCTCTCGCCAAACAGTGTAATGACATTTGACAATCAACCTCCTATTTTTGCATCGCTAACTAAATTATGTGTTTCTCCCAAGAACTGGTTTCTTGTATCTGGAGTTCGAGGCAGTCCTGAGACACTGCTCTTGATGGAGATGCTGAGACGTGGCAGCGAGAAACAAGAAACGGGGCCACGGCTCCCTCAGGAGCCCCTTCCTCTCACTAAAGCTCTGTCTGCCCCTGAATTTAATTAGATTCTGATATCAAGCCTTTTTCTTCCTATGCTTCCCTTCCTCTTCAACATGCGTGAAATTGCACAGGACTATCTATTATTTATTCTCTCTCATTTCCTTATTGTTTCTTACGGAAGCCTTCGTTAGGCCACTGGCAGCTCTGCTCCTTGTGATATGACGCTCTGCTTCATCTCCCTCACTGCTCAGACCCACCTCCTCTGCGGGTCTGAGCCTAACTCATTTGCTGGCGTTGGATAGGGAGCTATGGATTTTTTTTTTCCTTCTCCCCCTTTCACCCAATGACAGCACGGTGAGGTGCTATGAGGGCTGGGTGCTAATGAGCTGACTCTGCAATGCTGGGGGAGATGCTCCGTAACACAGGAGGAGTCAGAGAATGGAGCGGGCAGAGATGCTCTGGCACATGGGGAGTCAGAGGGGCCATTATGGCCGTGCCACGCAGCGGTTAGACAGACTGGACCAGGTGTCTCCTGTGTCAGCCATTCAGCCAAATTGAACCCATCATTTAAGATGACACCACAAAATGGCAATCTTCAAGTCTATTCCTTCCCCTTTTGTCCACTCTGTTTCTGCTGATGCCAAGAAACGGCTGCCAAAGGGGGATGTCGAGAAATGATGTTATCTGTTGGATCAGCTACAAATCAAAACGGCTATGTGCACCAGTTGCACCATGAGATGTCCATATACCCACATAAAGGGACCCATAAAGAAAGCATGGATAGATCGAGATACCATACCATATTCCTTTATATCCTTTCTTCTCGAGTGAGTGAATCGTGATGAAAGTTATTAAAAATATTTACACCTCCAATTCTGTTTCATGTAAAAAAAAAAAAAACATGAACTATTCCAGCGCCGAGTCCTTGACATGGTGCTTTTGTAATTGGCTGCATTCTCTCCTCAAGGCCAGCACATATAGAGCATGTTGCCGAGTGAACTTCATTTTTTCATCCTGGAATTTGTGCGTATGTAGAAAGAAAATATGTCACTTCTGCAAAACTCCAGACAACAGTGAATATTTTGTATGCAAACCCAAGGATGTAGAATGAACTGCAGGAACAGTGTGTGTAGATTAGAAGAAAACAAATCAGTTTGTAAATGTTTGTATAATTCCCACAGAGACTCCATGAGCCATCAGTGAAGTGAGATGAACTTGGACAGAGCTGAATCCCCCATGAGCTCCATAGGAGTTTGACATGAATAATTCTGCACGGGACAGAAGTGGTGAGAATGTGGACATGACTGAAATAGATGCACACTTACACGCATGGGTGACCGAGAAGCTGTTGGACGACTCGAGGTTGTCGACATTGTAGTTGAGGTGGAAAGGCTTTTCAGTGGTGTTTTGGTTGGTGTTGTAGAGTTGGACAGCGAACCTGAACGCGCTGTGCTCCTGCACCGTGGAGCGCATGAACAGCCCCCCTTGGAGAGGAACAAAAAAGATCACGATCACATCACATCGGTGCCTTTCAGTGTGTTCAGTCAGTGTGCAGAGATGGAGAATCTCTGCGTCTCGTGGTGATATGAAGGAGGCTGATCGCGCCTGTCAGTAACTCTTCAGGTCGAGCTGACCTTATTCACACACTCCACTTCTCTTCGGACAACACACATGTTCCTCTAATCTAGTTCCCAACAATCGGAGGCTTTTGAGCGCAGCGGCATAATGAAGTTATAGTCTCCATCACTGCGCACAGCTCCGCGCTCCGTTCACACACACACACACACACACATCTCACCGGTTCAAAATTGCAATGTTGCATTTTAATTTGAACCCGCACAAACCACAATCGCGCAGCACTTAAAAAAAAACGAAGAAAGAGGGTGGACGAAGAGAAGAAAAAACCAACACTTACCGATGTTAATCTGATTGGGGAAGCCTGCGGACGATCTGTCACAGAGCCACAGGAGAAACAAAACCACGCGTTGTGCCATTTTCTCCGACCTCGTCTGTTTCAACTCCTCAAAAGCGTCGGTCGGAGCAAATGCATGTGTTCTGGATGAAAGCCGACGGAAATCCAGGGGATGCGATGATGGTCGCTCGCAGCGCACCAATTAGGTTCATCGAGGTGCAGCCCAGCTGCAGACAGGGGTTTTCTTTTCTTTTTTTGTGCAACTAAGAGAGAGAGAGAGAGAGAGAGAGACGGGGAGGGATTGAGAAAGAGAGAGACTGGGAGGGAGAGAGAGAGCGAGACAGAGAGAGAGAGAGAGCGCAGGGGAGGGGAGGGTCGTGGAGAAGGAGCCGATCTGAACTCCGATTGGACCAGTCGCGGTGCGGGCCAGTGTTGGTCAAACTTGATCGTCCTGACGTCGACATTTGTTTTTAAAAAGGCCCCGGCCCGCGCGGTCACGAGACAGCTGGGGCACGAGGGAATCCACGAGGACGCAGCGCAGTGTCTCCGGTGGCCGAGCCCGGCCGCGTCCAGCTGCTGCAGGCGGCCGCGCGCCACGACGACCCGCGGGCACGCTGCGTACGCACCGCTCGGGCCGAGCCCCTCTAGTGATACAGAAGAAAAGAAACAAGGTTGTGGTCACTGGTGTCCACGGCTGTCCCACGTTGTCTCACCCTGTCCCACCCTGTCTCACCCTGTCCCACCCTGTCTCACCCTGTCCCACGTTGTCTCACCCTGTCCCACCCTGTCTCACCCTGTCTCACCCTGTCTCACCCTGTACCATGTTGTCTCACCCTGTCCCACCCTGTCTCACCCTGTACCATGTTGTCTCACCCTGTCTCACCCCGTCCCACGTTGTCTCACCCTGTACCATGTTGTCTCACCCTGTCTCACCCTGTCCCACGTTGTCTCACCCTGTCTCACCCTGTCCCGCTCCGGCGCGGCTAAGAATACAGTGACGTGTTAAGGGTTGGGAAGAGGCACAGCAATGGTCCAAGTGATGGGAAGTTGAGAACTCATCATGCCCACACACACTGTTGTACTCTGACAGAGGGAACACAGCAACAGAACTGTCTATGGTCCTGAAAGGGATCCGGAAAAGAACTGCAGCCTTGGTGTTTTCCAGACAGTTTTTTTTTTAAACACACATTTGAGCCTTAATTGAATGTTTGGCGACAATAATAATAACAAATATTAATATTAACAAATCTCCACCTCATTTTAAGTTTGACTCAGGCCCTAATGTAACATCTATCATTCATACCATTCTGCCCAAGAGAGAACAATTAAGGGATTACGGGCCCATTCATCACCCTCAGCAAAGCCTTTGAAAATTGAGTTTTTAATTGCACGGCAAATGGCTCCGGCTATTGATATGGAAATACACAGTGTTGCCTTAAATGTAGGAAACAAATGTGTTTCCTGTTTAATTTTGAATTTTTTCTTTGCAGTATTTGGAAGTCCTGTCCTGTGTGGGAGACTGTCCGAGGTCATCTTCTCTGTGGCAGGTCAGGTCACTGTCTCTGGAAACGTCCAATTTCTAAGGAGCCATTCTACCTGTTTACTGACGACATGATTCTGAGAGTTAAATACGTCACTCTGACCAGGACAGGGAGGGTTTTTTTGGGAAGTCATGCACTGACACTTTTTTGATCTCTGTACGAACCAGAAACCCCATTAAAATTGAGCAACTGCAATACAAACTTCTGCTTAAGACATCTCCGTCTTCCTGATTCAACCGCATCAATTTTCCCATCACAATGTGCAGTGACACTGAAATCTGATCCCACAGAACTATGAATGACAGACAACTCCTGTGAATTAGCCAGTGGTTAAGGCTTTGCCACTACTATTCAGCAAATATATATAATACATGCAGAGTTATATTTGTCTGTGCTTATGTGTAGGTGAAGAGATTAGGACTTTACACTCAAAAATAAATAAATATATATATATATATATATATATATATATAAAAAGTCTTCTATTTTCAGTTTTATACTGATGAGCTGGGTCAGTCTTCACCTTTATATCTCATACTTGAATAATATCAGAGTAGCAGGGATCATGTGTTTGAAGGTGTGCCGTTAATCAATTGTGTCAATAAAGCAATGACGTGGCGTGACCTCGTCATCACAGGGAGAGATTTCCTTTCCAAACAGGGTCAAAGTTGATGTCTGTTCCCACAACTCACCGGGCCGCTGGGGATGAATCTGGAATGACATCACATTGATTCCCTGCTCTCAGCAGCCTCCGTGTCAAAGTCACGGGACGTCAGTTGCGTGACCTAAATGGCTGAAGTCATAATGGCCGGTGTCAAACTGCTGACCCGCCAACTTCTCTGGTCCGCTGTCTCCACAGACTGGCATCACATCATGACTTGATCTGAGACGTCGATGGTGGTTTTAGTGGAAATAAGATTCCACCTGTGACGTTGCTAAGATGCTGTACAAAATAATCAAGTGAAGAATACCAAAGGAGCCATTTAATTGGACATTTACAGAGCGTGCTGTTTCTCTGTGTGAGCCGAGCTAATCATGCAACATTTCAAACAATCCCCATGAAGAAAAATATATTATTCTCTTCAAGGGGAGCCTAATAGTTGCGATAAGGCCTTGATATAATTGATATTAAACGATGATGATTGTTCTGCATTATTTGAAATTAAGACATTTTGGCCACGCCGCATTATTCTCTGTGCTCAGTCTCTGCAGAAATTCAATTTTTGTCACTGGTGTAGAAATTCACAGATATGATCTGCATGAAAACAAATAATTATATGATATGCCTTTTTGGACTTGAAAACACTCACAGGAGTGTTACTCGAGCAGGCGAAATGAAAAGACTGAAAAATAGATGATAAGATGTTGCCTTTTATCTCAGGATGAGGATGATGATGATGATGATGATGATTCACAGGTTATAGCTCAGAGCAGTGCAAGACTCACCAGCAAGAATTATTCATTTGCTCTCTAGCTTCTCCTCCTAACACAACAGGATAAGATCTTCATCTTCACCTCTTTGAGGACACGTGAGCAGACAAGTTAAAGACGAGAAGTATTCATTTTTTAATTACATTCTGTCTCTATGGGAATCTCGTGAAACGTATATGTGATTTGCTCATGATGACTACATAATAACCCTTTTAACCAAACAAAATTAATGTGTCATGTGATAATAATTTAAATTCCACAATTTTTAAAACACCTAAATTATATTTTGGACATTTAAATGAAGGCTGATACCGATGTGCCAGAAACAAGCTAATCGCGGCCTATTCATGAGCTCTAGTTGTGTCCCTTCACAGTGAAAGAAAAATAATACATGTTCAGGGTGTTAGTCTGAATGTGAACATTTTGAATGCACTATAACCATTAGGCTCATACAACACGTACAACATGCTCATGGCTCAAATCATGGGACTATCCCCCTATTTCAGTTTCAGTGTGTAAAACACACATTCAGTTGCAAAATTAAGTCAGTTTCTAAAAAGGTCTATGATAAAATTACTACTTCTCACCTGATTTATAATGTCAGTAAACATTTTCCTGTGGAGTTTATGGTCTCAATCGCTAGTTTCAAGTTTTCTTCAATACAACCTGATGGTCATTTGTAAACTACGGTCCTATAGATAGATAGACACAGCACATTGGGGCGTGGATACCGTGCGATTGACAGCTAATAACGTTCAATAGGTGCAGGACACAGGTGTAGGTGGACATGCAGTGGATGGTCATCTCGGTCAGGCCCCCCCAACCCAAGATGGCACTGGCCCAAATGCCAAACTTGAGGCAGCTCACAAAACAGTGGGTGACGTCACAGTGGGTTACCACTGTGGGTTCAGAGGCAACATTGAATGATTGAGGAGTGAAGGAGCCAGAAGTGCATAGTACATGATTGTCACACCCCAGACCCAGTTTTGGACCAAGAATCTCATCTGTGGTTGGGTGTAGACATCAATAATTGATATTCATATATATGCCATCGGGTCAAAACTATGTCACCTTAAAAACACATTAGCTGTTGCAGTTTTTAAGGGACACGGTTGGGTGAGGGCCTCTTTGTAGAGTTGGGTTAAGATCTGCAGGAGATTCTTTGAACCTCTGCAAGTGCTACACCCTCCTGGTGGAGTTCCTCGCTGTCGGGTGAAAAGAAGCAGCTGGCGACTCTGTGTGTTGGAGGAAGCACATGGTTGTCTACACCCTCCCCAGGTGATCAGTGGGGGTTAGCACAGTGGGCTCTGTGGTACATGTGGTTTTGGCCTTTATAAATGGGAGAAAATGAGGCAAAAAAGAAAAGAGCAATAGATAACACTGTTCGAGCTGACTGCAGCTGCAACTGACCAAAGGGCTCAGCATCATTCTTGTGATCAGGAGAAAGCAAAACATGCACATAACTGTTGTCACACTGTTGTGATGAGAACAAATCTGGCTCAACTTGACACATCTGCTCGAAAGGGCACCCAGTGACTTGATACAGAACCAAGTGTTTGGATAAATTCTTAAATCTGGTGCAGATTACCCGAGAGCTTTAATCTAGTGGGCTGCAATGCAACAAGGCCGTACATTTTAAGTCGGTGATGATGTCTCAAATCGAGCAGGACTCAGTCTCTGCAAAAAGTCTCCTCGTGTCAAGGATTTAAACCATTAACCGTTTGAAAATTCAATGTGATGTAGGAACGGGACTGGCCACATCATATTTTATTTCCTTTGCTCGCATCTGACTTGACTCACTTTTCAATCTCTCTTTTTCTCTACAATTTAGTGCACTGCCTCACATCACTCCTACCCTGCTGAGGAACTAAATTGAGTAATCATAGAAATGGCTTCCTTTGGTGAAAGATACATAATGAGAGAGGGTGAATTAGTATTGTAGGAAAGGATGCAGTTAAACAAGCATTATGCAGCTCAAACTCAATGATATTTGAAGAGCTATTCCAAGAACCCATCAGTCTTGGCCAGATGTTGGTGGCTGATAAGAGACTCTGCTCTCAAGGAGCTCTTCTTTATTCTGTCAGTGCCTCTTGCCATGAAAGAGACTGTGGGAAGGCAATGGCCTAAGGAGGGAGTGAAGCGCTTGCCATTGTGGTCGAGAGTCACATAGATGTAAAGAAACAACAAATCGAGTGGAATAAAACATTTTGTACAAACACTGTATAACAAGAAAATCACATTTGGTTAACAGAGTGTGAAAAAACATCTCTGGTGGAATAAAAGTCGGCATATGTCAAGTGGAAGAACACTCCAATAGAAAAGATGTTCGGGCGGAGCCGTCATGAAGCCACCATGAGGAAAAGCGAAAATGCATCATGTGGCATAAGATAAATGACTTGACACAGTTCAAGGGATGAGGAAAAAAGTGCATACCCCAGTTTCACTATTTGAATGCCACTGTGTGCTGCGTCACAAACCCATCATGCGCTTTGGCTCCCTAGAAAACACTCTTTGGCCTGAGTGTGACAGAGGCGGTGTTATCAGCTGCACAGGCTGACACATTTCACTCTCGCCTCGGGCTTTGCACAGTCACAACCGTGCGGCCGCGGCAGTCAGCGCAGCGTGATAGGAAGACATCTTCACCACGCGACGTCTCAGCTACATGGACGAGGCCGTCTGCCTTTGCAGGAGTGCCCCTCCCCGTCAACACGCAAACATGCTGAGCGCAAACATGCTTGTGCGTGTATTCATGTGTGCTCAAGGTTAATCAGAGACGAGAGCACACACGTGGTCTGGTGCGGAAATGACTCGTTACACAATTAGTGGGTCAACAGAGAAAATGATTTACATTAATTGATTAACACTGAAGCACCTTGCCAAAAATCCAGTAAATTCAAATTTTAGCTACGGAAAATGTCCCTTTCTTTCCATTTTCTATAAATGAAAACGAAAAGCTGTGTCCCATGTCAGGGGCCGCATCCTTCGGAGCCTTTAATTGAAGACCGTTTGCGTCACAACGGCGCAACACGGCTGCCCTGGAGGCTCCTCCAACGTGGCCAAACAAATGCGTCCTTCCAATCCAGAGCAAGGAAGGATCTATGGGGCCGGTGTAGACCACGTCTACGGAGTTGGGAGGTGGCCCCTGAATTGGGGCAGTGCTAATATGAGTGTAAGAAGATGTCTGATTATCAATTAACTGATACACACACACACACATATATATATATACATATACACACACATTTATATATATATACATATGAAAATTGAATTCCCATGATCGTTTTATTGACCGAGTATTTAATAGCTGTGGCAAAAGGAACAGATCAGAATAGATTTCTATATTATTAGCTTTTTTTTTTTTTTTTTTACAGTATAATGTCCTCAGCTCTGACTCAGCTCAGGTTTTTGTGACCCAGTCATTTTAGACCAGCAAAAGGGAGTGACAGAGGTTTACTGGTGGCAGCGAGTCTATCTGGGAGAGAATAAAGAAATGAAATGCAGCCAAGAAAAAGGCTCAAAACAATCCCCCAGCAGCAGCAGTGGCAGTGGTAACAACAGCAGCTGCCTATTATTTTCCCTTCCCCCCATGGCCTCTGTTGCCATATCCCAGTAACGGGAGATGGGTGTTGCTCACCGGCTGCGTGCCTAATTGAGAGGAAAACAAACTGGTTGCTACAGATAATGGGAAAGGTGAGGGGGAAATACCATTAATAGCCAGTGATCCTTTTTAAATAATTACCAGTGTCTACCGTGTCACGTTACCAGCAGCGTTGCAGTGATTGATGTCCCAGCTATTATGGGAGTTAAGACAAACCTGCTAATATAAAGAGAAATCCATCTCATTTATTATAGTGTGTGATAAATGCTCTTTGAGTGAATACTACAGTTTGCGGTGCTTCAACAACAACAGTGTTGCGTAATGTTTTATGTAGGCTGAACAGCAAACATGATGAGCAATACTAAACATGCATAAATTATGGTAAAAATAACGATACCGAGCACATTAGGACCGCAAGTACAATATTTATCTTTGTATAGCAGACATGCAGGTCTTCAGGCACAGTTAGCACATGAAATTACCCTAATGGTGCTCTCTTACGCTTTGATTTCCAACATACAGGGACGCATGAACGCTGCTTTCAAGGTCACAGGAAGCATTTCCCTAAGCCAACAGCACATGATAAATGATAAACATACTGTAGATGGTCCGTGCCATACTTCTTAATAGGGGGGCACTCAACATATCTGCAGTTATAATGAAACATTCAGTAGCTGGGAGTATGAATACTGCATGTCATTAATGACAAAGAAGTAAGGGGGTCAGGAGCCGATGTATCGCTTTTTGTGCCTGTGTGTGTTTGTGTGTGTGTGTGTGTCCATGCTGGTATGTTTGTGTCTGCCTGTGCGTGTAATCCAGGGGTTTTTGTCAGTGGGGATGCTCCTGCTGTTTGTTAGTCCCTCACAGTCTGTAATGCTTCAGTTATCCTGTTGTTCGCCAGTTCTACTGTACCTGCAATTAAATTTCCAAAGTCAGAGGAGCTTAGCTAATTACTCCCAGCAAATGGCCCCTCTTTTCCGAAGCAAATAATACCGCAATATGCTCTAATAGTGCAGGAAGCCATAACACGGGCTTGGTGAATCTCACGCTGTCAATCAATACGAAATTGGATTTGCAACATAATGTTATGTCAGCTATTTCTGTGCATTCATTTGATAGATAAAAGTGTAATCAAGCTAATGCAATGCTCTCGGTAGAATAGTTTAGCGGCGCAAGTTAAAATGAAGCCAGTTTTTCATTTTTGCTCTGCTGAGCAGGACCCAACAAGTCTCAACATTTCTCATGTATGATACTGACGAGTGGTTGACAAGGCCGAGGCCAGGCAGCTTGCCTGCACGCCCATGAGGATGAGGCATTTTTCTAATACAAATCACCCTAGAAATTTCACCTTGGAATATTATTAAGTGTAATGTAAATTCTCTACATTTTGACGTATATTTGCATATCCTCGTATGGTGTGCTGTCAGTGGCGTCAGCGGGCGGTGGTAGTGGTGCAGCACAGAGGGGCTTCAGTATTTGCTCAGGTTGGCAGACAACTATTGCTATAATTATATTAGGACATCTGCAAGGCCACTGTCGGCCCTATAAACATCACCTGCGGAATACAAGGCCTTCTCAACCACCCGTTGCACGCTTGTGTGACTCTATAAATTACTGCAGAGTTAAAGCCATCTCAGAAAGGTTTCCATCAATGGCAATTCATACAAGATAAATGGTTATGAAGCAGAAAAAGAGGTTAGCGGATAACAACCGAAACAAATACAGTGAATATTAGAAATACAGCCTTAAAATTCATAATGTGCGCTCAAGGAAATGTTAAAACTAGTAATTTTCATTCAATATTTCATGTAAAGATTGATCAGAGATGGGTCAAAGGGGTGAGTGGTAGAGTGACGCAAAGTTTATTGACGAAACAGAAAAAGAAACTTGCCCGACAGCATTTTTAAGAGAAAATAACGTCAGCAGCAACAAACAGTTACAGGTTTGTGCAGTGTGTGAATTATATATTAAGTCAGGCAGCAGAGGAAACACAGATGCTCTACTGTATGTCTAGAATATTCAGTGTACACCTGGCAGATGGAGGGGTTACTCTATAAGCACATGAGTCACTTCAAGTGTTCATGAAGATTAAGAATGCCGCTCGCTGTTTACCCATTAGCCACAGAGCTGAGGTGCAGAGTATGAATGCTGTGGTTGGTGGGGTTTTTCTTTTAAATTAAAAACAAAACCTAATTACATTTATGAGAGACGACATTAACCCGAAACCAAAATATGATCACTGAACGTGCTAAAGCAAGATTAGATGCAATTTTAGTTTTATTTTTATCATCCCGTGCTCGGGACATTTCCTTGACATGCTGCAATTTATCACATCTCTCACATCACTTTTCCTGAACACCGTATTCCTCTTAGAGTCATAAAATTTTCACATTTTTTATCTTTTACTTCTGGAGGTAAAGTGCACTCGGTGTGTCATCCGTGTGATCCGAATCACTGTGACAGAAGCCTTTATTGCCTGGCCACGTTTACGCTACATGTACAGAGTGTGGGTCCTCTGCAAAGAAAAATAAGTAATTTTTCGTTTCCATTTATTTCGACCTGCGGTGGAGCCGCAGCAACACAGGCACTATAGGACAGCTCATTCATTTGACATGAAAGCTGATGATTACTAAGGACAGCTAGAGTGGTGACAACAAAGGCAGAGGAAATCCAGAGAAGATAGAGTTGGATTGATCCACCTTGGAACGAACAAATAGCCCTGTCACAGAATAGAATGGTATCCTTTATCACACATTGCCCATCAAGAAAAAAAACAGACTTTTATACTAATGTGATGTATAAATTAAACACTATTGAGTGCAACCCTAATAAGAGAAATTTCCATATATGGAAAGTATGGGAAGGTGGTTTTTATGCAAGCCCACCGACAGGTTAGTCCAGCTCAGTGGTAGTCGTGCTTTAAAAAGGGGTTTCCAGGAACATATCTGAACTGAAACAAATTGCTCAGAGCAGTAAGATTCATCACTGTCAGACTTTCATTTTTTGCCACACTTGTATAGGTCATGATGAGCCACCTAAAAGAGGAATTCTCTGAAAATATTGCACACTTATTTTAAAACCACCTGACATTTGAAAAGGTTAAGCTCCCCTGGAAAGGGCAAGCTAATTAAATAATTTCTTCTCAAAGAGAAAAGAAATCAGCTAATCACTGCGGAGACATGTCTGACAAATATTAGATCATCATTTAGAAGCACTTTGGTGGGAGCAGTGGCAGCATGTCAGGCTGATAGGTTAGCAGTAAAGAGAAGAAATACTGAAGGCCAATATTAGTCAAATGTATATTTATTTCTGCAGTATAACGATCAGTATTGAAATGGATTAAACTTTGGATTTCTACACATGAGGCAGTGTATGGAGCATCAGACTGCTTCACACACATACTATTACTATGGTATTGCTGTTACTATAATTATCGAAATGCCATAGTTTGGATAGTTGTTTCTTTTTTTACTCTCTCCAAAACCAAAAATGCAAGAGACAATTTTTTCTTCTTCTTGTTAACCATTTGTAAACAGGGCCAACCCTGCTTTGGTGAATCTGCTTTTCACTGTAAACTGCCCTGTGCACGAATGAAAAGTTTGACAAATTTCAACAATAATTTGAACTTGCTATAACCATGCATTGTCTTTTTTTTTTTTTTTTTTTTTTAAAGAGTTCCCGTCTTCAAGATTTTGTAGATCATCCCATCAGCTCCAGATGATCTAAATGGAGAGGTAGGATCTTACATAATAATCCCATCACTGATAAAAAAAAATAAAAAACACACCCCCACAATGCAGTGAAGTGACAGGCTCAAGAGGTGTTTTCGGCTGATTGCTTGGATATTAAACATTAGTTCTTGACAAAATGAAAAAAACTCATCACACGTAACAATGTGTCCCTGTGCCCTCTACACAGACACCCACACAAACAAACCCTGCTAATCATGGCCTCCGAGACACGGCCCACATTAAAACCTCCCCTCTAACTCTCAAACATGCAGCATTATTACAGTAAATTGGGATATTTTCATATTGCCTCTTTCTCGGTGCGTTTAATCCCTGACAGAAATACATGTCGCTGCTGTCTGGACAAGAGCAACCAGCGACCAGCCGCAGATACAGTGATTCATCAGGATCCTCATGTAGGAACACCATCTTGATAATTTCACAGAGACTTTGTGTCCGAGCCTTTGCATAAAAGAAAACATTAGCGTGATTAGGATCAGAGCAGGGGGCGATAATGCTGTGTGCAGTCAGTGCGATTTCAGATTTGACACAGCAGGTTATGATACAAGACTGTATCAGACAGGATGGAATGGATGGATGAGGGCTGTGGACTAATGCAGAGTGACACTCGCTCTCTTGGCGACTCCACTAATGGCCTTCAGATAGATACACAAAACTGGGCGGTGTGAAGGGCACTGGGTTACCGGTTCATTCAACCTCCTCCCCATCTCGTCAAATGTATTCTATTATTCTAGTACTAACATTTAGATACCAAGGACAGGGATAATACCTCTGTTATTCAAAACAAAACCATTTTTCGTGTGGCTAAGGGCAGCATAGTTCCTTTCATTTCTGGTGTGTGAGTACTCTGACTGTTCCAGATCTGAAAAACATCATATTTCCAGTAAACCTTGCCTCACAACAAGAAGATTTTGGGTTTGAATCCCGGTTCGAACCAACCAGGGCCTTTCTGTATGGAGTTTGCATGTTCCCCCAGTGTATGCGTGGGTTCTCTCCAGTTACTCCGGCTTCCTCCCACAGACCAAAGACATGCAGAATGGGGTTAGACTGGAGACTCTAAATTGATCGTAGGTGTTAATGTGAGAGTGAATGGCCATTTGTCTCTGTATGTTGTCCTGCGATAGGCTGGCGACCTGTCCAGGGTGTATCCGCCTCTCGCCCAATGCCAGCCCTGGGCCCTTAAATGGATAAAGCGGTAGATGATGGATGGATGAATGGCATTCTCCCTGTTTACCACCAATAGGACATATTTTCTTATTTTTAAATGAAGCTGTAACTGCAGAAGAAATACAGCTTATACCAAAAGGACTGGCGAAAACGACAAGTGCCCAGGGCCTGATGGCTACACCGCAGGATGGGGAAAAAAAATCTATTCATCCACATGAGTGTTTACCACTGCCACCGGAGAAAGAGGAACTAACACTAATAGGGTACAAGGCAGAAAGTATCCACTCATTTTTTAAACTTGAACTTGTCTCTTCAATTAATTATATTCCGCAGCAGCATCTGGTGAAGACCCGATCTTTGCCGCACCCGATGGATGCAGACAATATGTTTGACCAAGTGGAATGATCTATTTTGTGCTCCAAGAATTCAAATTGGGAAAATGTTTTTGCAAGGTTGTCTACTCTCACCTCTCATATTTGCACTCGCGATTGAACCTCTTACCAATAATATATGAACTGAATATTTCATTACTGGTTAGGACATAGATACAAAATAAAACAGGATTTTTCTATGTGTGGATGATCCATTATTATTTATATGAGAAACCCAGGAGTGTGCCCTCTGTGGATATTAGAGAAATTACTGTTTTTGACATTTTGTCTCGAAACCATATTAACTGGAGTGAGTAAGAGTGAGATGTCAGATTGCATGACCCAGATATATCAAACACATTTCCATTCAGTGAAGTGACTCCTAATGAATTCACCTGTGAAGGAACTGGCTGACAAATACAAACTCTTCTTCAGATACCTTCAGATTAGAGACTATCCTGAAAAATACATATTGTTTCATAAAACTATAACTGAATCTAAACTTAACATGAATCTGTTGTCAAACATTTGCCATATTTTCCTCACCTGGTATCCATCCTTTATACAGCCTTGAAGGATGAAAAGTTGGACCCTTTCATAAAAAAAAAATATCATTCAGATTGCTAGATACTGTCCAATGTAAATCTAAGATAAATCAATGGGCCCTCTGTTCCTTCTCTATGATTAGTGCCAATCAAATTACCTTGGTACACTGTTGTACAATGTGTCCTAAGATTCTGGATTCAGATATATTGGTGCAACATTTTCCATATCAAATCTTGATTCAATAATTTAGCCTGAGCCTCAAACTATTATCTTTAATAGCTCAGAGACATTAAATAACCATTGGCTCACAAATATTCTTGTAAATTCAATAATGACTAATGTATACTAAAATCCACTCTTTCAAAAAAAGTTAAAAAGGAGAAAACTCTGAGTTATTTTGAGCATTCCCCGCACAAACACAGGCACACAGGCACACACGCACACACACACACTGTGAACTACGGTACATAACTTTAATAAAAGGTAGGTGTTTAACCAAGTGACAGAGTTCATTTATCACTTTGCAGACTGCTGGTGGTTGACTATTTGCAGCACAGGAGTAGAGTGTGTGTGTGTGTGTGTGTGTGTGTGTGTGTGTGTGTGTGTGTGTGTGTGTGTGTGTGTGTGTGTGTGTGTGTGCGTGCGTGCGTGCGTGCATCATGCGTGCGTGCGTGCATGTGTGCGTGTTTGTTCGTGTGCATCTGTGCATTTCCAGGAAAAAGTGCTGGAGGTTTGGATGCTATGAACACAAACTCTATTCTGCAGAAAGAAAGAAAGGATCAAATGCTTTTACCAGTGGCCATAACCTGCAGCCATGTGCCAGTAAATATGAGAAAATACAATTGAGTTCATTATTGAGTGTGATTCATTAAATTCAGAAGTCACATAACATTACTGTGTGAACTGTATAGGCATCTTTCTTGTTTAGATTTTTTTAGTTGTCTCCTGTTTGTCTATCTTTATTAGTTATTATGTTGTATCTATGTCGAGAAACAAACAGCACCATCACTGAGAGACTCACTGTACTGTACAGTATTAAGACGTTATATAATCTGCCCATGCAGTGTCCCTGAGCACCAATGAGGCTGCTGTTGCAACTTCATAGTGGGTACATGCCTACAGAAAAAGTCCTGGAATTTAACGCAGACACTCTCAGCTCTGCTCTCTGATGTCGAGAGACGTTGAGAAGGTTGAAGGCTGCTTCCAGCTGCAAGTGACATTAATGCTTATATGTATGTTGTAGTAGTAACTTTTCTGAAATAATAAAGAAAAAAACCTTAAACATGCAGTACCAAGATCAAACAACTACCAACAGATGTTCTGCAAAGAAATTACTGTTGAATGTCAATTGGATCGAACTTTTTATAAAAATTCATGCTGCTGTGAAGTTGTGATAAATGTCAAAGGCATCCATTCATTGTAATGTGAAATGCTCATTTCACTGATTTAGCTCCACACCAGGTCAGGTATCTTGTTAAATACAACGTGAATCTAAATCATTACATCCCCTGGGGATCTCTGATGACATTTTTTTCCCTGTGGGTTCCATGAATCAAGGATCCCCCTTCACATGCACACGTTTCATACAGAATATGGTAAAAACTGTTAAATAGGACATTTCTGTCTATGCTGTTGCTTTTTTCAGGGCTGTCTAAGGCTTTTCTTCTCCGTTTGCTATAAATACACAGCTTGCAACAGAACAAAAAAATCGGTCTATCTAGATGAAATCTGAAACAGGTAGAGCAGAATATACTGGCAATTACCTTTCAGTCACAAGCATCCACAGAGATGCACCACCGTGTGTTTACAGTATTTATACCATGAAATCATGTGGAAAAATGGCAAAGATAAGTCTACAAGGCATGAAGGACTTTTCTATAAATCTATAGTCAAATAATCAGTGTCACAGTTTTTTTTTCTTCCTTTTTTAGCTTGTTGGTTGCTTTTCTACACCGAGACACACAATACAAGTAATGTCACATCCATCACTAATACTATACAATAAACACTGTAAATGTAAATGAACATTGTGGCATTCAGGTCAAGCAAAACACCGGATCACCTTTGAGACAGTGTTTGATATCAAAAAGCTTACAATTATTTTAAACTGTTACAGTAGGATAATAAGAAAACCGAATACAACTGTGTTTTTGTTTACGCCATTACACAAAAAGGCAAGTCAGAGCCAACAATGTGCTTCTGCATCCGATTCCAGCAGCTACTGCCAAAACAAAATCTACACATACTCACGAGCAGTGTTATATGTGCAAACATTGGCCGTCATTTACATTGTTCTTGCCTTAACACAGCTAATAAGTAATAAAAATTGTATGAATAGGTGGCTGTGCCAGTAGCTGCTGCTACAGAGTTTTGTCTAAAAAATGAACTTACATTAACACAACAGCTTTAATCTCATGTGGTAACTTGTCAGGCCGCTGCAATAATCGGTAATGGGGTTTTTTACTGAGCTCTGAGGGCAGAGTGAAAACACCAATGTACTATAAAGTTATAATTTTTTTCTACACGGGCCCCAATTGCGACGCCTTTGTTATTCCACAGAATTACCACAAACCACATGACGAGTCAGCTACAGCTGTGTACTGAAATAATATAGGACTCTAAATGACCAGATTTAAGGCCATTAAATCAGTAGGTGAAAAGCTACATTTTCAGTTAAAGGCAGGAAAAAGGACAAATGTTTGTCGTCTTAAAATAACCAGTCACAATGGAGCTTTTGTCTTTCTATAGTAACAAATACAGAAATATAATGTAACCCTTTTGCACACATTGGGAGGATAGGTCAAGAAAAACACACATTGTGTTTGCATAACTAAACTAGAGAAAGGTCCTGATAGAAGCATGATAGTCTGATAATGATAAACAAAATAAATCCACGGGGCAAAAAATTTAAAGTAACATTATGGAAACTTATTACATTAAACTGAGAATATTGGAGCTCCAACGTCCTCCTGATTAAATGACTAAATACAGTTTTGCTCTTACCGTGAAATCTGTAAACCATCCTTTTCTATGAATTTTAAATAAACTTTTAAAATGGCGATTGGCAGAGTAGCACCTGCATCATCGGGCCGGGCTCCCCCCATGAGGTTTCACACAGTTGAGACTGTGTCCACTGGGGCCTCTGTGTCTTCAGGACATCACAGCTCATTGACAATAGCTTGTCTAAATTTAACAGCCTCCGTTCCCCGGCCACTGATCCCTCTTCTTGCAACCCTTCTCAGCATGTTATGTTCTGTTCGGGTCTGTCACCCTAAGCTGCTGTGAACATGGTGAATGAGTAAAGACAAGGCAATAGCGCAGACACACTGCAACCTTCAATACAGATTGCACTGGGCTTTGAGTCAAGGAAATGTTGAAATCACATTTCATTTGTGCAATAAAGAAAGTCTCAGAGCTGCCCTTATGTGTTCATTAAACGTAGTATGATTTAGTGAGGAAATGGGAAGTTTGTTTAAAGCAGATATTTTGTTGGTTATTTTTTCCAGAGATTTGTTCGAAGGAAAATGAGGGCAAACTTTTACATTATCATTAGCTAAGAAAGTGTGTTCCAATTGTCTTCTTTTTCCTGCCAGCTTCGTCCTTGTATGCCTGGGATTTTGCGATCAAGATTGTTTTCCATCATCACTCTTTACAGCTTCCTTCCTGATGAGGCAGAAGTAGTCATTTGGTATTGCGAGGAAACTGGTGCCTGTCATTGTTGAACTTGACAATTGTTTGTGTTTATCTTGCTGAAACATTTGTTTCTGCAAAGTTTCTGGTCATGTGGAAGAAAGCTTTACACTCAGTGAAGCAATCTTTAAATACTGGTGTTCCACTGTTCTGCAGAATTTGAGAGACCTTGCAGACTTCAGGCTGCATGAGGACAGATAAGAAACTTTTTAGGTCTACATGAGCGCAACAAAGTTTGTCCAATGAATTGGTGTGTTTCTTGTTGCTTTTTTGTGGGGTTTTTTTTAGCATTTCTTTAACGATTTTGCACATTTATGCTGTCATTGTCCTCTGAAAGTCCAAATTACAAACATTGAAATGGGACCTCAGCCTTTATGCATGAAAGTAAGTCCTGGAGTTGACGTCACAAAATAAGATAATTTGTCATTGGGTAAATTCTTAAACACTGTACATGTAGTCATAAAATGATAATACAAATGTTTGTTTAAAACCCCCTTGTTCAAACACATGGTTTATTTATTGGTTGAGGGCTTCAGTTTATTATTATTGCTCACATTATTGTTTTGGCGACTCCCATTTTTAGATTTTACTGGTGGCCTCCGTATTTATCGCTCATTTGTCGGAATCGGGGTCTGGTCCTGATCCAAGAGTCAAAATGTGGGGTGTGGCTACCAGCCTATTTAAAGCTAAGCTAAGTTCCAAAAAAAGTGAAGATGACAACACAGCATTCTGCGACTTTCAATCCAAAAAAGAAAACAGTTCATGGGCCTATTACAGGCGGGCCTCAGCTGTAGTGAAGTCGCGCTGTGAAAGCTGATTGTGTGAGCGAGAGAGAATCATCGGATCTGTCACTTGTAGGTCACGACTGGATCAGCCACGAGTCAGCTTGCAAACAGCTGGCAAACTGGTAGCGGCAGCTCCCAGACAAGATTCAAGTTATATCACAACAATGCTGTGTTGCTTGTCGTGATGCAAATAGAGGACAGACTCCCTAAAATGGCCCACCTCATATTAGCGTTCCCAAATCATCAGAAGAACCTCCCACGCAATGGACCGCAAATTATGCAGTGACTGATAACCCAAGTGCTATGAAACATACAGTACAGACATGTTCAGTTCCATTGTCATTCATTGTTTTTATTTAAATTTTTGGATGAAATTTGAAAACTCTCTCAAAAGTTCTTAACTGGGACAGATTATGACATCCCCCTTCTTGTTGCATGTTCAAAATTTTATTTTTATTTGTTGCAGCATGTTCATGCGCTGTTAAAATTTGGTAGAACAGGGTTAACTAAGAAAACAGGTTTTTGGCATATATTTGACAAAGGGTATGACACAAACCTTGCATATCCTCTTATTAACTGGGCTTTGAATTTGCTAAAAAATACAAATAACCTTTGAACGGCATTTTGATCAGTTTTGGTCACAACCGCATAATATGATGGTGCTTCCTTTGACAGACCTGTCTTGAGCAACAGCAGATGAGGGTGTAACAAACAGTTACTTTTTATCCATGTCCACAAGTTTAAAACCGCTATACTGTGTGAATCTAGACAGTGCTGTTAAAAGGATTTCCTCTCTAATTCCTGTTTGAAATGAAAAATAGAAAGTCAACTTAGCAACCAAAATGTGTGGAGCAAATTTACATTTCCTGGATGTGAATCATGAAAAAAACAATCAGTGCTCAGCAGCAAAGTGTATTTTCCTGCTGGTTATTTCTGGCCATCCAGCAAGAACTGCGTTATATGTTGTGTCTACCTGCACTGAATAGATTTTTAGACACTGAAAAGCTAAAGTAGAGAGTAGATATGTTGAATGGGGATTAAGACAAAGAGAGGCTATCTCTCATTCTGCCACTACTTGTTGTAGCACTAGTGTGACTAACAGCAGGGCTGAATATCTTTTGTCGGTAAATGAGAGTTTAATATGTTGCACCATGGAGATGGGACGTAGAGTGTGTGGCCCCAGCTGTTTTCTTTCATCAGTGCCTTGCCTTGTCACAGGCCGCACCACATGAGCCCACTCTCATCTTCAGCAACAGGAGTCTGAAAGAGCACAAACCTGAGACCTTTTTATCGCTGCCCGATTTGCTATCTGTTGTACATTCATCAAGGTTGCTGGACTCAAAGTTACCTAAAGGTATAAATCTCCATTAATACTCTCAGAGATGGAAAAGGTAATTTGCTCTCAAAATTAATGACTTTAATTTATTCCCAGCCGTCATATGATGAACGCATGCACGCACAGGGTTGTTTCAGTTTTAGAAGATTTGAGAAAACACTGTTTGGCTTTGGCTTATTTTAGAGTTACCTGTAGAGTTTTTTTTTTTTTTAAACCAACCATGCCATGGAATTATTGTAGATAGTTACAATTTTTATGACAATCATGATCATTATTTGACCATCAGACCCTTAGCCTAAAATGATCACCCTCATTCAACAGTATGAAAAACAACATTCCCAAGAACCATTTTTGTAGCCCGTGGCAGCGACAGTCCTTACAGTCCTTCAAAAAAAGAATTGTTCTGGGTTGCGGGTTGAGGGTACTATGTGAACTGTATTTGTATAAGGGACTGCGTTGAGAAAAGAACCTGAAGAGAGAAGCAGTGTCATTAACACTCAAGTGAGGTTTTCATAGCTGTAAAGCCTCTTACAAACGGAGTCATCAGATAAAGTAGAAGACATATCAAATGGGGCTGACTAGGTTTCTTTGAACTTGATGATGAAAGGTCTAAGAAGAGACACATTTTCTTTGATGGATTATATAATGATAATTATGGACGTCGGAGTTGATCACGAACATCCATATTTTTTAATCACAGCTTAAACACTTTGTGCATTACAATGTCCGCTGATACCAGGGGGCATATACCGTATTCCGAATCTGGTGTCAGAAAAATTTGTCTTTTATCCTCTGGAAAACCATGCACCACAGTGCTTATGTGCTTAGAGTGGGATGAAAAAAATGTATAAAGCCTTAACAAAACACTGTAGCATTATTTGATTGCAAACATAGACAACTCAGTAGCGATGTGTGGTATGTTTGAAGTTTGATCTGTGATAACATTTACAGATCAGCCTACATGAGGAACATATGGTGATATATGACACAACCAGAGCTTTTTTTATAAAGCAGTATACATATGCACTTTCACATTCACTTTTTTTAACTAAAGGCCTCTTGTTTGTTAGATAGAGGGTTATGCACTAACCCACCATATATTTAAATAATGATATTGTCCCTGAGCTTTTCCAAGTGGTCAAAAGGCAAAGTTAACAGCCTTTATGTTGGACCCAAATTGCGATGCAAGATAACTTCAGCAAAACTCACCTCAAATAAGGACATGCTTTACCATGCTCAGAGAGTGACATCATTGTTGAATTTGAACCAAGTTTGAGCCGGTCCAACTTCTGAAATGTATTCCTGCCATTTCCTCAGGGACGTGGAACACAAAAGGGCCCCGTGAAGAAAATTAACATTTTCACAGTTCGTTGAGCTCATTTAAATGAATCAAAAGATGCAACTGACTCATTTTCATATAGTATGGCAATGCTGATGCCAAGCACTGCTCAGCATTTGCCCCTACTTTACATTGTCATGGTTAATGTGGTTCCAGTGGTTTTTTGTGTTTTTTTTAGAATGTGTTTTGGCTTCAGATTTAGATCTACCGATTTTAAATGCTGAGATCTCAACAAAAAATTTAACAAATTGCCAGAAGGCCCTTTTCTCAATAAAAACATTTGCCATTCATGAGAAGTAGTTAATTATCATTTTGGTGACTTCTGTTTATTTTGAAAATCATCCCCAGCAATCAAAAGTCCTTTGACTGCGCTGGAAAAGAAGCTGCTTTTGTAATTCTGTTCGAGATTTCTGTCGGCGTCTGATTTACAGCGAATTTGGGGTATTTTGAATAGTCTCGGAATATTGCCAACAAACCAATCCAATTGAAAAGTTATTTCCCTTGGAGGACCATTTATTTAGTCAAGGCCGGAGTAGTTTAGCGGGATGGCTTTCATTTCACGGTTCATACTCTCAATGTGATTAATAAGTAAAATGCTGTTGAAGAGAGAGAAACGCCGTCATTCAATCCTATCCGCCTGGAATGGTAGAGGACAGAATATCCCATGGCATTAGGAGCTGTTGTCAATCACTGGATGGGATATCAGGCATATTTGGATCTAGTCTGACAAGTCCCAATCTGTTTGGAATGTGTAATAAGATAAATAGTTCCTGAAGTTAGATGTATCAGATTCACATTAGTGTAACACTGTGAATCAGGGCTGCAATCACAGCAACCATACTGGATAATCTGTAGAATTTTTGTACTTTTGGATTTTGCTTTTATTTTAAATTTGATGATGAATTAACTTGAGGTGCGACACGTGTTAATTGATTTGGAAATAAACCAGTGGTTCCTCGTAGAACTAATTTAGTTTGCTCATTCTTTCTGTTTACCTCATTAATTATGCAGTACCATAACCACTCCATACGGTGAATGCAATACTGTACATAAGCAAAAGAAGAAAAGGTTTAAAAACATCCAGTAAATGTAACATCAGTTGTTCGTTGTTCTTATCACTGCAGTCAGACTGAGCCCCCCCCCCATTTTCCTCAGCAGGGGGGCCTGAAACTTCTCCGTAATGATGGATTCATTGGAAAGACGCATCTAGCTGTAGAAACACTGTAGTACTTATTCCCGGCCTATATGTGGCGCTGTTTTCTGCAACAGAACTCAACAACAAAGAAGAAGAAGAGGCAGAGCATACAAATACTCGTAGAAGAAGAAGCAGAACAACAACAACAGTACAAAGATGTTGAGTGAGAAGGGAAAAGTAGACTCCTTTGTTTGGTCCGATTCTGAGTGCGAACTGCTGTTGCGACCTATGGTTGGCTCGCTGAGTGGCGAGTTCTGTGCTCCGTGGCTGTGCGTGTGTGGCGTGCAGCGGGGGCCGGAGCTCGCACTTTGCCAGTTCTACTTGCTCTGTGATCTCAGTGAGGAATTCTCACTCTGAGCCGCGTGACAACTGTTTGGTTTCTCCCCTCTCCCCGGCCCTATGGAGTGACCGAGCAATAGTATATATTGCCCTAGCGACACAAGAAGAGTCAGCATCTGATGCAGCACCGTCACAAGCCTGCAGTCCGCCATTGTTGTTGTTGGAGAAGCTGCGGGCGAGGGGCGAGGGGTGGGGTGGGTCGATGACATCATCGTATGCGTATCTGGCGTTCACACTAACTCAAATACACAAACGCAGGGGTGAGAATTAACTTCTCGACCCTGGGACCTGGATTGAAAAGAGTGTGTTTTCCGGCAGCGACGGGAGGCGCATACGTGCAAGAATTTCCGCGTAACAAATTCGCATTTGTGAAGACAGGGCCAGAAGCTGATGCAAACTATAAAACTCCTTCAGATTTGCTTTACTGGAAACAACTTGAACTCTCTAAAACATATTCCTCATTTGGTGGCTGGGTGTCAGTGGGGAAGAGGACCGTTTAACATGTCGCTCCAGTGTCTCTGAAAAGCTTTCAAATGGATCTGGTCACTGTGAAGGCTAAAGCATCTGATGCACAAAATGTTCACCATCTCATCAGAGCATTAAGTGGTGTGACCTCTGGCGACCAGTATGAAAGCATTTATTGTTTCTCCACTCATTCATTGAGACTATTCCTTTGATTTGTCACCTCTTTCTATGTGCACTCATTGTAATTTATACATTACATAAAATGGCATGTCCTTGCATTTACACAGTCATCTTTCACAAGCTGGAGATGTACACACACACACACACACACACACACACACACACACACAAGTCCAAAATGCATACAAATAAAACAAAATAACCATTATCTGGCAACATTAATGAAAGTGATTAAAAAAAAATCCTGGATTCACCCCTTTGTCCGGATCCGCTCCAGTATTTAATGGGTTCTTTTTTGGCCCATGTTCCATCGTTCCACCAAGTTTCGTGGAAATCAGTTTAGGAGTTTTTGTGTAATCCCACTGACAAATAAACAAACAAAGCTTCATGATGTTGAATGCAATGTGATGGATGAATCATCAGTATGGGCACAAAAACAAACTCATCAAAGATTTGAACTAAACTGAGAACACAACACTGTTCATGTTAACAGTTAAAACACACTGATCACATTATTGAATGGCTGTAGCTTCGTGTGCATCGAGCAAATTAAATGATGAATGAGAACCGGCACAAAAAACTGCCAACGCCGCAGAAGTGGACGTCACCACTCACCGATGGTAAGCTTGGCACAACCTCCCTCAATAGTAACAAAATATTCAATTAGCAGATGTGGCAGCAGGAACAAAAAGCACTTCAAACTAATTTGGCGAAGATCATTTATAGTTTAGATTTTATCCAAGAAAATCTTTCATTTGGTGCTGTTGATAACATGTATGTGACAAACATCATCACACACTTTTATACTTTCTGGTTATTATGTATCCGATTTGTTTAATCGTACAACAGGGCAGGACATTCACAGGTATTTGCAGATGCATACTCGATGATACTTCAGCTGCAAAGCTTACGTGATTATTCAGAGTTTCCTATATTTTGCACCTCTGGTCATGCAAAGTGCTTATCATAAGCAAGATACAGGAGGAGTTCAGCTGAAAGCGCCACATACTCCCTATGGGAATTTATGCATGATTAATACCGCCTGTGTGTATACAGTACATTCACTGTGTAACCAGTCTACCATGACTCACACAGCCCTTGGCAAATGGGACAATATCCATATTATTTCTGAGGAGTGTGTTGGTGCCATCTTCTGCTTTGTCGTTTTAAATGGAGCACGATCACCTGTCATTTTGATTAAGTAAGCTCTTGAAAGATTCTCTGGTGTTATTAACTTCAATTTCCATCTTTTCCCCCCCATAGATACTCAAACACTGAGGCTAGATGTAGAAGAGGGAAAAAACACCGTGATCCGTTTTGAAGTCTGGTCTCTAATGACTTGTCTCTCTCTGGATGCTTGGCAATGTTTTAAAAATTGCACCATCGCACACTTTCCTGGCTGAAAGAGGGAAATATGTACTGAAAGTTAGTAAAAAGTGGGGTATAGTAATACTTTATTTGTGTGCGTGTGCCTTCGCATATGTGTGTGTGTGAGTGAGAGAGAGAGAGACAGAGAGACACAGAGAGAGAGACAGAGAGAGAGAGAGAGAGAGACAGAGAGAGAGAGAGAGAGAGACAGAGAGAGAGAGAGAGAGAGACACTGTAGCTGAATAGGAATGCCAGATTCAGGGACTTTGTGCAAATGTCAGCAGGCCTCCCAGCACCTCCCTAGCAGTCTAACTGGAAATGGCACTCAGACGCTGCTGACCATATGGCTCTTGTAATTAATCGTGCCTATTAATTTTTGGCTCTTCCTCAAAAGTCTGCACAGTCACTTATGTAATACAAGAGTCCTGTGAGCAAGCACTTCCTCTAGCCCCTCATAATGAACGTTGGAATACGAATGGAAGATCGTGTGGTGCTAAGGTTAACACCACAGCTGGAGTCTCATTCAGAAAAACTTAGGAGGTAATTTAGATCAGTCTAATTATTTTACACTGGACACTGTAATGGATGGGAGCCAAGTGCCATTGACTGCAGATTTGGGATTTTTCACATAATTACTATTGGACAGGGGAGCTTGTAAAAGTATTTGGCAAAATAGGTGTTTTTTGTAGTTTTAGTCTAATTAAAACAATACTACAATTCTCAGTCTGATTTAGTCTATAGCATTACATCATAATGTCCCTAGTGCCATGTACCAAAGTGGAGGGACCTAAAAGAGTTGTATAAAGCCTTTAGTGGCTCAAGGGGGAGCTGTGTCAAATCTGATAACGTGACTCAAATGCTGTCACGTGAGTCATTTACTCCTGGCACTGAAGACGAAGTAAACAAAACAAAAAATGTTTAAAAATCAGGCCAGTGTGTAGTGACCACACCAGACCTCTGTAGCCCACCCACTACTTAAGGGTTTATAGACTCATAGCATTACACACTGACAGTAGAGTTGCATTGTGCGTAAAGTAGGCACCAGGGTTTGATGAGTGCGATGCTGAATCAGTACCGTATTCTTTTAATGCAGAAAGTGGCTGGTACTATTCCATCTCTTAAAACAATATGATCTACAAAGGAACAACATTTAGGGACGAGATAGGTAGTAGAAATAGAAACATCAGTAGAAAAGTTAATAATACGTAAACATGTGATATAAACACAAGGAAATGTAAAATAGAATAGTATGTAAACCGACTATATAGTTTCAATACAGTGTACCAGCCTCATGGGTGATGTATTAACCATAGATGGAGCCAGAAGCAATGTCTGACTACTTTCTGGTGTTGGCTAGTTATTTGTCGAGACAAAACTGTAAAATGTGTTATGCACAAAGCAGAGATAATGCCAGCTTGGCTCGTAGCCTGTATGAAAACACATTGGTCTTGTTCGTCGTAGTGTTCTCTCAAAAATCTCCTTGTCTCACTGATAATAATCTCTAAACAAGATCCAAATCCACTATCAAAGTATGTGACAAGGTCACATTTCATAGATACAAGCACCTAGATCGGCACAGGGTCTGTGACATATCACAATATCAACATATAGTACGGTGCCTTCAGTGCTCTGCAAACTCAATTGTGAAACTGTTTATTAATAAAATAACCAAACATGGTTTAAATTGATCCAGCAATGTCAAAACTGTACCTAAAGATAAAAATTTGGTGGAAAAGTCCTGTCCACAAAGCTCATCAAAGTGGCCCAGACCACAGAGAAAGCTGCCACTTAACTGTATAGTGTAGTGCACGATTTCTGATAAATGTATATAGTCATGAAATATACCATCAAACCAATGTCTGAAGAAGAAAAAAAACGAGGCACTGAAGTGGCAACTAAATACAGCGATAGTTGCTTGCCTTGTGTCATCCCACATACTGTAGCTTGTGACATGCAACAATTCTGAGTACACATGGCCTTGATATAGCGAAAATACTCCAGAGTACAAGAGTTATCTATTATGCATTGTTTACCGCTCATCTGAAGCAATGTATCGACTAGAAAGGTGAAGAATGGCCCGGGGGCATTTACCAGCTGTTCATTTATAAAACAAAACGCATTCGCTTTAAATGCCTCAACTGCATTGAGCATACCTTTACTCAATTTTTTAACAGCTCCTTGTGACTATGAACAACATACATTTGAATTTTTCGGAGTGAGATAACCAAAGCAACACTGTATCTTTGAGATAACCTAAGAAAGTCATAGTGTGAGGACACTGATGCGTGTCCATGTAACAGTCAGTGACTCTCTTTCTGTAACTGTGTTATGTTTTTTTCTCTTTTTGTGCCACACATGTCACAGTTTTTAATAACTTCTTAAGCCCGGATATGACCTGTAATTGACGTGCACAGTTTGTCTACCTTGTTCAGCAAAAGCCCTAATTTGTATGCACTGAGCCGTCAAAGAGTCGGTGTCACCTGCTGTGTCGTAGGGCACCGCATTAATCGTCCTTGGCTGACTAAAGAGCTCGGATTATGACACTGTTTTTCCTCCTCCTCCCCCCAACCTGCCTCATAGGAATGCAAAGGTTGGCCTTTCAGAATATTAGTCCGACTATCTGCGCGCGGGGAGTCAGAGGGTGTCACTGGGGGAGCCTGAGGGGCTCCTGCTCGTCAGTTTTGGAGTCTCATCCTTCTGCTGCTCCCTCACCTTAACTCTGGGATTGATAAGTCCTCCTGCTGCTGCAGCTGCAGCTGCGCTGCTCTGGAGCGCTGCACACTGATAACAGACCAGCGAGACGTCAAGCTGTTATCTCCTTGATGCTGACATTCACCTCATATACTTGGTAACATGTGACCAAAAGGTACAGTGCTCTCACTGAGAAAAGCTGCAGGGAACCGAGGAGGCAAAAACAGTGAAGGAAGACGGTGTGTACTGACAATTGAACATGAAATGCAGTCAGAGGAACTATATGCACCTAAGCACAGATTTCTGTTTTTGACAAAGCCATATAAATAACACTACTACTACTCCCAATTCTACTTAGTTGTTGTTGTCTGCTGTTGTTGTCAGAAAGCGGTAAGCTGGTCTAGGAGGCGGTTTTATTAGAGTTATTTTGTAGAGAGGCAGCCTTAACTCAGGTATTATAGGTTATTTAAGGTAGGTTCAGCTTGTGTGACTTTGTGTGCTTTTAAGATATTTAGACTGAATGGCTGAGACTTTTTTTAATATTTTACATAAGTCCTGCGGACAGTTATGCATACACCTAAATTAAAGATGTAGTCAAACCAAGCTCTGCCAAAGAAACCGCAGTGAGCCTGCCCATGTCACCTTCAGACTCTATAGCCATCAGCCCTTTTTTGTTTGAAACATGACACAGGTTGGACCGAACCTTTTGAGAGACAGTGTGTTTTGAGACACTTCAGAATTAAATTAAGTTTTACATTAAAAAGACGTTTATACTCCATAAGCGTTGGCAATAAAAGGGGACGGATGTGTCTTATCTCTGCCTGTGCTCTCGCTTGCTTTTATTACAGAGGTAATTTGCATTTTAATTTGGAGCTTGAACCTGTGCTTAATAGAATTAAACTGAGAGACACATTGACATGGTTTTCTGACCCCTCCAAGGCCTGCAAGTACAGAGGGGGCAGACTCACTCGAGTTTTAGCGAGGCACAGGGTTGACCCCCATTGAGATAAGCCTTAAAGGTAAACACATGCTCCTTAAAACGCTATTATTACCATCATTTTCAAAAGACTCCCCGCAGCAGCAATACATTAACCTGTAAAATTGTGCGTTTATTGAGAAATCACCATTCAGCTAGATATTGTGATGTAGATCTCACCATAAATGATTGCCTCTTTGATGTAACAGAACGGACGACCTTGCACAGAAAGCAAAAGAGTATTGTCTTTTTCTCTTTACTGCACAGCAAGGTTGTGGTTTGTTGTGCCGTAATAACTCCCAGCTCTAGATCTGTGAAATTGGAAGTTGGCTTGTCAGAAAATTTGAATGTTTACAGCAGCTTTGAATTTCCTATTCAAGTCAATATTAGGTTAGGCAACGGGGGGAAATTGCTCGAGAGGGGGAAGTGCTATGGAGCATGAACAGCCTAGCCGTCGACCAAGGAGAACGAGAACCAGACAGAATGAAGTTTGGCGTTTTATAATTAGAGATGAGGAGCTGGAGCTGCAAACATGTATCTCAACCGGCACACGTCAGTGTCTTACACTCCAAGTACAATAGCAGGAGTGAGATGTAGTGTGAGATGCCCGCCTCAAATAATAACAGCACAACTCCACCATAGAAGGTGATTATTCATTTTATAATATGATCAGTTACACTGCTTTCAGTACTGGAGACTTGACTAAAAGAGGCCTTATTGCCTCAGATACTGAACTCGTCTTGGCTCTCTATAGGCCCCTTCTTCCTCCGTCTGTACCAGTGTGAGTCATCTAGACACAGACACGCGGATAAACACTGTGTTCTTTCAGTACTTGTCAGCATTGACCTTTAAGGTGGTTTTAATGAAGGTTTAATTGACACTGAAAAGACTGTTACCACAGAAATACAAAAAAGCTAGAAAAGGTCTAAATGAACATAATTTGCCCCAAAGGCAAATTAATGAGCTCTGAATAGATCATACAGACGCACAGTCAATTACCACATTTCATACAGCTTCGCTCAGCAATTCCAGTATATGGTGACACACTTAAAATGTCTAGCATACCCGTGAAACATAATGACTATAAGTGCTCAGCAATTTAATGGAAATAAACAGGACTTATTCAATATCGCATGACTGTAAAAATGTGACAAGCATTCTTTCACATTTAATAAACAGTGATATACAGCGTGTCCTCTTTTCGAACATAAAAGAAGACACTTGCTTTCCTTCCTTTATGCAGAAGCATCCATCACCATATGGGCACCGTGAAGAGTTGGATGAGTTGGCTCATTTCAGTTAATATGTCCCAATTTGCAAAACAAGGGTCACAGAGGGGCGGTAGTTATGTTAAAGGTGACATATTATGCTCATAATCAGGTTCATACTTTTAATACGTGAGGCTGTAGGGTTTAGCCAGCTCACAAAAAAAACACAGGGGGGTCTTTTTTGTTGTTTGTGGGCCTGCAGGCTCCACAAATAAACACATTTATGAGCACAAACACTGAAAAAGTGATTTTTGCATAATATGTCACCTTTAACTGGTTGCTCAGGTCAGTGGATTCCTTCATTAGGGGCTGCTGTCAGTAGCGGTGTGTCATAATTCTGCCCCTGTGAACTGTGAACTGTGAACTCTTAAAGGTCTTTTTTTCCCTTGTGGATGTTATTATTTATGTATGCTTAATTTTTTTTTTTTAAGTTAAGTTACCTTTTGTTATCCCGTGTTTGTTTGATCTTGAGTTTGTCATTTCCCATTTAATTTTGAAGTCACTTTCTGCGCGTGTCTTCACTTCCTGTTCCCGTGTCTAGTTTTTGTTACTTCTTTTTTCTCGTCTCCCGTGTGTTTCACCTGCATCCAATTATCCCGCTCCTCCTCGTGTATTTAGTCTCTGTGCTCCCAGTCCTCTGTGTCAGTTCATCAGTTTTGCTCAGCCTTGTTCAGAGATGTCTCCAGTACCACGTTATTTCCTGGTTCTGATTATCCTTGTGTTTTGGTTCCCTGTGTTTTTGCCTAGTGGATTATTTTTGTTGGACTTAATCATTTTTTTTTCTTCTAAGACTGTAAATCTCTTTAAATTCTCACTTCATTAAATCCCCCCCTTTTCCCCCCCTGCACTTTGCATTTGGGTCCTGCCCATCGCCACACCCATACGTAAGAGAATGTTCCGGGGCGAGCTGTGAACGCGCATGACTAGGAAAACCTCCAGCTGCATTCGTCATATGTGCAAGTCAAACTCAGGAAAATGTCCCAACTAAGTCAGTTCTTTTCGTAACCAGTGGAGTCTCCCTCTGATGGTCATTCGAGGGAGCACAAGGTTTAGCTGGTGACTACGTCCATTTTGATAAACAGTCTTTGGTCCAGACAAATTTTTGGGACATTTTCTGGAGTTCATTTCTGGAAACAGCTTATGCAAAATGTCAATTCTGTAGCCTCTTCCCATCACTGAAGGTTCATTCATCAGTTCACCTTCCATCTGAAACTGTGTTTACCATCAATATGACAGAGCCAACCTGTGCCAGCGACACTGACACATTGGGGATACAAAGCATACAATGAAATAAGCTGCTGTATTTCTCTGAAGAAAAGAAAAACACACACCATCTACTTGTTTTGTTATCTGCCTTATTTTTGGAATATAAATTAAACATTCAAAAGCCTTCAGTGTCTCTGCATTCATCTTCTTCTGACTGATTGACACTTTCATTAGGATAGACTGAGGTTTCCAGGGTGGCCACAGCTATTTCAAGCCTCCCCATGCTGCTTTCTGCACTACTGATAATTTTAGCAGTTATGATCTTTTTTCCAGCAAACTGGATACTGGGTATCACCGCAGTTCTGCCTCAGCAAAAACAATGACAATGTCTTTGTTTCCCTTCTGTGAAAAAAAGTGAATATTATAAAGAGAATCTTTATTATATTACTTTGTAGACATCTTTGATAAAGACCAAGAACATCTTTGCTATTAGCGCATAATACATTCTGTACTGCATGGTCTTATCTTTCCATTTTCCATGGTGTTGCCATGGATTGCCGAAGCACGCTTAAAGCTATAAGGCTGTTGCCACAAGAAAAGAGTGATTAGTCATAGCAGAGGTGTTGCAGCGGCATTGCGCTGATGGCATCACTGGGGAGATCCACAGTTAAATGCCTATTAATTCAGAGAGACAAACTGTGCAGTTCATTTGATCTTCTCCTCAGTCCATGAAATAAAGTGCTGTACTTAGTAACAGTGTTTGCTTGACACTTTAGCAAACAATTTGCTGACAAAAAACCCTCAAGTCTAAAATGAATGCAGCCTTACTTAGTTATCAGTGTTGCATTGAGGCAACTGTTTTATTAAGATATAGGCAAATAATTTACCCTGGATCAATATTTACATTTGGAACAGTACCATCCCAATTCTGCTATGAATTGCTTTAATGAATGAATGAACAATTTTGATCATTTGATGAGCAAAACAGCAAAATATTTGCTGCTTTGCTGCTCAAATGCGAGGAATTTCTATTTTTCTCAATTTCTCTGATTTTGAATTGAATACATTTATATAAGACCAAAAAATTGGGTGATGAATTAATCCACACAGTTTCACTGTACTTGCTCCACATGCATGAATTTAGACGTTCATGACTGTTGGTAAATGGACCTACAAAAACAATCATATTCATTGTCCAATCCCATCAGGGGGAGGTGACATTGATCTGCAATGTTTTCAAACGAATGTTCAAAGAAAAAAAAATGAGGAGAATGGATGTTTCAATGAAGACAAAACCAAGCCATTCATCACACCAGTGATCTTGACAGTATACACGATATTTTAAATTAACTAAGGTCCCGCTGCACCAACATCGCTGTGTAACAAGGATGACCACTGGATTTTATAAGAGGAAGACTTTAATACATAAATTATCTTATTTAAAGGAAAATATCTTATTCTGCTCTTTCTGTTATTTTGCAGATGGGCACTGTCCGAGAATAGATCATTCGGGCAAAATGTCAAGATTTACAGAATTTTTACGGGATTATAAGCATGTTATCAACATCAAAGTCAACAACATCCTGCTCTTAGAATAAGCATTTTAACAGCCCTGAATTCATATGTCTGAGTAAACAGATGTTAGTTTCACCAAGTTATTCACTTTGAAGCTGCATCTTTACAGTGGGCCTCTCCCCTCTTTTGCCAGAGAGCTCAGGGTAAAATCTCCCAATGAGAACACTGACACGATTTCCAATGGTCCTCTTTTGCTCTCTCTGGCTGCTGCCGTCCTGACCGCCAGCAGTTTAGAATGCCAATGTTTTTTTTTTTTGTTTGTTTTGTTGAAGCAGAAAAGGCATGCACTCCAGAGTATGATCTGAGGGAAAGTAGATTGAGACGGGCAATGCCCAGATCTATAATTGGAATCTGTTCTTGGACGTGGAGACTTTCCAACGCCCTATCCTGCAAAAACCTTTTCTCTTTCTAATGGGAAAGGAGTGTGTGGAATGCATCTTTTCAGATTCCAGCTTCTGTCTGCAACAGAAGACAATACTGTTGTTCAAATATATGAATGCCGCAACGCAGAATTGCTCCACAAAAAGCTTTTATTTGTGTGGGTGCCGGTATGAATCTCTCACCCTACTACATTATTATGTGCGCTCAAGTGTCGATAACGTATTTACACTGTGAAACATACAGAGCACCTATTGTCCGAGTGCCTTGGACGGACATCATTAATGCTCACAATTCCTTGTTTTTGTGCTCTCGAGTCCTGTGTTCCCATTGATTGGCCCATTGTTGGAGACACCAGCATGGAGCGGCCTGTGGTGCTAATGGCCTGCTCTCTCATTTAAACAGACACTGAGCAATAGTAGACCATTACTACATCCAGCACCTCAGCATTGCCTGCCACTCCAGCCACTGATTCGGCATCCATCCTCACCAGTAGACCTGCAGTTGTAGTCGGGGGCTTGTTCACATTTTTCTGAGGAAATACCAGAGTATTCCGTTTTGAAAAGCAATAGCAGCTGTGATAAATATTTCAAACATCTCAGTGGATTGAACTAGTCTGATGCGATGCCCCTCTCTAATCTTTATCATTGTCAAGGCAAAAACCAAGGCTGACATTTATCACCTCAACAAGAAGTAAAAGTAGGGATCTCTGAAGTCTAAGTTCTTACACTCTAATCCGTCCGGATTCCCAGGCTTTGAATGACTCCACTCAACAAGGCTGCAGAAGTGAGTCAGGAGCAAAAGCAGAGGAGCGAAACAAGTACAGCAAGATAAAGAAAGGAGGAGACAAATGAATGATATGATGATGAATGATAAGGGGAGATCATTATTAGAGTGAGCCAGGAAGGTTAGATGGAGAGAGAAATGATAAAGAAAAGAGAGAGTGATTTAAATTCCTTATTCTTGAAGCTGTACTATCTGAATTCCCCTCATCTGGAACCAAACATTGAGAGCAGAGTTACATACGCCACTGATGTGAAAATTTTAAACCTCCAGTGCACACGCACTTTTTCAGTGACATCTCATGTGCAGCAATTTGGAAATATAGTATATTCCTAGATTATGGATTTTTCAGTGACGGAGGGGGAAACTTTATTTTAAGAGATTTTATTGTAAATTGTTAAACAAAATTACAGCAGTATTATTATTTTATTCTTTTTGATACTTCATAGTTTATATTTGACATCAACTCATCATTTTTTGCTTGTTGGATATTTGATGAATTGATGTCCTGTGGGGGTCATTTCAAACATAAACTTGTCAGTGCTGTCTGGTGGACAAATTATGAAACATACAAAAACAAACTTCCTGTCAATGTGCAGCCAGCACATACCTCTATACCTGTAGTGTATCTATAATAGCCGAAAAGTGTGATAAATTGACTTTTTGATCAACATAATGTTTGCATTATTGTATTTCACTGTATTTGTAGAAATGTAAGCACAAGATAAGTTCAAACATGTGAATTTTGTTTATCCTGTTTATATGTGGCAGACAGTAATCTGGTAATAGTGGTGAGTAACACACACAGAGAACACATCGACCGAATAAATGAATAGTGAGGCACAAGCACTTCCTTGTCCATATGCCCATTTACTGTTGTAATGTATAAAGCCAGTGATTGGCCAGTGACAGCGATGGAAAGGCTGTCAGAAGATAAAGGCACAAACCCTCTGCCACAACACTATTTATAGCCGAGCGTGTGCAAATGTCAATAATTTATGCTGACGTGTATATACTGCTGTCACATTAATAAATGTGTTGCTAAAATAGTCACTGAGAAATAGCTTACAGAGCAAAATGCAGGCGGCAGTGAACATGGAAAGCTTTTCATAAGTGTAAATCATTCGGTGTAATAATGATCAATACACAAACAGGACCCATGAAAATCAGACGCCCCGAACAATTCCAGATTAACCCAAAAATTGAACTGGTAACTGATGAATTATTTTAATTGCACTTAATGAATCTGATGAAAACCAGTGGGATACAAGCTGTGCATCAATGAAAAAATCTTATAGAGACATATAGATGCCAGAACAGATACGTGGCCCATCTTCTCTGAATCTGCTCGGTGCTCTACGTGTCCCGTTTTACAATTGGCACATGAAGAAAAGCATAGCAATCAATATTTCCCGCACTAATTGAAGTGCTTTTTATCTTGCTGGACTTGCAGTGTGTTTGTGTGTATGTGTGTGTGTTTGTGGGGCACTTGTATATTCATCCACATGTTGTCCACTTCCCTTTGTCTGGCCTGTCCTGCCTTTGAACTCTGTCAGCCTGTGGAAACGCCTGCCTCTTTTATCAATATTTATGCCAGACAGAACATTTGGACCCAGGTCACGAGGCTCTGCAATGCTAACAGTCAAACCGACTGTGAATGAAGCTCGCGGATCACATCACAGATGTGTCTTCACTTAGTTTTAAGTATTTTTTTCTTCGCAACAAAATATTATTGAATAATTTCAACCGATCATTCTTTTCTACTCTTCTTTGATTTCCCCCGAGAGTAATGTGCAGAGATAAGAAGTTGGTAAATGCGTCCCAGATGACTCTGAGAGTTTGATTTTCACAGAAAGAGGAACAATACGTCCTTGTGTCACAAAGCAAAATACAAAAAAAATAAAATAATAATAATCAATATGAGGAGACACTGCAAATGACAGTCTAACTCCTTTATCACGAGGAAGAACATTCTTAACAATGAATTTAACGAACGAGGCCCTCAAGAGATTTCAAATCTCAAGACTTGGACAAATGTCTGCGGTGAAGGAAAGAATGACTTACATAAATGAGGGTAGTTCCATTTTGTTTCTAATGCATCATCTGTTGTGTTCACTCTTGAATGACAAAACAAGTGAAAGCATCAAGATTTAAAACTTCACCTAGCTCCTCTTCCCCTGGCTCCTTGTAAGGCATGTGGCACGACTGTGAGTGCTCACTATAAATTCAAATAAGCCCAAAGTACAGTGTGAGCGGAGCTTCACACACACACACGTCTCTGTAGATGTTCTGTTCAACAATCACAACTTTCTCTGTTAAATCTTCAAGACCTTCGAGGCAATTGCATTGCAAATATTAAGTTCTCCAAGCGGGAAATTTTGTCCGAGGCTATGCTTATGTGTGGTAATCTTCCAGACTTTCAAGTGCAATCACTCTCCTCTGGAAAGTCCTGCTCTTCATTTGACACGGGATGTTACACTGGACCAGCGGCTAATTATGTTGGCCCGATGATTAACTTTTGAAGGAAATGCTATATTCCACAGCCAGGGCAAGAGTTGCATCATAGTGGATATTTTCTCTGTGTGTTTGTATATGTGTAAGTGAGTAAGGATATCTCTGTTTTGAAACCCACTTACATGCAAGTAATTTTAGGTGACCTGGAGCATAGCTAGACCTGATCCATTTCCAGGAACACGGCAAGAAATTTACAATTTATCTGAGTTACCTTATGGCCAGAGCCATACATTTTAATTAATTTCACTTGAAAATGAGAATAACAGAGAAAAATTCATATGTGGTGTGTAATTTCTCATAGTGCAGCCATGTGCCTTATAAAAAAGGCTATTCCATGCTGCAAAGGTGAGAGGTTTATCAAGAGGGTTTATTTATAAACATTTTCAGTTACACTGTATTAAAGTACAGACATATTAAGTTATACGCCAACTGATAATACATTTCATATTGTGTTAATGATGTAAAAAGCTGAGAGTCATATATCAGTTAATTAAATGGAAACTATACATAAAGTACTAGAATGTTACACTGTAAAGTAAATTGATTTTACAAATGCAGTTTCACAACTTCACGGCCAAAAATTGTCGGAATCAAGAAACTCTTTTTGTTTATTTGACCTCATCACATATTTATTTTATGATCTCACAATGAGATTTCCAGTTCATTTTGTGCAATCACATTAAAAAGGCTGCAGCTACGTTCGCAGCACAAGCACGACCCATTAAATCGCTCTTGGTGGATCAGGATGTAGCTAATGAGTATTGTCAATATAAAGAACATAGCGACGATAACATTATGAACACAGGTCTCGGGTTAGGGTTAGGGTTAGTACTACAATTTGCACCAGTAGTAATTACTCTACTGGTGCTAAAAAATATCCTTGTGTTTTGGCATAGCCAAAAGATCAGCAGCGCATTTCAGGCAGTTCTCTTATACACTAATGTGGACTGGACAAGACAGCATACAATTACAAGCACAAATTGTAGGTCTCAAAATAGTTTTATGTTGTAGCTGCTGAAACCATTGTTCCAGGACGTCCATTGTTTTCTAGAGTTGTGCTGGCATTCACAGTTTAGAGAAAGGATGTGGAAAATGATTATTCCAAATATCTTTGTTCCTGAATCGTGTAATGCATGGTAACTCCATTCTCTATTGAAAGGGTTTTAGCTCATTTTCCTTATTGATGATAAGAATAAAAAAAATTTAGCTTTTCAACAATTTCATACGGTAATAAAGGCATGTTAACATGACATGGATTGGGCGACAAAGTATCGCAATATTCTAAAAAGACACAGCTCTGCAGAAGCCTACAAAAATCAAGAACTGGCTGCATTAGTTTCAAGGCAGCTCAGTGATGCATGAAATAATGTCCTGTGGCATGTTGCTAAGACCCATCCCCGATGGGAACAAGCACTGAAATAGCCAGCGAGCTCTAGTATTCACCCCCCCTTCAGCTCCAAGACTGAGTCGCAACTCACATACTCGCTGTGCGTCTTCATCTCATGCCATCAAACAATGTCTCTTTCATGCAACCCTTTTATATTTGTTATGTAATGCATCTGTACAATGCTTTTCACTTTGCAGCAGCGTGTGTCAGTTTAACATTCAGCTCCATTCTAACTGTTCCTCTTCTGCTACTCTGAACCCACATGCTGTCTATTTTTAATTGCAGATGTGTGAGCAGGTTAAGAAGGTTAAACTAAGGAATAGCTCCCCGTCTATTAAGTTAACCACACTGTCGGGAGGGGTGACATGTTTAGTGTGAAGCAGGTACCAACATGGTGAATAAATGCCCACTTTCAATTGTTACACTATGCCCTGTGATGTTCTGCTATTAATATACTGCTGAAAGTGGTCAGCATTAAAATAAATGGCCTTATTGTGAAATCTGTGTCCAACAGTTTCTTATAAAAAATGACGAGAAGCTCCACTTGTCAGTGCACCGACTGTTCACATTACTTTATTCAGTGGCATATGTCTCAGGTTCTTCTCATCTTTGAGACGTTTTGTCATGTCACTATAATTGAAAGGAACTTACTCAGCCAGTGACAAGTAAGTCTAACCACACACTAAACTCATATCTACCTTAACAATAATTTATGGCAGATGTGTTATGTCGAAAAGACTTAACTGCAAATTATTATAGTGCCCTTTTGGGGAAAATGTTGTAATCAAATTGTACAGTAACAGCAATTTGGTTATTTAAGATTACACTATGGCGCACCCATAGACTGCCCATAAAAATGAACTATGTCTCCAGGTCCGGAACGTGAAGCCAACAAGGAAGAGCCTAAAACCTGTATTCTCTGGAATCACCAGCAGAGGGCGACTCCACTGGTTGCAAAAAGTCAGTTTTTATAGAGGTCTATGAGAAAATGACACTACTTCTCACATGACTTACAACATCAGTAACCATTTTAATGAGGAGTTTATGATCTCAGTCACTAGTTTCAAGTCTTCTTCAAGACAGCATGATGTTCATTTTGGAAATGAAGGTCTAATTCTGAGTAAAATAGATGATAAAGCACGTGAATACAGTAAGATTGACAGCTAGTACCATACAGTGGGTCGCCACCTAGGTATACCTAGGAGTTGTAATGGTAAAAAACAGATAAAACCAAAAACAACTTTGGCCAAATACCAGTCAGTCCACATTGTGTTTGTGTTACAGGAGCTGCTATGTTCTTTGATAAAAGTTTGACAGGTAAGACTATAGATTACATAAAAATTATGACTTTGCTATTGACTATGTCGTTCCCAAGCAAAGCCATCGGCATGTTGAATGGTTTCTATGGAAAGTATAATTGGGAGAAAACCTGGCCATTGAGATCCCTTTTGTCATCTCTTAGCTTGAGAAGATGAGCCCAAGGCAGCAATTCAATTGTAAACTTAGCTTAGCCTAGGAGGATTGAGGCTGTAGCGTGCGGTTTGAACTCCACACCAACAATTGGTATGTAAGAGATGAGTAGGTTTAAACAAATCCAAACCCAACTGACAGCATTTCAAAACACTCCTGTCTGTGCTGTACTTCACCACCTCAGGCTTCTGTATGCTAGCTGCGGGAGGGGGCCCGTGCTTGAATTCATCTCTTCAAACTAGCGATCCGGTGAGGCACAGCAATGAGGGGTCTGTGTGCTAAAGGAGAAAAGGGCTCAAATGCATATTAAACACAGGCCCGCAGAACACTATGTTAATGTCAGGTGTTCCCCACAGTGCAACAATGTCAGGAGCATCTGGCTCATTTCAGGGAAGAGGGGCAACATTTTTTTCATATGTGGGATGACACAATAGCACAAATTATAAGGGGAACATCTGCATTTTAACGTCATCTGAGAGGGAGAGAGAGCGGTACTGGTTCTTTGGCACCAGTATGCAACATGGATCGTGCTGGTTAGCAGAAAAAATGCAGAACAAACATGATTTGAAAAGGAGCAAATAACTGTCCATGGCTATGTATTCCATGCAAAATTGTATTAGGTTATTGCCATAAATAAAAATTTCCAGTGTACTTATTTCAATTGAAGACCTAAAGTGTACAGCTACTACAGAGAACTGTTTTTCATACATCGTATTGTGCTTTAATGCAGCATGGCTGAGATAATCCTCAAGATGCTGAATTTTAGAGATGGACTGCAATTAAGGGATTATTTTCATTATCAATTAGCATGCAAATTATTTTCTTGACTATCTGATTAATAGATTCAGTTTTGTCTTTACTACTGTATGACAGAAGACTGACGTGGGCCTCTTCATATTCTTTGTTCTAACTGACCAACAGTCGAAAACCCAAATATATGTGATAGATTTACTATTGTACAGTTACATGGAAGTACAGAATATTCAGGATTATTTAAAAAATCCTTATACGATTTCTAAATCAAGTAATCAACTAGTAGCTCATGTCTAACACACCTCATCATTACCACCTATTGCAGATTATAATGCGAGAATGTGAGGACATGTGGAATGGTTACGACACATGCATTGGATGATGAAGGTTAAAATGTCTTTGCTAAATCTATGCAAGCCATAATCTTTTGGCTTTTGTCTGCCTCTGTCTCTAATACGTTATTAGATGCTGTAATAAGGACGTCGCTGTAAAGGACTGCAGTCATCATGTGAAAACACACAGAAAACCTCTCTACAATACCTCAAATGCTTGGCGTCGACTGACAACTCCCCCTGATTAATCAACTGATATGGACATGGCAAAATGACAGTGACGTGATGAAATTGCTCTCAGGTTTTATCAAGAAGGTTTTTAAAAGAATCTTTTTTTTTTCTCTCTCTCTTGATTACAGCCACAGTCAGCAATCCCCAGCTTGGAGACAAAACAAAGCGATTCTTAATTTCCAGCAGTTACAAATGCCAGAACCCAAGGCGCATGGAGGAGGCAGATAAAGTTGTTATTGGCAAATGTCCTTGGTGCAAGCAGAGTGAGCGCTCAGTAATCCTACTGTTTTATTAGTCTCCCAGGACCCTGGGACTCTGCGTTACTATCACAGGCTGGTCCCATGTAGATAACACCAGTTCCATTCACCCTCACATCTACTCATTGCTAAATTGACTGCAATTATCAGGACTCGGGAGCTTATTATTGTCCTCTTTTATTTACGCAAAGACTCGCACACAAGCCCTAAAGTTTTTAATGGTGAGAGGTGTTGGACACTGCCTAACATGTCTTAATTCTCCATTAAATCCTCTGGAAGAGCTGCATTGATCTCATCTGCTTTGCTCTAAGCCCTAATTGACCGTGAAGCAATCAGTTATTGTGTAGTTTGCCTTTTCAATTCCTTGTTGACCAATCAAGAAAGTTACTCAGACCAACTTCAGGTTAGTTCCGATACGTCTCAGTGGTAAACACAATAATAGCTGTAGACACTGTCAATTTATATTAACACCTACTGTATGCTTATTAAGGTTTGCTGCGGTAGTTGGTGTTACACGGTGTTCAGGCACATGGCACTGAGCTCTACAATAAAGCAACAGCGCAAAACACTGAGTTATAGATCTCAAATGTTATATGAGAAGTGGACCGCCACAGTCCAAGTAACTGACAGCAAACACGGCACACAACTTCAAGTGCACCGCAAGAGTGAGGCTTCCTGCAGAACGTCAAAGATTTCAGCTTTCAAATTTACACACCATGGCAACCAAAAAGATATATATATATATATATATACTGATACTGATATTTGCTTCTAATACACAGAGGTTCTGTGTTTGGAGTTTGTTCACTTCACTATGGCCACTGCTTCAAAAGCAAACTAATGAGGCCAGTGGCCTCAGTGTCACCTGTCAGGTGCACAGGTCTGAGTGGAAGGCAGGCTGCCAATGGGCAGTGGGAAACAGGTGAGACCATGACCCTCTATATTTAAAAGGTTGTCACCCGTGGACATCAGCTAGAGTCAAGACCCGTAACCTTGCTCTCAATACAAATCTGGGAGTATGAAGTGGCTTGTCAGTAATCTCAAGTCTAGAAGTGCACCAGAAAAATGAAGGTGTAAATATTAAAACTTACCATTTCTGACACTTCAGGTAACAAAGCATTTTGAGTCTCATTTGTAGTCCGTATTCCCACTGGCTTTTTTTCCATTCAACCAAGCATGGCAGCAGAAAGGCAAAATAAAAATGACCATATGGGTAAACTGACATACAATGACCTAAAGCAAAGTGCAGTGGAAAAATATTTTCTTGACGAAATGGTAAACATCAATATCCTCAGGGATGTAAAACAGAGTGCACTGTAAAAAATGAAGTTATTGTATCTATTCATGAACATGATCGTTATTAACGAAAACCTTTAAAAAAAAAAACATGAACATTATCACCATATACTCATGTTAACTTATAGTAACTGTAGTGAGACAGCCATCATTTTTATCAAAAAAAAAGTATTATATTACAAATATTATGAATGAGCTTCATCACAAATAAGTGACTGTTCGAATCTTAATGTAAGTGCATGACAAAACATAGTATAATTAGCGTAGGGTGCAACACGGTCACAAAGCCACACAGCCAAAAAGTTTTATTTTAGAGTTATCTCAACATGAGTGTTTGTTCATCATTGAATTAGTATATATTTTAATGAAACACCATGCACTCATACATTATTGAACAAAGATCCTCCTGAAATATTGTGCTTCAAGTTGGCCGTGGGCAGTGTTACTCTAGCTGACCTTTTAAAAATGTAATCTCTTATTACTTTGAATGGAAAAATAATGAAAACAGGGAATGGGCCTAATCTGCTGCTCACATTTAAACTCACAACTTTACATGTGGTGTATGGAAATGTGAAATACTGTCTCTCATTTTCCATGTTGTTGTTTTGACCAAAAAGGCAATTTGAAAAAAAGTATTCTTCTACTGACCTTTGAAAGAGAATATCTTTATTTGTCCCAGTCTAGAGTATGCATACGTGTGTGTTGTGTTGTGTGTGTGTGTGTGTGTGTGTGTGTGTGTGTGTGTGTGTGTGTGTGTGTGTGTGTGTGTGTGTGTGTGTATTTGCATGGGCCTTTTTTCATATTTCATAAAGACAAACTGAGAAGAGACATCTACTCCATTCATAAATGTTGGACAACATGAGGTTATGAGGTCCATTGATTTGTCTAACACATTTTCCAATATGTAGTTTCTGCATGAAACAGAGACAATAGCACTAAATTGTGTGTTGAAATTAATAATTCAAGTGGGTGTCTAAAAACTTGCGATCTTGCTGGAACAACATGAGAAAGCACTGGCAGTAACTGTTTAAATATTCATGAAATTAAATGCAACATGAGTGCAGGGTCGTGAGGGGGTTAAGCCTCATATGCATCAGATACACGTCTGCAGAAATCTTCCTATAGGAGGCGTAACTCAGAAAACATGGCGAAGCATGACACATGTACGGTAAATTGTGTATTTTTAATAAAACTAAATGCTGTGCCTAGGGCAAACAGGAACTGTTAATTGGCCAGTGTGAACATAAATTGGTCCATTCAGATATCCAAGAGATTCTCCCTATAGGTGTAATTAGATGTGCAGCTGCCAAGGCATCCCCTATAGAGAACCTGCCACGGGTAACGTTTCCTCCCAGTGGATGCTGGAAGAAAGATAATTGGTGTAATGTTCATGCCCAGTGTTGTGAGCTAATTAAAGCTAGGGGCATTGGCTATCAGATCTCACAAGCTTCATTGCAGATGTCCACTAGTCAAGAAATTCTTCTGAAGTTAGTGTTTTTTAATTCTGTTTTATAAAATTGCCTCCTACTTTTATTTACAAAGAATAATGTATTCTCTTGGTCAGAATGATTTCAGGATTATGTGAATGTTACATTTTTAGGGTTGGTTTTGGGTGGAATTATGCAATATAAAATTAAAAAGCAGTATTTGGTCAATGGATGTCCTTTGAATAACATTGTTTCACTGGTTTTTTTTTTGACAACCCTTTTTTGTGTGATTAAAACTTATGGTCAGTAAGGCATTCTGCTCAGCTGGGTGGGCGGAATGTGATGGTTGTTTCAATTGAAAATGTTTGCGAGCCATAGACATCACACCTACAAATCAGTAGGTAAATTTACAGACTGAAAGAGAAGGAAGGAAAGTTGTTAAACAAATCTAACGAACAGTCTACAACTCAACCTTGAATGCAACAATACAGAATGCAGTCTACAGTCACACACCATGCAAGGATTTATTTTTTTGTTGAAATGGCTGTTGCCAAAACAGATGAATGCAGACTGTTGGATATGTACAACCTGCAGATTAATCTGCAGCCAATGGAGGCATTCTGGCCACACAATTAAAACGCAGCACCATCAGTGGTATTATCCATTTGTGTTCGGTAGATCAGTGCAGCAAGTGATCCACTATCGTATAATAGCCTGAATAACACACATTTGATTCTTGCTGGAATATCAAACCACAAAACCATGCTTACACAATGCAAACTGTTTATATATTGTATTGCATGGCATGTTGAAGTAATTGTTTTTTAAATATTTGAATTACAGCAGTAAGTCGCCCATTTAAGTTTATCTGCCCAAATAGAATAAAAAAAACATTGTGGAGAGGCAAAAAATCCCCTGGTTGTTCCCTTATTGTTTAGCGTCCCACTGTTACACAACTTCAGACTACATGAGCATGTTTGTCAGTAGGTGCCCCTCAGTCAGACACAGTACAGGATCCTGCAGCCAACATTTCTAGCGCCTCCTCCGATTTGTTTTGTATAGTCATCTATGTTTCTATATTTCCCGCCATTAAGAAAATTATCCTTTTTTTCGTTTCAGAGATAATTGAATGGTTCTGACAAGCAACAACAACAAGAGGGCGAATGTCCAGTTAAACCTTGTTGGTAAATCTGGGCATTCAGGAAAATGAAGTGCTGGGTTGTAATTGCAGTAGAGTGATTATAGCTTTAATTTTGGAGCTTTTCACAGAGATTGATAACAAAACACCATTACCCCGCCATGATTGGACTCTTCTTGTCATCAGCCGGATAATTGTCCACAAGTTCATGATCTCGTAACAGTGCTGCCTGAATTGAGTCTGGGAATAAAAGTTGCTGCAGCCCCCACTTGGCACTACCCTATTGAACCGCCCCACTCTAAGCTCTGACTTTGGGCTCCTCCTCCCAGAAAAGACCTTTCCAGTCACACCGAGTTTCATCCAAATACATACAGCAGAGTATCTCGTGGCTGATCAAACACATATTTCTCTTGCTACATGAATGCTAAGTCTTATCACAGGTACAGTGGGTATAGTAAATCATAAACAGGGAAAGGGGAACTTGTACATACAGTAGTAGGACACTAAGACGGAATATACGTTGGATCACTATTTATTGCCAAGTAAATCACTTTGCAATTTCTTTGCTGTGATGTCACGTTTTTACACTATTCATAAATCTATCTTTGAGGAAAAAATATACGGCATCAGTGCCAAAACCTAAAATGACTCATATGATAAAAATATATATATATATATATATTTTATCTACTTTTAAGCAGAAATAAGTGTTTCTCCTTACCTCCTCCCTCATAATTGAGGACATACTAAATTGTTGGGGTGACAGAGAAGTCGGTCTGGAGCTGATATCGCATGGAGGTCAGTTCCAGCAGCCCAGCCTGATAGCAGGACTGATGAGGACAGCAGACTGAGTACTGCAGCAATCTGACCTCCTCCAGACAGGCTCCATGGACATCAGCAATGAGATCTCCTTACCCTGTTAAACTATGTCTGAGAGCGCAACCTCACTATTATGTCAATGTCAGGGGCTTAATGCTGATTCATACAGCTGCACAAATCCGAGATTAACCTCCAAGCTGGAAGACCTCTTTCAGCAGCAAACAGCATGGGCAACTTTATGTCTAGAGGGAGAGGCAATATGATTTTGTTTCGATAGCAGACACTTACAGACATGTGTAAATCCAGATTCGTGTATTGGCACAGATGGACAGGCTCACAGACTGGTGGTTAAAGAATAGAGACTATTTTGTGATAACATTTACCATGTCAATGTCAATCTGTTATTTAATATGTTCAGTGCTACAGAGTTCCATACACATATGACATGTCCAATGTCAAAGAAAAAGCCTGAAACAAAAGATAATTTAGGGATATCTGAGTCACCACTGTCGAAGTGAGTCTTATGCTGCAGTGCACACCCACCCTGGCTTTGCAGTGTTTCTATAAGAATGAGCATTAAGGCATCTGGGGGAGTGTGTGTGGGGGGGTTATTCAGCTGCAAGCCCTTGTGTGCCGCCCAGTGGTATCAGTCTCTTTTTACCAACTAAATAAACCCCGCAAAAGTGGTCGATTATAGTTTCAGGAATTAAGCAGGCATACATGTTAACTATATTTATCTGCTCCTCTGGCAGGAGCCTTAATGCAATTGATTTTTTTTCTTAGTTTCAAACACGAAATGCTCTGCAAATCCGATTAAATCTAAGTTTAAGGCTAAAGAGATGCACACACTGCACATTTGAGGACTGTTGATGCAATGGTTTGACTATTTTTAATTACTCCAGTTATTATATTGTCTTATCAATGTGCCGGGGGAAGGCATGCACAGTTGGGGTATAGAGTTTTGCATTATACAAACAGCCGCAGAACTGCTAAGACAGAATTCGTAGCTGTATCTTAACATGTTCAGGCATGGTACAGGAAATTGCATCATATCTTGTGTGAATCAACAGGCGGCAATCTTGCTGAAAGAGTTGTGTGTGTGGAAATGGGTGGGTGGTGAGAGAAATGCAATACAGTAATCAAAAACACAAGGCGACAGATGACTACTCCTCTCTGGCCAATGGCTGGGAGGGTTTATTTGAAGAAACAGCAGTCTGGTGAATGAAAGGTTCTCCTTGACTTGTCTCTGTCATCACAACAGCCACTTCCTCAGCCCGTACGCGATAAACATCAAACTTTGAAAGTCGGTTTAGTTTTTGGACTTCATTATAAATCCGTAATATGGACTCTGGGTGGCCCTGTTGTTGAGAAATGCCTGTATCATGAAATGCTGCCTCTGCGCAGTCACTGCCCAGTCGCTGCTCTGGGGGCTTTTATTTTCACCTTCTGCTCTGTTAAATGGAGATGACATCCATTTTCTTTTGCAACAAGTTCCTCATCTGCTTCATCTGTATTTCCACAAGCCTGGGTTTTACACATTGATATTTACCTCATATTTCTGAAGAAAATTGGGCCAATCCCCTAACACAGAATATATACATGTGTAGCAAACATCTCTGTAATAAACACAGTAGACTTGGCTGGATGTCCGATGCCTATCAAGACATTACAAGATTGTACTTCTGTTCGTAGTGTCTATATTTTTTTAGCAAGGAGGAAAGATTTAGGATGCAAATTATGACAAGTTTGATTGGGAAATAGTGTCAAACCAAATGAACCCATCCTTCAAATGCTATGTCTGGCCTTAAAGAATAATTCAGTTGTTTTCAAGACCTAATTGTGATGGGATTTTCTATCATGCAGATTGTGTTCAGAATGGTTTCAAATTTATTTGTCTTTGATTTTGCTAGGTGTACTTCTCCCACAACCTCCAAACTGGCAAAACTGTTTCCCAAAGGTGCTCAGATCCACAGTTATGCCAAGTTCATGACTTTGTTGTGTAGCTTTCACTGACTTAAATCAAACATATAATAATGTCCACAACTTATTTATTTTAATAAAGATACAAGACTGATAATTATAGTAACAAGATGAATTCACTTTGCATAACAAAAATCCATTTTCTGCTCTGGTTTGCTTGCCACCCTCTCCATGTGCTTCGGTCCAAGAGGGATTGAGTAATGGGAACTATACCACCTTAAATTGTAGTTTCAAGATTACTTTTGATTACGGGTACCTAGATACAGCGGGGAGCTTATTATACCCACTGGCCCGTCGACTTACCCTGTTTTTCCCAACAGAGTATGGATGGTTTTCTTTCCAGTAAGCAATATGCAGTGCATGTTTCATGCAATGGAAAATCTGATATAGACGGGCCCCATGGCAAGTGTGTGTTAATGGCTTCTTAGGTTCAGCTGTTAAAGATATATTGCTTTTAGTAGAGAACAGCTCTCACATTTCCCTTTTCAACCAATCCGGTGTCGGTACCTAATGTATGACTGGTTCCATGCATTTTCACTGAACATATCGTTCGTGTCTTGTCTGTCACTCTGTTGCCCCTTATTATTTTTCACCTGGAACCCAAAATACTGCCAAACAAATGGTTTTAAAAAGTCCCTATCACATTGCATTTTCTACGTTATCAGACACCGACATCTTTCTGTCTGCAGCTGCACACTTGTACGCGAGACATCCTTTCACCTCAACGAGAAATATCGTGCCACGAGATCTCTTCCCACCCCTAATCCCTAGTAAACCAGAGTAAATTTAAATGAAAGTTGGATGCAATTTTAGAATAGCATCCCTCAATTACATGACTTGACTTAATTAACAGGTGACACTGAGGGATGTACTTTCTTTGAAATGAATTTCAGATCTATTCTGACTCTCTTCCTCTTATACGAGTTAAAAAACGTGGTGTAAAATTCTTGCCTGTTGGTCTTTTACTGATGCATATCTTCAAAGCAGAGATTGTTAAATCAAAGACAATGAAAGATGGACTCCCTTGATAGTGTGGGACGCGAGTTGAAGTAATCTGCTTTGACAAAAAAGATTGTTAATATTTTTTGACATGTACGTTGGCATGTATTTTTTAACTACTTCGCAGTTCCAAGAAAGATTACTGACAGCGAAGTCATTGCTATTTGACTTAATGGATTGACTTTGACTTCCCGCTTGAAGGGACGAACACATGGTTTTTATAAACAGATGTTCAGATGCAGAAAAACATCTCTGTATTGCACGCACTGCAAAAAGCCACTAAGAGTAGCAGTCATTCTCTCAACTGAGTGGGAAATGAACCCATAAGAAGCAGCTCAGCAAGCACAATTAGTACTAAGACATGGTATATTAGAGCATGTGCTGCAGATTGCAGCATGGTTGCAGAGGTCTTGGTCTTGGCATAAGCAAACCAAAAAAAAACAAAGAAACATCCACACAAGACAAAATTGGCAGTGACTCCAATACAGTGGAGGGAACAATAAGTGTGCCAAAACAGCTTCCTAAGCAAAGCAAGGACATGGATGAAGTCGGAAGGAGTGAAAACAAAGATGTTTATTTGGAAATTGATGTGATTTTTAGAAAAAGCCAGAGTTAGATCATTGCACTTCAAATAACAGCAAGCTGAACAACCCAGATGTCCTTGATCGTAGCTCAACCTGCAATATTGTACCAAAGCAATAAAAAAAATTTTTCAAAGGAGCTTGATCCAATGAATATTCTATCCAGCTCATGGTGCAGGACTTTTCAGCTTTTTTCCTGTATATTGACTTTCCTTATTGCTGAGCAGGTCATTTCATGCAAAATATTTCCCTAGCCTCAGTTAATTCAGTTTTCAATTTGAGCAATTGAGGTGGATGTTTCATTTCAGAATGGACCATCTGCTCCATAAATGATGTGATTGGCTGGAAAATACCGTTTCTGAATGTTTGACTTAAGCCAGTAGGGTCGGTCAACCCATTGAACTATGATTGCTGTTTCCCGACAATGCTGTTTCTGAAGTGCTGAATGTAAAGTTGAAAAGCAACAGGATCTTATTGGCTTTTTGGAGGCAAGAGTGACAATATTTAAATTGGATCACAATTCCCTAGGCAGCTCTATTTATACTTGAGGTAAATACGGGTCGCTGTAGGTGCTACTTTTGTTTCGAGTGCCAGAAGCAGGTAAAAAAGCTGAATGAGGTTTAGGGCATTTGTTGAGCTTCCTGAACACTCCTGCCCTAGCTTCTCTAAGGAGTCTTTGAGGATCCTTATGCTCAATTAAAGGGACAAGTACTGCCTACAGCAAATGCTATGTAAGAATGTTCAGATCTGGTATTAACACTATCCTGACAGATCCGATCACAAGTGGACAGCTCTAAGTTTGTCTGCTCATATAACATACACATTCAAATATGTCCTGAATACATCTCCTGTGACCACTTGTGTCCGCAGCTCATTTCTACTCTCTATGACCATATAATTTTGTATTCAACCAGTGCCCCATATATACAGATGTGCCCCAATGTGGCAATCCACCGTGACGTTACCCCATTGGTTTGTGAACTGCCATTTTTAAGCCTTGTGTTTAGCATTTTGACCAGCGCCATCTTTTGCAACAAGACATCTAAGCGGAGGTGAATCTGACAGAGAGCTTGTCCACTTCGTACCCACCTATACCTGCAACCATGCACCAATTGGATGGTACCAGCAGTCAGTCACGCTGTATCCACGCTCCAATGTTTAGTGCTAGTCGTCTATTTGACTCTAAATGAGACCATAATTTACTAAATGAAAATCATGCTGTATTGAAGAAGACTTGAAACTACAGATTGAGATCATAAGCTTCTCAGTAAAATGTTTACTGACGTTATAAATCAAGTGAGAAGTAGAGTCATTATTTCATAGACATCTATAGAAACTGACTTCTTCTTGCAACCAGTGGAGTTGCCCTCTGCTGGTGATTCCAGAAAATACAGGCTTCGGGCACTTCCGCATTGGCTTCCTTTTCCGAACCAGGGGACTACGTCCATTTTTCTATGGTTTTCCCCTTTGTGTGCTGCTCGACCTGAATTCAGGTAATAAACAGAAATACATGATATTTTCGTAAACCATTTTCACTTTCTTAGTTTTGCTAACTTGGTTGTAATCAATTATGAAGAGGACTAAAAATTCACTGAGTATAAGCTTAACATGAATTACCTCTCCTAAATATAATTTCCAGTTCATATTTTGTTATTCTGCACCATACAATCTTGCACTATGGTGGATATTAAATGTGTGACATGTTGAAATACAGTGCGGATTACAACGCTGAGGATTAGGCTTAACCAGCTAAGCTTGCCTAATCACTACATGTTAGACGGGATTGGTGAGTGTGCTCAGGTGCAGCTGTTTATTTACAAAAATTTCAACCCTGAAAAAGGAAAAACACCTACAGCTTCTCTGGTCTGTACAAGTTTCACTAGATGTGCTAGGGAAATGATAACACTATCGGGTCCAAAGTCAGGCTATTTATCACTTTAAAGCTCACTTTTATTCTGTGACACCAGCTAAATTGCTGGAAGACGTTTAGATGTGCAGAGTTTGGTTGTGAAGTTATTAAAAGGCAAGGGGTAACACTGGGCACTGAGAAGGAATCCTTCTTCGCTCTGCTTGTTTTGTGTGTTTGTTGTGGTGGACAGTAGGGAGGCAACATTTGAACATTTTCCCACCCAGTGATGACAGCACAGGTCTTACCGATTACACGGGACATTTTACAAGAAAAGACGTGTCAGCTTGGCCTCTGCAGAGAACTTTTCTGTGTCAACGAAAGTTAAAGCCAGTGATAGGTACTGTATAGTGTCATTTTTGTGCTGGACCATATTTCTGTTGTGAGGGAAAAGTTCTTGACCACTGAGATGGTTGTTGCAGCTCATTCTCGACATATGTAAGTGTGTGAGATGGCTGTTGTGGATATATATGTCCACCCTGGTACTTCTGCCAGTTGAGTGTGGTTAAGAGGTCTCTGAACGACTGCTTTTTCAACAGTGCAAAGAGACACATTTCTTTGCACATATCACCATATCCTCTGCCATCGTCTTGTCAAACTCTCATTGGAGACGTTGTTAGTGTGCACAAGAAACAATTCCTTGCCATGTTTTGATGAATTTGTTACCATTTTTCGATTAATTCATGCACAAGAGATAAGCATATGTGCTGGATGAGATGAGACATAAGATGGAAGAAATAGATCTTGTCATTCATGCCTTGTTTGTTTTATCAAAATTTAAGACAGCTTCCTGATTTTATTTGAATGAAAGATTATTTACATGACTTCAAGGTCTCAAGGTCTTTCTAAAACATCAATGATACTGTGATATATGTGAATATGGTCATTATGTAACATGCTGTAATACTACAGCACTATGACTTTCATTACTTCTTACAATTATTATAATGATTATACAATGTCCATCCCTGTAGCAAAGCTACTAAGTCAGTTTATAAAATGGGAGTTTTGGATGTTTTTATTGCCCCATATGTTAGATAGTGTTGATCCATTAGCTTTTTAATATCCGCTTTGGTGATGGAAGGCTGCATAATGCCTTGTGACAGCTAGGAAATAAAGCAAACCCAACCCTGCTATGAGCAAATATTTATCTAAAACGACTTACGTTTTGATGGCACAAACATTCAAAATTGATGACAAGCGCGCTCTGTTCTCATCTTGAACAAAATATAATTTCATGCTGAATTTACTACATATTGACCAGAAGGAAGGAGGAGTAATCTGTGGGCAAAATTGAAGTCCCTGAGATTGACTTTGTTTCAAGACATTTATGGAAAAGAAAAGAGATAGGGGGAAGGGGAAGCCAAAGTAAAGTGAGTCTGATTTTGACTTGAAACCAGAGAGCTGTCGCATGCTTAATCTAGAGACATTACTTCTGACATTGTAGTCAATTTTGCCTCACACCTCTATGATTAAATTCCACTATTTTACATTTGGATTGCTTTATTACCATGATGACTCATAGAGTAGGAAAGACTTAAAGGTCTAGATTTAAGACATACCTGGTTGAGCTCCTTTCAAAGATCACAGATAGCTAAAACCAGGGCATGAAATTAAACCTGCAATCAAAATTAAATAGAGAAGGTTCGAGGTTCATATGGGACCACAATAATCATGGAGGATGTCGTTTTTCTATTGCCATTAAGATTTTAACATCATAATGTCAAGTTTAAGCCAAAAAGTTGTGTATTTCCCCTTAACTTGCATTTTAGTTACAAAAATGAGGACCTGAACTCATCCTTGGACGTGGAATTTGTGACTCAACTCGTACTTAACTTAAGACTTATTGGCTGTGACATGAGATTTATAAAGACCTGAGAGATTTGGCTTGAATCTTGAAGCCAAAAAGCTGATCAGGTTTAGTAGTCCAGAGCTATAAATATTTTTTTTTAAATGTGCCATCATAAACAGCGCAAGAAATGGTAATATTGTATAGGAGAAGGGAATGTCAGTGTTTCCAAAGCCTAAAAATAAATGGTCACGTGCACCAGATGGCATCAACGCGAAACCCAGATTAGAAACATTTGACTATCAATATAAAACATTAATTAGATAAAATTAGTAGTTGAATAGTTTCCCTTCCTTCTGTGTACACAACAGACGTGTTACTCACTGCAACCACACAGCCAAATCTGTTGCACAGATTTCCTTATTTAAGTGGTACCTCTTGCTTTGGTATTTATGGGGCCATGTTTTTGTTCCTCTTCTTTTAACTTGAACCGTTTATTACACAAGACTCTGTAAAATCTGTGGAAATTCAACTGGGTAATCTTTGGAGACGGGGACTTTGTCAAATTAACAAGTATCGCCAATGTTGCCAAATATGAAAAAGGCTTGTAAATATTAGGACATTTGTGTTTTAGTCACATTGCCCAGGTCTACCAGTGTGTTGCATTGAACTTGAAATGAGCCATTAAGTTAATATGCACATATGCGGCATAGGCCTGGACAGGTTTGTAAATAATAATTATTTTATTACTAAGGGTGTACAGGACAGACCAGATGGGGACATGTAAGAGTGAAGACACAGAAGCACTGACATATACACAATGCTGTGGTCCACAGACAGAAACACACCACAGGGCCCTTGAACCATTTAATATACTAAAAAAAAAATTAGCTTTCAGTGTTCTCAGAAAATTACCACACAGAAAAATGTTGATTAATTACTTGCAACACAAGATTCAATGCACAACTGATAAGTTGTATAAGATGCATTTTGCAACAAAGGCAAAACTGAAATATTCAACATCAAAGACCCATAGGTCTTCCTTTTTGACTGGCAATTTCACAACAAAGATGTCAGACATAAAGTTGTCTTGCAAGACTTGACTTGACGTGACCTGAACCAAAGTGCTGAGGATGAAATCTAAACGACTCTGACGTCTCTATACTGGGATTTCGGAGAGTGCATGGCAGCTGCCAGGCAGGGTGGCACTGTTTGGCACACTCTGTCTATGTTTTGTCTAGACAACTCTGGCTCTGGGCACAGAGATGCTCAACACACCCAGAGAAGTGTTGGTTTGGGCTCTTGGGGTGGGAGGGAGGGTGACTGATCGGGTACAGGGTGTATTTATACTCTACCATAGCATGTACAGGAGCTGATGCTTCAGCAACTTCAGGAAACGGAAAAAATAAGAAGGGTTTTTCCATTATTATAACAGCTAGAACCAGGTTTCCAAAACAAAACAAAAATCGATGTTAGTGAATGACATTTTTGTCAAGACATCAAAAACAGAACAAAAACAGTTTGAAATGTAACATCTGTTTTGTTATCTCTACTTGAGCAGTTTTTAATTATTCATCTTTAAATTTGAGGTGATACAAGCAGAGAACACAGTCTGTTACAGTAGTTGACTGCAAAGTGCTGCTGCACTGTTTGAGTTGTATCTCTGTGATTTGATAAAATATAGAAATAATAATGATATACATTATATTAAAAAAACAAGGGAAATTTGATGCATGAATTACCTACTTTATTTTTGATTGAAAAAAAGAGGTTTTAAAGGAAAGGTGTTGTGTGTTTGTGTATAGTTATGGTGCACCATAATGAGCAAAAGTAAATGAAAGTGAAATACTTATCTTGGAAAACACCGCTTTTTTAAACCTTAGTATAGTTTTAGTTTTTTTAACAAATGTTCAATGACAAGTGTTATGCTACTGAAATATAACCTGGTCCAAACGTGAAACAGCAGCAAACCTAAAGAGAATAATTTAATAATAGAAGAATAAAAGACAAAATAAAACACTGGCCTCTGATTACTGAGAGAGACAATCAAGTTGATTGCACTGCTACAGTGCTATGTTGAGATTCAAGTTCATAATTGCTTTACTATGAAATCAGTATTTGTCACTTCTTTGTTGACACGCTCTGTAATGCCTCTGCAAAATCATGTTGATAGCTTGACAGTTAAAAACAGCACGCACAGTAACATATCATGACTGGTGATGGCACTACAAGAAGGGGGAGAAATTAGCATACCTCTATGCCGTCACAGGGAACCATTTTCATGAGGGCCAGATGCTGCCTGCGAGCCTGTACACCTGTCTGGCCGAGAGTCACATGCATGGTGTAAGCCACAGTGGCAGCCCCGTGGCTCCGCGCCCCCTGATTGCTCCTAGTTATCCCTGGGTTTCTGCTGAGCTGACAGACAGGACACGCCGGCCAGATGGTCAGGGCCCCGAATCAGGGGTCCGAGTTTACAGGGCCACTTCCGGAGCTAATATACAATGATAATAAAATGACTGATTTATTAGAAGCAGTCTGTATCGTATCAAATGAATGTCCAATCAGTAACTTACACTTGGGTGACATTGCAAAATGTGTTATCTATACCTTTATTATCAGTCCTGTGAAACTATAAGAGATTTTTATTGATTATCCCATTATTACAGTGTTGCGTGCACCAGTATGTTATCGGATAAATTTTCTGCACATGATAAAATAGTTATAATTACTGTAGCTGTATCAGGGTGAGCTACATCCCTGTCTTTACTCACTTTGCTGTGGTAAACTTCTCGAATGGGTCGTAATGGGAAAAGCCGGTGGTCCAATAAAAATTATGATAGTGTTATACGGGGGTCATGACAGAGTTCAAGTTATAACCAGATCATTAAAAAGCAGTTAAAGGTTGAGTCCTCTGTGGACATAGCATCGCCATCTAATATTGGCTTCCTCTCTCCTCAAAAACACATCATTCAGCTGTATATTTTCAATTATCATAATTTCTCTTGAAATACTGTATTTCAAACATAGTTAAAAGACCCGTGTCTTATTTTTGCTTTAATCACTTTTTATTTTGGGGGAAAAAAACAAAGAGCAGTGACGATATTGATGGAGCCATAAGTTATTCACTGAATTATAATGTGCAAAATTTGGGCAAACCTCACTTCCCCTTACAAGCTCTAAAACAGAATTTTCCTTTTAGATGTATTAATAATGGAAGAACCATATAGCAAGTCTCTTCCAGACTCCAGAGATTTTATACTTCTTTGCCTGAGAAATTAAGGAAATCACTGGCATCTACCCGCCCGGGTCAAACTCATCAACACGCCCTACATTGATCAAGGGGATCTGAATGCTGATGAAAGTGTCCTTGACTAACACACATCTAGTTAAGTTAGCCATTCGAAGATCATTTAAAGGCTGGAGCTACAAAGTTGAATCACACTGGACAATGTGCCGTACTGCTTGAGCCACAAAACTGCAATATACTGTGTTGAAAGTTACAGCTTTGTATGTTCAAACTCGATTGTATTTGAGAACAAAGTACAGATATGTAGTCAAGTGGTTTGGACTACTGGCTTGATATTGTTGGTATGTCAGTTCAGTGATTCTCAACCTGGAGGTTGTGATATAATGTCTAGGGTCACCACATGGTTGTGGAGAAGAAAGATTTATACATATTTAAAATGAAATAAAAATTTTAGACCACGAATTGCTCTCAAATGAAATTGTCTGTACCAGATGTGCTTTGAAATGGATGTTCCTGAGAATGTTGTGAGAGTCAAAGTCTATGCACACATGAGTTAGTGCTTTGCCCAAAACAAACTCTCTTATTTTGTTGAATTGGATTCATGTGCCTGATTATTCTGGTGGGTCGCGACTCGTTGAGAACCACCGGGTTCGTCATTCCACAGCTTGGTGAGACTGCAATATTCTAACAACTACTGACAGCACAGTACGACTGCCCTTGGTGCTAAGAGAATGAATCCTTTAGAGTGGCCCATGAGCTTTCCCCAAGTTCAACAAACAGGTCAGAATTTTTTCACATATTCAATGAACTATCTTGAAATCAACTAGTGTAACCATGTGGTTCACATTTCTGGTTCAGAATGACATATTTTGAAAAACAATTGAATACACGCTGGCATATGGTAATATTAGCATCTAGCTCAAAGCACTGGTATAGCTGTCGACTCTTAATCTCATTAAATTACTGTAATCTTACTTTATCTTATACATTATGTGTGTAGATATATGCATACGGCATTTTCCTACATCTCCACACACTTGCCATGAACTGCACTCAGGCGAACTCAGCACGCTTCCCTCAAAGACCATATGATGAGCTTCTTCCTGGGCTGGGTTTCCTGTGTGTATCTCTGTGGAGGTGGTCAGCAGAGCGTGTGATACCTCCCCGAAGTGCTTTGTCAGAGCACTATTAATAGGTTCAAGGGACATCCTCCATCCCCCAAACACCCAACACACCCACCAACCTACGACCCATTCCACACATGGGCGCACTTCTCTGTTGGCGTTCCTGGTGAAAAGGCGATGAGCAGTCAGCCATGATGCTATGTTAAGTTGAGAAAAGCCCAGAGTGGTGAGAAACACTACACTCATACCCTACAGGCAACTGGGCTTTTCTTTGCTGTGTGGAATTTGGACATACAGTGGCGAGATAATACAGAATGATATATAATAAGAAATGTCAGGTCTATAATAACACGTCAGTGTGTGAAAGTTGCCGGATCCAATGTCATCAATCAGGCTGATGATACAGTACGTACAGTATCTCTCCAAATATATATGTCTAATAAAACCTCCCATTTGATCACTTTTGTGTGTCTCACACTTCACAAGTTAGTATGCAGCCCACATTCGAAAAGTGATGACATATTCCCCTTTCTTACAGTGTGTATAGTTCCCCTCAGGCAGGTGTGTGTAGTGTGTCGAGAGACACTGAGGAAATCAAAGTGTCTGTCCAAAATGCACTGCACTTTTTGAATTCTCAAAACTTAGAGAAAGTAATATGCAATATAGTTGCATTTATATCGTTGTTTTTTATTTTAAGAGTTTACATTTTTAATATATTTGTATCATCATACTGTGAAGAGTAATGCATCTGATGCCTGTGTGATTAACGTCTGTTGTGTGCCACAAATACGATGTCTATATGTGTAACATCTGTTGTGGGTTTTTATATGTCACAAGTAGCCAAAGGCAAAGCTCCACATGTGTAGGTCATAAACTTTTCCAAAGTCTACTGACGCAACCATGTTATTAAGTGAGTAGGTTATTTCCATTCCACTTATTTACCCACAACAGCAGCTTGACACTCCTGGATAAGTCAATGTTTGTCTTTAATTTTCAGTGTCACTACATAAGGCAACTGAAATGTTTTTTAAGAAGCATACGATCTGATAGGTCTGATAAACCGATGTAAGGCGCAATTTCTCTATGCAAACTAAACTCTTCTTTGGTTGGGAAATTGTAGCGACGTGGTCAGTGTTTTAAAAACATGATCAAAATTACTTGTCAGAAACCATGAGGAAAAAATATGGAATTTACTGCAAACAGGGAGAGGGACAAAGGCAGAATGTAAGGCGGGAGGATTAATCACTGTTGCCCCACAGTGTTTTCTCCAAGCAGAGTTTACTCCCCCGCCTCTGTCCTCCGGGACTGAAGCCAAGATTGGAGCGCTCTGTTTGCATTTCACCTATAGAAACCCACGCAACATCAGTAACTTCAGCCTGAAGCACATCAAGGTCAGTCTGTGTCAAGCCTTTTAAAATCTCTTCAATGCCTTGCTTAGACCTAAAAGCGAAACACAACTGACCTCCAGCAGGAGCTCCACAACGTGCCAGTGAATATCACGAGCCGTCCTGTCATGACTGCAGAAGATGGATGTTTCTTCAACAACGCAACAAATGTCAATCTGTGACATCGTCTTACAGAGAGAATTCATTGACCGTAACATTTCTGTTCTGTCAACGTCTGATGTGCTTTGTAGGAAAATCCTTTCATTAAACAAGAATTGATTGGATGCGGCCTCCATTATCACCTGGCCTTTTAGTTATCAACTGGACGTAAGGCTGATAATCTACGAGGTGGTATTCAACTGTCGCCGATTTTTCCGGACTTGTTATAGTTGCCTCAAGAACATATCTCATTCATTAGAAAATGATTGGATGTGAATTGAAATTGTTATGTATTAGATCTCCATACAAGCTGCATGTAACAAATCTGACAGGGTTAGGGTTCAGGAGAGAGAGGGTCATCCACTAACCAAAAAGGGGGGTGGTTTGATCCCTCTCCTCCAGTCTTGATGCAGACTTGTCGTTGGGCAAGTCACTGAACCCTAAATAACCCTAAATTTGAATGTGAGGGGAAAAAAAGTGTGGTAAATTGTAGCTGTATGAATGTGTGGGTGAATGGGTGAATGTGACTTGTACTGCAAAGCGCTTTGAGTGGTAGATAAGACTAGAAAAGCGCTGTATAAATAAACCCCATTTACATAACAGTAAACAATAAATCACTTTCCTATCATAGACATTGGCAGTGTACTCCAAAGTAAAGTAGGCTGAAAATGTTGGGTGGTCCATTAAACTGCAGATGAAGAGGGCCTGCAGGAGCTGAGGGCTTCAGTCATCACTCTTTTTCTTTTTCAACAGTGCTGTATATTACTTTCTTTACTTTGGAAATGCACGAACATATGTTGACTTACTGCGTGATTTTTATCTTGCTTGGAGCCCCCGGTAAATCTGTGCCAACTAGAGTCCTTGAACTACCCTCGACTGAATCCAAACTTAATTGAGCAAATTCTGGCCCTGGTTCACATGGAACCATGTTGCCTCATATGGTACACACCACTGTTTATGTGAGTGCCAAAAGCAGTTACTGCTGCTTTTCAAAAGGAAAACTGATTATTCATAAGGAAATCATCAAATCGGTTGCAATGCTGAGCCACGCTAGAAGACGTTATATTAATGTTCTTTCCATGAATGTTCTGCAGAAGTGATATTATGTGAATACCAATAATAAATTACGGTGAGCTCAGGGAGCGCAATCGAAAATGTCTCCTTGGCGAGGTCACTCCACATGATGATGGAAACCTGCGACTCAATTATTAAGTATATCATTAACACAGTAAATCTAGAAATATAATTAAAGTAGTCCATTGGAACACAAGCATCAGTTTATCACTGCATAGGCTAAGGTTAGCCCAATTTGTCAGTGAGAATCTGTCAGTAATGACAATCCTAACCTTGATGTGCTCTTCTTGAAGTTCAATTAAGTCTGTGTGATTGCTCATATTGTTTCTGAATGTAAATCAGTCGGCTCTCTTTCTGCTCACATATTTCATACTCCACTGTGTGAGTGGAGGACATTGTAATTCCAATCATACCGCGCTGCATCCCACTTGGGTTTTGTTACAAAACATTAACATCAGAATCATTTTTTAGTGAATTGTAGACTTTTGCCTCAGTGTTTGCCCAGATATTTGTGAACAGCCACTCTGGTCAAGTACTCTCTAAATTATATCATCACATAGATTGAAGGCTTGCACACTCCTTAACCTTGCCATCACACTCTGTTGTCTCCTAGTGTGTTTTGGTTGGTCCTGGCTGCTCCCCTTGACTGACAATGTTAAACAGCCATTGTTAAACAGCCATGTTGTATGTTGTGGTAATAAGCCACATTCTCCGTGCATATTCCTCCTCAGAGAGAGTGTGTCGACAGGTGCCTGTCTGCCCATCAATCTGTCCCCCTGTAGTTATTGCACAAATCACACACACACACAAACACGCACGTGTTTTATTCAACAACTAACTACAACTAGTAAACTAAGTTTTCTGTGTAAAACTGGTGGGGTGCTCCTTAAAAACAACCTAATACTTTGAAGAGCATGTGGTTAAGCATAAGTGTTAAAAGGAAAAAGCTATACTTTTGATCATGTTGAAGGACAATCTAATGTACGCCGCCACTATCACCGTTCTGCAGCTGTAACACTATGGACATTCAGTGTGTGTGTGTGTATGTGTGTGTTTGTGTATGTGTGCGTGTGTGTGACCTACAGTGGAGATTCAGTGCGGCTGAGCAGCATACAGCAGAATTCAGTGCTGTGTCAATCTCAATGACTTTCCTTTGTAATCCAATGAAAGGGAAGCACTCTATCAAGGAGAAAATGAAAGACAAATATGAGACAAAAATGGTAAAATCGTGGAAAGGGTCTTGAGGATAACAGGGTTGACAAAGGGGGCATCCATTTCCGAATAGGCCCCATTATTGTCATTAATGCCTCAAAAGGACAGATCGGTTGAATGTGGAATGGTGGGGAGGGGGCGGGGGGGGATCACAGGCAGGCTTCATGCACGTTTCTCATCCCATCACTCCGTCATGCTCGTTTCATGGCAGACTGGAGCTCAGACCCATCAGCGTATTATCATTCAAGTATAGCTGCTGTCTGAATCAAGGACATGAGCATTATCATGAGAATGAATTGCTCGCAGACATCAGTGAAACACAGATATCTTCCCCTGCCAGTGTGAGACCTTTCCTGCACTTTCGCTTCTAAGAAATTGTGTATTGCGGTTTTGCTTTTTTACGCTGTTCCAGTATTGAGAATGGAAATACATACCCTGTAATATGACACTCATAATGGAGGACACCAAAGTTATCCAAACACATGTGCAGTCACATAATGTTTTCAACATTAGGATCGATGCAGCCATGGTAATGCTGAACCTACAGTATATTCCATAATTTAAGCTGAAGAGAGGCGATTTGATGTGGAACATATATAGGGCACGCTGGTATTCCAGCTCTGTGCGTGGGAAATGCTCTTCTCTGGTTTCAAGCAGTTTCACTCTGAGAGAAAGCCCCCCTGTGCTATTAGACATGTAAATGTAAAATGCAGGTAGGTGGTTATGCTTTTCTGCCTCTCTGGATGCTGAACACACTCCAGATTAGAAGACCAGTGCCACCTAGTGGTATGATTCAGAGCAAAAGTCAAACTTGTGCCCATCAGCATTTGGTTGATTAAAGCTCTGTGTTGATACATCACGATCACATTATTACAGCTGTCTATTCAAAACTAAGCTGTGCAATGGTATAAGACAGTATGTCACACCTGCAGCAGAGTGTAGTAGGGCCGGATGTACATTAAAGTGACTCTAAATGTTGATTTAGAGCATTACTCCTCAAAGATGAAGCACTGTTGATGTTGGGCCCATCTACGGAGGGTTGCTTTCTAAAAACAGCCTGCTAATACAAGACAGAACAGGGAGGCAATAAGGTTTGGGGTCAGCGCTTCGGTGATGTAGGTGTTTAGGAAGATCCCGCTCCCTCTGCCTTCATCTCTGTGTGAAATAAATGGCTCAGTGTTGGTTCATGATGCACCAGATTTTGTGAGCTCAGGAAACCACTGAGCCATTCAGCGTTCATCGTAGTAATTATGTTTTGTTGTGCCCACAAAAGTGACTCACAGAGGAACAGCTGCATGTGTTGTTGCAAAAGTCAGGCGCACACTTAAAACAGATGCGCACATCTGTGCTCCATCCAAACTGTACCAGGTCAAAGTGGAAAGCCATTAGCAAGCTGAAAGTGCTCATGGGAATTAAAAGTAAGTGCAGAGGAAAATATGCAAAAAGTGAAGCTTGATAATAATTCACCTCTGTTTCGATTTCAGACATAAGAAAATGAAAAGCTTTGAAATGTAAACTTTTGGTCAAAGGTAGCATGAGAACACAGGTAAGAAAGAAGGCTAACCTAACAATACACAGACAAATATATATACTGGATATATTTTATACTGTGGGTAATAATATTAAAGTGACAGAAAACAAAAAGATGCAAATCGTTTCATACACCGAGGCACAAACTCAAAGGGAACAAGAAAAAACACAATTTTGCAAAGAACCGTCTCATAAATTATACATGGCAGGTTATTTCCTTTCATATTGTAACAACTTGGTCGACACTTCACAAGGTACAGCAGCAATGAGTTGGTTCACTGGCTTCAAAATGCTTCATTTCTCACTGTGTGCAAATATGTTTAAGGATTACATTTCCAACTATTTAACATTGCTCAGTAAAGAGTACCTATTCAATGGCAGAAAAAAAATGTTTGTCAGCAAAAGCTTAATAAGCGGATAGCAGCAAATTAGAAAATAAAACTTGATCTGATCGGCTGAGAGATTAAAGGTGCAAATGCAGCAGAGCCATTTCTGCTGTGAGCACGTGCGAGGCTTGTGGCTTGTTGCTGAAACGAATATCCCAAATGAGGAATTGATTGACCATTATGAGAAACTAGCACTCTTAATTTGCTTGTAGAAATGTGTCAGGAAAGACATTTGCATATATATTACAAAAGCATCAAGCCAAAAGGAGCTTGGGCAGAATTCAAACCAGTTTAGCTACAAGATTGAATTACACTGTAATTGAATTCATTACTTTTTTTCTGTATACATAAAAGATTCAATTGTTGAGTGGCCAAAATGTTTATCAAAGAGACGATTGTTGACATTTTTTATATGTATATAATATATTTCTTATTATAGAAGATATCATAGCAATATGCTTTTTTTTTATTGAGGAGATTACAGAAGAACCTAAGCGTCTGTGATTCTTCAGTTTAGACAGAAACTACCTCTCCTCTCTCGTTCCATGTTTCTTATCATACTCTCCACCGCGCACTGTGTTGTTCAGCTGATGATGAATGACCATGGTGTTGGAAGCCAAAATGAGCTCTCGCTGAGACCACACGAGTGCCACACACTTTCAATACCTCTCCAGAAAGATTCATTACAGTAATTAAAGTTCTGTTTTCTCGCATTCTTCCACTGAAGTCGCTCCTCGCGATCGCTCCAGACCCTCAACAGCAATGACGCTCCGCTGTAGTTCTACTGTCGTTAGAAGTGGGTGGCGAGACTGTTCTTCTATTTTTATCGAGGTGGACATCAGCAGCTTGGATAATCAACTCCAACAGATTGTACTCCGGGAAACAAATTGCTTCATTTAAGCATGAAAATGATTGAGCAAACGGATGACAAACACAGCACAGCGCATTTATCAAAGCTGTTTACACGAGACACAAATCACAGCTGCTGGATCCACTTGAAAAATGGCTTTGTTATAGTCACGATTTATCATTGACATGTTACATTTACTGAAAAACTAATTTTTTGGATGGTAGTCAAGATAGATTTAATCTGTCAATTGTTATCAGTGAACAGAGTTATGGAGAAATCTACTGTAATGAGTGTGCTGCTCAAACTGAAGCATAGTCAAAGGCACAAATTCTCCACATGTTACAGTCTAAACATTGAGGAACAGAAGTTTTGAGGGACGGCTGGCTGCACTCGTGTCTCTCTCCAGCTGGATGTCTGTTTAATTGGACACGTGATGTGTTTGCATAGAGACTGACGACAAACTAAAAGGAGAGCCTGATTAAATGAGTGGAGAAATGTGACGAATGCAGGTCATGAGACCTGCATTGCTATGCAATTCCTTTAACATCACCAGGTCTTGTGCGACGTGTTTGACGTTGCTCTCCACCAGTGTTGTCAAAAAAAATACTGAGGGAAGAACTTTTGGACAAATGTTTTTTTCCTCAGTGGCAAACACAAATTTAAGTGTTTTAGGAATCCATTTGAAGACCATATCAACATTTTAGAATATTATCACATTGTCAATAGTTAGTCAATTTGAACACTATGGAGAATTCTTACTTTCATTATTCCAGATTTGCTGCAAATGCAAATTTATTTTTAGAAACTGAAAATGAAGATAAAACAGAAAGAACGCCTGTAGCCATATACTTGCAGAAAAAAGAATTTTGACTTGATCTGTAAAAAAAAAAAAACTGCCCCTTTGAAATTCTCTGATAAAACTGTCACATCTTGTACAAGAACTGTGCTCCTTTTTTATTTTATTTTGGAATTTTAACTACAGTTTAGATGGGAATTATTCACCGCAGTCTGTTTCACTACACTGTTGATCGGACTGACATTTCTCCCATGTGGTTTTAAGTTGACATGGTGGTAGCAGTTGCTAGGAGCAGGAGCGTTATTGGAGATGTTTCGATAACAATTTTCCCTTCCTGATAACGGATTCCAATACCTGGAGTTTGCGCATCGGCCGATAAACGAGTACTGATCCGATACCACTGCTTTTTTTTTAAAGCAACTTATATAACATTTTTTACAGCTGTATGCTACTTACCCTGTATTGCTATCACTGTTGTTTGGCCTGCATCAGGTTAAACCCCTTTGAAAAACAGATACAGTACATACAGCCGTAGAACTTGTTTTATTATCTAGTTTGACAGTCTTAACTGTAACACAAATAAATAGCTGTTAAAGTGCAGTCATAGCTTTTAGAAATAAAATACTGTTTAAGTTTTAAACAGTACAGTAACTGTATAAAACAGCAACAGCAACTTCAAAACTAAATAAATCTAGGAACTATACAATTCCTTTAAAACAATGTTAAAGTGCAGCCACAGTTAAAAAAAACAAATAACAAAAACTTGAATCTGTATCTTTGACTGTAAGGGTATAAAACAACAATAAAAGGGAAAACGTCAGCAATTGGCTGATATAATTTTATATAACTGTGAAAGAAACAGACTAAACCCAGATACAAAAACACCAAACTGCTGACACCTTCACTACATTTTCGCTACACTACCAAGAATCAATTCTTCTTTATCTATAGTTTATAGAGCAGCAATAAGTGCAGTACTAAGTGGAACTACTTCAAAGATGTGGTACGGGTACATAGACTTGTGTATTCAACGATGCTTGAACTGGCATTTTCGGCAGCATCAGAAGCCGATACTGGTATGGGAATCAGAGCATCTCAAAACATTATTCATGACAATTGAAGAAACTCAACAGTTTAAAGGACAATCCAAAATTTCACTCTGTCAATCGCCCATCTCAAAAAGAAGATACGCTTTCATTTGTATGTATGATTCCATCCTGAAACCAGGATACGAACCCCTGATCTGATATATCACACAATTCTCAGTATATAATGACTGATCAAGACTCTCAGTTTTATGAGACCTATCCCTTTACCCTAACCCAAAGATGAGATTATTTTATGGGTTGTTTAAATACTTTTATAGACGTTACTCTGAATAACATTGGTCTTTTGTTCAAATGCTAAAAAACACTTTTGATGGTGCTTTCTTGGAAAGTGACCTTTTGGAAATCATGACTGTTCTTTTAAAGGAACCAGCAACTGTGGATTATTGAGGTATGTTTACATTCAGTAATGAAGGCAGAAGGAGGAGGTCGGGGTTGATGGTTTGGTCAACAATGCGTGTGATTTTGATTAGACTGTGCTTTCCACAACAGATATTTTTAACCGTGAATATATTCCCTTAACCTTTACCACTAACCTTTACTGTTGTCGTCTTAACTTTCCAGTCTTTCCTATCTTTCCAGTGATTAATTCTTCTTAAGGTCTTACACGGTGGATCATTTTAAGAGACAGTAACTGATAATCAATCTGTTTCAGGACTTAAATTAAAGACAATTCTAATATCGGTGAACTATTAAAATCAAAGCATAACGCTGAACAGCTCTTACATCATCGCAGAAAAGTTACTGTGACAAACCCTTTCAAATAGAAACAAAGCTGGAGAGATTATGGATTTGAAAAGATGCTTAACACCATGACAAGCGCATATTTCCCATTATGCCTGCATTAAGTGTCATTAACCACACAGAACGCTCACTCTCAGCGTAAACAGTAACCATAACAATTCCTGGGGGCCATTTCAAATCAGAGATGATGGTTTAATCAGAGGAGAGTTTAGCCTGCTACTCCCCGTTTGTCTTCGACCTGATCTTCACGCCACACAAATTCTCTATCCACACCGGGCATGCTCCGGTGATGATTATTAAAATAGGAGAGGTCTCGGTTTCTTCTACCTGCCTTTGTCCTTGAGTTTTTCGCACATGGTTTTAACGCCAGCCCACACAGGCAGGAACCCCCAGAGCCTAAATCCATAAGAATTTACATGCCGGGCTGAGGCAACCATAGAGACACTGATGAAAAGAGACTGAAGGTCGAATGAGAACTGTGATGCAGTGAATCTGCTTTAAGGGCTGAGTTGCCAGATAGTTCCAAACATTTCAACCAACAGTGAGATCTACAGTCTGTAACGGCACCAATTTGCGTCAGACCAAGCTCTGCTGTCTGATAATTAGTCTATCCACTGGGAATGGAGATAAGGGCTGCTGGGGCAAAGACTATCGGCTCCATGTGTATAAGAAAACCTATTTAGGATCATAATGAAAACATTGTACTGCACAATGTTGTCCCAAAATTTATGTTTCTGCATTTCTCAGTAATAAAATAATCCACATCTTCCTTCTGGCTTCACTAAGAGCACCGCATCACAAGGTCCACTCACTTGAAAATCCACATCAGTTTGGTGCAGTTAACTTTCTTGTTTGTCCGAGCTTCCTTCAGAGTTTACCACCATCCCCTGCTTGAGTGAGATTCCATACAACACTGTCTGTTTTCAAAAACAAAAGCTTGGGAAATTGGCAGGGAGATCAAAGAATGAAGTCTGTGATTTGGAGAGTGGTGTGTATGCTTCAGAGATTTCTGGACAAGTCTCTTCATTTCCCTGGAAGCAACATTAAATCCTATTCAGCCAGGCCAGCCGTATTTTTTGGATTTTCCTCCAAACAAGAATTTGGAAAGAGTCCAGTTGTAACCCTCATCAGGATTTGTTGGCTCACCACCAGACATTTTTTTTTAAAAAGGTGCGCGTTAATAATCTTCTCATCAAATTTAGATTCATCGTTCCAGCCACCCCAGACGGCACTAAATGCATTCGCTGCCGGTTCATAGTGTTTTTTTCCTACAGCATGTTTTGCCTTTTGGGGTGATTTAGGGTAGGATTAATTCAAGATATTCATACTTAACGACACTCCAGTTAAATTAACTTTCCTGTTAAGTTTTAACAACTACAGAACAGAGAACTTGTACTGTATGATAGCAGCCACTCGGTGATTAATGGACTTGTGGTATTTAAAGTGATGTTACTGGAGAAGAGTGATTAATCGAGCCTGTGGGTATATTGACTGTTAGAGGAATGCCTTGGTTTACTGCCTGTTTGCCTGCTTTTAAGCTTCTACCAATGTGAACACCTTATGCAAGCAGCGTGCCTCAGGTAGAAATCTACAGGCCTGACACAGCACAATTTGTTGCAGAAAATATTTGACACCCAGCAGGACTCCGCATCTGTTTTAGACCTCCGCCTGCTAAGCTATAAATTGCTTTTTGTGAGACACGACCCAAGCTCCATTACCCTCGGTGGAAAACCATCTCACGGAAGGAGTTGTCACCTCGGAGGCCGATCTCTTCCCACGACCGACTGACAGCGCTCCCTCTCTCCGTTTGTCTCTACTTCTCCATCTCCCTTTTCCGTCCCTGCAGCCCCTTCGCCTCTGCAGTCTGTTCGGATCAAACTGCTCCTACAAGCATCTCTGATTCTCAATCAATTTCGAGGGAACGGCACCTCTCACTGTTGTCTGTCAAGTAGCCTGTCTGCCAGCCTTCAGAGCAAGCACTGCTGGAGCGATCATGAGATGAATCCATCAGGGACACAAGCCAAGAGCGTTCACCATGTACATATGAGTCTGAATTACACCAGGGAACCACCGCCCTCCCTCCTCCCCCTCAAGGCTATTTTAAGAACAATGTATATCCGACTTGTTTGTGTGCTTAGAAAAACCACCTAGAAAGCAAAGCACATAACGGCAGAATCACATTCTATTAGGAATTCATCCTAGTGTGTCTTGAACACGCATGTGATATAGGGCTTTGACTCCGAACTTTGTTATTCGAATATAATTCGATTCGACATTTTTTTATAATATTCAAACAAATATTAGGCAGCCCTTAATATTCGAACCTGTTGTGGGCAATATTTTTTATAAATGTGTTTGCTTGAACGTTGTTTTCAATTCACATTCCGAGGCTTTTTCACGCCTGGTGAAGTTGTGAATCGCGAGCTCATTAGCAAGGCTATTATTGGTCATCTGGGCTCCTGTAGGTGACGTTAGCGTCCTGGTTAGCGCCTTTAGCAAAACAATGGCCGCGCCAATGCCGACAACAGCCCCTGAGCAGGAGGTCGAAATTTACACACCAGACAATTTTAAAAGCAACGTGTGGCGCTACTTTGGGTTCCCAAAGATACCGGGTAAAATCACCGGTAAGGATAAAGTAATATGTAAAATATGTAGGACCAAACTCGCATACCATGTGACAACCAGCAACTTGAGAGGCCACCTGTCAACACTACATCCCGGCAAGCTGGAAGAGGTGGAGGGGGTGGAGGGGGTGGAGGGGGAGGGGGAGGGATCGGGGCCGAGGCAGGCCAGAATCGTCACCATGCTATCACCTTCACGAGGCCCTCCCTATGCCCGTCAAAATAGAGCAACAGATTTGCTGACACGGTTTGTTTGCGAAGATATGAGGACCATTAACGTGATATATGGGAGCGGGTTTCAAGCTTTCATCCACGAGCTAGAGCCAAGATTCAAGATCCCCTGCTTCAGGACTTAAAACATATACAACTTAAGTTTGATACTATAGGTCTTACTGAAGGCATTTAATGGTCAAAATATTAAAATATATTTGAATATTAATATTAATAAATAAACAAACTTCGAATATGATTTTTGGGTAAAAGTCAAAGCCCTAATGTGATATGAAGTTACAGCAGTGGTCACGTCTCTCCTGCTGCATGATAAGATGCCATGTGAGCAGCACGGTGGCCCTGGATGCATTAGACAGGTCTGTTCATGCTGACCAATTAGACCAGATCACCTGCAGGAATCACTCAGGCAGCAAGGCCAAACATCTAAACAAACAAACCCAGATTAAAATGTATTTTTTCACAGGGCTCTGTGATGGCGTGGTTGAGAATTGTGCGTGCATATAGTAATGGTTGCTGTGCAAAACAACTGTGTGTAATTACATGGTGCTGCATCTAATGATTATTTTCTATTATAAATTAATCCCCCAATTATTTTTTCACTGTGGGATTAATTAGTTGCTTAGTCAATGAAATGTCAAACATGTCAGACAGGGGGAAAACAAAAGCAACGTCCTGAGCTCCCATGCATTTCCAAAGTGTCATCTTCAAATGTCTCCTTTGGTTCGCCCCCGCAGTCAGAAGCCCACAGATATTCAGTTCAAAATAATAGAAAAGTAGAGAAAATTCTACCGATCAAGAAGCAGAAACCTGGTAATACTCTGCATCACTTCCTATTTTTGACAGACAGGCTTTTATGAGACAGTTGATCAGTTATCAAATCGATCAACTAATCAATCTATCGTCTAATCTTAAGCATTTTACTTTCAGGAGCAGTTGTGAAAACACAATATATTTTGAGCTGGAATTCACTGACAAAACTCAAGGATCACACTACAGTGTGTCTTTAGCTTCTTTGAGCTAAATGGAAGTGCTCACAGTGACATCGCTAACATAATGTTAGCATGTTTCGCAGGTATGTTGTCCAATGGTTATCATCGTCGCTTAGCGTGTCGCATGGTAACATTTGGAGAACAGCGCTGAACAAAAAATACAGCTGAGGCAGAGGGGAATTTAATGAGTATTGTGTCATAAACAGGAAAAGTAAAGTAGTTTATGTTGTGGTATTTCACTAGGAGGACAGTTTGACCTAAATGTGACCAGATCACCAAATTCATTACCCCTTCATCCCCTGTGGCCGGTGAACATCTGTACCAAATATCAATATCGATCCATCCAGTTGTTTCACACAACATTCTACACCAAACCACAAATGTGAACCTCATGGAGATATTAGAGGAAGAGTCATGGGATCACCAATGTCAGAAGAGCTGCTTCCATACGTGAACTCCGGAAAAACTTCCATAAACTTTGGTCCGGACAGTTTGCCTCTCACATGTGATGAACACCGCAGGAGATTGCCCGAGTCAGATGCGTTTACACCAACAGCAACATTTCCGAAACGGAGTAAATCAGATTTTTGTTAACGGTCATCAACAGGCCCACTCGCTCACTGTACATTTTTCCCGAGATTTTCCTGCTGTATTCTCACATGAGCCGACTCCGAAATTTTACACAAATTTTACCAGGGGGCCAGCAGGAAAAGTTTGCGAAAAAAGTTACGTGCTCACAAACAGCCCCTTCCAAATGTTCCATTAATTGAAACATTGGAAAATGGACTTTGCCATCCACAGAGCCATACTGCTAACGTGGCTAACGAGGCCCATTTCTACAATCATAGTATCGAAATGTAGATTAAATAGATACACAGAATTAGAACAAGCTGTTACTGTTTGTATCATGGATTTGCTTCTCCACCTGTGCGACAGGTCAATGCACACCTGCTCACACAAGATGCAAACATCATGCAATGTAAACGCATTAAATGTAGCACTGAATCACACATGTAAATCCTGTATCACTGTGCTCATGTAATGGAGGGCATTTTTAGATTCTGCTTTTAGGTAATGCCAGAGTAGTTAGCTATTTAATCAACCAGGCTCCGTGTCACATTAATAAAGCCCCAGAGAAGTAAACAAATACGTTTTCCACTCTCATTAGCAATATTTCCGCGCTGGTGGAGCGGGAGGAGGCTGTTTGGTAATGATGTGCAGATCACATGGTAATAAATTGGACAAAACCTAGAATTAACAAACCTCGATATTTCATGAACAGAATATTATGACTTAAGGGTGAATGCATGTCCCAGTCTCATTAGGGTACTTGAGCAAAAGCACATTGTACGTAATAAGGAATGAGCACGGAGGATGGTGATAACAGATGAGTAATCACCAGTAAGAAACAGCATAAGTGGCCTCTCAGGTTGCAGAAAGGAAACTGTAAAATATAACAAATACAAGGTGTTTTGTGGTTGTCGTCAACCGCCTGATAACAGCGGGAGAAAATACTGTAAAATCACTGAGAGAAACAGAGGGGTATATATATGGTCACGTCCCATCCATTTATCAAGTTGATGTGCAGTAGCTGAAGATTTTCAGTTTTTATTAGAGGCTTATGACTAGAGGAAGAGGATTATGAACTGAATCCTTTGTAATTAGGTCCACTGGGTGTAAGTCTTAGAAACAATAAACTTCAGAGGTAGCAAAAGTCAAGGTGATTGGGCATAAAGGTAAGGCAGAGGAAGAAAATATGTTTACGTGATGGAGAGATGTATTGTAGTCCTTGTTACAGCAATACCCCAGAGTATTGTAAGCGTATCTTTATAGTACCTTGCAATGGAGACGAAAATCAGTCCGCCTCTCTAACTTTGTAGACACGTTGTCTTTGGTACCTGTCAGACATGAACGAGACGTCTTCCTCCCTGTGCGCCATCTCTGTCTACCTGAGCCTTTGTGGCTCCTCTAAAGTCTTCCTCCTGGTCCCCGGCTTCGGCCTGAACATCTTCATCCTGGCCTCCACTGTGTCCTGTTTGCTCAGCCGGCAAAGAAAGATAAGGAGCAACGTGGCCATGTTCATCCTCGGAAGCACCATCTGCAACCTCGTCAACCTGAGCCTGTGGCCTATGACCATTCACTGGAGGCAGCACGGCCGCTGGCTGCTGGGCTCTCAGTCGTGCGAGGTCATGGTGAGCGCCAAACACCTGACGAGCTCCGCTTCCTTCCTATACGTCTCCTTCATCACCTTCTCCGTTTACCTGACGGTGGTGTGTGGCCACGGGCACCTGGTCAACAGCAGGGCGTTCCTGGCCCTGCAGCTTCTCTTCCCTCTCCTTCCTGCGGGGGTGAAGGAGCTGACCCTGTGGCTCCTGGCGGGCCGTGTGGATCACCTGGACCCTGTCAAGCTCACTTGCTTCTCCTTCATTAACGACAAAGTCATGAGGGTCCTCTTGCTGATAAAGACGGTCATGTTCCTGCCGCTGAGCCTGTATTTCTACGCTCACATTCTACATACCATCGTCCAGAGCGCGAAGCTGATGCACAGGAGCCAGAGAGTCAATGTTCATCTGGCAAAGGTGTTCAGCCTCATATCTGTCATTACCTTCACAGCACATACACCTGGTAAGTACATCACAGGCTTCTAGATTTTAGACGAGACTCTTACTCAAAGGGCGGATCTGCCCTACAGTAACACATTATAATACAATGAGGCTTCAGTTGCTGCAGTGTTTGGAAGTTACAAAATGACCCGGTTGTGTAACAATAATTCCTTCCACTGCAGCTCAGCAAAGACGCAGTGCACGTGAAACCGCGAAGAACCAATTGAGCTCCGCAAACCTTGGATTATACGCAGCTAAAAACCTCATATTAGCTTCACTAAACTCCTGAATTAATTAATTTGTATGCAGATGAAGAACTCCTAGTGTGTGTGTGTGTGTCGATGTGTGTGTGTGCTCAAAATGCACTGCTTTCATGTTTGATATGAAGTAACTTCACAAGGGGCTGGGAGCCATTTTTTTCTTTCAAGCATCATTTCCATTTTTATAACATCCTCCAAAGGCCGTACTAAATCATTAAAGACATATATCACACTGACCCCTCGGATGCGATGGATGGTGCTGCTTCTCTTCAGGCGGGGCCCCTGATGATGTCAGATGGTAGTGATGCTGCACACAGGTTTTGGTCCGGCGACGTGTCCTCAGAATGGCATAATCCTTCGGGACAGACACACAGTTTACAGAGATCAGTCAGAGGGAGGTTGTTGTGGCTCTGAGCTCATTGTTATTTTTGCAGCTCCATGTTGTCATGTCGTAGGTCGTCAGACACACACACATCAGCTGGTTGCCACGTAAACCAGCGTAACAAAGATGTTGAATTCCTTTTGTTTTACTTTTCATGGCCTGAAATGTTTTTGCAAACTCTCCATCACAATGATCAGACGCCAAAGCAGGCTTTTGTTCTGACAGAGTGGGAACACGCGCAGTGTTACTTCTTCTCAGGCTGCAGGTGACACACAACACGCGTGGCTCGCAGAAACAGGGATTCCTCCCTTGTGTTAAACTCGGCGCTGATTCCCACGCACTGAAATTAATTATTATATTATTATATTGAGTCTTTCTGGAACAGTTTTACTTTGCCTATGTTCTAGCAGCTTCCGCAGCACATTCACAAATTCTCCTCATGAATGACGTCGGAGCTCCTCTGCTATTGGCTAGCTTACCGCAACACCTGTCTGCGTGACGTCAGGTTGACGTCGTCTCAAAGCTTCGGGACCGAAACCCCCCGCACCTTTATCCAACTCGTCCAGTTCAAGCTCCATGTTTCCAGCCAGACAATCCGGACATAAAGTTATATTTGTGTGTCCGTATCTCTCTCGGAAAGAGCAACGTTCCGCGCCTCTGTTTGTTTCCCTCTGCAGGCGCCATGTTGTTTGTGCGCCATGAAACGTAACGTCCACCTGCGGGTTTTCTTCACCCCGACCGTGACCTGACAGGCTCTTACAGCCACGCCCCTCACCTGAAGGATGTGTTAAGACTATTTTTAATGTTATTTTCTTGTATGGCAGAAAAATAATTTCTGTCGTAAGCCTCTTTACAGAACAAAAATAATTGTGTTTTTAATGAATTACCTGTTTGCTTTGCTGGCCTGACAAAGGCACGTGCTTTGCTGTGGCATAAAGAAGCAGCCTCCGCATGAAAAGCACCCCGTCGCATACTCAATTCTAATTTTAATTGAACGGTAAAAGCAGGGACATGGTAGATGGTCACTCCTAAGTGTGAGACAAAAGGTTAAAATTATGAGATAATTTTTTTTCAAAAATCGAAATTATGAGATGGATATTCAAAATGATGATGTAGTATAGACCTGGCTGACTATACCTGACCTAAGACCTATCTCGTTTGAGCCTCAGGGTACACAGTTTCATTTCATTCCAAAAGTTCCCTATGAAGTCTATGATCTGACAAAAGAGGAGTGGATTCAGTTTGAGACTGCTATTTCTGTAGATGTACATTTACAGGAATAGTTACATCATAAATTAATTCAGAAATATGTTGTTTATGTTGTAATAATAATGATTATATGTAATAATATTGGGTCAGTTTTACTCTTTACAGATCACCCAATTTGATCACATTTTGTCAAAAGTCTGAAAGCATCACACATTCAAAATAGTTTGTGTATAATTTTGAAAGAAATACATTTTCTTCCTGTTTTTCCTGACTGGATCCCCCAAAAAAGGATACGTGTGGCTAAAATAGACCTTTTGCCAATAGCTTATATTTGTTTTTCTTTTTTAAATTATAGATGGTATTATAATTATTAATTCAAACTCTTTAGGAAATGGCCTCTAGAATAAAAATAGTTAATAGTTAAAAACCTGTATTTGTGGCATATCATTTTTACTAACCATTCTTCCACCACTCTTTATAGGTGCCATATTTGCACTGATGGAACACCTCTCAGTGTGTCAGGAGATGGTCAGAGATTTGCTGCTGGACCTGCCTCTGGTCTCCAGCCCCGTAATCCTGCTGTGTATGAATAAAGAGCTGCGGAACCAGTGTGTGTTGCTGCTGCAGCGAAGCCCCGTCAACCGCTTTATGGGAAAAAAATCTATCAGTGACACAGACGAGCAGCACAAGAGCCTGACCATTGGAGACACAGACACACTTCACCTCTAATTCATTAAATTGCAACCTCAAAGATCTTACACTGCAATATTTTAAAGTAGAGACATGAACTGGAGCTGGTTTATTTTAAAAAATTGTTGATTGTCCATTTGTCACTGAGGTGGATAAATGTTCAAGTGAACATAAAAAAATGAATAAATGTATCAAAGAACAAGTAAACACAAGGTTTTCTTCTGTGGAGCCTTTTTCTTTTTTTCTTTTTTGCCTGCATATGCAAAAAAGGTTGTGTTTGCTCTGGGTTGAATGTAGGTCAAATTATGAATTAATCTCCCTCAAAGTCACAGTGAGACAAACAGTACAGCCCACGTGTCTGGGATCAATATGTCTCACTTGTACTGTTTCATCAGGGCAGCAGGAAAACATTATTATTGAGTCATCATGTACATCCACTGGGGTTTGCAGCCATGACGCACAACTGTGAAACTCTTGCTCCCAATGCTTATGCAGTGACATCTAGTGGTGGATTTATACATTGCATTCAGTTCAACACGAGGTGTTCATGAATCAGGTGAGGTGATCATAAATTTTATTCACAAATCAACTTTACCCACTCATCCATTTGTTTCATTCTTATCAGTTTTGCATGTTTTTCCATAATATCATTAAATGATGGGATATATAAGTTACAGCTAAAATTACAAGCCATGACTTCTTTCCAATGAAAATTACGCCAACCCCCACTGGGCAATGTTCTCTCCAGTAAAGTTTCTTTTGAACGTTCATTAGAGAACCTCATGGAAACTGGATGTATATTCCTTCACCAAGCATTCTGCTGCTGTGTACTGCTGAGAGTCAGTAGGTGGTGCTGTCTGCCCACATTTGAAACAACTGCTCACAGTAAATCATGAATGACTGAATAATATTCATTAATCTTCATGATAGATTCAGAGAGAAGGATGCAGCACCAGATAATGAATATGCATATTTATGAGCTTCTTCACTCATGACTTAGATAATCCAAGCACATACAAGCTACATATTTCCCCGCAGCCAGTTTGCCTTCATTTCTGGAAGCTTCTCTAGGTCACCCACAGCACGGCGCTCCCTCCGCTCGACCTTTAACCCCAGTAATTTCCCATGGGTCTCTGCAGCACAGAGAAGCATATAGAAAATGGTAATTACTGATGTCTCAGACTACCCACATATTATGTTAACTAGATGAACCACAATTAAAATATTACTAAAATAGTCAAGTGCTGTGCACAGTGGATCACTGGTGCAGTGCAGCATTGGAGCATTTGTGAACACAGGCAAAACTAACAAGATCAGTAGTGACAGCTTGTGTATCAAATAATTTCTAATGTATGGAAATGTAACTGTGCGGCAAGCTAATTTGAATAACAACGCAAGGGTTATATGCTCACAATGCTTTGCCCACACACTATTATTTTTTAGGTGTGTTCCTCTGCTTGTATATACCCAATTCGAGCCGTATGTTAATTCATTGTCAAGAAGTTTGTATTTGTCTGCAACGCAGGCCTATGCCGTTCCAAACAGCCGAACTACTTCATATACTTTCTTTGTGATGTTTTCACGGAGAAGGATCTTCTGCCGTTACTCGTTGTGCCAACTGATATGATCTTACGGTAATTATCATTGCTAAGACAAATTTTATGCAATTATATAAACATTTATCCCCTGTAAGGCATTATATAAGATCTTTCCTTGAATCAAAGAATCATTTCAGTCTGCAGCAAGTGTCTTCAGTTGCCTAGCAACTCCAGCCCTGGTGCGGACTAATGCTGTCTGGTTTGTGGAGGTAAATCGGGGGGGCAATCTGATTTCAAATTAGGTTGCACGTAGGCGGGGGTAAAACTTTGCTGTTGCACTGGGACAGTTTTCCCAATCAGTGCTGGATTAATTTTGTGCTGTTTGTCTTTAAAAAGAAAAAAAGCAATGTAGCTCACAAAGAGAAGCGTGCCGCTCTTAAAGTAAGATTAAGAGACTATAGTCAAGGACAACTTATCACATAGTATCTGGTGATGGGAAAGTAACATTTAGCTGCTGACCATGTAGGCTGAAGCTTACAACTTCTCCCAAACGGGGAAATTAAGCATGCTTGCCACCTGAGCTGCCAAGTCCCCAGGCAAGCTGTGGCTCTGTTCAAAGCATGGGAATTTGCTTTGTGGATTGCAGCCATGTCCTTACTCGGTGGTATGTATAATTGCAACGGTGGCTCTTACATTCACATGTGAAATGCAAATGCCTATAGCGATTGTTCTTCTTTCTTAGGTTACCTGCCTCTTGTCCGTTACGCTTCGCTAAAACAATTCCACATTGCCTTCAGCGAATCAGCTTCTCTTCTATTCCTGTGTTCATTAAAGTTTCATGCCATATTTTTACTTTGATAACATATGCATATTGTATGTCATGCTGCTGGATGCAGGTAGCATCACAGGGGCGGAAAAAGTCTGAACCAAGTCTTCATCCTTTATACTGAAGGTTTGTTAACTGTCCTATCTGCACAGATGTGTCACCGCAAGTTATGAAACACTGTGACAGCAAAGTAGAGATATTTTATTGTGATGTAAAAACGCATCCATCCAGGCGATCACACTGCTATAAAAGAGTCTGCATGCATTATCAGGTATGCTATTTGAAATTCCATAAGTTGTCGTGCCAGCTCCTATCCTGAGATGACAGGCTGCATTTCCCGAGCACATGCAATCTGTGATATGCCATCTCAGAATTTTGATGGAGAGAATAAAGTATGAGGAATTCTACGTACATTCAGACAGATGGGAAATGTAATTTCCATCATTGGACAAACACATGTTCAGCATTTGCCATTATTCATTTCTGATTAAAAAAGATTTTTATTTTAAAAATAAAAGGAAAAATGTGTAACCGGTTCCACATCCCAGATCATTTGCAGGACGTTTAAAATTGTTCAGGGTAGTACAATATGGTATGGTCGCACATCCCAACACAACAGCTTCAGCCTTTTACATCGACAAAACACACACACACACACACACACACACACACAATGATCAATACATTCAAAAAGGAGAACAAAAACTTATAAAATGAGAGTGAGAGCCATATACTGGTGTTTGGGTGACTTTCAGTTGCACAAGGCTGTAGACTTTTCACACTAAAGCAAAAGTAGCGCAGCATAGAAATGTTTTATAGCACCTCTAATGTAATGTTATGTGATCTAAACAATTAGATCAAATATAGCGGTGTGTACCAGCACATCTGAAGCGAGGCCTGACAGGTTAAGTCATTTGATGCTGTCAAACTCAACGGGGGAAAAAAGTCCCGACCTTTATTTCTCTCTTTCTCCTCCTCTCTCACTTTCACTCTCACTCTTTTTTTTCCTGAAGCTTTTCTGATGCGTTTGCGCTCCTCTCCCTTCTTGCCCCGAAAAATCACTTTGTCACATAGCGACGCATCATTTCACATGCTAAATTTTTTAAAACTGGAACTGGAAATCCTTTCTCAGCATGCAATATCCATTAGGGGGAAAATTATTCATATGATTCTCCTACATTATTTATCACTTAATGAAGAGAAATATGTGCCCCTCACGCTCTCACCATTGTCACCCACCTATACTTTACCTCTCAGGACTTCAGGTTCGTCTTTACAGGATCCCACTGTGGCTTCACCGGATAATCTAGAGTGAGAAACGACTTTTGATCACATAGTAATGGGATTTAAAGTGCCCTCATTCCTCCATCACCTCTGGAAGATTCACTTCATGGAGGTCCCATAAATCTCCTCTGGAAGGGTTTGGGGTCTGCGTCGCTGCTCTTTACTACACATTTGCTTTATTGTGGGATTGTGAGGAGGGTTTTTTGGTCTTTAGGGCAGACACACATGACTGACTAATATCGTACCAAAACTTACACTCACCCTCTCTCCTCTCCGGCTCTGTGTGCCGCACCATCTCTCACTGATGCACTGCAGACCGCCAGATTGAAGAGTTGAGATACAATATGAAACGCGCGCAGAATGTAATTTGGAAAGACAGAAAAATATCTTAGAGCACCATTGAATGCATTTATTCTGGAGACAATTGTAGCCGCTGAAAATAACTGCAAAGCATCAAGCAGATATGCCTGTGTCAAATACAAACTGTCGTACATTATTACAGTCAAGGTTGGCTTGCCTGTGTACTGGGTTATGGAGCTTTTTGTTGTTTTGCCGTGCATGGGGAACAGATGGAGACTTTGCAGGTGGGAGAATCAAGCTTCTGTTCTGAGTAGAGGCAGGGAGAAGAGGATCTCTGCTGCTTATGTCCCAGTCTCTCCGGGGTTCCTTATATCACAGTATTGAGGGTGATAAATGGACCTGCAAAGGCGACACTAACCAAGTTCATGGTTCAATAATTCGGTCATTGTGGTCCTGTGCACCCTCAAATAAAACAGGAAAAATAATTCTTACAGGCACACTGGGGCACACAAATTTCAGTGTTTGTTCTTGTGTACATGAAGCGCACGCGAACCTGTGTTTTAGTATGTGAATCTTGTGTCAATCACAGTTTTACAGACAGAGACGGACCTATTAATGTTTATGATACGCAAAGGTAAATGCAATCGAGATTGACTGCTTGGTGCGCACATGCTTACATGTTCGCAAATTGAGGTAAATACCAGAGACATTGTAAATGTGCAGACGCTGACCTTTCGCCACAAATAAACAATGCCACTGATGCTGCTGGCTCTCTGGTCCACAGCTTATGGGTCGAAAAGAACACTTACATCTGCATACACAAACGTTGAAGCACTAATGCTTTTGGCAGAGGTATGTGGTTACAACAAACAGCGGAAAGGAGGATCATTTTAACTTGGTTGATCAATGACTTGAACTTCAATTTTATCATAACTTTAAATGTTTTCCAATATGTTCTTATTTTTCTGCTGTGCTCTGCAGACTCTTACCTTTGTTTACCCATCTTCCCCATTTTTCCCCTCACTTTGATGAATAATTGACATGCGCCTCTCCTTTGATATGTAGCTTAATGCTTTTTTCACCAACCTGGTAATAGTGCTCCTTTCCTGCTGAGTTTAGAGTGCACCTGAGCACAGTCACTGATATCATGGTGACAGCCTCTTTAATTTAATATTTACATAGAGTTCAATACATTTTATTCTTGTTTTTTTTTCTCTCAGAAATTATTTACTGTGAGGGTTGCTCATTTACAAAAACAACAGTTTCACGAGTGCTTTCCTCTCAACTTCCTTTTGTACCTGGTGCACTGCATTATTTTCAGTACAAAGGCTTTTTATGTGCTGGTTTTGTGGGATGTTGTTAAACTACATACTGCACATCTACAGCTCATAACATTTAGTGTATTGTTGACAAAAGTTATTGCCTGCTTACCAAAGCCTCATTTACGCTCCAGGCCAGAAACATTCTCACACAGTGAGAAATTGTCTTTGAAAACATTTTTCTGTTTTTCCTTTGTTGTTGTTATTAGAATTGCTTGACATACGCACTGCAGAGATGATTCAAAACACGTTCAGAACGGTTTGAATGTAGCCTGTGAAATATTTATATTTTTCGAATTTACAACTACATTAAGATTTCCAAGTCTGGTTATGAACCCCATCTGTCTAATATTCAATTATTATATCATTGCAGGATTATTCATTATTCCATCTACACACAGCATTAGTATATTTGTGCATGTTTTTTTTTCTACCCTTAATTGCATTTAATTGCTCAAAGGATAGATACAACTCCCTTTAAAGAGAGCAGCATTTAAACGACTGAAATAAACTAAGTAGTTTTGTGACAGACCAATAAAGAAAAAGTGCTTGCTTTCTCCTCCACCTGGGAGACCTTGCTTACGCATGCGGTGGCAGCACTGACAGGAGGAAAGCTGCATGCTAATTAGTTCCCCCTTGTGAAGGGGAGGGGCGCCAACAGTCCCCAGTTGTCATCACTCCCAATGATAAAGGGAGAAAAGATGGAGGAGTGCACAGGGGATATGATGCTCTAATTTGTCCTTTCATAAGAAGATAGTGGAGTATCCATTTTGAATGGTTCATCTCTGTGAAGCATATGATTAAGCTTTATAATAATTCCCTGTACAGCACAATGAGACCTACATTTAAGTCTGGACGTCAGCGAATGTCGCCTATTCGTTTGTGTTAGTTTCTTTTTAACAAGGAATATAAGGCGTTAAAGAGAACGCACACGCAAGCACACGTGCATGCACGCACGCACACACACGCACACACACACACACACACACACACTTACACACACACACACACACACACACACACACACACACACTTACACACACACACACTCAAAGAAAAACCCCAAAAGAAAACACCAACTCTCAGCAAAATTCTGGAAAGTACGATACGTGAGAGGGGGACAAAAACACTGTTCTCCTTTGGCATCTTTTTCTGCTTATTACAACTCAATGAAGACAATTTTACACAAAAGCGATTATGCATCCGGGCTTGGAAATGTGAAATAGGAGCACCAATGGGACACAGATTCATAAACAGGCAGTGAAAAGTGATATTCTGTTGAAATGCAAATTCTTTGACGGTTTTGTTCCAGAGGCATGCAGGGTGAAATTGGCCTTTAAACACATTGGCATACTAATGTCTGGAGGTGCCTCCACCTTCAAAATAAGCATGGCAGTATAATTGACTCGTAGTGCAAAATGGCAATGCATACATTTGCATCAGATAGAATTAGACATTTTTTAATGCTCCCAGGTGAGTGTGTGTGTGTGTGTGTGTGAGAGAGACAGAGGTAGTGCTCATGTGCCTGTTTCTGCAGGTACAGAGACAAAAGAGAGACGACACATCCATCATGCAGTGATGAGGTGGAAATAAGTTTGCTTTGAGGATCAGAGTATGGCGGTGCCTCTAAACCCTGTCAGGGTTCAGCACGTTAGTTTGTTTCACCCGCGGCTGTTTGATTTCCCACACATGCCATTTTTATCTTCCTTTCTTTGTTGTTCTTGTGGGATAACGAGCTATACCTCAACACATAAAAAAACAACCCAAAAAACACACATGGTTCAATAGTTCTAAAGAACCCTGTGTGTTTTAAAGAGGCAACTTGACAGCGTCAAGTTTGTTCTCTCCGTCCACACAACACACAGAGCGTCCGTTCAAACTACTTCCTGTTTCTGACCTTTCAACAGTAGTATTCTGCAACAGTTTCTTGAACAGTGTCTTACCGACGTCCATAAACAATTCCTGTTTGGCGCGTGTCGCAGCGAGTCACGTGGTGTGAACGGCCCAACGACTGAACGCCTCACGACCACAAGAGAGCACTTCCTGTAGTATGAACCGGCACATCGATCGTACGACTTTGGAAATCGTGTAGTAAGGACGCAGGTACTTTTCCTCAGAGCTCCCGAGGAAAGTTATCAACTGCACCATGGAGAAGACGGAGGAGAAGAAAGAAGTATGTACACTCAAGCTCCTACTTTGACTAGCGTTAGCATCGCGGCTAACTCAATGCTAGCAGCCTGGCTTGTTTTGGTTATGCAACTCGAAAAGAAAAGAAAAAAAGCACAGATGTTGTTTTTAATCACCACAACACTGTGCAATCAGTTTTAACATCATAGCAGGTTCATCATAAGTCAAAGCCCCAAAAGTTTTCATTTCCACATTAGATACACATTAACCAGATGTACATATTTAAAATCAATAACTAAAAGCCTTTTTGTTTGAAATCACAGTATATATATATATATATATGTATGGCGTGCCAGTGCGTGCCAGTTGTGACCAGTTCAACCACAGGACATGTTTTTTGTTTCTTTTGAGAGTCTGGAAGAAGTAAAATTATTCTGAAATGTCCAAGAAAAAAAGCTAATATTTGAGGAAAGTAAAAAAAAAAAAAAAAAAAGAGTAAGATTTGTTACAATAATGTTTTTTTTTCAGATCCGTGGTATGTTTTGACACCCCCAATATTCTGAACATTGGTCTCAAAAGGACCATCAGAGAAATAAGGCAGGCTAAGTCAGCGCTGTTACTTACACCTCTGTATAATAAAATGATATTCTGATTTTCTGCCCTGTGCGACGCACTTCAACTCCTAAAATTAGCTCTATGAATACATGATTATTGTCATCATCGCTGTTGTGGTTGTTGCAACATCGACAGAGCACAGCAGAGCTGTATGCCAGTTTCGCAGCCCCCCGCTGACACTGGGGGCTACTTATACTGTAGCATTTAGCTTGAAAAAGAGGATTTTGATAAATCAAGCGTCATACAGCACGGGGTCTGTGTTGTAGAGTGCAGGCTCGAGATGCATATTTGTCCCGGTGAGTCAGCTCGACGATTGGCATTCTGTTGAACTCCCTGCAGGATCTCCAGCAATAAATATGGAAATCTGAGCATGAGAGCCAAGCTCTTGTCTAGCTGTTTTTTTTCCCCGTTTTTTTTTTTTGCCTAGTGCACAGTTTAGGCAAATATCACTTAAGCATAAACAGACTGATAGCAAACAGTTTGAGTTGAGCTTTCTCAACTGGCAAAAGAATTCACTCCAACACAATCACTCAGAGAATATTTGACAAATAAAAATTAAACATTTTCAAGTTGCGCCGTCCTGGTTAGCTCCATTACTTTGTTTTTTTTCTGTAATTATACGCAGGAGATATGATAATGGGTGGAGGAGACAGTGAAATCATCTGTGCACAATAGATTGTGCATGTTGGATTTAGCTCTCTTAAAAGACTTGTGTGAGGGAAAGACCAGCAGAGCCCTGGGCGCTTGGCACAAAAATATCCCTAAATTCTGGGCACACATGCTGTGACTAACCCTTTTCAGAGAAAATGCCGCAAAGATTTTTCATACATAATAGTGTGTCCTAATAAATTTAGCGCAGCAGTAAATACTACACGAGTGGAAAAAAAGTGTGTCTGATGAAAACGCCGGTGTCGCGAGCACACGACAACGGCTTGATTAAAACTCCTTGATTTGACTTATTGGGCTCCTATAGAGGTATGATTGTTTTGGGTACCTGGCAAAGTGGCTGATGTGGGCCACTGTAATCAACCTCTGCCTGAAACCTAATCACTGAAACTTGAGACTTGAGTGTTTCCAACAAAATAACATAAATGTGCTCTGAAACCACAAATAGCTGAAAATGGATGTTTACGAGGAGCAACGGTAGAAGGGCGTGTACAATTTTACAGGGGGATTAACGTGAGGTGACTGTGGACATGAACTGTGAGTAAAACCATGAAAGTATTACAACACTGTCAAGAGTCTGAAGACTTAAAAGCAACATTTTCTAACTTGCAAAACAGACTTTATGTCAGATTGGGAAGGGGGAAATGACCATCACTGCATCAGATTTTTATCCATGTAGACAACGTTTACTCCTCTTTTCAACCTCACTATCTTTACGCAAATTTTGCGTTTGTTTGCCACCACGTGGCTGCCTGCTGCTCCACCATATTTCAAACTGTGCACTCGTCGCCACAGGATCCTGAAGCAATACATTTCAATAGTCGTCCATATAGCTTGCTCAATTTCGCACAAGATGAAAAAAAAAATAATGATATGGCTTCATTTCTGTGGGTTCAAAAGCCATGGTAACATTTGCCCCCACCCCACTTTATATTTTTTGATAATCGGTCGGCAAACCGGAGGTTGAAGGGCAGGGAAGGTGCTGAGTGAGTTGGTCAAGCTCCGGCAGAGATTACTGTGCGGCCCTCTCGGGCAAAGCTACAATAAGAGAAATAAGGCTTCAAATTACTCAAAATGAAAGAGGAAGTATTTTAGAGTGCTCACATGAGCGCTGTGTAATGCTCTGCACTGGACATCTGCTCCAGACAGAGCTGACGGAAGCACTCAGTCCATCTAACCGTTAACAACAGAGAACAGGAGATCCTGATTAATCTGTAATAGGTTCATCTAAAAAAACATCATGTCCATTCAAACTGTCAACAAGACTCACATTTCTCCTGGGATAGATTTGATGTTATAGTTTTGTGCGTTTTTTTTTATCCAGTGAGAAAATTACCAAATTTTGGCATTATCATATTTATAACTGTATCTGTCATTCATCTATTCTTTTATTTGCTATGCGGAATTGTGCATTGAGCACATGACATATAATCTTTGGTTTGCTCCGGCAGATAAGTAATTGTAAACTTTGTATTGAAAATGTGTCATATTTCATATATGTCAATGTGCTGTGTTTACACATGTGTTTGTGAATAGACATCTGTGTTGGCATATCATAAATATTAATAGCTGGCCAAACTTGATTTTGATGAGCCGCCAGACTGCATCAGAAATGTTGGATTAGGGTTCATTTCCTTTGTCTATATATGAAATCAATATACCCAGACATATTTAATTCCACTGAGCCCATGCATGACTGTAAAAGTATTACTGCGTGATCTGGAAGTATACGGAAAATGGGCACCAGAGCAATTAATGAACAGGAAGTCATGGTTTAAATATTTCCCTCTCTGTGCCCCACAGGCTCTACGAGACAACCGTCTGCACGAAGCTCGCCTTGCCTTGTTTTTGAGTCTCACTGTTATCTGATCATTTGGGGCTGTCTGTGATCAGAGACATCACATGTGATGACGGAACAAGACTGTGTGACTGTACAAGACCGGGGAAGTTGTGGGGCTCATTGATCCCTTTGACTCTTAAACTAAAATACAAGTGACAATAAATCAAGATAAGATACAGTTAAGAAGCACCAGGACCAGGTTGTAATAACGTGTTTGAGCTTTAAATGTGTCAGCTTCCAAACTCCCGGCCGCTCCCTTCTCTCCTTGGTGCTTTCATCCTCTCCTCTTTGCCGATCCCAAATTTATTGCTTTATGGCTGAGATCACATTTGTCCAAGTTCTTTGAGAGCACCTGGCCACACAACAGCAAGAGCCAACGCTTTATCTGTGATCAGTGGCAATTTGAAGCTGCATTATCCTGCTCATTATGAAGCCCCTTATCAAACATATTAATCATTTCACACATGATATTGATTTTAACGATTTTATTACAAGCTGAAGTAAATTACGAGCTTCTGGGGGAAAAGGGAGTTTCACAGAACTGAAACCACAGAAACACCAGATAATACCATTCATAATAATAATAAAAAAAATCTTTCTCCAGAGTGACTGTAAAAGCCATTTCTGAATCACTCAAATTGATATTTAAATATCTCATTAAGGCAAGCATGTCAGTATTAACTTCTCAGATCACTGTCACAGATGTGGAGTGAGGACACCAGCACAGAGGCAGACATCACACGAGGCAGATGGATGTTTTAAGCCACAGGCGTCACATGACCCAGGCACAAGACTGAGCTTTAAACAACACGCTCTATTGCTCAAGTCGCAGGTTAAACTATACTTGAGCTCTGTGCAGGCCTATACATTCAACAAAATAACGCAAGTGTACCTTAACGGTGATTCTTTGACCATGTAAAGATACAAACAAAAAAACAAAAGGCTGCTGTAGATCACGGCGGTCAGATTCAGAGCAGAGATCCAAACACAAAGGAAAAGCCTTCTGCTTTGTAACCAACCAGTTCTCCTGCAGTGGGAAGTGGGCTGTGTTAGAGAGCATTGTACTGTAATCATGTTGCTTTCCATGATAACGCATCACGATGTCATGAATGTCAGAGGAACAGGCCCAGTCTCACTGTAAAACAGGCTTCTAACAAACAGCAGATAGTTGACCGCAGCCCGCTGAAACTGCGACCCAACTTTTCTCTGCAGCGCTCCGTCCGCTGCGGCTGTTGCCTTGCAGCCGTGTTCCGCTGCTGTGCAGCATGAGGTGGCTTTTTTTTTTGTTGGGAAAAGCAGATCTTTTGCGAAGACAGTCGATGACTGTGTTATGCCCACTTGGCCCCGACGATAGACTGTAATAAAGGGAGACGTAATAAGGCCACAGCGTTTTGATCAAAAAGAGGCCTTTTTTGAAGTGAATTGTGTTTCTGTTCGTTAGGGATTGTCACAGTCGCACAAGGTTTTTTCGTTTTTTTTCTGGGGTTTTGCGATACATAGCCTTTGTAGTCTTATTTCGCCTCCTGGGGCCAAACTTCAACCGAGGCTGTTCCTGTATTACCTGGCTTCATTAAGGCCAAGCGTGTGATCCCAACGCTGGTCGACAGCTTCTTTCTTTGTCTTTCACTTTTGAATGAAGCGCGATAAACTATTGATCCTCTCGATTCAGTCACGGTCCGGCCGCTAAAGAAATGAGAAACTTGGGCCGCAGATGAACACACTCATAATGGTTATGAGTAGAAAAAGAATATTGCTACAGAGGCCGTGAATGACCGAAGAACTCAGCCGCAGATAAGAGTAAATATGTGGCCTACTTGGCGGCTTGATGTGTTGAGCAATGCTGGATAATTTATACCACATTTTCACATTTCGTGTTTCCTCTAATCCGAGCGTCAGAAGTGTTGAGAATGTCTGTGTGGGTTAACACGTTCAAAAAAGGCATTTACTGACTAAAACCAAAGGGGACTGGCTAAGACACAGGCGTATATTATAAAGATTAGTGGATGGATGGATGTTGCCCAGGTACTGTTTTTCTTCTTCTTTCCTTTGGAAGGCGTGCTCCCCTTTAGAAGACAATACTGTATCACACAGTCAGTTATCACAACGACACATTTTCCAGCTCTAAATACTCACAATTCCTTTACTTCCTCTGAGGTGATTCTTTATTGACAGACAGTTGTGGTCATCAGGATGTCAGTTGTCCTCTTCACTGTTCTGCTGACTCTCTCGTCCTGCTGCCCTGTCTTGTTTACTGTATTCATATAAATTTTTTTCGTGCATATCCTGCTTGAAGTTTTTCCGTAATCTTGACTGTACAGTTTTTGACAGACCTGAGCTTTGTTTGTTCCTTGTTTTTTTCTTTCTTTCCTTCTCTTCTGTTCTGTGGAGCTTCATGACTAGAGTCCTTATTACTTTCAAAATGTCATTTTAACGTCGTTCTTAACATCTGACCAGCGACAACTGAAAACGTGTGGCATTTAGATGTCAGGTAACTCCTGCTCATTTACATTTTTATTTTTCATTATTGGCCACTGTCTCCAATAAACAAGCTGAAAAATTTCTAATAAATCACATCCAAATACCAAATTTTTCTTTAGCAAATGCAATTATTTCCCTGGCAGTGTGTTGTTGTTTTGTATGATATTTGTAAATGATAATGGGATAAAAGCACTTAAAAGTAAGAGCAATTTCACAATCAATCAACCAAGAAACAAAATCATTTTCAAATACATCCAGTGTTGCGCCCCGGAGTGTATTCTGAACGCGAAGTCAGTTCCACCTGTTTGAAATGTTCTTCCCTCAAGGCTGCGTGTTGATTGATTGAACATCATCAAACAGGCAATTTTTTATGAGTTAATTTTTTGGGTGATTATGATTTTTTTCTTAATTTTTTGAGCTCATAGAACTTTGTTCTCACTTCCCTCGAGCCAAATTAATTTGGGCTTTGTGACCAGCAATTTTAAACATAGGGAAAATGAAATATTAGTAGACACTGTTCAGTGCAATGCTCTGAGAATACTAGAATTCACAATGTTTCAGGTGGTGAGACAGAGAATGGAGAGCTGTCACGGCCGAATTAAGGCACTGTGATTTTTTGGGTTCGATGTTTTTGGATTCAAGGAGCTCACAAGGCAACAAGTGTCTGGGGTTTCCACGGTGCTCGCCGTTTATTAACTTATTTACACATCAACCTTACAAAGCCCGGTTGAACGGCCACCATTTTATCAGTGACAACACAGTTGAGAAGCAAAAGGAAACAGGAGCTCTCGTAATAGGCAAGAAGCGCCACTCAACTAGTCAAGGGTACACAGGACGCCGTCTAGTAACGCTGCATCCCTCGTGCTGTAACTAAGCAACCCGGTTTGTCTTAAAGGCACAGTTCACAATTACAACTGTTACAGGATGCACAAACCGACGCCTTCGGCATAAATATTATTTTCCATCATTATTTTTTGTACTTACCCATGCAGTCACCTCAGGTACAACATTCATCTGTTCGCGAACTCTGCCTACTCTTTGTCCTTGTGATTATAAATGACTCGCCTGTTCCCCCCTCTAAAACCTACGCCACATGTTGCTTCTGTGCATTAATTCGCACGACCACTTTTGGGAAAACCTCCACAATGTTAATTTTCCGCGTCATTCTCATAAGCTCTCCTAAAGCATATGACTCAAGTTGCTGCTTTAAAAAATAATGGTGTACCATGATTATGGCACTAATGGATGCATTGCATTCTGGTCTGTTTCATGTCAGTATCCCTGCCTTATTTTAATGATAATCAAAGTTTTTCACTGTAAGAATATTGAGTGTTCAATCCCACACACATGAGCTGTGGCGCTTGTTTAAACTAGAGACATTTCCTCTGCATAAGGACATGGTTTTTACACAGTCACACAGTTTATGTATGCCGTGGTGCCTGCTCCATACACTTGATTTCAGTGATTGGCACCTTTGAAGGAGTGTGAGTGGCGGCTGTACAGTACATGGATGATGGCTGTAATTACTGCACAGAGTTTGCGAAATCGAAATAGACCCGCACTGCTCACTTGTCACTACTTATTTTCTGCGGTGTATTTTTAACGTACAGTTTAGCGGTTCAATTGCGTTTAACCTTAAGGAGTGATGTTATTTGCATATAACCTCCTAAAGTGCATTGGATTTAAAGAACTTTATTTCACCCAGGTCTTGATGAAGAATTCCTTTCCAGTGAAAAGGCATGTCAACTTCATATAATGGGGACATTTAACAACAAATAGTGCTGGCAACTTCAGTAAACCAATAAAAAAAATAAAATAAACAGACACAATGACACATACTGTAGAGAAATGACACAGAAAGACCAAGCACTGAAGATATAGTATTAATTTCAATTGGATTTAAAGGCCAAGGAGAAGAGATGGGTTTTCAACCAAGATTTAAATATGTCAGCAGAGGGAGCAAAGTTATACGGAGGGATAAAATGTCCCGTAGCATCCTATATGGACAGGTCTAAAGAATAGTTATACCATGGAACAAGTTACTTTTTTTCTTTTAAATGATTATTTCCATAATGCAGTGCAGCTTCAAGGAGCTACAAATATTTGAGAGCTGCTTGCACATAAATTACAGATATGTTTCTTAAAAGTTCACGTTGTTCTGTATATAATGCCTTGAAGAGGAATCCTCTCTCTTTTTCTCTTTGTGGCTGTGGAGTTTTTCTACATCTGAATCGAGGAACTAAAGGACAGAGAGCGTTAAATATTGCACAAACTGTAAAGCTCTCTGAGGCCAAATGGTGATCTGTGGTTTTGTTTTTCAGATAAAATTGACATTACTTGAAAGCTTGAATAAGACGGGCTGAAGAGGTTTGACTGAGCCTTCTGCTCAGACTCCGGCTCTTCTAAAATCAAAATAGAGCTGACTATGCCATAACTACAATGTAAGTGAGTTAAAAATCAAGTGTATAAAAGTGGCCATGTAATGATTTTAACTAAATGTTTAAGACCCCTATTCATCCCCCACCTGCTGATGTGTTATCATTTTATCTCACATTCATTTTCTAAATCAATCTGATCTTAAAGGGGCACTTCACCAATTTCGACACACGCTCTAGTCATGAAGAGAACTTCTCACGCTATGACAAATAGTGTATGATGATGTCTGCGGCTCTGGGGAAGCTCCTTCAATTCTGAGAAAGTTACGCTGATTATGTCAATCAAGCTGCCTTATGGGAAATGAAGGAGAGTTTTCGAAGCCTGATTCACTTAAAGTCTCTCACAAATCCCCCAAATTTATGAAGACCATAGTAAATCACTGTTTTTAGTAAGGTGTTTTGTGTCTTATGCTGCTCCTGAGGAGCTGATTGTTAACTAAATAAATATACTGTATGTAATAGCTTTGTTAATTAATTGAGTGAGGAATACATCCTCAAACTTTATTCCTTCCAAAACAGCAGTATTTTAAGCTTTAAGTAGCCTTTTCATCTTTTAAGGAACTTTTCAAATGCCTCTTTTCATGTTTCTCCAGAAGTCCTCCTCTATGGTATTGACCCTCCTTCATCTTTGTAAAAATCTTTTTTCGCATTTTTATGTTGATATTAAGGGAAATTGCAAAAAACATGTAATACCTGAGGGTTTCAGAATCCCCCCCCCCCCCCCAAAAAAGACCTTGGCCCCCTCGAAGAATAATGCCTTTGATATGATGATATAAGGATTTTTCTTTATATAGAAATTGAAGTGTGTCCCATCATGGAAATATTAAAAACGCCCATGAGCTGTCAAAGGAGGCAGAGGAGATGGGCAGAGCACACAAGACATAAATCCTCCGCTCCCTTTCATGTATGATGCGTGTGCCCTTGGTTACCTAGTAACTCTCTTCTCCATCTCCAATCGGCGCTCCCGAATAGCCGGGCGGGATCGCGCTGCGCGCTCCCGGGGAAGCTCGAGTTGAGCCAAGGAGTCAAGGCGAAAGCAGCGGAACGCGCCAGGACTACGGGGGGACAGGCTGCCGCTGGAAAAATCCAATAGAAATACAAATAAGAGAAAAAGAACATACAACACGGGCGGAATGCCCTGAGATGACAGCGCGGCGAGCACGATGAGAGCCGCTGTCGCCTCACAGGAAGGTCATCCCCGACGAGCGAGCAGTGCGCAGACCGCACGGATATCTGGAGTACACACACTCGACTGCGAGTGAAGACCCCCGAGACAGTGGGACCGGTGACCCGGCTTTTGGTTTCAGAAAACAACGGCATGGGGGGAATGACAACTCGACACGGCAGGTGAGTCATGATTTGACGAGACTTGACCAGGCGCTGGGAGGGAGAGAGAGAGAGAGAGAGAGAGAGAGAGAGAAGATCTCCAGGGTGTCTGCGTGCCGAGTGACTTCGGAGGTTGCAGGTTCAATTTGAATATCGGTGTAACGAGAGAATTGAAACTATGACCGAGGCTATGTTTCCACCTCGTGGGCAATTGGTGTGTCTGTGGCGACGCGGCCGGCACCGGCCACGCGTCCACGTCCAGGAGGCGTCCGGGTCGAGCGCCTCGGACGGAGCGCAGCCGCCCGGCTCCTGTCGCAGGCGCACGGGCAACTGCGCGTGTTGCGGCCGCAGCGGCGCGTGTGACGGGTCCGCGCGCACACCGATGCCGAGCGACGAAAAGAGAGAAAGAGAAGAAGAAGCTGCTGATTGTTCAGGGCACTTGTTACTTGGGCTGAAGACACGTCGTGTGCGTGATGGAGCGGTGACGCGCAGCCCCCCCCTCGCTGCTCTGCCTATAGAACAGATGAATTAGCCCGGTGACTTTCTTTTTTTTTTTTGGACAAATCATATCGCAACTCTGAAGTTGACCGAATATTCAAGGGAGAGCTGCTGAATCCAATCTGCCAGGATGCCACCAGATCTAAGACGTCTTTCTTCTTCTTTTCTTTTTTTTTAGATTAATGCGGGTGAGATCTGCCACCAGTTTGTAGCAATACATATACACCCATCTGTTGTGCTGAGGAGCAGGCTGATCTGCCACAGGCATACGTGGGGATTGCAATTGTACAACTGTGTCGTTTAAAAAAGAAAAGTTTTGCTCATTAATTAATTTCTTTGGAAGTTTTTTGGGTGGATGAATGCCTCATTACATTACGAATCCGATTTAATGAGTTTGCTTGGAATTCTTTCTGACATTTTGACACAGAAATAAATATAATGTATAATGTATTTTTTAAATTTGGTGTATGTGGGTATTATTTCATTGGTCCATCACCGAAACTAAAAAGGCACACCCATGTGTCCCCGTTGTGGGACAAATATCTGATATTGCAGTCTAAAAACCTATCTCTTTTCATTTCTTGATGGCATTCTTTTTTCTTCTTTTTTAAATTTTTTTTTTATACATGTATTCAATTGCTGTGCTAGATAAACGGTGGTAAGCAGCCCCATTTCCCCATATTCACACAGCAGTAGAAACATTATGCACGAATATCGTGCGAACGAAGAGTGTGTTGTGCTAAATTGGACGACCCTGCAGGCCACTTGTGTCTACTTTCTCACATTATCAAACTCCTGGACACATGGCCCAAGAGCAGCGATAAATAGTCTCATTGTTGTCAGCGGTAGAGTAAGAATAATTAACTCTGAGAGTTGAACGCAAAAAAAAAGAAGGAAAGAGGGAGTGGAAATGCAGTTGTCATGGTGATTGGATGAATACGCAACGTGTCGCTGATACCTAAGCATTTAGGGAAATGATCCAGCATTTTCCTTGGCATGTATACCACACTGTTGGTGAGATATGTCCTTAATGGGTCATAATAACAAAGACTCATAGAATTGATTCTTTTTGTTGCCCCACATTTAAAACCCCTATTAAATTTGATTAGGACTCTTTGGATTTTGATTTGATTTGCAGGCAAATTGTGGTCATTTATATTGTATGTGCGTCTTTAATATCATGTGGAGGATTATGCATGCTGCTGCTGCTGCCGCTGCTTGTGAATTCTCTCTAAGGCCCTTCGGTGTTTGTATTCCAGTCCAGCAAAGTGCTATTTTTCAAGTTCCCCGCTGTTTTAAAACCCATTCTTCCCTCTTTTTTTTCTTCTGCATTTCTCTCGGCTGTGATGGAGCCGTGTAACAATCGTGGCAGCTTAACTTCCAGACGGGTGACAAATTAAAGGAGAAGCTCCAAGAACACAGTGCCCTCACTCGTGGGGTGGGGAGACGACGTGCATCATGTGCCGTGGCCTTCGCAGTCACATGATCTCAACCCAATTCAACAGCAATGGGAGATTTAGGGCCGACGTGTTTCTTCAGCCCTCTGCACCACCGCCATCAAAACACCAAATGAGGGAATAACATTTAGATGAATGTAATGCCTCCAGTAGAATCCACAGATTTGCAGAATTAATGCGAAGGCACACTGAAGCTTTTTTCTGGCAGCATGTGGTGGCCCAACACCCGTGCTAGGACAAATGCTGGTTTTCCTTTAATTTATGATAAAAACACAGTTTGTGAATAATTGCGGAGAACGCTGACCCCTGACTGTATTCATTTTCAAGACGGCGTGGGGTGGAAGGGTTGGGCCAACACGTGATGCACTGACAGGCGTGAAACACACTCTCCTGAACACACACATTTCAAAGTGCAGCAATGAGTCCATTGTTTACCCTGTGAATCTCAGAAGTGCTCAAGAAAAGCTCCATGAGACTCCCTGTCTGCTGCAAAGGTCAAAGAGGCTTCTTCCTGACCTAACGTGAGATACACCCGAGTACGTCTTGGCCTGACTTAACATGGTTGAGCCATGGCCGCTTGTTCTTTAGCCTTCAGTTTCTCTCTCGTCGCGCTCTCATTATTACTCTCATATCCAGGCGCATGGGCTGAGGTGTGTTAGCGCGCATGCTCCTCTGTGTATAGGCAGAGGTGTGTTGTTGCGTATTTGAGAAAGGCCGTGGAAGGTTATTTGTGGAAGGTTTCCTCATATTCTTCATTGTGTTTGACGTGTTGTCTTGAAGCAGCAGGAGCAGGAACTAAATAATTTCCCAAATGGATACCTCTGACCTTCTGAAAATATGTCCTATCACTGCGTGTCCTGCAGCTGAGGGAAAGACTGTCATCGTTCTAGCACCGTTTTCACACACACACACACACACACACACAGACACACAGACACACAGAGGAAGAAAAACAACAAGGCATTTGTGGAGATTTTTGTTTTTTGAGATCTTCGTTTCACCGCATTCCCAGGAAAACAATTTGATTGCACAGGCCTTGATGGCTGACAATCATGAAAAAACACAATAGCTTGTGACAGAAACTTCTTAAACAGACTCACCATTTACCGCCTAAAAAGAGAATTCCAGTCCTTAATGTTATTTCCACTTGCATTGTAAATGATTCACGGTACCTCAGGTTTCTGATTGCCGACGCCAACTGATGAGGCAAAAAAACTAAATCTTTTAAACCCAAGTCAAACTGTGTCTCATGATGTGTCAACTTTCATAATCTCTTCCTCCACAAACATGGATGTACAGTGACTAATGAAGGAGGATGAGCTCGTCTCTTGCTGTGTCCTAAGGAGGATACGCTTTCACCGCACCTTTTGTGATAGAATTGCCGAAAAACAACCCCAACTGTTTTTTGTGGGTATTACTCAAGCCGAGCGGCAATCCACCAGTTACACTCGTATCATTTTCGTTTTTAATAATGAATAAGACATATTTGTTGAATCTGTGAAAAGATGACAGTGTCTTTGTTTGACGAACAAAATGGTTTTGGCCTGAGGCACAAAGATACGCCTCAAGTCTACTGCACATAGCATATTTAACAGAGATTTCCCCCGACTAACAGGTTTCCCTGCCAAAGACCAGTGTCTGCTTAGTAAACAAGATTATTTTGGACATTGCCATTCATACTACAAAGCAGATGTCACACAGTATGCCTCCACTCACTGTCTGCCAGAAGTTGTCTATTTATCATTAATTTATTAATTTGACAAGTTACACTCAATAACACACAGGCCGAGGAAGGGGCCTCACTGAGATAAGATCGCTGACGTGACCTAGTGTGCGGCAGCCGGGAGGAGCTATTTTTGATTGTTGTCCCTTTTAAAGGAGACTTTTAAAAAATGCATCACGTGGAGAGAAACAGAAAGTGGTGGTGGGATAATGTCATGATAGGGAGAGAGAGTGTCTCTCAGAGGCAAAGCTGTACTTGAGACCCGCAGTACACAAGCTAAGACTGGGATAAAACCCAACATTCATGTGCAACATGCAAAACAAATGAGCGCTTTCTCGCTAATGGAAACAATCAACTCGGGCGGCGTGTTTATATGAATCGAATTGATTTAAATTCGTGAAACTGTTGCAGAGATTTGCTTGCTGTTATTTGCATTATTAGATTTCTCTGGTTGTACCATGATCTGTACTTTCTGTCCTCTTATATTCCAAATCTGTAGCTTGCCAGCTTATTTAGATTTTTAAAATACCTGTCAGAGAATTACTTATTTCAGGAAAGTCTGAAATGAACAAAGGGAGAGTCATTCTGTCTTTACTTTGTGGCTGACAGGGGTGAGGCCCTGCCTGTTTGTTTTTGAAAAGTTCACCTTAATCCGCATGATTCAAATTGCATTTTATTCCCCTTAATCCACCCAGAAAATATACAGACAAGTGACAGCGAGTCAACACTTTAAATCCTGGGGATGAACGTTACTGTCCAGGTAAGGTTGCCGCGGCAGCGTGTGCGTCCTCGCCCATCAATTCTCCTGCCTCTTATCCAGAACAGCAATCGCAAAAGCCCCTTTCTCTCCTCATTTTCTTAACATGGGGTGACTATTGTGTGGGTCTGGCAGGACACAGTAGCGAGGACCCATCTAATTCATGGGGTAAATTAGTGGAGATAAGGCCTGAGTCAGTACCTCCAGCCTACCATAGATCCCCTGGGGCAGGCTCTTAAGGAGCTTAGTAAAAGCCTGTCGCATGAAGACATGACATGGAGCTGACTAAATGGGCTACGTTGGAGAGTCTTCCATCAATCTAATAGTCATATATGGGTCACTGTCGTTCAGACTTTAATCCCATTCAATTTATTCATTCCTGCTTATTAATTCAGAGTTTTAGGAAAAGATGTCTCTATGTGTGAGAAAGGTGAAAGAGGGCGTATCAGTGAGGCTCCAATGCAGATGTGCAGCAAACTGACAAAGAACATAGGCCCACTCATAAGACACTCATGTTGTGTGAGACTGGGATTCTGTGCCACCAAATCAATAATGAATGCTGTTTTATGCGTAGTAAAAGAACAAGGAAGAGTCACTGGGTCACGTACACTGGGGAAACAATTAGAAGCTTACTTGTGCTTCACTGTGGCACAGCTTCTTTTTTTTATTATTAAATTTCCAGCTGCATGCACTCCCCATAATTTTTCTCCAGGGTCCGGCAGAATGTCTCTGTCAGAGTTGAGAAATTACAGACGCTGGCTGCAAAGTCTTTTCCAGCCAGGACTACAATAGGCCACGTCAGGTCCGCGTGATATATGCGGGGGCCATGTGAAGTGGAGAGCATGGTGACGGATAGGACACGAGTCTTGCGGGTGTGTGTGTGTGTGTGTGTTAACCTCATAATGCTGACAGATTACAGATTTAAATATTTTAAATCTCACGGAGCACATGCTACTAGTGATGAAGAGAGTGGAAATGACTGCAGTAATGCAAGAGATTAGAAGAGATCCTTCCTCTCTCTTCCCACACTCCCTCTGTTTTCAAAATCCCCCCACCCCTCTCTCTCTCTCTCTTTCTCTCTCTCTCTCTCTCTCACATACGCACATTCGCCGCCACCACCACCAGTTGGCCATCGTGTACTCAGACACCTGTGCCACATGCAGATCCAATGTCGTGAAATACAGTTGCTCTCTCTTGTATGGTCTCCGCTTTCCTCTCTGCGCTCGCCTTTGTGTGTTTGTGTGTGCACACAAACACAAATCCACTACCCTGGTAAACACATATTTAGGATTTTCTTTTTATTTTTTAAGGTTTAGCCAAATCACTGCTGACATTGAGTCAAGCGTCGGGGCCATGCTGCTTAATCTTTCATTCTATTTTGAGGCAAGCTGTAAATAATATAGATTCATTCATTTTTATCCTTTATAATCTGTTTTTAGTATAGCCCATCATCAAACTTTTATACACCAGTATTTAAGAAATGTGAGTTGTTCAAAGCTATGGCTGACTGAGATATTGCCTATCTAGCGCTTGTTTTTTCATTTCATTACTTTTGCTACTGAGAATCCTGCAGACCAAATACAATATTCCTTGTATCCTAAATGTAAAGCACACAATTGTGATGGCTCAGTCATTTTTTTTCCATCACGGCAAAAAGGCCTTTGCTTTGTCCCTGTGTGGATTATATTTTTTTTTACTCTGGACTGCAGCCATAATTTTAGAAATACTGCAACCCCCCCCCCCCAGAAGTTTTGACTCACCCCCATTCTCCCCCAATGGAAGGCAGCCAATTCTTGTGAACAAATTAAAAAGCCCCTCATTTTAGCTTTTACATTCAGCCTTAAAAACTCACATTTAATTTGTGTGTAATTGAAGAATGTAAACTCCTCCTCAGTACAATAAAAGCCCCAAACACCAAAAAACAAGGTCCTTGGTGAAGAGCCACTGAAGGTACCCCCACTCTGTCTTTACTAGTGCTCACATTTCCTCCCATGTTGCACACACATGCAAATCAGGTGGAATGGAGAATCTGAATCGCCTGTAGGTTTGAGCGAGAGCTTGAGTGGATGTCTGTTTGATAGCCCTTGGATGTATTTCCACTGTGTCCTCCTGATATAGGTTATAATTGGCAGTAACCTCAATAGGAATGCGTGCTGCACACATAAATGAAACAATATATGGATGGGTAAATTGTAAGCAAACAAATCTCATCAGAATAACGTTACTGTGCTTTACGGTGTGGTTGCTTTTTAAATGGACTTTAATGACATTGAAAACCATCTGCCTTAATAGGAAGGCACCTACCTTGGGATTGGAATGTATTTCTGTGCTTACATGTAGATCCGCTCCTGACCGCAATCTGTTTATATCTCATGCCAGTTCGCCAAAGTTTCCCGTTAGCCTCTGAGGACAGAGGACTTCCTCCATCAAGTTCAGGACCCATCTGTGCCCATACTCTTCCCGAAAGCCATACTCCACAATTATAGCTTTCTTCCAATGATACTATTATCATGCCATCACTCTGTGTTAGAACAGGCTCCAGGAAATTGACTTGATATTAATCTGACAAAATTACCAAGAAAAGGAAATTAGAGTGGGGAATTTTCCCTGGCATTGATTGTGTTTTAAAGGAAGAATTAACACTTTCCATGGCTGTTTGAGCTGAAATAATAGAACATTTTACTTATTGATTATTTGACATATTCCGTCACTATGCACGTCAAGCTTTAAAACCCGTGTTAAATAGTTTATGTGACCCTGTATATTCTCTTTGACTTGCTGCCGCTTATTGCATTGATACGGATCCAGGTTCACCTGAAAATCTGGGTTATTACAGAAATAGCCTTGTGGCTCACTCTCCTGAGATGGAAGCTCTGATGAATTGGTGGCTGTGGGTCACTATGACAATGGATTGAGTGAAGAATAAAAAAAACCTGAGTATAAAAGGGAGAAGCTCAAGGCTTCTTTTTTGGTTTGAGATTTTAATATAGAAAAAGTTTATTTTCCTGAGGAGTTTGGTGATGTGGGTGAGCACATAAGACTTACAGATGTCCTCTAGGCTCCTTTTCTGATCTTTTAAGTAGCAAAGATTTGAGGGTTTCGCTAAAACTGCCCAAAATTAAACGCTCAAAATCCATAATCGCATATTATTTGTGGAAGTCTGTGACAATGTGGGAAGCTATTTGATCTGTGATTATTAATACACTGTATTTCCATTGGCTAGAAGTGACATTTAGATTACAAACTGATGTATTTTTTTAGACCCAGTTGAAACTGAAAATGTGACACATTTTGTCTCTTGAGTCTCACCAAGAGGAAGGTAGATTTGGCATAAGAGACTCCAGCGTGGTAGTTTCTCTCACAGGTCCTTATGGCCCGCGCCCGCTGTGAATTTCAGCCGGGTTTAAGAGCAAGTGTTGAATGACATAATAATGGTGGGCAGTACAATCCTGAGGCTGAAGAGTGAAATGATACTGTTAGATAGAAACGCTTCTCTGAGAGTAGCAGGAATTGAGGAGGGATCAGAGAGGATAAGGGCAAGGACAGGAGGAAGAAGTGAGATTGAAAAGAAACAAGAGGAAAATTGTTAGGTTGGAGAAAGGTAAGCCTGGATAAGTCTTTTGACAAGTGAGATCTGGGCTGCAGAAAGCCAGTCAAACAAAAATCTGCCAAGTTTGTTTTATTCATGCTGTGGACAACTACAGCTTTGCTTTTTTTTCTTTGCAGCTTTACACAAACAACAACCAGAACACAAACGCCATTGAATTCTATCCTGGTGTTTTCTGCACCCCCTCTTCTATGTGAAGTTCTTTTTTGACTGAGGCAGATCTCTCGCTGCCATGTTGAAAATTACTAAATGATTCAATGTTTTCTGACACACCAGAACTTACTGGCATTCTCATATCTTATTCTCTTTATCGCATCCTCTTTCAGTCCAAACCTGCTTCACACACATTCCATGCATTTAAAATTCTACAGCAGCCCTAACTCCAAAGCAAACAGTGACAATAAGCATTTATTGTTGAAGCTTTTTGGTAGCTGGCACCCAGTAATATGTTAACTAATGGAATGTCAAATGGAGTTATTTGCTATTGCTGCGGAAGAATAGCAATTCACCAAATAGGATACTGAATTTACATTCTTCGAGCATCTTCTGGTGTGACCAAGCTATCGCCAAAGTCTGCATCTAAAAGGAATTATTGAAAGGATGTAGTGTTATATATTTTGGAGTTCAAAAGGCGTAAAAACAGTAAAATATATTTCTGCTAAATTGCTACACTACACATTATTTGATAGGCTGTTGAATAAGTACCTAAAGGAAAGTCATTAGCCAGCATACACACACACTTAAGCGCTCCAGCCGAAGACTCCTCGGGGTTGATTCTAATGATACCCATGTGATTTATCCAGTATATCCTTGATCAGTGTGTAAAGAAGGGGTGACCTAATAAGCCATATCTTTGCCTTTGTCTCCCACTCTCCACTCTGGTTTTTGAAAGAATACATTACGAAGCACGAATGAGGAAACCTTATCAGAAAAGATGTTGAGAATGTGACACGTGTCCTCGGGGATAATTGCGCTTTGTGTCTCAGTGGCCCACTTTTCCTTCGAATTGATGCTGTGCTGCACACGTTTGACAAACAGCTGCATCACATTAAAGGTCTTTCAAGTCGCATCCATTAGCAAAGTTCCAGAGCAGAGGCATTGCGAGCAGAGTGTCGTCCATTGGAGAAATGTTTACTCTTTTAATTGTTGAGCTCAGTGGGAAAGGACTTTTTGGGTTAAATGAGGATCCTCAGTTTCCCTTTTAATCCGCGACTTGCACTCCACCCACGCAAAAACAAAACGCTGGTAAAGATAAAAAGCAACCAAAACAGTAGAGCTTGGATGTAGTAGTGAAAGGCTCATAGAGGATATTTACGTAATCTTGGGGCACCAGGGCTGACTCAAACCCGACTCGGAGCCGCTGTTGCAGAGAGAGACCCAAGGACAGTGGCAAATTTGTAAACCCCTGGTAGACGCAGAAAGTTAAGACAAGCAGTGTTGCAGTAAAACAAAGCCCTACCCAATTTATCTGAGCATCCCACACAACCCCTGGCCCAGATTTACAGCCCTGGGCATCCAGAGCTACCAAATCTTCTGGCAGCCTCTGCTGCAGATATTGATAGGAAGGTCAAGAATCCCACCAAGGAATTCTGAACTGGAGGGGCTAACCTCCCAAACCACGAGCTATCCTTCAATGATGACACAAAACGTGTAGGATATAAAACATTATGCACTGTAATCACAGTGTAATTTGTAATAAATAGTCTGTCATTGATTTTTTGCTCATTCTCTGGAATCGTCTTGCAAGTATCTCATGCTATGTGGCATTAAGAGTTTACGGATAGTTTGACATAGCCAGGTCTTTGATGAGCATTTGTACCCTCCGGAGACAGAACATAGCTGCTATTCCATCAAGAGCAAACTGCCTGTTTGAAAACAAATAAAAACGGGTGCGCTCTCATCATTAGATCTAAAGCACTTAATCCTGCACAGAGGCGGCTCTCCTCTTCCACTAAAAACCTTTGTATCCATCACATATGGATTTCCTTGGTGGAGTATGTCTGCATACCAAGTTGCTGATTCTAACCCTCTGGAGGTTGAGGCCAATCTTTGGGCCAAGGCTCTCTTTTGGTTGTCCCCAGGGTGCAGCTACAGATACTAAAGATAATGAAGTACCTTGTGTATTACAGTAGGGAAAATGAGTTTAGCGCTGAGAAGAAAAAAAAACAACAACCTAAAAACTAGCTTTAGTAACAAATACTTGTTACATGTTACTTCAGATTCAAAACACTGTGTGGTGCTGTCGTAAACTTTGAATAAAAGCCAGATTTGTATCCCCTCAAATGATTATATTCCTCTGAGTGAAGATTTTCTTGTGGTTCATGTCACCATTTTTTTTCACTTCCAACTTATGAAAGAGAAAAAGGATGATGAAAATATTTCTTTTCACCACAGGGGTACATGTTTGCAAATGGTGATGTTGAAAAAAAAAGGGCCAGCATGGCAAATATCCCACGTTAAAAGATTTTATTTGCTGATTTGTCATTTCCAGCACGTAATTCTTCCTCATACTTCTGATAAATACATAGTCGCCATGCAAATAGTATTAAAATAACATGAAATATCACAGGTGTGTGTACAAAGATAAATATATCTAGATCCCAGTGTATATACATGATACATAAAGGAAATCACTGTAGATGTATAACAGAAAATCGCAAAATAGATACAAATCGTGCATTTAGTAGTGTGTCACTGTAGTGTGTCCACATACGGGCTCAGGCTGAATAGTCTCTGCCTCTGTCTACCTAAAAGTAACACCATAGTTTAAGATGAATATTAAAAAAATTCACAACACATCATAAAGCAACTGTGTTACCGCTAGAGACATAATACAGGTGGAATATCCAAATCTTCATCAGGGGCTTCAGTGTGTATGTCCAGAAGTGTTCACATTATAGGAACATAAAGATTATGTCTGCCCCTCTGCTTGAATGTTTGATTAAATCAGTTCCCACACATCTAAGAGCAGAAGTGGTGCGTTTCTTCCTTGTGGGGGAGGTTGAATGAGTCCGTTTTGTGTGTAAAATTGCATTGTTGGCAATGAGCACACGAGTAATTTCCATAGGGAACAGAACTGAAGAAATGTGAGGGTGATAGAGGGGGAAGATCTGCTTTCACCAGCATCTTACATAGGTTAGGTCTCATATACACCACACAGGGGACGGCTTTGAAAAACAGCTCCTAAGTTCTGGATCCGAATGCCAATGTTCTTTGATTACACTCTCTATGGACTTGGACACCCGTAAATGGCACAACACAATTCTGTGTCCTGTTTCTTTTGGTTAGTGGTAGTTAGGCTTTCAGTTTGTGACAGGTTGGAAACATGCGATGTGGACTCTTCAAACCCCCTTAGTCTGAAGCAATTTTCAAGCTCTTTTATTTTGGTGTAGACGTCCTCTAGAGCTGCAGATCTGCCTAAATTGGTCAAAATGGGAGACAGGAAAATTTTTCTTGTATACGGTATAGGTCAGTTTTTAAGCTAAGCCATTGTTTTCTGTAATTACTAGTACAGTGTGTCGAATAAGTTTACTATACACTTATTTTCAGTGGGGTGAAGTTGTGGCGTTCCTCAGCAAAGTCACTGGTCCTGTCTATATCTAGAAACAATCAACTAGATGCCTATTCTAGTTTTAACATTTGCTGGATAAATAGGTTTCCCATGGCGACAGAAGATCAGTTCTTGTTCAGCATCCATCCTATTGGATACTGGGATGTGTGTGCCTTGTATAAAAAAAACGTTTTCTGCTTGGTAATAGGTGAAGTGCCTTACTGACTCGGAAGGCTTAGCTTTTACTGGGAAGTCCTTGTAGTCACATGAAATTTTACAGTAGGCATCAAGGCACATTTATTGCTGTGTTTGCTCCTCACAGAAGCTCCAAGGCACATTTGCTCGAGAGCAACAATGTCCTCATTGTTCCGTCTCCTCTACATTTGTGCCTGGTAAAAGGAATCCAAAACTCTCTTCCCCTCTGCGAGCCCCTGCTAGTTGCACTTGTATCGGCACAGTTGAGACACTGAGGAATAGTTTTCAAAGTGTCACCGTTTAGGGCATGGTTTGGATGTCAGCAGTTAAATGAATAAATAATGTGCCCTCAAGTTACATTTGATGTAGCGGGATCTGATCTGATATGACTATTCACTCAAGCTAGCTAACATCCAGATGTTTCCAGAGGAAAACCCTTTTTCCCCCCCTCAGGTTGCTAATGAAACATGGAACAGGGAAGATGTTTGTTGTTCCACCGACAAAAACATTCAAGCGAAGGCTGAAAAAAAAAACTGCAGATAAGAGGGAAAGGGTTTGGGAATGTTGCATTGTGTACATACAGTATGATCGTGGTTACACAGTAATGTGCATATACAGTGTCTACAGTATGTGTTGTCATTGCTCAGGGCTTCTTTTGGTGCAAAGTAGGCACAGAATAGGAAGAGAGATAAAGTAGTAACTCACAGTGTGCGTTGTGTGCAGTCTTTGAGGAAGTGCAGACAACCCGAGGCCAAATTTGCCTGCATTGGTTGGACATGGCCTACTTCTAAGCGTGCAGTCATTAAAGTGGTCTTCTACTCTGTTTAAAGTACACACATTTTAATTCATACCCTGAGCTCCATATGCACAGTGTCTGCTCTGTGTCTCTTCATTCCATTGAATCCAGTGCTGTAGTTTAAGATGGTGTATGAACATACTGTACGATCAAGATAAAATATAATGGATTTCGGGGGTGACACCCGTATTTGTGTGCGCCTCGCTGTATAACCTTGAATGCTCACAGGAAGCCGCATTGTCTGAGGATGTGTGTGTTTGGTGGTGGCCTACTCTTGTCTCATGGACTTTGTAGTGCCGGTGTGTGTGTGTGTGTGTGTGTGTTTGAATAATGTCCAGCAGGAGACACTCTAAGTGCAATGTCTAGGAGTCCGGCGTCAGCAGTAATATTGGGGCACCCTCTCCTCTGTGTGCAATGGCATGGGAGATATTACAGCATTACGACGCATGAATTATAGCCATATTGTTATAGCTCAATGTCAGGGGACGTAGACGTGTTTCTGGTAACACCAGGGCATCAGTCAGGAAGGTAAAAAGAGAAATGGAGATTATGAAATGTGTTCAAGTATATCCCTGTGCACACGGCTTTGGGCCGTGTTGATAAATGTAAGCTAATTTGACTGAATAACGCTATATTGAATTAGGATGCCACATTTGTCTCAGACTGTTGTGAGCTCAAGACGGCTCCCCTGTTTGATCTGACGGCTGCTTCGCTGTCACGGCAAGAGTTAGGACTGAGCATTCTGTGTCATAGTAAATGGATCTGTGCTTTTTCCCAAAGACCGGGGGTTGGGGAACCAACCAGTGCAATAACAAAGGATGCATTACCTAATAGATTTGGCAGGAATTCAGGGCCTGGTCTGATAAAGCTGGGTTACAGTACTCTAATCAATCACTAAGAACACGAGCCAATTTAGGAAGAAGCCTGACATTCAAGATAGGCTTTCAGACAGGATTAGAAATAGTGAATGGAGGGTTGACATATCTGCGAGGGCAAACAGAAAGGACTGTTGTCAGGGGACAGTGTTCGCTCTTCCATTTTTGATATTGAGCCCCCCCCCCCCCCCCCCCCCCCCCCGGTTGCCTCTGTTGTTTACTCTCTCCCTTCAAGAAAGGGCACAGTCATATAAAATGTCCCTCGGAGCTCATCATCAGCTGGAGCCTCTGGCCTGACTAATGATATCTAGAATATCGATGTGAACATGCAATGAGCAGAGTAACATGGCTGCTTTACCAAACAGACAACTGGGAAATGCACTGGAGGAAAAACAGCTTCTTCTTTTTTTTCTCTCCACAACATCATTCTGGTGTCTCTTTTACTCAGTCACTCACAGTCAGGCCTGTATACCCCTTGAGTATTTCAAATACCTGGGCACCGTGACCATGGTTGTGTTTTTGATTTGTTGTTTTCAGAGTTTAAGGATAAACTTGATTTCATCCTCACATTTTGAAATGAAATTAGCTATTTTTTTATCTTCGGAATCCCTTGAAGGGAAATCCTAGCCTTTAGCGACAGCTCCAGCCCTGTAACCTGCACTGGATCAATGGGGAAAGCAGCCAGAGACTGTGACGGTGCAGGATAAGGGGATGGTTCAGCAGTTGTGATTGATATCACTTCACTAATCCCTCTACATCTCTTCTAAATCCACCTGGCTGCAGCTCTGAATGAGCCTGTATTGTGATAAATTAAGTTTTAAATCCTCAAAAGCACATTTACATTTCCGATTGTCACATTCTTTAAATGTAGCTTATTTATTATTGAATTGAAATGAAAGTCAGGATTATTTTTCTTCTAATTTTTTGTCGGTTTTTATTTACATTCATTCATCTGTAATCAGACTCTCCGGGTGCTGAGTATTATGCATCCTCTTTTCAAGAACTGAATGCATCCCCCAGCAAACCAGGCTTTTGCTGAAATGTCAGACTGTGTGTCATATGGTCCTCCTGAATATTACAGTGATGTTAATTTCTTAAACACCTCTTATTAATGGCTGATCGAGGCCATGTGGTGCAGCATGTGTTTGTCTGGTCTTTGTTTACACTGAAGTGGAAGGTCACCCCCTCATTAATGGAGCAGCATCTTTTTTTGACGTTGTGATATACATAGTAATCAAGCGTGGCTCACGTCGCCGTTCACTGTTGACCTTTAGTTAAAAGCACATCACTGAAGGGTCACTTCGAAACTTAATTATTCTCCCATAAAACTGCAGGGATCATGTACAGTGGACAGACCTCATTTAATCTGTTTTCATTAGGCGACAGAAACCCCGTGCTCCCTCTGTAAATAGGGTCCACACCATAATGCTTATGAATCCATTATGCTTTTTTCTTTTCTGTTTTTTTAATGGAAAAAGAGATGCTATGGGTTTTGCTGTGTCAAGCTCACTCGTGTACATCTCAGCGTTTCAGCTATGTATTCAGGAATCCTGCTTGTCACACAACAGTACACTTTGGCACCTCTCACTTCTCTGCAACTACCAGGCATTTGCATGTCAATGGCATCAGTCTAGCACTGTGCTTTTGGCAACTGTGAATACTCTGCAAGGAAGCCAAGTAGTCGAGGTCTTTGAAAAGAAACATCAAAATAATGTGCAATACTGCTTTCATTAACACATTGTTTTCTCAAAATCCATCTCGGCCTAATTGAACATCAATCACAATTAAGGGCTCTTAAACCCACGATTCAGGGCAGTCTCAAAATCACACGCAACACTGAAGCGAATGACTCAAGGGAAAAGGTGAAGCTTTAACATAACTGCACAACAGAGTTCTGTTACAGAAAAGACACACTGTGGTACTTTTAGATCAGAAGAAATTAATCAATTTGCGTTCTTCCATGAAGTCTCGAGTCTAACACCATATTTTACCTGAAAGTGGAAAATCCCTCTTTGCACATTAGTGTTACTGCTAAAGCGCCCGATGCATTATTAGGTTATTAATTTTACAGGCAGCATCTGGGTCATGTCTCTGCTTGGTATATGTTTGCTCTGTGGAGCCCTTTCACACTGAATAATAAAGCTGATATTTCAATTTTCAATGAGATCTGTAGCCTACTTACCTTAAATTAGAGATGTTATTCATCTTATTAAGCCATGGAAAGATTCAGTTGCTTAGCATACTTAAAGTATATATTGTACGTGTCCACACAATCAGTACAAGCACATGCTTAAGGTTATTACTTTTCACAGTGCAGCCCCAACAGCTTTCATTGCAGTATAAAAAATAAAATAAATTCACATTCTTGTGAAAAGTTGATCTGAATTTTTAATCTTGGTCTGCAGGAAACATAATTCAAAATGCAGTGGATGAAAGTGGTGAATTACATGCACTCAGTGCAGGGCTCCAGTGCTTTTCGAAATGATGCATAGCTAAGTGTTGTCCTCAGGATGATCAGCTCTTCAAAGGACTGTGTTTTTATGGATCATGAGGATACTTCCGTTTGTGTTGTAGTTGTTGTAATGGGGCTGGTGTATGGCAAGAAAATTAACTGAAAAAATATTTTTTCTTCTTTTTTTCCTACCAGGAAATGTCCATCAAATTGTAGACACTAGTGCATCGTTAACATAATCCCAGTTTCAGACGTATATTATATGCTGTTAATTGTAAACTCAATCTAAATCTTGTTATTATGAGAACCATCCTTCAGGACCATAGACACTGTTGTGTTCCTCTTAAACAATCATGGTTTTCTCTTTATTGTTTGGTGCTGGCTCTGCAAATGGTCATTCGGGCCAAGGATAACTGCATGGTCTCTTTAGTCCCGAGTAAAATAGTCAATACTAGCTATAGGAGCTGATCCATCCAAGGTTTTATAATGCAGTGCCAATAAACTCTGACCCCTGATTGTGAGAGATCAAATCTATGTTGTATTTACCAGCCAGACCTCAATTAACTCACAGCAAACCCTCAGTTCAACTCTGTGTTTTTGAAGTGTTAATAGCTGCTTTAAGAAAAATGTTTCCCCGACTCCCATCCCTGTCAATTCTCTGGTATTTGCGATGTTCAGTGCACTGCATATTGTTAGATACATTATTTAAAATGACTTACTTTAAGCAATCAATACAGGTCTTAAATTGGAAATAACCCGTTTATCCCAAACTATAAACTCATTAATCTCAAACTGTAATCAATTGGAGTAAATGTACGTGAATCCTCTTTTCAGGCAGTTACTCTGATAACTGGCAGGGAGCCTGCAGGCTCATACCCAGAATCTTCTTGCTGTGAGGCAACAGGGCTAACCACTGCCCCACCATGCTGCTAACTCAGAATTACAAAAAAATGGTCATGACAGGAGGTGGAACCAAGCCCGCTGACATGGGGCTTCTCTAGGGTGTCCCCGCCCAGTACACCCTAGAGAAGTCATCAGCCCATCACAGGGCCAACATATAGAGACAAACAACCATGCACACTCTCCTTTGCACCTATTGTCAATTTTAGAGTCTCCAATCTGCATTTCTGTGGACTGTTGGGGGAAGCCGGAGTACCTGTGAAAAACCCACGTAGACGTGGGGAACATGCAACAACTCCACACAGAAACCAGACAAAGTCAAATTGTTGCAAAGCAGATTTCTAATATGGCACTCAAAATGTCCAGTTTTTCTCTAGGACCTGCAATGAAACAACAGATATATCAAATGCGGCCGAACTTGCCATTTTTGTGCGTGGGTTTGCTGATAAGTTTCATACAAGGCAGGAATGACCGTACTGTCTTTGACAGCCCTGCAAGGCACTACCAAAGGCGAGGATTTGTTTGAGCAAGATGTTTTGGCTAAAACCAATTGTTAATAGCCTCATCTTCACTTCCATCTGACATCAGATGCCTCGGCAAAGAGCAGCAGCTCCAGCTATCACATTAGAGATGTCAGTGTGCTATCTGAGTTCAATAATTCAGTATGGCCCTCGAAGGCTCGTACAGAAATTTAAATGGCTCTCGATGGTAGAAAGGTTTCCCACACCTGGCTAAGACTAAAGAGTACAGCAGCAGTTCTCATTTGAAGTGATTGTCATGAACTTTGATTTGCTTTATAAAGGTAGATCCATGCCAGTGCTGTACAGGTTCCTCGCACTTGCCTGAATTTTATTAGGGATGCATCCCAGAAGACTTCAAATCCATCCTTTCCACTGTAAGGTTGAAATTGATGTTAGTGCTGCCATGTTATACGTGCCGTCCTCACAGTGAAGGAGATGAGAGGAGCTGCTTGAAATATTTACTGAATTCTCCTTGGTAGGCTTGAGTGTATCCTCTGCAGCAATTCAATCATGTTTCACATGTGCTATCCAAGTCCTTTCAAATGTGTGGCAACTTCACAGATGTCAGGTGGTTTGACCAACAACTAGGAAATGCAGCATTCTGAAAGGTATCTTATGTCAGCAGTCCATACATCTGAGCTGATAAATGACATTTCTGCAATAACACATAAGATGAAAATGCTCTTTTTCGAGGATATTCATGCAGTCATGATGCTGAATAAAAAACACGCAGAAGCGATAAATATATCTGTCTTCTCTTTTTTTTCATTCAGACTCTTTCAGTCTACAGCCATGCTAGTAGCTCTATGAGGACATATTTCAGTATGTTTGTCCCTTAAGATAAATGCTAAAGTCTGCATGCTAACATACTTCTGATGACTATTGCCATGGCAATATTTAGCAGGTGTATGTTGACACCTTAGCTTAGCGAGTTAGCATGCATTTGCTAATTAGCCATGTTGATTGAAATGTCAGTTTTGTTAGTATTTTGATCAAAAACAAAGTTTTCAAGTCTGTAGGATTTTTTCTCTGATATTACATTTAATGACAATCCATACAACGGAACCAATATACCCCAATCCCACACCGCTGCCACTGCTGCAGGCGCAGCTGCAGCTTGTTGCTCATTGCTTTGCTAATATATCCAAATGAATCTTACTGTTTCGTAATGAACACTATATCACATGTAAGTCATATCATTGTTATTCTATTTAAAGTAAGGGCAATCTGTATATTTTTTTAAATATTACACATACAGCAATTAACCTATTTTTATAGTCTTCCAACTGCATTTTATTGGTAAAACAAAACCAAAAAAACAGATAAATTTCGTTCAAAAATCAAAGTCTGAATTGGACCATGGACTTTCATTATTTAAAATATAAACAAAATCACCAAATCATTCTTTACGGTATAATTTGGCCACTTCTGAAGACAGACGCCCCTCATCGTCTTGTGCTTTGGTTAGTAGCACTTTGGAGCCGTGTTGGCAGTGGTGATAGAAATTACACACCAAACACTTCATCAACAGAACAGATCCCACCCTGCAAATGGCATCTGTGGGAGCTGGGATAATGAGTATGCCATTTGTAAAGCCTTAATGTGTTTACATATGGCTAGATTAGAGACGGACCCGATACTTGCCCCTGCGGTTTCTCAAAGAATCCCTGTGGGTGGCTTGAGTCATTAGCTACTTTGAGTTTTTCTTTTTTTTCAGTTTTAGTGTCAAGTGGGACTCTGCTGTGGATCAATAGGAGTTTGAATGATGAAGTGTTGGGAAAATTTCTTTATTTATCATTTTTTAAATGTAAGTTCCTCAATACTATTCTATCTAATTGAGTCAGTTAGCTTTGATTAATGTCCCTGTACCTCCACATATTGTTGTACGCATCGTATTAATGCCTAAAGTGTATCTGACACTCAGAGCTGTGCGCACACAGCCAAGAGAAAAAGAGGCAATATAGATGTAGGAATAAGCCCACTGTCTCAACCTGCAGCCTTAGGACTTCTAGATCAAATCTGCTCCTATCATTTTAGTCACAAAGAGCAAACAGTGTTTTCAAGCACCGTCAGCACTTAGCAGAATGCCCATTATTTATTTGCTGTGCGGTCGCAGGATTCATCTCATGTGCTCACCTGGAATCTATCTCTATTTGGCGTGCCCTTCTCGCCTCCGTGTTTCCTTGGCCGTTTGGCTGGTAATGATACTCATGGCAGCCTTTACCCAGCAGCCAGGAGAAGGGGTGGAGACACAGCTTAGCAGGCAGCCACTGCAGCTGTGCCGTCATTTCTCACCATCTCCCTTTTCTCTTTGAAAAATATGTCAGCATCACCGTGGTGATTAGTAGTCAGAATGTGCTGCGTCTTTGTCCTTGATTTAATGCCAAATCTCCTAAGTAATAATGACTGCACAGGCTCGGAGTCTGACGAAAAAGGCAAATAAAAGGAAGAGTGGGCCCTCATTCCTCACCGTTATAGTGGCAGTGGGTCCCAGCAGGAGCCTTATGAAGCCGCAGTTTGGTTTTGACATTCTGTGAATGTTGTGTCTGAAACATGCCAATCTCCTTGATTTAATATGGCGTGCTGTTGTTTGGCAAGACCAGGAGCTTATCGAAGGAGCGGCCTGTGAGGGAAGACAAGCAGTTTGTGTTTACATTTATTATTGATTTTTCTGTGTGTTGAAATCCAGGTTTGCCTATTTGACCACAGGCAACCACGTGCAGGAAGGCAATCCACAGATGTGTTTTACACATGATTGACACAGAGGCCAGACACCGTCTGCCTATCTTAAGTCGACCTCGTCTCAAAATGGAGTCTTCACACTGATGTGGATTGGTGTCTTTCTGGAGCACAAATGGAAGGTGAAGACACTAAATTAAGTTTTTGCCTTTGCCTCTCACATTTTAATGAGTTCAGCTGAGGTAACCGCCCTAGAACACAGGTTTCTGTCTTCTGGTTCCCTTCTCGTTGCCCGTCTCTTATCATTTCTATAATGGCACATTCAGACCTTGTTATAATGTAACCACACTGGAAGCATTTGTAATCAGCGATAACACTCTCAGGTCAGGACGGCTCACTTCATTTGAAGTTAGATGTTCTAGAGGACTAATGCAGTTTTGTGAATGCCTTTGTTGCCGACTAGCTACTATAATAACAGAGTGGGGAGAGTCAGAAGCTCCATCTACTCAGAACCCTTATTGGTTCCTTTTTTATCAGAGTCCATTCAGACCCTCTCTAAGGGATGTCGGGGCGTAGGAGTACATTTGGCTCTGTGCTCAGACTTTTATTGCGATGCAGAGATCTCTCTCGCTGTACAAGAACAAAGTGTCTTTTACAGTAAGTGTACATGGCTGTGGGCTCGGACCAAAATAAAGAGCAGGAAAGTCTATGTGTTTTCTCCTTAATATGGGATCTGTGCGGGGACAACTCACATGTTGTACCATTGGGTTGCTTCTTAATAATGATGAAAAGGGATTGTACCTTCAGAATGTAACATGTCCTATTAATCAGGGAGTGGAGAATTGGGGAGGAGGGTGTACAGCATGTACCCCCCCCCCCCCCACACACACACACACACACTCCACACACCTCCATCACCCTAGTCGTATTTATTACGGGCTGCAAGGCCACGGTGATGAGACGATCAATATTTCTGGGATGATGAGGGAGAACTCATGCAATATCTCTCTCTCACACACACACACACACACACACACACACACACACACACACACTGTTCCTCCCTTGGCAGCGCTTCAGCAGGTAGGGAGATCAAAGCAGAGAGGACCTCTGAGATGGTGTTGGAGGGGAGACTGATGAAGTCCTCTGTGCTGTGTCCTCTAAACACACACACTCCATCACACTGTCCTTTGTCCTTGCTGTGTCCTGATTAAAAAGTTTGACCTGATGTTTTTTATCTCGACCAGAATTTGTGTTATCACATTGAATCTGCCGCCGTGTGCACAGACTGAGGTGATGGAATGGCCTCAGTAAAAAAAGGGAAGCAAAATCATGTATTTGTGTATCTGTATTGTAAGGCGCCCTTTTTGGGGATCGATGTGCAGAACAGTTTGCCCACAGAACTCATGATGGGTCATAAATTTGATCCTGAAATAATGCATTCCAATACCACAGTTCTGCAACATGTCCTACCTCTATGAAGGTTTTAATATAAAGGTCCGGTTGGGGAGATGTTCATATTTAGTTACTGATATAGTATAGAAGAGGTGATATAAATAAGAGCATAACACCAGACAATTCAACAGCAACTCAAAACAAGCCTGTAAAGTGACAATGAAGTTATATGAATACCAACCAGTTTCAAGAGAACTGAACATTGATACCTTAATGATAGTAGCATACAGTTCAGGGCTTTTGTATTAGGCTGAAGTAGTTTTCAGTGAGTCATAATTCTGGTTGAGTTTTGTGTTATTTGTTGGGGTTTTCTTGTTGAGCTGCGGATTTAAATGCGTCGATATGTGGCATGGTATAGTTTTCTAGCTTAAAAAAAGAAAAGAAAGAAAAACTTTGTTGTATGTGGCAGTGATGAATGGTAGGTTTCTGCCTAGTGAGCAACGAAGGGACTTTGTGAGTGTGACTTTGAAGCCCCTGGCCCCCAGCAATGCATGCCTTTTAGTCTTCAGATTAGATATGGATGGCTTTTCATGTATTACCACTTAGCAGGTGCTCAGTGTGCCAGCGTCCCCGAGCAGCGCTGTCCACCTCTACCCCATGTTCCTATTTACGCACGTTTTGGCAGAGCTGGGCACGTTGGGAACATTTACAAAATGTATGAATGTGTTTTTGATGTGAAATGAGGTCTTCTGCATTCAGATGTGGATTCCACCGGGCTGTCCGCTGATCCAGGGCTGTAGCAGATGGGAATAGCTGCCTAGTGGTAACAGCACATCAAGGAACATCAGTATTGCTTTCTCTTAGTGGTTAGTGGCTGTCCAACAGCTGCTGATACATTATAAATCATTTAAACAGCCATTTTGGATTGCAATATCCTCGTCTAAATGCCGGCTTTTTCCCCTCTCCATTGTTTTCAGAGTGAACTCTGCAGTAGGCACACAAGGCTGAGGGGGACCCTAAGCCACAGAAATTGAAAATTGATCAGGTAGTGTGGGAAGGCGGCGTAGCTGGCCCCACTGGTTCACCTGGGGACTGCTGATTAGAATTTACAGCACTGCCACTGGAGGCACCCATGCTGCTTGTAGCTACATCCTCCTGCACCTCTGCTTCGGTTCATCCCAATAAAGTGATCCCTTGCAAGAGCAAACAGGGGAGGGACAGGGAGGAACAGGGTATGCCAGGTTTATTTGATTATAAAGCAGGTCTAGGTGCTAAATAAGTCATGCCCCCAGCACAGCCCCCAGCACAGCCCACCCACACATAGCATCCATTGTTTAAATTATTATTTTTTACTTTATTAACAACACCACACCATGGGCTCTTTCCACCATGAACTAGCAAGCTATGAAATGTTGTTGATGCCAATATATCATTGCACAGTCTTCCCTTGGATTGTAATGTTAGAGCATTCTTTTTTTCCCTGGATATACCAGATCATTCTGATCATCTGTTCGGCTCATTTTAGTGCTGATCGCAGTTTGTGTTTTTACCTGTAAAATCAACCCTGCTATAGTAGCAGGCTACACGCAGTTACCTGTGTCACTCAAAAACAGTCAGCCAATCAGAAGAGAGGCTCAGAAACCAGTACAATATAGCACATTGTGGGGCTCCAGAGAGGAGATGTAAAAATGTATAGAGATGGTTTGTGGTACTTAAAGACACTATTATATCTTATTATGGACATCAACATAACATATGGGGCCTTTTAACTTTTATCATGTTATCATTCTCTCTGTGACTCCTGCTGTTGGTTTCACAGTGCTGTTCCTGCTATTCTGTTAAAGTTGGTTTTTGAATTATTGAGTAACTACCTACGGATACCTTTAACAATTCAGTTGTCCCTTTAGCATTATCAGGCAGATCTTGACAAGTTAACTCCAATATTCGAGACGACGGCAGGTTTTTGATTATGTGGATTAATAGTAGTACTAAGAGATCTGTCATGTTTATGTGAGCTGTTTTATGTCATGTCAGAAAAGAACTCCATAAGTCAATAAAAATGACCGACTAAGAATGGGAGTACACTGGTGTGCCGTTCGGAGACTCATTCATTTTCCTGTCCTCTTCTTTTGCAGCACGAGCTAGAAGATCTGACGAGTGGAAAGAGGACAGTGAATAAGAACCTCATTGCGGAGAGGAACTGCGCACACGGGAACCTCGGCTGGTTCTCCTCGTCTGTAGGCCGGCAGGCTCCAGTATCGCAGCTGATGACTGTCCCTCAGGTTGCTGGACTACAGGGCTGAGTCGGAAGCCTGTGTGTTTGCTGAGGGGGTGCCCCGGCTTGTATGTTGGTCACTTGCAGTTGCACTCACTCACAAGGACCATGTGGTTTTCTCCAAGGAGAGGTCATCTCCCCTCGCAGAACTGGAACGGTGCCCACAGTTGCACCAATTTCAGCGTGTCCTTGTGGGTATTAAGTTTTTGTTGGTGCTTTGCAGCCGTGAGAGGACAGAACTACCACCCCACTGTGAACACGCAGTATGGGAAACTGCGAGGGGTGAGGGTGCCACTGCCAAGTGAGATTCTGGGGCCGGTGGACCAGTATCTTGGGGTTCCGTACGCCGCCTCCCCAGTGGGAGAAAAACGATTCATGCCCCCAGAGCCCCCTTCTTCCTGGTCAGGGATCAAGAACGCCACCCACTTTGCTCCTGTCTGCCCCCAAAATATTCACAATGCTGTGCCAGAGATCATGATGCCAATATGGTTCACCTTCAACCTGGATATAGTTACCACATATATACAGGATCAACATGAGGATTGTCTCTATTTAAACATCTATGTTCCGACAGAGGATGGTGAGTGTGTTGAGTATCCAGGACCAAACCAAACCTCTCCTCTGTCTCTGCCTCCTTCTCTCTCTGTCTTCTTCTCTACAATTTTGTGTCACCTCTGTATTTTGCGCGGAGCATGACCTTTTGTCTGGCGCATGCTGTGTCTGTGTCCATCATCTCAACCTCTCATATTGACTTGATCTTTCATTTAGTCTTTTCATCAACTCTCCCCTTCCATGCCACTGTTAGAGGTTCCTCTTTTGATGACAAAATGACTTATTAACATGACTGAATAAAAAAAAAGAAAAAACAAGAAATCTAATTATACCAGAAACAGATTGGAAACACTTGGTGCTCCTTCCTACCCTCACTGTCTTGACTGTTCTTGGGATTATTAGCCATAAGTGATTAGTAGCTTGCTTCATAAGTGAATGATCTACTTTAGGGTTGGTGAAATATTCAGTCTGGTACACGAGAGGCCTGTGGCATCAGCCTGACCTATGTAAGACCCTTTACTCTCCTGGCTTTATCCATTTTGTCCTTGTAGAAAGCTGAATGCAAGGGCAGGTTCTGTGCAAAAAGGCGATCAGCGATTGGGCTCTACCATAACTAAAAGTTCTAAAAAGTTTTAGATTTGTAGTTGTTGACTCTCTTAAAAGGCCCCACATTATTTGATCACTTGAAGGAGACCCACACAAGAAAATTTTCTTGAAATGCTGAGTGCTCTGAGCATTAAATGGGCAACAGCAAAATAATATACTTTCACTTAGCAGATGAATGTGAACTGCAAAACATTGGTACAGTAGCTTCTCTGCCTCCTGTGTGGCTGTAATGGGTCTTAAATAGAAGTGCATGTGAATATGGGCTTCCTGTGTCCCAGGATGCAGCAAATTCATTCCAGCATTTTGGAATATTTCTGCAGCAACACCCCAATTACTTACAGGTCCTCTGTTGTTCTTGTTGTTGATGGCTGGGAGGGTGGGAGGAGGAGGGAAAGAGGGTGAAGGGGGGGTCTGACTCAGTCTGAGTTGTTGCATGTCACGTGCGATCTTTCCAGAGCTCTCTGTTATTTTGTAGTTTTTCCATTCATTTTACAGTCAAAAGAATATCCAAGGAATGTGCCAGGAAACCCAACAAGAAAATGTGTAGAAAAGGAGGTATGTAAAAAAATTGAAAAAAAAATAAAGACAAAGAAAAAAGCCAACACGGAACGAAAGAGAGGAATTGAAAGAGTGAAAGAGAGCGGAGAGAGATGGGTGCATCCTCCCAAAGCCGCCAATATCACCACCTACCAACCCCCAAATCAAAGTGCTAATTGGGATGGACGTGGGACTTGTGACTCAGATCAACCTTGACACGGGTGTGAGAGATGAGTGAACGGTTGTGCTGTGTTGCAAGTGGGTGTATGTGTGTGTGTGTGTGTGTTTGTGTTTGTGTGTGCGTGTGTGTGTGTGTGCTGTGAGTGTCAAGGAGTGAAAATGCAGGGCTCTAAATAAATAATGGCGTTTTGTAAAGCAACTGATCACAATGTCTAAGGATTCCATGTGTTTTCTTTTAAATTATTTGTATGGCTTCTTCATGTTTAGATGCAGGATCTAAAATTTAAGTTCCACTGTTGATTTAATCAGAGGCATGAGGGCTGCTTTGAAATACTAGAAAATTAAATTTGACTTGGCATGCAGAGAACTTAAGTCCTGTCCCAGACTGATAACACTAAAGACACAAGCTTATTGGAAGTATTTGTCAAACACGACATCTGAAATTGTCAGAGGCTTAGCCGTTGATTAAATTTACACTAAAAAGCACAGGGCCACCTTTCTCTTCAAGTCATTACAGTATTCACAATTGTTCAAATAGAGACTTGGTGGGTTAATTTATTGGCATGACAGCTTTTATCTATCTAAGTGACAAATGCTCAAACGCGCTGCGATGAAGAAACACAGTCCAGATTCTTTGGCAACTGCTAAAAATCTGACTGTTGGTAACAACGCAGGGCTAATATTGGGAGCCTGCCTGAAGGCACTCGAGGACGCTCCGAGCTAGCCTCAAGACGGTGATCCTGTGCACATCTCGCTCCACAGTAAAGAGTCAGTTTCAGCTGAAAGACCTCTGCTGTTGATTTCCACAGAGGCAGCACGCAGCTTCTGGCCTCACTCTGTGCGCTCGCACATTCTGCTTTTGTAAACCAATTTTGCGAGAGACAGATTGGCCCTCCAGGCACTCATGCTTCTGAATTAGTCCCAGTTGTGGAATATACACAGAGATATCTCTTTAATATTCCCCTTCCCCTTTTTTACAATTTTTCAATTATCTTCCCCAGGTTTGGTAATGAGAAAATGGTTTATCATAAGTTTCATATGTTGGTTTTGAGACATTTATTGTGCAGGGGTGACTGTTGCATAGTTCCTCTGTTGGTATAAAAAAATGAAGGTTGTGATTTTCATACTCACTGGAAATCATTTCTGTTACCTTTTTTTGACTGCCTCTACTAATCACGGCTTATGTTGAATTAGCAGTGCAAATGAAGCCTAATTTATCCTTCTTAAGCAATGTAGAAAGCAACCTCTGAAGTGTACTTTGGTTTTGTTAAAAAGGAAGTTAAAGTATTGTGTGACAAATTCAATTCAATGAGTGAATGGGGAAACTGCTCGATCTGCGAATCAGTTCCGCATTAAAGATTTTAATTAGTGTCATTTCCATACTGAGATCTGTCCCATAGAGTTATACATACTAAGGGGGTTATATGATTTCTACTCCAGAAATGTGCAATGATTTCAACAGAGACCTGTATAATGCAGTAGAGTCATACACACTGTACATCTTCAGTATTAATAACATCTCCACTACCAATTAAACAATCTGAATCTCTATGAATATGGTTCCTCTGGCGAAAAGACAGATTAATAAAAAGAAAAAAGGTATTTGACTCCTTATGAAATGGTTATGTGATTGTTGCCAAGCAACAGAATGCAGTGATGACATGAGTAGAGTAAATGCCCTCTTACCTAGTGTGACGCACCTGTGCTGCAGCGGTGAAGCTGATAGTGGAGTAAAGAATGCGCCATTAATTAAACGCATGACTCATGATCATTCTAGATTCTTGTTTTTTTTTTGAGCAGGAAGTTCAGTATTGTAATATTTAGTGTAAAAATAGAAGACGATCTTAAAGATATGGTTGACTTTCTTCCATTAGACGTGAGGAAAACCGCACGGACATTAGTGTCGACAGACTAATTCAAATAAAAGGTTCAAGACCGAATTGCTGCAGAGCTTCCTGTCGTTTGCTTGGTTGTTATTTACTTAGAGTTGCTGTTGTGTTGTTGCCAAATCAACTGAGCATCAGCCTTTGTTCAGAAACATTTCTGCATTTACACTGATGAAAAGGAAGTCGCTTCTTTTGCCCACTGCGTTGTCAGGAGTGGCATTATAGCGCAAACATGACACAGAGCAGTGACAGGTGGGAGACATCGGAGCCTCGGTTACATCACTCGGCCATTTTCTCTCAGTCAGGGTGAATGGAGTGAAGAGAGGCTTGAGATGGGTCAATTTTGAGAGGACAACTGATGAGGTCAAATCGTTATCTTTGAAAGCGTTTTTACAGTATTATATTGATTGACAAACTTTAAAAGAGGTCTTTAGAATCACAAGCTTTTGATGACATCCTCCTTGGCTCAGAGTTCTGTTGATTTGGTGCACTCACTCCGCTGCATGCTGCCTGTTTATAAGATAAGATATTCCTTTATTCGTCCCCCAACGGGGAAATCTGGGTATATAATATGCACATTGTATTCTACAGGGTTTTTACAGCATGTCTCTTTGACTGCTTATAACTGCACTTGTAAATCCTGTCCTCAGAGTCCTTTACATTGGTCTCTCTGAATAACACTCCTTCAGAGAGACACTGAGATCAACCTCCCTGAATTCTAAATTCATCATGAGCCAATTTGAGATAAGTGCAGTGAAATCTGTTGTGCGTTTTGGACTGATTTGGAATCTCTCAACTATCACCTCTATGCAGCCCCTCACAGGCAGCAGGCTGCCATGTGTTATGCATCTTGGTGCCAGTAGTGAACAGCGTGGTCAGTTGCCAAACCTGTAGATTAACTACCCCGGCAGAAACATCGGCCATTTTTTCCTCGTACCAGATGACCTCCAGATGCCAGGGCCTTGAAAACTGTGAACGGGCCCCAATCCTGGTTAGACTGCGTCTGGGCCGTGGCAGACAGTAACACACCATGATAATCCCGTTGGTTGGCCGGCTCAACCCAGCCTCGGGGAAGGAGGGGCTGCTCCCCGAGTGCTGCCGAGGAAATCTGTACGCCAAGCAGACAGGGCAAAAACTTTCCAAGAAGACAAGAGCAAATATTGGCCTGTGCGATTTGAAAACTGAGCGGATGTCCACCTTTGTTTGATGGAAAATGACTTCTATGATCTTCCATGATCATCAGTCTGGGACAGCGATGACCCCAGTGAGTGAAGGCTTTGGCCGGCCAGCCAGCCAGTCACACTGAGTTGAGATGCAAGACCTGACCTAGGCAGGAAGTTCCTATTCAGAAGTCTCCTGCTGCTGTGCTGTCCAGTTTCCACAGTCAATCCAAGGCTCAATATCTCTGTTCTGTCCTTCGTTTATTCTAAAAAGGAACAGAGGACTCGGTCTGTGGAGCCTCCTGCTTCCATGTCATATATGGCCCAATACAAAAATAAATTGCCTGACCGCTATAGATTATTTTCCTAAATAAAATAAAATAGAAAATAGACCTTCAAGTTGGTCCCTTCTGTCTGTATGCCTGTCAGGTCACAGGGTGAATGATGCACATGTCATCGCTGACAAATGTCGCGAACGTCAAGAAAACAAAAATAGCAGATGCAGAATGTCAGGCTTTCCAAGAGAATTGGCCACACAATAATGTTTTTGTTGGAACAGAAGACAGGTGTGCCCAAATTGTTGAGGACGTTACAAGGACAACTGCACTTAGACGGAGAAATCGTGCGTTGGCGGACTGTTTGTGGCCAACCTGCCACGGTCTGACAGAGACAATGGGCCTCGTGCAAGAACCATTGGAGCGAAGAATGATTCCTTGATCGAGATGTCCGTGATGTCGCTAATGGGTTGTATATTTCATCAAGTGGATGCAATTATTGATACATATATAAATCTAACTTGAACTGAATGGCCAGCGGAACACACAGCTACTTTGTGCTGCACAACAGTGTTGCCGGCATGCGTCTTGTGCGAGGCAGGCATGGAGATGGCGGGCTTATCCATAAGTGACTCGTCAATTGTCGCCATGCAAGCTATTTTCAGATAGCTTAACTTAACTTAAGGTTATTCTTAAAGTTCATCTCATGACATCGCTAGTCAACCCATCACAAGGGAGTAGCGCTCCTGTGATGAACGTCATATATACACTCGTGCCGTGGCAGAGCACACAGTTTGTGTTGTGAAGGCCAGGTGGATGTGCCTTGACACAGCTCGTGGCAAACTGCTCTATTTCAGTATGCTGCATATTGTGTAATATTGCAATGAAAGAACGTGTTCCGTTGCCTGATCCGGCACCAGCAGAAAATGTGCTATTTCAACATCACACATTATGGCCGCATATTAGTGAGAGACACCCCTTGACCTCATACCGTTGCAGTCATTGATTGCTTTAGAAGGTCCCTTAATTCCACTGCTGACGCTGCGCAGAAGTATAGACTTTCCTTTCTGGATCTTTGAAAGCAGGACTTCAATCCACCAAACTTGTAAAGTAATCCATTTTCATGGATGAACACTTCTGACCTATGTGGCAGGATGCATAGCCTTGTATGACATTATTTGGGCATTAATTATGCCAAATTATTTTTGCTCAAATAACCACAGGTGGCATTCATCATGTACGAACAAATGAGAGAGAAATTTAGGATGAGAATAGGAAAATGTTCCTGCATGAGGCCCCTTTTATTATGCAAGTTTTGTGGTGAGTGAGCTAATAGCTATGAAGTTAAAACCTAATTCAGAAGGAACATTTGAGTAGAAGTCCTCTTGCTGACATGTAGCTGCAGGCACCGGACAAAGCTGTCTTGCATGTCATGGACTACAATTACCTGGTTACCACGCAAGTTGCTTTAGCTTTGAGTAGCAACATCCTCATCATCGACACCATCTGACATCAGACGCCTAGGCAAAGGCAAATCAGCTCCAGCCATCGCATCAGAGCGGTGATATATGCGTTAAATATTATAGTATGGGCTTTGAAGGTTGTTTTTAAAAATAGAGATGATCCTCGTTAGGAAAAAAAGGTCACCCACCCCTGGTTTAGCCCCTAGTTTCTCAAGTGGAGTGAAATATTCTCACTCGTGTTTAATGGCTGCTGCACAATATGTGTTGATCCATACACATTTTCATCAAAAATCAACCTGGCATATTTGGTACATTTTCATCAAAAATCAATATCTTTGATATATAATATTTGGTATATTAAAAACATAAAGATTTTCACATGGTTTTTGCCACACAGTGCATTTGTAGTGATTCACTTGCATTTAGCATGGGTGAAGAGGTTAAAGGGTCCTGTAGGGGCAAACAAAATGATGTTTACAGTCAGTATTTCTTACCAAAACGTTTTGCCTGTGTCCATGACATCTAATAAACTACCTGCCTCCCAATGAATCATTTGCATAGCTTATTAAAAAAAATTTAATTGTCCAATATTTCAATACATATTTGTTAAGCCGCTTCTTCACCAGGTTTATCAGCACAATTTTGGTGTTTGTGAAACCAACAGGCCATTGCAGGTGGTAATGTATAAACATTGCTCCATAGTCCTACTAGTGTTTTAAAAAAAAAAACCACAGAGTATTCAGCCAGGGTATCTTTAAGCTATTATTGAGCTAATTGTTTAATTTCTTGAAATGGATTAAAATTTAAATGAATGCCTACACGTGTTCATTGTTCTGGCTTCAAAGGATATGAATGGGTCTGAAATCAGCAATGATGCATTCTCTAAATAGCTGTTGTGTCTGACAGATGCTTGGGAAGCTTATAGCCTGGGGAGTCTTGATTGTTCCTGCTATTTGTGCAGTGTAGGTGTTTTCACGTAATATGGGGAATAAATAGTTCATCTGGGTTCAAGAATAGAGGCAAGAGACCCCAGTTCGAAGCCTGTGGTCTTTGGAAACATGTCTCTTACCATTATTGAGTTGTAGACAGGTAGGAAGACAAGTTGGCTGCATTTTATTTGTTGTTTTTATTTTCATTTTCTCCACTTTGAGAACAGCTGAAGCGCAGTGTGAGTTTTGGCTGTCCTTTACTGCAGGATTACGGCCTCCTTAACCTTTTAGCTGCATTCTCCATCAGTCTCTCTTATGTGTCCCTCCCAAGCTGTTCCTTAACCTCTGCAACAAGAGACAGATTGGAAGAGATGGAGATAGACAGAGGGAGAAAGGCACAGAGCGCGGAAAGACGGGAGGAGAAACAGATCCAGGCACTCTGAAAGAGAAAACTGGCCACCTGAGGATTAGGGACTGAATATAACTGCTCTAAATTGTCAATGTGGAAAGTCCCTTTCCACATTCTGACCTTTCTGATATTTAACTCTGAGGCCTATCTATTGTCAGAGAACCTTTTTCCAGCAAAGGAAAGGCAGTTAACATTCAGCCCTTCCACAAAGTATTGAGTGAATTGTGGATTCATTCAAGAAGTCTCTAGAGTCTAAGAGCACTCTATATCTGTATGCACGTGTGTCTGTGTGTGTGTGTTGGGTTTATTCATATAAAACTCTATAGGCAACAACTAGACTTTCTTTTGTTTGTCATATTCCACTGTTGACATGTTCAATTTCAACACCCCTTATGTAAGCCAATCGAATTTGGTTTCTTTGAACCTGATTTGATAAATGCGACAGGTTTCTATTTTTGCTTGTCAAGGAACATGAATAATAGCTGTTATTCGAGATGCAGCCTGCTCTGTAGCAATGCAAATGTCGACTCCTGGAGGCCGGCTATGCAAGAAGAAACTCATCAATTCATCGTCGGTTTATTTTAATTTCACACTCTTTCACCGCGGCATCACTTTAAAGGAACCAAGGTCAAATATAGGCTTGTTTGCTGAGTCACTGCAGATGTCCCATGTTTGCAGTTTCAATTATAGATCCAACGTTTGACACACAGGCTCACAGACAACACAATTCAAAGTGACAGAGCTTCCCTGTCGACAACTGCCATCCAATCTATGCCTGTCTGGAGCACTATCACTCAGTAGCATCATTGTTTTACTATGTCAACACCACAGTGCTAGAATTACCATAATCTCTAACAAGCCATAAAGATGCTGCTGTTGAGGCAGGTGAAAGCGTTTTGGTTAGGTCACTTTTCTAGCTTCCCATGAAGCAGAGGCATTGGCTGACATGACAACCACGAGGGACTGGGCCTCGATCTTCTCTGTCAAAAAAGCAAAACATGTGTGGGCCATCTGGTCACCCAAACAAAATCAAAACACTGCGGCCTTCACTTACTGATGTTCAATTATGTAATGACAGCAGCTCAAAGTGGAGAAAATTCAGAACGGGAAAAAATTATCTTTGGGCTCCTGCAAAGAATGTGCGGTTCAAGAGACGGCCACACCATGATGTCGACATGAAGGAAGGCGCCGCTACGAGATTTGTTCAGCTTTCGAGTGCTGTCTGCCAAACTCTAAGACAAAGGCTATTTTCAGTTTGATATTACTGCTGCATGAAAAGAAAGGATTTCCCTCGAAAATTACTTAAATGAGATCACTGTTAGCATCCACACTATGCCAACACAAAAGGCTCCCGAAAGATTATCCTCTGGCGATGATAACTTTCAAAGAAATGTGAAAACCTTTCTCACACGATCATTAACCACTGTGCAGTGCCTCCGCATCTGATAAGCCTTAATACTCCTTCATCTTTTACTCAAACTGGCCGTGTTAAATCATTTTCCATTACCTCTATGGTACATGAACCGATTGTGTGGTTTTTACCAGGGTTGTTTTCAGTCACAACACGCCGTAATTAAAAACAACAACAACAACACAGTGTCAGTGGATGATTGAATAATCCTTTCGGTAACATGAACATCCACAACTAATTGCATGGTACTCAGGCTGTTAGTTGTCTGAAAGAACGTGTAGGTTGAGGAAGTGGACCAAAACTAGGCACCTGGTAGGGGGCAGGTCAACCAGTTCCGGGTGTACAGGTATCTTGTCTCATGATCAATTTAATTAGGAGATGATGACTTGAACAACCGCCACACTCAGGCAGTTTATATCCTGTGTGTGTGTGTGTGTGTGTGTGTGTGTGTGTGTGTGTGTGTGTGTGTGTGTGTGTGTGTGTGTGTGTGTGTGTGTGAAATAACAACTTGTTTCCTTTAAAAGATAAATGCTTTATTCCATTTGAAAAATATTTTTCTGGATGTTAGCAGAGGGAGCATCTGTTTCAAGTAAGGGTTAACCCTATTAAACACTATGGGAAAGGCTACATCTCATCTTGGAGTCATGGTTCAGTAAAATCTATGACAGTCAGCCCATTAAACTTTGATATTAATTTGTATTCATACTGGCCTAGTGACTGAGCTGAAGGAAAAGTCCAAGGTCACGAGAAACATTAGGATTTACTGTGTCAAGCATTGCTCAAGAGGAAAATCTGTGCTGACACTGGTGTTAAATGAAAGGTCAGGGTATCACCAAAATTATAAAAAACATACCACATTTCTGCAAAATCTAGTCAGAAGATGATGGAATATTGAACGTCCTGAGCGATGGAGAGACCACTGACTACCGTCATTGACGGCCTCAGGTCCTGCTGCCGGCAGGCAACAAACGTGATTACACATGGATATCACACTAACCAGTTCAGAATAGCACCGTGTAAGTGGCGGGGCATGTACACTATATATTTTGTACATGATGTGCAGCTGCCTTCAGGGGGCTGCATTCTCATATTAACATGTAGCATGAGGACAACAGCACATGTTGTACTGTTTATGGAGAAGAGACAAGCTGTAGTAACTGCACACATCACTGCGTATACATGATACATGCAGTCTTGTGATTTATTCAAATCTCACCACCTCTAGGGACGTTGCAGCTCTGCCCGTGTTTTTTTGCTTGTAGTTGAAAACCTGTTCTTTCAACAGCTTTTCTGCATTCAGATTTTTATCATCTTTATGTTGGCAGTAAACACATTCTCTGTTAATATCCTTTTATTCCGTCTTTTATGGTCGCAAGTTAGAAATTGATGTTTGGTGAATATTCCAGGAAGAATAGAAAAAATATCATAAGTGCTGTTTAAATACACTAAGTCATTCCCCACAAAGTCATTTCAAAAATACAATTAATAGAAGAGTAGCTGTTATTTCCTGCAACAACCCTTTAAGCTATTGTTTCCTTAACTTAAAGGATTGAATCCAGACAGTTTGATAAATCCAACTTTTTTTCTGAAAATGCCAGTGGTGTATGACTCTGCTCCAGATATGCGATGATAACAATTTGAGTTTTGTTTAACTTACCCAAGGTCTAGTTTCCTTTTTAATTTGTAAATAATTTCAAAATGTTGATTTTTTTTTCCTCCTTCTTATTGTATGTGTTAATATGAATTGTTAATGGAATTTGTTTATTTAAATTAACATTGTTATTCACATGTGGTCTAAAATACTGCTTTCTACTAAACTACCTCATTTCCCATTTCTGTGTTGTCAAACATGTTATTTTGAATTTCCCTGTGCCTCTCTATGTCTCTCCCTGCTTCAAAAACAGGGGCCCATGCAAAAAAACAGGGCGAGGATATATCGGATAACGACGGTGATGAAGACGAAGGTACTTTCCATGGTGAACAAAGATGGTGCATGATTTTTTTTTTCTTCAAAAAAGCATCACTGTTTCCTGATCATTTATGTTTTTTTGTTTGGTTTAGTTTTGTTTCTTATTTCAAATGCAATCATCAAGCATTCGTGCCACATTCCAGTGCGTGCGATAACATTGTCTTTGATCAAATTTAATGAGTGTGTGTTAGTGAATTTGAGATTTCCCGTTTCCAAGCATCGGAATTCAGGTGATGAGTAGAGTGTTGGGCATAGGAGTCAGATGGGATCGGGGAGCTGTCGAGATAACCAAGGCATTGGGTTGGGTCATTTTAATATCTCACACAGTGACTGGAGCCACTGTTATTACGTGGTGGTGAGAGCCCCTTCTCCAGGTGTGGCCAGCAGCTCTATTGGTGGCAATAATGACGGAGGGAAAGTGACGCGGTGGTGTAATATCAGACTGTTCTGTCAGCCGATTTAGATGAGCAGCTGCAGTTCAGGAGTGCTGTTGGAGAGGATTAGAGGCGAGAGGTGTAGAAAATGGGAAGTTGCTGCTCAGCAGTCGCATTGTTCACTTTCCATATTTATCTTGGGATATTCCTGGCTCAGGGTGGATCTCTGCCGAGATTAGAGTGAGAGACGATTCTCGTTCTGCAACAGAAACGGCTTTCGTGTGTGAATCTAAATCATACCCCTGATATCACCCGCCCTTGTCTTCCTTCAGCACCACAGGGCAGGTGATGCAAGCATGAGCTTGGGTATCAAGCTAAAGCCCTCAGTATTTTCTCCGCATATTTCTTCTTGAGAAATTGGAGTTTGGCCTTATTATGTGTGCATTTGTTGAACAAGATTTAACCGTTTGTCTGACGGTAAATTGTTGGGGACCCTAGGACATGTTTTGGGCACAAGGACGCTCTATTTGGCAGGAAAAGTGAGAAGTCACACTAAATTGCCATAGTATTTCATCCATTTGTCATGAACGTTGGCATAGTTGATGCCACTCTCTGCAGCAGGTCCTGCGTTGGATATTGAACCCAGCAGAGGCCGGCTGGCCATGGTCCTTTCCAGATGTGTGAGGGTTTGTAGGGAAGCTCCTGCCAGTGGGCTTTTCTCTCCGAAAGAAGCCTCGTGCTGGCTTTGATCGCAGAGCAGGAAGCGTTGCTTTGGCACCACTTTGAGACACAGGTGTTTCCTCATTCAAGCCCAGGGTGGAGCTTATACAACTGAAGCCAAATTGCCTTCAATCTTCGGCCTGACTGTGCATATACACACACACACACACACACACACACACACACACACACACACACACACACACACGTGTGTTGTGTTTGTTGTCCTTTCGAGAAAGCCCACATGTCTCCGTGTATGTCGCCCTAAGTCTGTTCAGACTTGCTGACAAGTGCCAATCCCTTTGCCTGGCACGTCTTTCCCTGGTACACAGTGGCCCGGTCTCCAAGCTGTTGTGCAAGACTAGCCTCGCTGAAAATGTGACAAGTCTATTCTTCACTGAGCGCGACTAATGCTATTTACAGAGCATCACCGTAGAAGCACAATGCGGTCCCTGCAGAATCTCTGCCACTGCACTGTAACTAATGCATGTGTGACAGAGTTGGCCATCAATCCCTAAACATGATCCAGAAGAGTTTCATTGTTCTGGTCAATGTGTCTGTGTTGAACTCCCACAGCCTTACACATGAAACCAATGTTCAGGGACGCCCCTCTTCTTTTCTTTTTTTTTTGTAATTCTCCCCAAACAGAACTGCTACCTCTGTTAAAACAAGAGTTTCCTAACCGAAAGCCGCACAAACCACAAAGTCCTTGTAAGCTGTCTTACATGCAACTGCCCTCACAAGTGGCTGTGCTATTATCGCAGGTAATAGCAATCTCCTTGTCCACGGTAACTGCACTGCAAGCATCACCAATGAAAATCCAGCAATTGTATACAAGTTAAAGGGCAAGTAGAATCAGAACATGAGCATAACTCCCACTCTCTCTTTAGCTGATGCACCTGTTATTCACATATTCTCATTCAGTTCAGAGAGCTGCTGTCTGGCTTCTCTGTCTAACCCCCCTCCATCTCCCAGTCTGTTCATCCCAGCATTACCATGCTGTCTCAGTTGGCAGTCTGTCTATCCAGGCCTAATTCCATCCTTTCCTTCCACCATATTCGAGCTGCCCCCGCCCTCCCTGTTAGAACCCCCAGACACGCTGCTAAATTCGAATTCAAAAAGTTTTATTGGAACAATAAAGGATTTCTTATTTTGCAAAAAAGAATGTAGATGTAATGGTAGAGTAATACATGGATTTAGCTGTCGAACAACCAAAAGAGGAGATAAGCAAAATGAAATGTGTAACAAGAACATAATGACCTTCTTAATACTACATATCTCTTTCTGTCTGCTGACCGTCCCTGAGGCTCTGCCTCCTTGGCTTCCTGTCGGTCTCCTCCTGTGTCTTGCCGTCTTCCCCTTTGTGTCCACCTGACCGCCCCCCCCCCCCCTCAAATTCTCGGCAACGCTCCCTCCAGAAACAGGAGCATGTAGATCCAGTTGCTGTGATTTACAATGGCCCACAATCTGGACTCGATTTTGCATAGGCTGTTATTGCACTGTAAAAGGGAGAGCAAGCTTTCAATCACCTACCTGCTGTTGTTAGATAAAGGTGGGCATGTAACTAGAGGAATTGAGGCTGGAGGAGGAGTGGAACGTAGCTGTGCTGCTGAGCGTCTGTGCTTGGTGTCAGGCGGAGAGAGGCAGCCGTCCCCACTCCACCTCTGGAGTGTCCCGCGCCACTGCTGCCTCAGCCCTCTCCCACTGATGAAAAATAGATGTGTGTGTGTGTGTGTGTCATTTGGCCCTTTCAGACTCTGGCTCTAATCAGGAGGAATGCTTCTACCCAGCTTGAGTGTGCACACACTCAGACATGCACACCCACACAATCATTGATTCAGTCGAGCATGCACACATGCACACGCCAAACAATGCCTACTTCCAAGCTGTAAGAAGCAAGGACTGAGGAAGACAACACACATGTACGCTCGTGAGCACGCACGCACACACACACACACACATATTAAACCCCCACCCACAACCAGAGAAGCTCTCCATGGTCGCTGTGCCAGGGAGCAGAGCTGAGCTCCACCTGCCTGGGTATTACCATTAATTCCATTGCAGAGGCCCCTACTGGATCCCTTTCCAGCAAAGCCCTCAGCTCGGCTCAGGCAGCCTGGTGAGTGGTGAATCGACATCGGGGTGAAATTCCCACCCCATTCTCTCCTTTTCTGCCACTATCCTATTCTCTCTGATGTGGCAGCGGGGATGGGGACTTGTGCCCCTTGAAGCCTATTTATGTAGGGACATTTGGAATTTTGCTTCTCAGCTTCTTTCCAAGATAAGCATTGCTGCTAATGCCTGATCTGCAACGGCATCATCGCTACTCCTATCTTATATTATTTTTCTTTGATTTCTTTGGTCCTATACACTTGATTGGGACAAAATAGACAATGAGACAAAACTAATTCAAGTGAACTAATTGAAATTAGTTCACTGCGGTTCACTTTGGCCCTCTCCTTATCCAATGCCACACTTTTCTACTGTGTCTGTCATTGTGCTTTCGTAAAGCCCTCAGTGTGTTTCTACATTATACTGTCAGTTTTTTTGTGGCTCGCACCAAGGACAGCAGGCTTCTCTGAAAGACTTAAGGGATAGTTCCTCTTTCACTCAGGGAGCAAACAGCTGTCTTTGAGTCTTGAGGATGACAGCACTCTACAGCCTCCTCCTCTCAACTGGGTCCAGGCCGGCCGTAGGGGGCTTCGCCTAAGAGACTTGTAGGCTTTACTCATCCAACGTCTTTCGCCCGTCTCTCTTTTCTCTCTGTCATCCCACATGCAGTGTACACACCGCTCTCTTTCTGCACTGTTTTCCAACGTGATATTCACCTCACAAACACACCACCTTTGGAGCAAGGAGGCACCTTCCCACAAAGGTCATTCTTCCCATTACATTGTCAAGGTCCATGGTAGAGGCCCACACTTCTTTTCATTACCTAATGCTATGTTCAGATGTTCAGACACCTCGCTTCTTCTCATTCTAAATGCCAAATGTTGTGGGGAACCTAGCTACTGTAACCAAAAGGTGCACGCTTACTGCCCGTCCCATCGCTCCTGATGACATGCAGGCTCTGAAAGTTCACTGTCCTAAATGCGACATTTGTTTTTTCGCGTGGTCCACTGCTTCCGTCACCTCAGTCTTCTTTCCATAGAGGACCTAGACACTTACATTCAATTCCATATATGGGGAATGTAAAGCAGACATACATCCAGAATACATGTCTCTGACTTGGACAAAAACACAAGCTGCCATAGGATTCTGTGTAATTACACTGCCTGTTTTTTAAAGGGGCTCCACAGATAAACTATTTGCACTACATGAAAGTGGCCAGCGATGGACTTGTCATGAATGAAGCGAGAAGCCCGGCCTGACAGTAGGGTGCATGTCATGTCCTGCCACATCAGGACATTGCCACCCGTTCCCCGCCCCACCTCAGACCTCACTGATAGCCGCTGACAGCCACCATGTTTCACCAAGTGTTGACATAGTGAATGTCACCGACTCTTATCTCCGCTCGCCTTTGTCCCGTCCCACTCGGGAGTGTCAAGGACAGTTTTGGGTGCGCTCAACGTCAGACATATGACTGACTGTTTTCAGGGAAGTGAGCGGCAGAGGACGAAAAGGTGGTGGAGGTACAGGGGGAGAGAGAAACATATGACAGAAGAGGACGGAATGAGTGCTCCTCGCCCTCCTGGTGGGTTTCACTTGCAGCAGCAACACTTAGGGACTCAGCTCAGGCCTGAGTTATACCTCCCACTGATACTCCAATCAGTCCAGAGTCACTGCGATGCACCTATGAAAGGTTGTTTTCCTCGGGTCCCACTAAAATCCATGCGCTGTGATGTATTTAGTTGTGACTGCCCTTCTATTTAGCTGGAGTGAAGTGCATCCAACGGATAACCTTTGATTTATTTATTCATTTATGGGAAATTTTCAATTTAATACAATTATTTGCTGTTTGTAGAGCATGTGCTGGTGTGGATGAGTGGGTGTCACTGTATAGTAGATTCTGCATGTTCTCACTTCCCTGGGTGAGAGAAAAATCTGAGAGAACGATGTGCCACTGTGCATAAATTATGTTTCTGTACAGCTCACTCTTCATTGCACATCAGCTACATTTCTATCATGCACACTTTTTTTTTGTTCATCTCCAAAACATGAGTTCATTTGTCTTTCTTATTTTCAGCGTTTGGTGCATGGATCTCTATGTCAGATATACTTGTATATGCATTAATAAACATGCCTCTGTTTCTTTTCTAGCACAGAGCTCTGTGCTGCAATTCGATGCTATGGGCATATGAACATGTGTGTTGATGTAACATTGAGTTTGCCTCGGAGAAGCAGTGTATCAGGAAGCAGCTTCTCGAGTTTGCCACTTAGTCACCTGCTTCACCAGATTAGTCCATCCACAGCGTCCGATAAAGCTCTGATCTGATTGGTTAAGAAGAACTGCTCACCTCATTACCTCTAAGCCATGCTGTGCTGTGGCCCAGATGTGGACGTATCCAGAAATGAGTATTGTTCCTCACTGTAAACCAAAGTCCAAATTGGGATGTGATGCATGCATATTTTCCTGTGACATATGTCAGTGTCAGTGAGGACTGTATATCACATCTTTGTGGCACTTTCAACATCGTACAAGTCAATAAATAGATAAGAGCAAGTGGAGCTTCAATGTCTTGTAACACTCTCCAAGAGGGATTTAACTGTTGTCATGGAGACTCGATGCGAATCAACAAAAGAGGTGACTGATAACACTGTCATGACTAATCTCTTTTTCTTATTTCTGCCCCCTGTTCCTTCTTCCTCTTTGCCATTCTCTATTGGTTCTGTGGTCCATTTGTTCGTGTAGCTTCTGAAGGATATTGTTTTGCCTTTTTTTCTCCCTTTACCCCCCCCCCCCCCCCCCCCCCCCCCGAAAAATGCCCTTTCCCTCTCTGACTGTACCTCTCATGCTTCCTCACCCCATACATTCCCTCCTCCTCTTGTCTAAGATAAGTGTGTGTGCATAGAGATGTGTCAGCTATAAATCACATTTCACTGTGTAGCCATCTCAGATACCAGCAAGATAAAGAAAGCCATAAATAAGGCCACATCATGTACAAGTTATTGCTTTGCTTTTAAACGTAACGGGGCCATGAATAACCAAGGGAATAAAAAAGAAAAACTGTGAATCATGGCTGAGCTCTGCTATAAGGGTTACAGGAAAACCGTGTCTCTACAAAATGCATTTAAGTAGTTGTCCTCGGCGCTAATGTGATGGGGTGCATAACGATGAGCAGTGCCTGCAGATGGATGCAGATTGGGCTGTGCAGGATGTGGTCTACGATTAGCTGTTCTTTATAATTTAGAATTTTGTCTCTCAGTCACCATAGCAACCAGAATACAATAACACCCTTTCTTTTTATCTTTTCTTTCTTTTTTTCTTTCTTTTTCATTTTCTTTCTTTCTTTCTGACTTCCCTCCCTCCTTCCTTCCGGTCTGTATTTGTGTCTCTCTCGCTCTGTCGCCCTCACTCTTTGCCCTCCCTCCTCATCTCATTTTTGCCATTCTCAGGCCTGGGGGGGGGGGGGGAAGAGAGACAGGGAGTTGGACAGAGACGGAGGGAAGGCGGGAGAGAAACAGGGGAGTGTCTGTGAGTGAAAGCGATACAAAGTGAGGGAGGGGAAGGCGAGAAGCTACACGGAACGTGGGGGGGGGGGGGCAGGAGTGAGAATGAGAGAGAGTTTCTTGTCTCGTCTCCCTGCTCCAGCTAGCCAGTCAGTAATTCAGTCTATTCCTCAGACAGAGGAGGCTTTTTTCTTTCCTCTACCTCTGGATGTGCTTTATCTGGCTGGAGTGTCATTCCAGCTGGGTCTCAAGCCCGTGGTTCAGGAATAAAATAAACAACATTTCACCAATACTGACGCACAAATTGAACTGCCCGCAATGCCAAGCAAGGCTTTGCAAATAAATTGTTGCACAGAGATAGGCCTGTGTAAAAAGGAGGTGCACGGTAGCATTGTGTAATTAGCCGGTGCGTTTTCCCCATCACTGTCAAACCAGATTAGCCTTCTCCCTGGTTAGGAGACGTGTCAGAGTACCTCTCCCTTTATTCTCCCTAATGGCTTCCTGCATGTCTATATTGGGAAGTGGGTCTATCTCCTGGAAGGCAACACAACCAAACCAAATACAACCCCTAATAGTTTGGTTTGTTTGAAGTAAACGGCAAGCAACATTTTCAGCTGAGACGGCCAATTATTGTAATGGAGTTGAACTCAACGTCACGAGTGGAAGTTAATTTGTTTCTCAAAGGGCCGATATGATAGAATTTTGCTTCCACTCCTAATAGTAGAGCAGACTGTGTCCTTATAGCTGGTATCTGGGAGGTAGCTGTCAGTTTGTCTGTCTGTTTGTCTGTCTGTCTGTCTGTCTGTCTGTTTGTTTGTTTGTTTGTTTGTTTGTTTGTTTGTTTGTTTGTTTATGGCCACCATGTGCTGCATCTGAATCTGAGCTGACCCTTGATCGGCGTGGGTGGACGGCAATGTGAATGTGTTAATGATGGCCCTCTTGCAGACATACGAGACACCGGTGCCAAGCCTGTGATGGTCTACATCCACGGAGGATCCTACATGGAGGGGACGGGCAACATGATCGATGGGAGCATCCTGGCCAGCTACGGAAATGTCATCGTTATCACTCTCAACTACCGTGTCGGAGTCCTCGGTAAGCATCCCTTCTCTCTCTTTGTTGTTTTTTTTTCCTTCACCTCCTCCTTCAAGGACATTTTTCTGGGACATCTTTGTAGGCCAGCGAGGTGTAATGAGCACTGCTGATTGCCACATGCACTCCAAATAAGGAGGGGGGAGGGGGGGGCACAGCACTGTAAGTACATGGACTGGTTCTTGTGCTTCTTGTTGACGTGATGCTGTATCAAAAACACAGTAATTGAGTGTGCGGTATGTGGGTTTGTTGTTGTGACTGGGGTTTAGAATAAATTAAGAAATTATTGTAATGAGGTTGGGAAAAAAAATGATGAGATGGGCGTGATTTTGGAGCGATGGAGGAGAGGAGACGAGTCTGTTTGAGAGAACGAGGGATTCTCTCTCTGAGTTGCGGTTGGTTGCAGATTGACTCACACAGCTGAATCCTCTTTCAGACCCTTGTGTGTGTGTGTGTGTGTGTGTGTGTGTGTGTCTGTGTGTGTGTGTGTGTGTGTGTGTGTGTGTGTGTCTGTGTGTGAGAGAGAGAGAGAGAGAGAGAGAAAAAGAGAGGCAGAGCGAGCTCCATGGAAACAGCTGCAGCGACACAAAATGGAGTTTGTTAGCACACTACCCAGGCTTTGTACCTTTTGCATCCATCTCTCTGACACAGCTGATTTCCCTTCTCACACTTTTTTTTTACATTCGCAGTGATTGTGTACCGACTACAAACATATTTGAATATGAAATGAAATCTTCCTGTTGTTGTTTCGCATTTGTTTTCACTCTCGGCAGCTGGTACCAATGCAGGATACTGCTTCGGTTATTCTGCATGTTTCTCGCTGTCAACAAATCCCATGGTAAGACCTACAAACTAAATCTGTAAGTCTGCTTCTCAAAACTCTCAGGCTTCCCTACATGGCCAGTGGCATTTTGCCCGAAGGCCATTGGTCGCAACTGAAAGCAACCTGCAAACTGTTTAAAAACCAGGTTAGAAATGCACAGTTTATTTATGTATTTTAATCTCAACTCATTCCCTGAAAACAGACAGGTACTGTAGTTTATATTCAAAGTGAGGTCAATTGTCCCTGTGTGGTTTGTGTATGTGAATTAATGTCCTGCACTGAAGTGGGGGGAAAAAAACTCCTGGGGGAACCATTTTCAAGTGCAGATTAAAGTGACCGGTTTAATATTTGTTGAACAGCATTTACTGTGGTCACAAACACGTAGTAGTTGTCAAACCTTAAGCCTTGAAGAAGCACAAGTGGAGCGATATAATAAATTCAGATACAGACGAGTAACTAACGTAAGTTACAGAGCGATACCTCTCTGAAGTTTGACAACATTAGCTAGCCATGTCCACTTGTTACTGGACATACTAGTAAGTAAAATACGCCTGAAGCTGCAAAACACCTGAATGTATTGAATTTTTTTTTTCACTTTTTACATTGAATTCAATTTAGTTTTCATTAGTTACATAGGCTCCCACCACATACTTTTGTTGAGCGAGTGAGTTTTTAAAGTAGCAGAATTTTGTAGACAGCTCCGATTCAAATAGACGACACTGTCAAAGAAAATCATCATAATAAAACACATTACGTGGTGTGACAGTGTGGCTCATTGATGCTGATGTTTATAAATGTCCCTGGAGAAGAATGGTATGATGAGCAATGGTCCCCAAAGGGTCATTCAATATATCTGAGGTTCAGGGGATAATAACAAAATCACAAAGAATAAAATTCAACAATTTCATTGAGGTAGTGTCATTGGCTTTTTAATTCATTCAAATGAAACATCTCAGCATTATATTCAACTTGTGATTTAGTCAAAAGACAAAAAAGATAGGCCCCATTGAGCTATAACCATCTTTGTTTGGCCTGTTGATTGTAAGAACAATATAGAATATCACCAGCCTTATCCCTTAAAGAGCAGTCTAACTCAAGTGGCTGCTCAGAGAGCTCAGAGAGCAGAGGCGCGACAGAGGAGCGGTGCTACTTCATCCTCCAGGACAGTCAGATGACTGGTGCGGTTGAATCACAGGGGCACCGCTGCATTCATCCTGAGATCCTCTTTTTGATGGAGATGAGAGCGCCACGGCCTATCGATTTTGTCATCAGGATTGCTTGCCTTGAATGTGCTGCGCTTTCCCCTCGTCATTTTGTGTGGAGTATCATTTCTAAGCATTGTAATCAGCCCTCAGGGTGGCAAGGTAGTCGCAGTGCTGGCTGTGCCTGCTGCCTCGTGCTCCTGCTGCTGGTTAAAAGCTGAGCACGTAAGCCTAATACAGATTCATGATCATATTTCTTTCATGGCACTTCAATTATGAGTCAGATGTTTCCTCTCTCGCCGCCACATTTCGCTAAATGTCAATCTACATGCATGCACACACCCCGAAACACCACATACGAGCACGCCGAGCACGCCGAGCACGCCGAGCACGTGCACCCTCATGCACGTGCCAGCAGCCGCGCACACACGTGAGGGCACAGACAGGGAGATGCGGGCGAAAACAAACCCCAAACACACGTTCGCTCACATGAAAACCGCACTCAAAAGCACGCGTGCACGTACACACGGGCACAGCTAACAGAGCGGCTCTCTTGGTGAGCTCCCCAGCAGCCATTCAGAGGAATGAGCAGAGAAGAAGTGATGCATGTAGTCGAGCGATAATGTCCACCGCTGTAGCATGGTCTGATAATCTCCCCATGGTACGGCTTTAAACTGTTATTACAGGCACACTCATATAAACCAGATAAAACCAAGGCCATAGAGAAATTGGACCATGATGGACCAATTAACTCTGAGCTGTCTTTAGATTTTCAGTCGTAAAGTGTGAACTGCAGCTCTCAGAACACGAGTAATTGTAAGAACAGTAGTCTTCATTTTATATTTGTTTGCAGTTGTTATTGAATATGGTTGTCGCTTACAGTTCCAGCATTAATTTAGTCTAAACAGCATTGTGTGGGTTAGATTAACTGTTTGTATTTGACACTGTGTAGTGCATTAGCTACCGCACTAGTAGTTGAAAGCCAATATCAGGTCATCTGACAGCGAGATGAGAGAAACAAGTTGTTCTCTTCTTCCATGGCTCCAAGTCAAGAGCTGAGGAAACCCCCTCATATGAACAGAAAAAAAGATCTTGGATTTGCATTTCCGCGCAGGGTGAAGCAGTTTAAAGTAGAAATTCAGAATAAATAAATAAATATCAATGAAAAAATAAAAGCCCTTTTAATTAGGCTGCTTAAAGGGATGATGGAATAATGGAGGAGAGAGAATTAGACAAGATAATGAGTTTAAAGTGAAAACAGACAAGGCAACTCAAACTCCGCTTTCTGACACTAATATAGCTCACCACCGTCCCTGGGCGATCTGAATATTGCATTAATAATGCAGTAAACACATTTGAAATACACACAACAATCTGAATATTTTTGCTCATTTCACAGAAACAATAGGCCCAAACTAATAGGCAGTAACAGCCCTCGCCAACAAATCTGTAATGAATTAAAGCATTTTCAATGTGAAGAAAGGAAAGCATTTTCACCAGCAATTTTCAGCAAATTAGACAGCGCCCGACCTCAGTGATGAATGTTTTATTTATCTGTTGCATTAATTTCATTTTCATTTCACCACTTTTGCAGTAACACCATTTCCATCTATATGGGGATTTCACTCAAATGGAGCGAACTTATCGAAAAGACGGTGCTCGGTGTGTACATGAAATATAGATTTCGCATTTGTTTGGTGTTTTCCAAAAGACAAGGCCACGGTGGATTTAAACTATATTTCCGCGTGGTTTCATGAAATGTGCTCAGCAGCTGCAGAATACGCTCAGACAGAGAGAGAGACTGAGGAGAAAGGAGAACTACGGTAAAGATGCAACATGAAGAAGAGTTGTACAACTTCTCCACAGAGACTATGATGTGTCGAGACGCAGCCACTTTTGTTCCAATTTAAGAGGAGTCCACAAAGTTTCTAGTGCTGTTCTATCATCTCCCGGCAGCTCTTAGCCCTACACTGCCGTGATAGTAATTATTGCTTCAAAGGGTGGACCACAATCCTCCCGAGGCCCCATTTTGAAACTTTCATATCTAAACCTGTCACTATTTAGATGAATGAGAATTCCCTTCAGATTTAATCTTCAGTCACGTGTTGACCCACCGCAGTATGATCATCACCAGATGAGATATGGAAAATTAGAGTTTCAGACGGCCCAGACTGTCCTGTCACTGGACTTGTCACTCTCTGCTCGGGTCAGAGACCGGCGGAGCCGAGTGTGTTTATCAAAGAGAAACAGGGTTTGGATTTCTGCTCATTGATCTGTGTGTGTGTGTGTGTGTGTGTGTGTGTGTGTGTGTGTGTGTGTGTGTGTGTGTGTGTGTGTGTGTGCGTGTCTGTGTGTGTCACAGAGAGAACGAAACAATCTGTGCTGCGTGTGTGTCTCACAGGTCTGCCCACGTGCATGTGGGGGTGTGTGTGGTCGATGCCTGTTGGGCGCGTGCATGTGCCTAGTTGCCGCGCCTCTCTAATGATGTGTAATGAGTCCCAGTCAGAGGGGAGTATCTTGTATCACTGCTCTTTACAAATATAATTACTCACTGGCTCTCCGGAGCATGTCAATTTCCCAGTCCATTGGGGGGGGGGTTTGGGGGGGTTTGGGGGGGGGACTTAATTACTAGTTTCCAAATGCATTAAAAATTGACAAAGGCTGCCTCTCTTGCCAAAACCCAAGGTGAGACCCTTCCTCTCAACCGACTGCTCTACAAAGGAGAGTGGTCAAGTACAGTCTGCAGCTAAGGAGTGTTTTCACCTCCGACAGGGTTTATTTGTGACCTTCGATGTCTATCTCTCGTATCGCTCTGATCAGAGTCATTCTATAGTGGGTGGGACCATCGCTGCTGTGGACCGTTGCCTCAGTCCACCCAAGTTATTCAGGCCCGTCAAAAGAATAGTATTAGATCCAATCAAAATAACCTCAACCCACTGTACGAGCGTACGAGAAAGCAGCGCTGAAGCAGCAGCGCCGCTGATTTACCATTGATTTGTGGAAGTGCCAGAGTTATTCTGTGCGCAGTAAGTGACTCTGCCTTTTGCCGTCGTGTCCTTCTGCTAAAGCAAATACGGCGACGCTTGGTAATTCAGCCTGGGATTTGGGGAGTGGAGGGTACTTTGGGCTGTGTGCGAACAATATTGCAGAGCAAAATATAGTCTATCTATCATACACGTTTGTACAGTTGTTTTTTCGCTGCAGAATAACTGCAGAGCGCCGCTGAGAGCTGATCAGCTCCCAGTATGCTCGTGGCCCCCTGACCTGTAGTTGCTCTACTCTGCTGGATGTTGGTTAAATAGTAATACTGTAAGCTGTCATCTGGGCACTTCTTTCTGAGGCCATGTGCTATAAGAGCTTTGGCTTGATATAGACTTCTGCACTAGCGGCACTAGAGGCTTATGCACCACACAATACCACCGAGAAAGCGTTTGATCGCTCCCAAATTAATTTTTGGTCATAATGAACTATCTTCAGAGACAGGAAGAACTAAGAGTCCTTCAACAGATGGTCAGTCCGCCTCAGAGCCCTGTTGTCACAAAGACACAGAAGACAGGGAGACAGATGAAATCACCAATTCTCCCACGATGCTTGGAACAACCTACCGAGCTGGTTCTGGTCATGAAAAATATCTTGCTCGCCCATCCATATAGAAATCAGTCCTAAAATCACCCAAACAGTCTTCGTATGCTTAGAGCAGCCAAAAGAGATTTAAATTATTATTATATACTCATTATGATTCTAATTAATGATGCAGTTACATGTAAACTGCATTTGAGCTGCAGCAGAGCTATAATTTGACTCATTTTGTATAGTTAGATGGTTCAATTTACTTGCATGACAAACCATAAGTAACTTCAGCTACCAAATAAATATAAATATAAATGTGGTGAAGTTAAAAAACAACAACTATGAAATAGCATTTAAACACTCACACATAACTTGTAAAGTACAATAGTTGAGTAAATTAACATTTACTGGGTAAATATACAGAAGACAGACACCATGTGTGCGTACTGACATTTATACTTAAAAATACATCTTGCAGAGACATTTACTAAATGCTTTTGATGACTTCACACCCAAGCCGGGTGTTAACAGGTTTCACCCTTTCGTATTAGTCTCTGATTGTCCATGATTACATCTTTTTTTTGTTAAGTATAAGTCTGTGTGCAGGATGTAGTCTGAGGGTGCATCTCATTTATCACATCACATGTCTGGCATCACAAAAATCCCCCCCTGTGTTATTACAAAATAAAATTCGACATGACAGCCTCCTGTGTGGCGCGATGGAATTGACTTAAAATGAACCCTTCCTATAACACAAGTCTCTCTCAGTTAGTGTTCCTAGACTCAGTCATTTCAGTTATCATCTGATATATGAGCTTGGCGCCGAGCAGAGGAATCTCAAACAGTCGGTGGAAGAAAAAGCGAAGGTAGAGTGAGTTCTCTTTGTCTTTTATTATCAGGAGGGGGGGCTGAGATGGCTATTTACTTGTTTTTCGGTGCCATTTGGATGAATTGATCCAAATTAAGCAGTGAACAAAAACATTTATTCATCCTATTAATGTCAGGGAGTGAGGGATTGAAGTAATGGTTTTCATGCTCCAGTCTGGTGCAGCTTGTTGATGCTGCTCTCTTACAAATCACTGCCAGGAAATTAACTCTTAAGCCGCTCTTGCCATGCACACTGCAACAAACGTCTGGCTCTTCAAGACAGGGCCGAGACGGGGCCCATTGTTTCTCAGTGCTTGGCTCTTCACTGTCCCAAAAAGATCTTTCCCCTTTTTGCTCAGAACTCTTGAAAAGCGTTGATTAAAGGGAATTGTGCTGACAAGGATTGAGCCACTAGAGATAATGTTGTAGTTGATGTCAAACATCAATAGCGGGGCCTCAGATATTCTTAATGAATGATGATTTCTGAGCTCAAATATTTAAAGACTCCATGTTATTCACCTTTCATTGTAGTTTTTAATTGTTGTTGTTGTTTCAGGAAAAAGTTGAATGCACTTTGTTATGGTTGCTCCTGTTTATTTCCTCATTACATTTGAAAGTTGCAGTCTGGCTCTGTGTTTTGATTGACAAGCAGCACAAAACAGGCAAGACATTTCCATTGCTGGTAACCTCCTTGATTAATGCAATTTAGTCATTTGCTGAGCGAGGGGAAACCAATCAGGACTAATTGTGTTTTCACACATTGATGCAAATGTCCAAAACCTTGAACCTCTAACCTTTAGCTTTTGCCTTTAGTGTTGGCTTCACGCAGTATTTTGTTGGAAAATAAAACCCAGACAGACGTGAAACAATATCCGTAGACGGATATTTTGAAGCTTAAAGGGATTATATAGTTAAAGCTATAATCCTTAAGATTCTCATGGAGCCATATTCTGTTTGTGCTGCAATGTGTGATTAAGCCTTTTCTGCAGCATTAGCTGGTCAATGTATTTGTATTCCATAATTATCTCGCTATCTCGAAGTGGCAGCGTCCACCATTCAAATAACCCGCCCTCGCACAGGATTCACAGCTGTGAAATGTAACCCAACATTACTGTTTTTTAAGCCTCCCCGTCAGAGCTGTGTGGAGTTACTGCCAATGCACCAAACGCTTTCTACCGCTGCTGCCTCTCATCAAAAGCAACTACCTGGAAGAACAGGGGTGTGGCTTGTATGTGAAGCAGTCACAGGAAATGTTATGTCTTTGTCACAGAGATGAGCGCCGACAGCAGCGGTTGTCCATGAGTGGGGCGCCTATGTAACATGACACTTCTGATAATGGATCAGTTCTAAATGATGTCAGGTGACATGGCAATCTGCGTATTGGATATTCTGAGTCCATTCCTTCCTTCAGTATCCATCTGATCATTTTGAGATCACAGCTGTGAGTTTTTAGTTTTCATTTGGTATATTTGAAAACATCAGGTGAAAAAAACAACTATATCTGAAAGTGAAATATGGATTTAGCAAGGCAGCTGAATAAAAAAAAAGTGTTTTAGGCAACTTTTTTTTCCTTGATCACACAGAATCAAGTATCTCGGCTGAGTTTGTAGATTCTGAATCATGATCAGCCTCACAGCTCAGAGACACATTCCAATTTTTTTTCACATTATCTCCAATCTTCATATTCTGCTAATGGCCATATTTCAAGGTTGCATATTTTAGATATATGCAGTCGCTTTGCTTTGTTGAAAGGCAGGTTTATAAAACACCTTCAACAGGTTTTGAGGTGCTGTCACTTGGAGTCTAACCACATGCTCTCAAGCATCATTACATCGTCGTATTAAGATGTTCGACACAGAACGAACGGCAGGTCTCCCCCTCAGTGTTGTGACTTGAACTCAGACTGCTGATGTACTGTTAATGACTTGTCGTTTTTTGCATCTTACAGCAAATGGAAAAAAGAACAAAGCTCATTATATTTCATAAGCATGACATTTCAGAAAACTGTGATATTAAGAAATCAATTTCTTGCCGTACATTCGTGCTTCTCACGTCGCAGAACAAGCTTCGCTGTGGCACTAACCTAAGATGAAAACATGTTTGGATGATTGCAGTACTTTCACCAAAACAGTAAATATGCATCACAAAGACATCAAAGAGCTAACCCAACAATTGCTTTCATCTGGTCAAGGGGTCCTCCGGAGCATCTCATGTAAAATGGAACACTTCAACCAAAGATGGTGATATGAAGTGCACAGATGGAACGGCGGCTCACCGAAGGAAAATGTCAACCCTTTGTTAGTGTTTGTGGTTGAGATGCTTGATTGCTGCATGTTTGACCTTTACTGTTAGTGATGGAGGCCGTGCCCCTTGTGAAGCTTTCATTTGCATCATCGCCATTATTCTTATTGAGTCTTGTGGCGAACAAAAACGTAGGGTTTTTACACGGATGGATATTTGAGTGGCTCCTCCAAGACCGAAGACTAATATTTGCCTAGCAGCTGTCTCGCTCACCCTGACAAGGCCTGGTACAGGAACAGGAGATGGCATTTCAAATTCCACCTCTGCACAATCTGAGCTCATACTGATTTAGGGCCAGAGCGGCTATTTCCAGGTATACGCCACTTGCTGCCAAAACATTTTTCTCCATAATCTCAAGTGGCCCTTAAATTGAGTGTGTTTGTGTGTGAGAGTCAAACAAAGTATGCAACAGGCAATTCACGATGCAGTGCAGGCACAGTGGCAGGTTTTTGCCAATGCAGTGATTAAGCTTCTTCTTTCACCTTTGGTGTTTGTGGCAGTGCCTATTAACTTGCACAAATAGATGCTGCAGAGTTGTGTGTGATTCCCTGGCTGGCCCCTCGCCTTTGCTTCCAGAGCCAGATGCCCTTTTAATAGCCACACCAGTAAATCCCAAAATATATCCACACCAACAGGGGCTTTTGCGTGACCTTCTATACTTGGTCATGTGAGGACTGGTTTATTGCTCAACAATTGCAAAATGACCTTGGGTTCTCAAGAATATAAATTGAAGGTCCCCTCAACCTTTAATGTGTCATTGCATAACATCACAGCCACATAACGTTATGACCATGCATGGAAAATGCGGCTGTGATAATTGATGCGTCATTGCTCTCCTTGGGTCACACTAGACTGCACAAATAGTGTGCCGGGGTTTTGCAAGTCTGAACAGTTCTTGATGCAAATAAAAGAGTAAATGGATCAAACTGGTAGCACTAAGTAATGCAAAATCATTAGCATTAGCAAACTGAAGTACATCGTGGAGCACAAATGCCACAGAAAAAAAAACAATGCAGTCTGGGTAATAGGAACTGCAAATTACTGTTTTGTTCCTCCACTGAGATATTGACACATGCAGGGATGGAAAATCAATTAAATGAAAACAGTACATGAAGTCTTTGAGCTAATGTCTTTTTGTCAGAAGATGGCATGGGCAAGATATACTGTATAGCCGAAGGTGAATATTTGTATTTCTGAGACTTAAGACTTCAGACGTCTATTCCCAGCTCGTATTGGGATTCTTGTTTATGGTCCCTGAAAGATCTATCTGCGGTGATTCATTGCTTGAATGCTTTGTTCTGCTTTGTGCTCTGCTCTAGGAGGGACTGTGGGGCTCCTAATGGCAGAGCAGCTTTTCTTCTTAGTGCATTTGTCCTTGAGGGATTTTTAACTTCACAACCCAAAAACACACAGGCACTTCTTCTTCCTCGGGGCAAACAGCCTTATCGAACGGAAGCCAGCATGTACCCCTTCCAGATGAGGCCGGTACGGCGTGTTTGATCACTGCCGCACTGAAGTCCCTCCTTTACTGTTTTTTTTTTTCCCACTCCTTCTTTTGCAGCATGAAGGTGGAAGATTAGAGCACGGGTACAGAAAGAGGGAGGACGAAGGTAAAGATTTGTCCATCATCAGGTGTGTCCTGAGACAGGAATGATGTGTGTAAGAAGATATATGTTGGCCAGGCAGGTAGAGGTGCTTGCTTCTTGTCTTGTAGAGGCATTAATCATAGCAGCGGCCAAGCCTTACCGCCAAGGTCAGCAGTCCTCGCATTGGGCGCAAGGCACTCTCCACAGCTGCCACCACAAAGCGCTGCCGCAGAAGGACTAACGGAGGCGGGCGGCAGGAGTCTGAGGAGGGTAAGGAGCAGGATGTTGAACTGACAAGGTGAAAGTAGGGGGAGAGGAATGGGGAGGAGAATAAGGTTGGATTAGCGACAACCCTCAGGGGCGTGGTCGGTAAAGAGTGGCACTTGAAGGTGGTAGTGACGGGGATTGCTAAGCAAAAGTAGGTGGACATTTTGGAATAATGGATTGAAGTGGGCAGCACAGCAAAAAGGGGGGGGGGCGCGTAGGGTAACATCAATGTGATGCACTTGTACAGTGGGTGGAACTGCAACGACTCAGAGGGAGGAAGGTTGCGAGGGACAGCGTGTGAACGAGGTCTGGTCGCAAAGCTTTTAATCACACCTCGGGAGTGGGAGTCTGCTCTTATTAAAATAGGACAGAAGTGAGAGTCATGCCCGCTCAGGGAGAATCGTGACTACTTTGAGCTTTGAGCGAGATGCCAGATGATAAAGGTGCTGTTAATTTAGCAGATTACAGAGCCAGATATCAAGTGCATAATGCTGATACTTAAAACAAAGTGACCACACAGAAGGACGATAGGACAAAAACACGGTGGCTCTGTGACAGGTTATATTAGTCATAGAGCGAGTACCATCTTCCTGAGAGCTGCTTTTTCTTGGGTCAAATGTGGTTTTTAATATGCCGTAACCCCAAGCAGCTCTTTCAAACATGTATTTCGTCTCAACCACTCTGAGGAAAATACAATAATTATCTGCTGCAGTGCAAAACAGAGGTGCAATAAATCCCTCCGTAGTCTACGGTTAAGGGAGCTGTGGCTCTAGTCCAACTGAGTCCAACTTCATCTCCCTCACTATTTAGGAGCCTTGATTGGTGTAAAATGGATCCAAGTGGGATTTTCCACCATCTTCTTTGCCCGTTCATTCTTTTCAACCCCATGGAGGAGGAGATCCTCTGGAGGGATATGTAGAGAATTAGGACTTTGTTGTAGTAAGCTGCCACACAAGGAATTCTGTCGGCACTCCCTTCGCCTGACTGCTCTCTGCTTATGTAACGTTTGCTGTCATTTCAGGTAAGGGGAGGAGGGTGTAGTCTGTCCTAAAGCATACAAATAATATATTGCCTGATCAGTTCTGGCTTCCAAACCAGTCATCATACCTGGATGACAAGTGGTTAGCGCGTCGGTCTCCCATACCCGAGGTTGCAGGTTCGCGGCCCGGCCAGAGCATTAAAAGCCCAACAACAAAGAGAGAATCAATCTTTCTCCAAAATCAATCACTGCCCCTTTAATGACGCAGCAAATACACATTTGCATAGACTGTGATTATAGATATAAAGCAGAGAAACAAAGTGACAGACACACAGTACGTCATGCTTTGAAATAGGTTAATCTTTGAGATTGTTTGTAATATTTGAAGTTTTAAAATTGTAAATTTCTTGAATGTCAGAAGATTTTAAAGAAAATATACAGACATGCCGCATCAGTGTCCATCTTCAGAAAATCCTTGAGTCTGATAGTTTGATTGCAGTGCACAGCTACGCAACTGAATCTCCTCCTGCCTTTTGGTGCTGTATGACCAGAATTCAAAATGTCTCATCAGTGTATTGCTGAGGATTGACAACAACAACGACAGCAACAACGACGACGACGACAACAACAATGACAAAAGAAAGTTATGTATCATTAGCAGCCTGAAGGGGAGAAATGAAATTACATCATGACAAAGCAGCTTACAAAGGACGGGAAGTATTGCAGATGGTTGATCTGTCGGTCTGACATGGTTTGCCTACAAATAACCTGGAAAAAAAATGAAGGTACATAAATTAGAATACAGTAATGACATGCAAAAGAAATCAAGTCAAGCTAAGGTAGTTTTTTCATGTATTATTTGAGCAGATGTGTTTATGTGTGTGTGTATGTGAGTGTAGGTAGAGCAAGTCGAGAAATAGCTTTATTTAAATAAAAATGTTCCCCTCTTTTGCTGAAGTGAAAAATTGATGCTGCACAAAAAGCTGCACAGTTCCAAGTTTTAGCCCTTTTCAATTAATTTGATGTGTTATGTTTATCGGAGGATTAAATTCGTACTTGTAGGGGTTTTGGTTCCAAGCAAAAGAGCTTAAAGTACGATGGCCCTGAAAGCTCAGCGCAAAGCAACTGAAGAAAAATCACATGCAATCAGACAAAACACAAGGGAATTCAGAAACATCAACTTGTCAACGTATGTGCAGTATTCCGTGTGTGTATTTTACAGCACGTGTTGACAATTTGATGAAGACTGTTTTCTGAATTTGCGGATGTGTTTTCTCATGTTGCCGTGAACTGAGCACTCAGGGACGCCGCATTAATGGACTGTTCACCACAAAAACGACTGTTGTTTTGTGAAAATACAGTATCTCCATAAAAAGGAAAATTGTTGAATGAGATATTAAATTCCAAACATGAATAAAATGCACAAAGCAATTTAATATACAAAGTTTAAGAAGTAGAATTCAACTGTAAAAAAGGATAAAATATAATTTTCTTCAGACCTTAATGCTGTTGGATTTGGCTTTTTTTCTTTTACAGTGTCTAACATAAGGTACCTAATCAACAGCAGGGCTTAATTGAGATTATGCTGTATAACAGAAAGAGGCTTTGTTCATCGCATGCAAGAGGAGTTCAAGGAATCCTTGTAAATATCATGTGGGACTGATGTGAGCGTCAGGTGCTGCCGGTTGCCAGTTTCCTCATGAATAATAGCAGTGAAATGTGTTGATAAATCCTGAATGTCTTGTTGGAGTTGCATGGCTTCAGGTGTTGGCTGACATTCTCTCTGTGGAGCTGCCTGTCAAACCGACGCTGGGCCTCTGGAGCGCTGTCTCTGTCTCTTTGCCTGATATTTTTTCAATAGCACAGTCGCTGCACTTGAATAGCCTGCCGCTCCTCTGCAGCGTGCCGATGTGTAACACAGAAAATCCACAGCCTCACGAGTGCGTACTGTACGGAGATTGCTTCCCTCATATTCCGAGGTCTCATCTGCTCCTGTTTTGTTTACACAGATATGAGCCCTGCTGTGTTTTCCCATATCAAACTGTATTAGTTTCTCTCATCACTAACACGACGTAGCAGGCTAATAAAAGCATCAGTGAAGTGCGCAGCACATGGCAGCCGCTCGGGGAATGGAAGCTGCAGAGGAGCGGCGCTCGGCTGGTTTTTGGAGAACCGTGGTTTCTGCTCCGATATATTGGCCAGGAGCCCGTGTGAGCTGTGACCCCATGCCACTTGTCCTTTACACTCACTGGCTGCATGCTGGCAAGTTGACCTTTATCATTAACCCTGCTGCGTGCCTGTCATTTGAAGTCTTTATTATTCACGTTTCCCTTTGGGTATATTGTATACCATGGGAGCACTGGGGGAGGGATGCGGAGCTAGTTAGCACACTGACACTCGGCAATTATAGCACTTAGCTGCTGCTGAGAGAAACCGACACAGAATTTCCAAGCAGACAACAACATGGCAAATGTGAAAAAACTTGCATTTTTTTGCAAGCATAAAAAACACGCTCACTTTACTTATCTTTACCACTATACACATCCACGTGCACTGGCTTGAGCACAAGATTGTACCATGCTCTGGAGAAATTTAAACAAACTGAACCATCACGTAAACATTTGTTATTCCATTGATTAGTCTCATCTCTCTTTAACACTGTCACAGTTTCTTTCATTCAATGGGATTCGTTCCCTTTTTTCCCGACTTTGATGTTTGGAGCTCAGCCTGACAAGAGATGCACGGAGACTCTGTTGATATTCGTTGGACACTCGTCTTTATGCGCATTAATCAGCAGCCGTTCTAATTAAACTCAGTTTGCACTTGAAAAGCTCTAAAGCATGTTCAAACACTTCTGAATGGCAATTGAGTGATAGGACACATGGCTGCCTATGTCCTGTTCGCAGGTGATAAGAGCAACGTGCGCAAAATATGTCAGCAGCGGTGAGGGTTTTAAGTGCAGATTGACTGTGCGCAATCAGACCAAGTCAATCCACTTGGCACTCTTTCCTTGTGATATTATTCATGAATGCTTCTTCTTTCACCCCGATCCCACATCCATTACATCTTTATCACAACTATTTTCAATATCATCTGACTCTGCCACTTGCCTTCGCTCAGCCTCATTCTGCCGCGTGCCATGTCAGCAGTCTCCCACAAAAAAAAGTAATCCGCTGCCTTTACTGATGGGCACTGATACAGCGCTCATCATTACAGTGCCGCGGCGACGGCTGCAGGATGTGACAAACAGGCGGTTGACACCCCACGTCCGCCCTGTCAACTATTCAATTTGAGCAGAACACTATCAAAATTGATCCCACCAAATTACCTGATTACATTCTACATCCAATTATAGTGTTTTGGTGCGACTATCACCGAGGCATTTCCATTTGGGAGGGACGTGAAACATCAGCTTTGTGCTCGGAGCCAATTGATTGGTTGTGCGTAATGTTTGCATGGGTACTTGTTTGTAGTCTTGTCAAAGCCGTAGCAGTCCTGCATAACATAGTACATAAAAGTTAGCCACAGGACAAATGAGTAAATGCTTCGGCCCTGCAAAATTTCATATCATTACAAACAGAGCAGAGGAATGCCACTTGCATAACGGTGAAATTGCAAATGCACCCCCCCCCCCCCCCCCATGATATCTGATGGCCTGTGAGCTCCAATTATTAGAACAATATTATGGCTGGGGTAAGTCAGGGGCACTGCAGTGGAATTCCAATAGTGTTTGGAAGCTATTTGTATTGGTGTTAGTCCTTCAGGGCCTGGAGAAGGGCATGCAGCTCAATAACTCAATTCTCAACAATTAGCCCCTGACATGTCCTGCAGAAAACAGATAGAGAGGACTCAAGTGGATAATATTTTCAAAAGTATCAAGATTATTTCAAAGGCCCAAGCTGAAGAAGTTGTGGCTCTGTTTTCAAATTATCTTTGCCTCCTGATCAGGTCAGAATTGACGACATTCTTTATTTCTCAGCAGTTTGTGTGTCTTTTATTTTTGTCAGGATCAGCAGGATCTCTGCACAAGCAGTACTCTCGCAGTACTGTGGGGGAAAAAAAGGGCTGCCTGTTCTCCTGGGTCACTAATTATCAACAGCACACTTTCACCATTTTAAATGGCACACTCCTTATCGCTCTCAATCACAAACATATTGTACTGTAATCGCTGGCGCTCCTGGATCTGGGATCTCATCTCATCTAACTGGCCGTGCACTTGTGGCTGCCCTCCCTTCCTCTGAGCACCTCAGCCGTAGACCTCGCAGAGATTGACCTTGGACCGAGGGCCCGACCTTGCTGCATCACCGCAGTCTGTTATTAGATTTGGCGAACAAAAAGAAAGGTAGAAAGAGCCATACGCAGTGCATCTGGCCTTTGTTTGGTCCTCAGCACTTTTCAAGGACATAGGGCCAACAAATAGACCTGTCTGAGGGCGTTGACTTTTGTGTGCGGGGGGGGGGGGGGGGGGGGGGGGGGGCGGTAAATGTGTGTCTCTGTGTTTGGTGTTTGAGTGACACAAGCGCTTGTGTCTGTGCGACCACATAAAACATGATTCGCAGGCAAACACGGAGGTGGCATTTGGAGTCGTCTGCGCAGGGGAGCGCTCCAATGCCTGAGGGGATCATACTCACTCGGGCTCTCCTCTGGGTTCTGATGGGCCGAGTGCTGTGGTCTGATCGTAAAGAGGTCACAGTTTTGTAAAGGAAGCCCCAAGAGGCCAGCCAGAACAATTAGAAATATATGTTTCTGGGTCACTGGAGCAGAGCTACAAGTCTGGTAATACTATTCTATTTCCTGACAGTGGAGACCGAGGACGTGGCCTTACTCTGGCTCTTGCCTGATTCGTGATGTGAGATCTCCGTGCTGGAGGCGCCACGCATGCGGCTTTGTTTGAAATGGTTTACACTTCAACAATGCCGTCGATTTCCAGACTCTTACTTTGTGCTGCATATTCTAATCTTGCTCTCCAAACGCAGTAGTCCTTAAGTCAACAGCAAGCTATGCCGCAAACACGGCAGTGACAATACCAGCGCGAGCAGTAACCCCGGCTACAAGTGAGCTAAGCCTAATATAAACACGGCCATCATTTCACATATGCGCACAAGAGCATGTACCAATTTAGCTAATGTATCCATGAAAAACAGACCTCAGTGTTCCATAAATATTTGATGAAATCAACAATACAGGATCTGCAGTCTACTACAGAGGAACACACATGTAATTGAATTCATTTTCTCCTGTTCACACCGCTGTGAGCCTAATGCTTTCATTGGAAGTTATGTGCCACGGGCAACATACCTCTCTCTGAGGCGGCATATCTGGTGCTTAATATAGCGGTAATCAAGTTAACAATGCTTGACAGGGATTAAAATGGATACAGATTCTTGAGTGGCAGAAACTCAATGAAACAGATCACATTAGTTGAACTGTTAAAAGTGTCAGACGCTTTAAGCCGAATTCAGATTTTAGGTCACACGTCACTGTTGTTCCTGACTCACTCAGGGAGCGTGTAATCCTTGGACTTGAAATGTCAAGATCAGCGGGACTGGATTTATGAGATTTTTCACCTGACAGCAACAATATATGGAGAACATTTCACCTTTTACATTTTTCCTTCATGAAATATGAAAGGGCATAGGCAGGATGACTCAAGGTGGGCTTGTGATCAGTGCATCCAGCTGTTATGTGTGAGTGAGAATATGGAACGGTATGAATTATCATAAGTGGTATAAGATGCATCATAACATATTATCTCCCGACTCAATAATTTTTTAGACATGAATTGTGAATCAATTATCTCCCCAGCTCCAGCAGGCTGGGTTCTGAATACAGCCCCGTGTGATTTGGTATCCTAGTTCTGGCATCTACTGTAAATGCATGCGCCTCCCTAGGTAACATTTTTCATGCAGGATTATAAAATGCTGACTGTATAGTTTGCATATTGCACACTTCATTTGCATTTTAATGTAAACCCCCATTTACATTTACTAACAATACCACTGTGGTCCAGATTTTGGTTACATTTATTATTAACGGTAATGCAAGCAATTGGGTGAGAGTAAATAGTTTGGAGGGAGACAAAGGACATTTACGAACGTGGAGAGACACATGTTTTTCTGTGCAAACAAGTCAGGGTCCGGTGCCATTTGCTGGTGGCACCACTGCTCTATTGCCCATTTCCCTACATGTTGTAAAAGGCTAAATTAGCCTCCTCCGGAGCAGAGCTAGCTGAATTAAGGATCTTAGAAAGGTCACTCTTACATTTCATTTGAACTTAATGGACATTGCAAAAGGAATGCAATTTTTGGGGGGTTTGTTTTGCACATCACCAGCAGACACAAAATTTGATGAGACCAGATATTCAGTAATTACTCCTGGTCCACTGTCAACCAGAAGCTTTGCAGGTGGCCTGGGAAAAAACCTGCAGGTATCAAATATCTTTACGGCATTTTTTTTCCAAATGAGGACGCCAATCCACTGTATGTTTGGCTGTTGAGCTACCTCGTTAAGTTAAATAATGAATGAATTGCGCGGGTAATTATCAAACTGCTCACCAGCGGGACTAATGCTTCTGCCGGTTTAATTAGAGCAGGAACCTGCCACTCAAGGCTTTTACCCGTGCCAATCCGAAGGATAGAATCGTGGATTCTCAGGCCGGGGGAGATAAGGTTCATCTCAGGAGCTCAGTATGGTACAAATCTGGCACCATTGCACAGGCTGCGACAGGTAGCAAGTACAGGGATGTTACAGACGATGAGCCGCAGCACACGGCCTGGTCCAGTTATCCCAGGCTACAGACAAGAAGAGCAGTTTGCCACCTGCTTCCCAACGTGGGGAGCTATTGCAGTGCAGTTAACCTGTCAAAGACAAGAGGAAAGTATTGTCATCAGCATATGTCTCGATAGCACCGCAGAGAGCATTTACACACATTATCGAGCATTATCCATAGCACCGCCAGTTAGTGGACACTCAAGTGAAGGAATAGATGCGTGGTGGTGGGATGGGGGATGATTCGATGAACACAATTGGCTTTGTTTCTGTTCTGCACATGCCAACTGTTTGCTGCTGATGCTATCGCAGGGCCAGAGGGGTTGACTGGAGCATTGACTGAAACAAGATGTCCTGCTAATAAGATTCAGAATCCTTCCTTCCATTAGAACGTGTCTGTTTCTCTCCCATTATTGGCATTGTTGTTGAGTCAGTAATCCACCCGTGTAACCTCTGGGCAAACGGACTCTGAAGGATACAGAGTTAACAACAAAGTGTGTCAGCCCGGTGAGAGCAGGCCAGACTGAGAGAGAGAGAGAGAGAGATAGAGAGAGAGAGGTGACATTGGACTTGACTGCCCACAACCACCACAAAGCAATCTGTATAATGAGTGGTTTCCCCTCTGACTGAGATGACATTGTCATTTCGTTCATTCATCGTGGCTCGATACATCCCTCCCAACTCTAGTCAGCCCCCTCGAGCCCCGGGGGAGAGGAGGAGACAGTGGGGAGGGGGTAAACACAGAAAGTGATGAAAGAGTTCAACCCGAGCAAAAGGGAATGTACACTTTATATTAAGCGCATTGAGCTATTGAATTGATTCAATTTCTTTGATTACGAGTACAGAGTAACCATGTTAACTAAAATATGATAATTTAGCATTTAGCTGCCCCCCCCCCCCCCCCAAAATGCTAATACAATTCCCTCGGCACATTTTGCAGATATTGGTTACACTCATTTGCTTCTTTGGTGTATAACAAACGTCTGAGCTCATGTTGTTGTTTACATTATGTCTGTTTTGAAAATATGAGCATGTGCCCCAGATAAGCCCGTAGGCTCTTGCCGCGCGCAGCCACGGTTCAAACACACACGCTCACGAACGTCTGCTATCAAATAAAAGCAAAATAAACTCAGTTGGGGGAAGAGATCCGGTGGGGATTGCATCAAATTAGGTGACTGACAAGCCCAGTAATCTGGAGCATGGAGCATTTTTCATCTAATAACACTCGGAGATGTCCTTGGCAAATGGAGTATGTGGTGATGCTCAGCTGATAGCGCGAGAGAGAGGACGGCAGAGCTGCTGGGGCGGGGGTCATGTTCGAGTACAGTGACAATTTTTCCGACAACGTCCCATCATATATTTGCACCGTCAGCACACTCCTTAAAGCGGGGATGTCGTATTTAATCAAATTACCTGCGAGAGCCGCTCCTTCTTTTATTCATTTACTGAAGGGGGGGAGTGGGATGAGGGGAGTCGGAGGTGGGTGAGGGTGCACGGATGAGCTCCTTTGCGATGAGTGTGTTTGTGCTCTCTGAAACGTGAACCAGAGAGGGCTGAGCTAACAGGAGCTGACAGTGGCAACCGCCCTATTGCTCGATTGTGAGAGGACCAGTTGGCTTTTTCACTCGAGCCTCGTTAGGGAAACAGTGAGACGAGTCAACTGAGGCTCAGAGACAGGAGCTGGGTCTGCTGGGTCTGCTGCTGCTGCTGCTGTTCAGGGAAAATGGATCAGGTCAAGAGTTTGAGGCTCAGAAGCTGTTTTGTTAAGCAATGGTGACGATGGCAGGCTCCCTGTTACGTTGAATTAGCACTGTTGATGAACCATATATCATTTAATTGTATTTTTATTCACAATGTCAAAACCTCTAATCTAATCTCCCATCAAATGATTTCGTCGATGAAGATACAACGCAGCCAGTCCACAAAATGTGGTGACGGCACAGGCGGCAAAACGAATAAGACTGGTCTCTCTTCGGTCCCAACACCACCTCTTTCACCCCGCTCTCGCACTGTGCTTTGGCCGTCGGGCTCTCAGGTGTACAGTGTGTCTGGACTGCCCATAGGGCGCGTGGAACAAAGCCACGGTGACATTTTATCTGACGGTAGCTCCTGTGGGGCCTGAGCCATGCTGCCGAAGTGTCAGGCAGATTTTGCGCAATGACGAGAGGGGGGGGGGGGGGGGGGGAAACAAACAGAGGCCTGGCACTATCTCCCATCGCCAAGCAGCGCAGACGAGCGCAGAGAGACATCCCCGGGGATCGCAGGAGGCCGAGATGAAACAGAAAGCGAGATCTAACCTTTTTGTTGTTGCTGGAACCCAGTTCTTTAGTGCTGCTAGATTAAAAAGCAGAACGGCAAAGTGAAATGAAAAAGGAAACACTTCAGCTGTTTGAACATGAAGACCCTTAGTGGAGGCACAACTTCAATTTCGATTGAAAGGGGAGGAAATAAAGCATATATTGTCATCCTTTGTAGGACATGGGTACAAGTGTCTTTTGTGTAATGCTTGCCCTTTGTGTTACATGCAACAATACATGACAGACACACTCCCTCCGTTGTAGAAGTGTTATGGTAATCACACGCACTATTTCAAAAGCTTTTCATCCATTTTTTATCCCCCACTGTTCTCGGGGTGAGAGAACAGGCATGTTTCATCAACAAAGGAATATGTGAAGCCAAGCAAGCCAAGTAGCCTCGCAAGGTAAAAGGTAATAAATTCTGCATATGCAAAAACGTGGTGGGTTCACTTTCTATGAGACAGAAAGACATCCAGCGGCCGATATTGACGTATTGTGAATGTGCTCTGTGTTGGCTAGCATTCCACACAACCACAGATTATTATTATTGTTGTTGTTGTTGTGTTACCCACCTAGACTGCTTATTGAGTAAGTGGCACTTCAGATATATATCTTCCCTTGAGTATATGATGAAATAAAAGGTATTGTTTCATTTCATATTGATTTCATCGTGATTTAATCTTTATAAATCGTGTACATAGTCCTATATGATGCAGAGATAAAAAGTTTTTTTTCTTCAATTATGCATAATGTCAATATCCTGGCTTCATTGTGACATCTTCATGGGGTCACATGAGATCATATAAAGCCTCAGATGGTCTTTCAAGCTCTGCTATTGGTGGATATATCTTGGAAAATGTGCTTTTCGAACCATCTTTCTCTTGACCTTGAGCTTGACCTTTGACTGATCACTTCTGAAAGCTATTCATCTGGAGATACTCTCCAAAATAAAATCCTTCCTTGCATTGTTGAGTAATTTTGTACAAACACACACACACACACACACACACGCACACACGCCCCTGAACACCTGCCTACACGCACGCACACACACACACACACACACACACACACACACACACACACACACACACACACACAGATTAAAATCAATACCTTTCTACCTTTTTCTTCCTCAGCTCTTAAACAAGCTTGGTTGTTTTTTCTGCAGCTTCAGATTTTGATGAACCTTATAAGTGGCTGTTATGTGCTAAATGCAGATTTGGAGGGGTGTAATTAAAGGTGAGGCACAATGAAGACCCCCCCTCCCCTCTCACCGCTCTCTATAGGGTTGGTATTAACCTCCTGAATCTTTGACAGGCAGATGAAGAGATACCCACCACTGATGTTAAGCTTGGTACTTTAGCTGGAGCCCCAGGAGGCTCTGATAAAACCCCCAACTTAGCAATCCACTGTGCACTGCGCAGCCCAGTTCAGCCTCACGTGGCCCAGGCTGGCCTAGCCTACACCAAAGTGATCCTCACCATCCCCCTGGTGTGAAGAAGAGGGAGAACACAGCGGAGAGAAGCAGAGTTCAGGTGGAGAAGACAAGGGGGGGGCAGCGGAAAGTCAGAAGGTGTTGGAGGAGTAAGATGGTTGTTGAGAGGTACTTTAACAGGGATGGCTTGGAGGAAAGTCCTTAGTATAGTGAAGTCCTCCAGTGTCAAAGTTCACTCAAAGACATGCAGTAGCTTTAAAAACTGCTTACCGCCTCCGATAAGCAACATCAGACCTTTGAAAAAAAGGCTAAACACTTCTTTTATAGGGGACAGACTCTAAATTCAGCCCTGGCTCCATTCGTTAGCGGTGTCGTGGCTTCTGAGAACAAGGCTATAAACAGCTAGTGAGGACCTTTTATACCTGAACTCAGTCTGTCAGAACTGCTACTCACTGTGATGGCTGATCCCAATCTTGTTCCCTTTTTCCACATCAGAGAGTAAATGCATGCTATTACCACTGGCCCAAGCCACTGCTCACACTGCCATCGTTCCGGCACTTCATTAAATTGATATTGCGGGAAAACACACGGGCAGTGCCCAGTCTTTAGTTCGTAAACACACCCAGACTCTCTGCCAGCTCCCACTGGCTAGTGTGCTGGCCGTAGACCTAGTCAGTGCGCTTTGCTGATAAAATGAATGGTAATGAGTGACTGGCTGCTGGGACTGAAAGCAAAAAGTGCTGTCATAATTGAGTTAGATTAATTAAAGGAGCGTCCACTGTATTCTTACAGATCAGTGCATCTTTTTAGAAGGGCTGTGCGATGGGCTGTGGCGCCGGAGGGGGGGGGGGGGGGGTGTTTGTGGCCAAAGTGTATGTGTTTGTGCCTGTGTAACCTGCAGATTGCGGGTTAGGTGCGTTGTTGTGTGAGGAACTAATTGAAATGAGAGGCGATGTGCGAGTCTCAGCCAACATGGCCGGTCCATTTGTCAGGGTGACATCACTGCACTCACACCCCATCCATCTCCGCCTGGCGCCACAGAACCACGCTCCTCCTGGTGATTAATATCCATACCTCCCTCACTGCACTGCATACAGCCCACCGCTCTTTTTTCTTTTGGTTAGAAAAAAAGAAGAGGTCACTATTAGGAGAATATATTTCACTGGAGTTGTACCAACTAGCATTAGCATATTCTGGGGCATTATGACTGAGGTTGGCGCATGACAAATGCTGCATTTGTACACAATCCTGCAGTAGACACAGGACTAGCGCCCTCCATGAAATCATTTTTAAGCGTTTTTTTACAGTTTGCTGTATCACTACACTGTTTTTGAGAAGCTTAAAGGATAAAGCGGTTGATATCCTGTGTTTCTACTATCGACAACAGACCCGATGACCAGCGATGTGTCAGTTCATCTCTCAATACTTTCCAACTTCATAACCCTGTCTGTGGCACTCTGCCGCAAGCCCCTCTGTTACCACTGGAGATATGCATCTTTAAAAGAGGATCCCTCATACTCTCATTGAAAAATGGCTAAATAATTTTCCTAAAAACAACAGAGCAGTGTAGTTTTTAGCACACGAGTGTTGAATTTGTTGGGGACTATTTTCTTCAGCACTAGCTCTGGTATTCATGGTAGCAGGATGGTGTATGTGTGTAAGATTGACTCTAAATAAAGTGCAGTGTCAGTGTTCATTATAAAGTAGGAACATGTCACCCAGTGCGACATTGTGGCTGAATCTTTTTACATTTTAGAACAAAAAAGGTCAGTGGCACAGGAGAATATTCTATTCAGGCCCTGGCTCCATTTTGATCTTTGCATGGCATTTTGTTGGCAGCAAGAAAAACAGAATATCACCAGACTTGTTCTTCACTCTCTCTGAGCTTATTATGGTCTGCCATGTTGGAAACGCTGGACAGGTACATATATGCGTAATGAGCGATGAGGATGAAAGTGGAACAGGCCCAAACTTTTCTTTCAGTATGTGATACACAGGATCAGACGGCATGTTTTTTAACAAATCCTTGCTTCTTGATTATTTGGAGCCTCTTCCAAATCAGAACACAAGCCCCACTGGCAGCAGCACAACTTTTTGACGCCAAACATATCACACCCTTCTGAAGACAAATAAAACATCACTGGTACAGTACACACTACAGTACTAAACCTTGGGAAGACAGATGTTCACTTAATTTGCTGCCGTTGATTTACAGCGGAAGTTGGCAGGGTTTTACAAATTAACAAATATAAGAAAGGCAGGATGCGCAGTATCGGGAATAACAGCTGTAGAATGGGCTGCCTGGGCTTATTTCACGGGTTCTCTTGAGGAAGGTTCAACCAAAACTAAGCTCATTATGTCCAGCTATCAGAGCTCTTCCAACCTGAGGAGGAGAGGAGTCGGACTTTGAAGATCCTCTAAATGATGACCTTTCTCTCCCACTCTGCTCCACTGATGTGCTTTGATAAGCCGGGCTCTGATCTCTTCCGTGGTATCACAGTGCATCGCTGCACACCGCTCCGTTCTCCCTGAGCTGGGTGGTGCTAAACTTTCTCACCACGCCCTCAAATTACATCACCCAGACTTGATGTCATGTTTCACACCGTGCCTTTTGAACTTGTGCAGCCAGAGGGCAAAATCGGAGACAGAGCACCCAGCGCGCCGCGTTGCTTTGTTTAAGCAGAGGATGGCAGATATACTTTTAGATTATTTCTTTTAGATATGTAAAAAGAAAACATATCCGACTTGCGTAAAAGGCAGTTTGTTGTTCGTGAAATTCCGTCTGCATGTTCTTCCAAGTGGAACCAAAGTGCTGCTTAACCTCACAGTTGTGACTCTCCAACACCAGTCGCTCCCTCACCCTCTGTGGGAGCATGCAGGCCCGCCTCCGCACCAGCTGTGAGATGCAAAGCTTCCCTTAATGTAAAAGCATTTCGCTGTCTCTGAGAATCCACTCTCTGTTATTCGCTGAAAGGAAAAGATGTGGAGAGAAGGTGATTGATGGCCTTCATGGAGAACAGAGAAGGACTTTGAGAGCGCTGGGGTAAAGGAACCATGTCAGGGAGAACCAGCACAGGGGGAGATGCTGGAGGCAAGGTGGGAGAGAGGCAAACCAAACAAAACCAAAAGCAGACAGCTGCCGTTATGGTCGCTGTGTGATTGATTGAGTGGCGTTCAGATGCCAGGGGTCATGCATATGCAAACTGCTCATTTGTAGTTGCTGCCAGGGCTGCTGTTCACCGGAGTCCTTGAATAGGGTCGGCTAACACAATCAGATTAAGCAGGCCCGGACTCACATGTAGGACGACCAACAGCTGCCACGTGCACCACCAGCTCTAACTTTCAGTGTCTGTTTTCCAACCCTGTCTGCTGTAATAAGGCCCTTGTCAGTCGGTAAGAGATCTGGGTTTTAGGGACTCCGATATGTGTCAGATGAGTTTTGGTCTTTGTGCGGGGCAGATTTTCCATCTTGACGTTCTGCTGTTTATTTTTTCAGTGCTTTGTTGCACACAAACCACATTTTTCCGTCTGAGTGGCTCAGTCCGTGTACAGCAGCACAGTTTGCCTGATGCTCTATCTTCGGCATCGCGCGCTGTCCGCCTTTCAGCACATCCAGTCTCCAGCGCACAATATAGCAGCAACGTTGCTTCTGCTGCTGCATCTATCTGTGTCATGACAGATGCAGAGTGTCTGAGACTAATGCTCAAGCCAAAGCATTTAGGTTACTGTTAGTCATCAGTCCGTTCACATTTCCATGACCTGCTAAGTAGGGAGTGTGTTATCAATCAGTTTGAACTCCAGTGTCGAGGGCTAGGCCCCTGGAACGTCAGCTGACTCTGTTGCCATCCAAGGCGGTCTGATATTTTCTTTAAATATTGATTTGTGGTAAGGCCGGCAGGAATCAGGCTCATACATAAATCCCTTTGCACCATTTCCAGTTTGATTCCGAAATCATGTTATATTCATTTACATGCAACTAATCATTTGTAGGAGTGACAATCAAATAGTCTTTATTTTCTCTTCCACCGGAAACAAGCATGTGGTGTTGGGTAAATGGCCTTCAGTGTTCAGGCTGCCATACAGAGGCTTTCTTGTGCTTGCCTACACTCTCTCTCTCTCCCTCTCTCTGTGATTCTCTATGTCGCTCGCCCTCTTGCTCTCAGATCTGACTGCGCTCCAGCCATGCTATTGGGCAACGAGCTGTAAACAGGAGCTGCACACCGATCCAAGTGGCAATCACCTTCATTCCGGCCCACGCCCCCTCCAGCCCCCATATCTTCGCCGTGTTTTTTTTTTTGCTTTGTCAGTGTGCTGAAATCTTCACCCTACCAAAAAAAAAAGGAAAGTGATAAATCTTGTGGGAATGACTCCCTGTGTGGAGGATGGACTGCTGGGTATGCCCCTTGCTCATCATGAGCCTGATACACAGGCCCTTTATGTGGCTCTGTGGAGGGTGGCCCCTTTCCTCCTCTGCTTCTCATCCACACCCCAGAGGCTTCCATTCAGCCCGGGCCTGGCTGGGGGGGAAGTTGGATCTCTTTTGTAGTTGGGGATTCTTAGGGGAGGCTGTCAAGGCTGTGACTGTGTGGGCCTTTATTTCCCCAGAGAAGAGAACGGGGGAGAAAAGATAGAGGGAGAGGGCAAGAGGGAGACGGGGTGGGAGTACCAAAGGAGAGTTAAGACACAGACAGCCTTGTTAACCAGCAGCCCCAAAGAGGGAGAGGATGAGAGGGAGAAAGAAACAGGGAAAAGGCGAAGTAAAAGCCAGAATGAATCCAACAGAACACCCAAAAACTTTCCCTCTGGTACGTCACTGCTGTTTTTTCCATCCTCCTCCTCCTCGTTTCCTCTGCACCTCCCCATCCGTTCCCTCCATCTGTCCATGTGTAAGCTCGCTCTTTAGCTCAATAACAAGCTTCTGCCCTCTCCCTCACCCTTCCTCGCCTCTCTCTCGCCCTCCGCCATTACTTTACACACATTCCATTATCTGGGAGACCGGGCTAAGAGAGATGTCTAGGGTCGGAGCGATCATTATCATCACCTCTCTCTGCAACAGTGTGAGTTATAGCCCACCGTATAGGAAACAGACATTTAAATCATAATCAATAGAGCAATATCAATGCTGAGAGGCATGGCTAAAGGAAATCACTGCGGCGGCTCAGGAGGAAACAGAGACGCTCAGTTGAGACTGAGATAGTGGCGTGTGCTTATTGACAAATTACGATCCACAAATCCGATCCAACAAAATGAATTATGTGGCATCACGCTCAGAGTCGCCTCTTTGGGTAAAATAAACTCTATATTGCTGTTATTCAGGTGCTGCCATGCTTGTGACTGATTAGTCAAAATGTGTGGAATTGGAGAGGCAGTAGTTTCTGCTTCTCATGTTACTGCTTCCCTCGCCGCTGTGGCGCAGACACTGCCGAGAGGCGGCGCTGTCATGCGGCGTGCATTAGCCAACCCTCTGATCACGTTAAGGTGACAGGGGCGGCTAAGTTCCTCACAGGGGGAGCCGTACTGCGTACACACAATGTTGTTGTTTTTTTCTGGCAAGGGCGATGCAAGGTGACAGGTGCGACCTGACCCGGCTGCGACCATAGACCACGGTCACCGCTCCCTCTCCGACTGAGTGCAGGCCTGAACCTCTGACTCCGTGCTGCCACAAGGAGAAAATACCAGTTGTTCATACAACAGACGTGCACCGCATCACTGTCAAGGATGATCAGCTTTGAGACATGATACCGAAAAACACATCATGTAATCAGTCAGGACAAATTATGGTTGTTACATGTGGAGAATCACTGTTATTAACTCATGCAGCGTTTTTGCAGTGAATAATAAATGTTCATGCAAATTCCACATCTGATACAGCTGACACGTGTGGGCAGGTTAGACTTCCATATTTGGAAATCTTTGTTTCAACCGCTCAGACGATTTGAGACGGTGTTTGTTGACATGACCTTTTGCAAGTGATGCTTATGTAACCTGCTTTCTACACAGATCATATTAAATATGATTTGGATTTGGCAGACGTGATTTAAGAGGGTTGACATGAATAAAGATCAGCTACATGATTCCTTTTCTCCAGTGTAGTTCAACTGCAGGCCATTTTTCCTCTTATTGATATTCTGCTTATTTTGTCTAAACAAAACATTTTCCACTGAACCATGCGAGCCTGATAGGCAAACCATGTAGGACTTCTGTATTCCAGCAGTAGATATGAAGTAAGGCTTGTGCTTTGCGTAATTCAGTCACTGAGACTGAATTGAATAAGATTCTATATCTAATCTGCAATTTGTTTGAGGACTCGCAACAGGCAAAAATAATAACGACACAGACAAAATTTAATTAATTCAAAATTGATTTGTGCGCACTTTAATTTCAAAGTATCAGATCAACTTGAGCTTTTTACTATTTAATTATTGTTTTATGTTTGTTGAATTAACTTGACTGGGACACTGTAATGATGCGAAAGTGGATTGGTCAGATCGTTTAAAAGAGAATTTGCATACATATTTGAATTCAAGCATCTAACAGAGAGGAATATTCTGTGATTACGGTTTGTAATTCAAATCTTATTGTGGAGCAGCACCAATCTGCGTCAGCTCAATGTCAGGTTGAGTAACGCAGTCAAGCACGTAACGAGCAAGACCGAGTATAGTTGAGAAGCGCAGAGCTGCAGCCCAGAATCCCAAGGTCCTGTGTAGGTGTGAGCCGTGAACAGATAGTGCAGTGCACATCACGGTTCATGTGCAGCCAAAGCCCACGCAGTGCTGATCAGACAGGGATCATCTGCTAGATGTGGAAATCTATAACCCAATCCCTGGCGAGAGGGGGGGAATTTAGAAAAAATCAAAGCAGCGACAGAGTGAAACCATATATCTTTTGTGTTATGTTTTTTTTAAAGTAATTAGTGTGTGTGTGTGTGTGTGTGTGTGTTAGGTTAACATGTATATGTTTCTGTACATTATTCAAGAAAATCATACTAAGTCCAGAGGTTGTGCATAGATATCCATTAAATGGAAAAGGGCAAAAACCTTCAGAGCACATGCAGAAAGAAAGTGGACGGCTATAAATATATATATTTTTAAAGATGAAAAAAATAATAAACATGACAAAATTTATTTTACTATCTTAATTGCTTTCCAACGAAAATCATTTCAGTCACCTTCCCAATTAAAATATAGCCGGCAGCTATATTATATGTATTTTTAAATGGCGCCCGCGGTTCGCCTTGTCTGAGATACTGTCGTCCACGTCCACATTTTAATGACCAGCTTCATTTAAAGATGCAAAGGAATCAACACAGCCAAACAAAAAAGTCGCAGCAGACAAGACTATTGAGCTGTGCCTCGTTCTGCCAGCTGGGGATCCGACTCTAATGATTTACGTTTTGTCATTTAGTAATGCCTCACGTTGCAGTGCCAAATGGATAATGTTTATTATATCCTTTCAATTTGGCTAGCAGTCGCACGGAATCCCTTCTTACATGGCAATCTCCTGACATTTCTTAACCCATCTGACATACACTCGGTGAAGTGTCAACCATTTCGCAAATGAGGGTTATTCTGGGAGAGTCACGTCCCCCTCTGCACACCCACCCACCCACAGCACGCGGGCGAGGGCTTGTAAAAGCTCTTGTCCTTTAGTTATGACTGAACGCGAGGAGCCACCGCGAGAAAAAAGGAAAAGGAAAAGCTCTTCAAATTGGACGGAGTATCCCTCTATCCCTTCTGTCTGTGTCCGTCTCTGTTCCTTTGCCTGTCTCTTTCACTCCCTCTCTCTGCATGTGCCTTGCCGCTCTGTCATCCTCAGGGATGCGTCTGAAGGAGACCATCTGTTGATCCATTTGTCTCCTGCTTTGCTTCCTGTGCCACCGCCTCTCTCCTATCGATGATCAGGCCTGGCCTTCCCCCTGCCCACCCTCTTTGTTGCTGCAAACAGGCACTCGGGGGCGAGGCGGGTGTGCTGCTGGGGGTTGGGCAGGAGGTTGAGCCCTCTATACTCTCTGGTTCAAACAAAGAGGATAAAATAGGCAGTGGCAGAAACGCATCCCGTTTGGTACGAACATACCATAAATAGCCAATGAGCCTGGAGCAGCTGCTTTCTTATCTGTGTTTATCCATAGTTTGCATCGTTGGGCTGACCTGAGTCAAGAAGCGCACCGATTTGATCTTGTTTTTTTTTCTTCTTGCATTGCTGATATCAAAAATGATTCCCTTTCCCCAACCTCGGGACTTGAACACAGAGAGCTCGTCATTATATGGAGGCATAGACCATGAAATGGATGTTAGAAGCAATGCTGAAGGACCATCACTGGAGGCTTGTGAATGTTCACCACCAACACATTTATTGCTTGTGAAGTGTTTGCTGATATGGCCACTAAAGAGCGAGGGGGTCTTGGTTTCCATGCGTTTCTCCGAGCTGTCACCTCGTATGCATGTTCAGGGGTTTGATGGACACTGAGTCCACTGTGGGGACTTCAGGGATTGCTTGCCTTTGATCTTCTCCCGTGACTCTCGATTACCCATCATTCAGCAGGGCTTAGGCCCCGGAGAGCAGCTGGGAGAGGGTCGTGTGTTAACACGAGCTCGGATGTACCCAAGAGAGGATCACTGTCCATATAGTAGGTTACACAGACATGGAGGGAAAATAGTGCACGGTGTGAATGTTTGGACTGAAAGTATGTGGCACCCGTAGGAGAGAGAATCCAGAAGCCTTGCCAGAAGAAGATGGTAAAACTGATAGGAAATATAATGAGGTCGCAGTCCATATGGAGGTGTCTGCAGGATCAAAATGATTGTAAATTTCATTATCATGTCTTTTCTCTCTCTCTCTCTCTCTCTCTCTCTCTCTCTCTCTCTCTCTCTCTCTCTCTCTCTCTCTCTCTCTCTCTCTCTCTGTCCGTGGAGTTTTCATAGATTTCGTAAGGTTTTCATCAGGACTGCTCAATATCTGATGATAGGTGTACACCCAGGGAGACATGCCATTGATTTCCCATAAGGTGCAGATGACATGCGGTCACGCACACTCCTATTTTACCAACAGCCGTCATCCAATAAGTCACGATTTCACAGCTGCTGTAACCTGGCGTGATGGCTCGCCTGACAAAATCGGGATGGGGTTAGCCATCACAGATAACCTTTTGTGTTGTACGTGCAAAAAGCTGTATATAGTTGAAGCTGCAGACTACCTACTTGTCTATTTTTGTTTTTTCTTGTTCGGTGACATTGATTTCATTAGCTTTCTCTGTGCAAGTTTTTAATCTCTTAATCCCTGCGTGCTTTGCAGGCTTCCTCAGTACTGGTGACCAGGCTGCCAAAGGGAACTACGGGCTCCTCGACCAGATCCAGGCTCTAAGGTGGATCAGCGAGAACATCGGATTCTTCGGCGGAGACTCCAACCGCATCACTGTGTTCGGTTCTGGGATCGGAGCTTCCTGCGTCAGCCTGCTCACCCTCTCCCACCACTCTGAAGGTACAGCACGGCAGGGACAAGGGGGGATGGGTGATACAGCTGCGGAGCTCATGCCTGCTGGTGTGTAGGCTGCTGGGTATTAGAAACTGGCGATGCAGGCCACAAGTTATTGAGTAACGTATTCTACTGTACCGTGCGGCATAGTGAATGATCTTAAGAGGCAGGTGTTTGCATTCAAATCACCGTGTCGTTCGTTCCCATCGGGAAATTGGAACTCCACGGCAGATTTAAAACCCCATGTGGGACTTGACGTACTCTGCTGGTTTGCTAGATTCGTGTATGTCAGAAACAAACACGTAGGTATAATGTGCCTTTTGTAAGCAAGCTAAAAGAAAAACATTGTGTACCAGGGAGAGCTTTTTAGTGGCAGCCAGTCATGCTAAATGACAAACACACTCCCACTGTCCTCTTTGTAAGCAATGCTGTTTATCCCCTGCTACCTTAATGCCACTTCATGGTGATTTACTGCCCAAGTTGGCCATGTCTTTAAATGCAGCATGTGTACTTAACCTGCACACGGGATAAGCATCCCTCATACTCATGCTCCTCTAATGCATCATTCGATTAAGACGGAGCCCAACTGCATTCATATGTCAGTTCTTGCAGGAAGTGCATTGGTTCATGTGAACTTGCCGTTGCTTTGAGCTGTCTGGCTGTTTTCTTGCATGGAATTGATAGCAGTGTTGTGTGCACATAAGGGAATAAGTGTTGTTGTTCATGTTCTTCCAAATTGTTTACGTTGTGGTAATATTCCAAATGAGAAATCTGAAATCATGTTCACGCAGCCATGTTAACAAGCCACAAAAGCCCATGTCTGGGACACATGGTTGGTAATGTGACACAGGGCTTTTATTGTAAATCACATGGAAGTGAACTGCATTAAAGGAATCAGTCTTGCGTTAGAGAGAGGATTGGTCTGAGACAACATTGTGGTCAGGAAACTATTAAGTGGCACAGCCGCAAGCACCACAGACAAACACACACACACACACACACACACACACACTCACCAATAAAAAGCACAGTTAATATTGTCACCAGGCAGAGTAAAATCTCTGTCCTCAGTTTCTTGATTAGTAGACCAACGAGCATTTGAAAGAGGTCATATCAGCTGTTTTTCTCTGGGCTCCCACACGGTGCCAGCGATTTGCGATTTGTTTTGTGTTCTCCAATTTGCATTAAAGTGTTACTAATTGCCTTGATTTCCTCCGATGAATGATGACTGCTTTTCAATTGAATTTTTACCATAAATGCCTTTTTTTTTATTCATACTCCATAATGCTACGCTCCATGTAGCATGTTATTATACTGACAGTGAAACCATCTCCTCTGCCTTCCAGTAAATTGGATATTACCGGCTCTGTTTTTTTTTCCCCTGAATGAAAATGTATGCCCCACTGATGGGATGAAAAAAAGAAAAGCAGTCAGTAAAACTTGTGGGATCCCAGGAAATTGAAACGGGAAGCCTTGTATCACGCCAGGATTCTTGCTGTGAATGTTTCCAATGGCAATCAGATTTCACACAGTCTCTCTCGGAGCACAGATTGTTGTAATTATATAAAGTTTAGGACTGGAGTGGGCTGCAGGATGAGACGGAAAATCCAAGTGAAAAAAAAGTCTTTTTGCACCTCCTCTCCAATAGTCTTAACAGTTGAATTGAAAACGGGTAGGTTGTTGCTGTTGCCAAGACAAAAAAGCAGCAATCAACAAACAGAAACGAATCAAAGTATCTGCATGCGCATAGCGGTGAAAATTGAAGGGGGAGGAAAAAAATCTATAATCAAATGAATTATACACTGTGGCATGAGCACACCTGGTTTCAGGTGGCCTCTAGTAATGGATTTGAGTAATGATTTCCCATCGCTGTTAGCATACTGTTGCATCTCAGGAAAAGTGCCTTTTGTTAAGTTTCCAAGTTTGCACTTCAAATTGAAAAATTGATACACTCTCCTTAGAGTAGCAGTGTCATACATTTCTATATGCGTGCGCGCGCATGTTCACACACAAACATTTTCCTTCACCTGCTCTGTTCAGATGCAGAAATGCGAGGCCCAGGTAAAAAAAAAGAAAAGAAAAAAAAGGTTGGTGGAGTAAATCAGCGATGACACACTGTTCTGGAGCTCCCCAGTGTGTCGGTGAATTTAATGACAGTATTCCCACTCTTACTGTACAGTCTGTCATCACTGCCTACAGTGCATAGACTTTCCATCTAACAGAGACGCCTTTTATGCCTGCTGGTGGCAGAACGACAACTTACTTCAGATGCTCCATGCTTCTCCTGAAGCCTTTCTAATAAGCTGGATCCTCCTATATCACTCAAGCCCTCCAGCCCCCTCCCTCTCTCTCTCTCTCTCCCTCTCTCTCTCTCTCTCTCTCTCTCTCTCGCTCTCGCTCTCGCTCTTTGATTGCCAGTTCCTCTGGACTGGCCTTGGTGGCGTCTCCATGTGGGCGTGCCGGGGGCTCCGGTCACAGGGTACATCCATCACGAGCCACCTCCCTTCTGGCTTGCGCGGAGGCTGGCCTGGGTATCCTCTCTTGAGGGTTGGATTTTTTAGACCCTGGTCCCTGCCCTGCCTCCTTCATCCATTCTCTTCCCTTACTGCACCCATCTGTCTCGCTGCCTTCACACAGTAAAAGCATGCAAGGGGGACACACACTTTCCCTCCATGTGCCAGTGTGTCTCTCTCTCTTTCTGCCTCTTTGGGTTTCGGCTCCCATGTCTGCAGCATGTGTGTTGCGTTGCTATTAAAAAAGATGGCTTCCCTGTCTGCTATGTGGCAAGCGATCTATCGCCGCACATCTGAGACTTTGGAAGGAGAATGGTCATTAAAAGCACAGTCTCTCTCAGCAGGAGAGCGTTTTTGACCAGCTTATTAAATTCAGCTCAACTGTTGTGTTCCCGAAGAGGGAAATCTCCGTCCCCATCTTCATTTTCTTCAGCTTCAAACAGAAAATGGCGGAAGAAATTCAGAAGCAAGGACATTCACGCGTCCCATTTACTATCTATCTGGCATCGTGCGGGCATTAGCTGAACATGCAGATTTGACTTTTTTCCCTGTCTCCTTAATGATCATTACGATATAAAAAGTGAGATAGCTTCTGTAGGTGTGAACAGAATACCAAGTGGCCAGTGACTCATATTTGTACATATATCTCTATTGCATGTGAGTCAACAAGTGTTTCACCCCACACAACCTTCAGGAAACTTACTGTATCTACACGCATGTGTCTGCATCGGTGTGCGTCTCCCAGTGGTCCATGCACGTGGCAATGTCTATCCACAAAGCAAACATGAGGGAAGGGCTGTGGTCGTAGAGGCGCTGAAGGTCATTTCGTTTCTTTCCTTTTTTTTCCCTTCTCTCTTCCTGTAAGCAATCAGGATAAAAGCTCTGCTTCGGAGGAAGTGCTCCCCTTTTAATGGAACGTCTCGGACATTAAAGACAGCTAGTGTGGGGGATCCTTCATGCCAATGTCAGCTTTCATTTTTATTAAGACTTCTGGGTTATTGAAGACCATAAACGTGCATGTTAAATGCTTGGGTTTTATTACAGAGGTGCAATGAGTACCAAGGCCTTTTAATGCAAGACACCAGCGAGCAAACACTGAAACCCCTTGAACCGTAAGTATTAAGGGGGCAGTGGGACAGGTACTCGGTTGTCAGGAAAGGGTAACACGTAATTCAGTCCATAGATTAGAGGATGATATAAGTGAAAAGAAGCGTTGTGAGATGTGTATAAATATAGGATCATAGAGATATAAATAAAACCGCATGGCAGGACATTTTATTCAAATCAAATCTGAAATATTAGATTTATTATTTGCTTATCTTCATGGTGAGCTACTTGTCGACGTTCTGATGATAATGTATGATTCATGTCGTCTTGGAAATTATGAGTCTTGGAAGTCGTAGGAACTGATGTATTACTGTCCAATTTCCTGGCTGATTGGGTGAGAAACTAGGGCTTCTGTTACTTGAGTGTGATGTAATGATGAAACTGAGACAAAAAACTGCCGTGGCCTTCATGATCACATACGGTCAGTTATATGAAGGCAAAAGTAAACACTTCCAACCCAAACTAAAATGACACACTCTTAATGAATGTGGCATTATCTTATCATCCCACACGATTCCCCTGCAATGTAACTCTGCACTTATTAGAGGATTAGTATGTTGAATGATAGAAGGAGCTGAACGTTTAATCCAATGGATTTGGGTTTGAATTGATAAATTAATTAGCAAATATTTTTGCAGTTTTAAAGCAAAAAAGACCCACAAAAAAATCACAACTTCAGGTCCACAAGTAGTTTGATAAAACAATCAATGTGAATATGCAAACTTTGACCTTGATTTTTCGATTTGTGTGGGTATTTATTTTTTAAGTAATTTCTGATACTTCATGGACATGTGTCAGACTTACTTTCTACACTATATCCTTCAAGGGTAAATTATTCCTCATATTTTGTTCATAATTATATTGTAAATATATTTGAAGGATTAATGGCATTCAGAGAGGGAAGGTTAGGGAGCAGACCGCCTTGTAAGGTCTTGTCTTCCTCCGCACATTCTGTGCAAACGATTACTGTGTTGTTTCTGGCATGTATTTAACATGTGGACCTGCACAGGAAGGAAATAAGACTGACAACAACACTTACTGGACCTCGAATCAATCTGCCCCCGTCAATCTTGCTGATACAGTGCTCCCATCGTGGGATTCAAAGACTGCGCTGCCATGAGCACCTAACCTCTGCTCTGACAATCACCTACCATGTACATGCCGGCTTGGAGTTGTCCTCAGAGGAGAAAACACAAACTCTGTTGTAGTGCTAGTGCTGCGAATTGTAAGGATGTGTTCCCACACGTGCCGTGTCTTGAAATATTGATGCCTAATCTAAGGCTAATACAAATACTGCTCCAAATTACCCTATCCTACGGAATGAAGGAGGAGGCCAACAGGCCAGATACGTAGATGAAGAGCCTTTGTGAGTGTTACAATACAGTACTGCTCTAGCTGTAATGTTACATCTAGCTGTGACCTTTGAAAATAACACGTGTGGGTTTCCTTCCTGATATGAGACCCATGGGAGGTTTTCCTTGTGAAATAGCCTGCAGGCCTGCACTTCCCCACACCATAATGTCCCTGTACTGAGCTCTTGGGGTGCGATCCATCCATACTCAGTGTCAACTTCATTTCTGTGGGCTCGGCATCCTGGAGCAGCCATCCATCGACCGGAGTTTAAGCATTAAATAATGGCACCTTGCAAAAGGCTGGGATGTGAATTGGGAGTCACCGGGAAAGATAGCAGCATAACCACATCCTGTATTCATACAGGATGCAGCTGCCATTGTTGTGCAAATGCCGCATGCTTGAGAATAACCGGGGACAATTGTTGAAGTTGAATAGATCCCATTTCTGAGGTGTCAAAGGCATTCAGCAACTCGGAACTGTAAAGTTACCTGGGTGATTAGGGCAACAGAGTGCCTCTATCTCAAGGTTTGATTTGGTTGTTTGCCGAAAGGTGTCTGTGCATCTCAGGGTGTGAAAAAGGCCTATACAAGATGAGAGAATGGGGACGCGCCTTGTCAGGTGCCGTTTTCTTCCACCTCGATTGACAAGAGCGATAATTAAACCAGGGGGATGCCATCTCTGTGGACCAAGAATGCTTGTATTTATTTACCCTGACTACTCAGCTTTGTTGTCTGCCATATACTGTGGCCGTCATTGTGGGGAAAAAGCAAACTGATTTTAACAAGTGGCCTGTGTGTGGCATTTTTCCATCACACTTTGAATGGCTTTGTAGCCGGAGAAAAAAAAACACTTTATTTTTACAAAAGAAAGATGGAAGACTACCCAACAACTAAAAGGTATTAATCCCTTTTGAACTCGAACGAAATTGGTAATGGCCTAATTCAGGCAGCAAATAGGTTTTCTCTCTTCACTACTCACCACTGCAAAGAGAAAATGTATTGAGCAGAATAAAAAAAAAACCCTGAGGAGTAATTTGAGGTGGGAGGGGTGTTATTAGGGTAAAGATGACTCCGCTGAGGTCAGATTGCCAGTTTGAGGTAACACTCTGGAAAACAATATCCAGCTGGGCTGTCCATCAGAGGGAGGCAGCTTTACCTATCCCTTGCCAGAAGAGAGCGGAGGAATGAAGAATTGACAAATGGCCTGAAAAGGGTGAAGGCATTTCATTCAGGTAGTCCAGCCATCAGTCTGTCTCTGCTTGCAGCAGGTAGTTGAGCCAATAAAGCATAGAGTTATGGGTGTTAAAGAGCCGTGCGGGAGGTCAGAGAAAGAAGCAGGGGATAATTGAGGACTTTAGTAAATCCATGTCTCCATCAACCACGGTAATAGCTCACTGCATTGCATTCACCATATATACCTGTAGCCCCATATCCACAACTGTACCAGCCTGAGCGACATGTGGCACTCACCGTCTGTCTCAGCAATATTCTCCAGGACAATTCGACGAGACCCATCTGGTGATGTATCGGCGAGATTGCTTTTGGAATCTAATCGCAGCTGATGAACAAGATGACTACAGACTATGTCGTCTGTTGATGACCTGCAATCCCCAGGGAAGACGCTGGCAAGTCATTAGTTCAGGTAGATGCCATATATGAATCATTCTTCATAAATCACTGTCAGGGGCACACTCATACAGCTCCTAATGGACAGTGACAGTCAGTCATGGCGGAGGGGGAGCGGTGCCTGCAGCTCCTGGCCGCGGCCCGCCATTGTTTGATCCTGTTAGGCCTTAGATCAATTAAACCAATAGCTGCCTCGTATTGCTCCCAGACTGTCTCGTCTGTTTCCGCTCTTGATTGGCGTAATGACTTGATGGTAATTTCTGTCCGTCTGCTTGTACGTCTGTCTGTCTGTCTGTCTGTCTGTCTGTCTCCACTGCCATAATCTCTGAGGCATTTTCTTCTGCTCCTTTCCCCTGTTCCTCATAGCAGTTCCTTTCTTTGTCCAGTATGCCCACCCTCCCCCGTGTCTCTCTTTCGTTTCTCACCATGTTTCCCTCTCTCTGCCTCACTCTCTCTCGCTCTGGCACCAGTGTAAAGCATCCATTATAGAGCGATGCATGGGTGTCTGTGTGAGTGGGAGAGAGGGACTTGGCACTCCTCCTGCCCCACCTGCAGAGGAAGCACTGACAGCTGAGCACTGGGGGCTCATCGCTCCCCCTCCTCCTCCGCCCATCTCCACATCTCTACTGACCTCCCTCCTCCTCTCACACCTTCTCTATCTCTCGCTTTTTCTCTCACCCTCCCTTTATTCTTTCTTGTTTCACACATATTGGCCCAATTTCTGCCACCGCTCGCTAGATTCCCTTATGCTGTTTTCTCATTTCATTATTTCCATCCATCTTTTCTTTTGTCTTTTCTTTTTTCGTCTTCAGTTCACAATTGTATTTGTTTCTTCTTTACCTATGATTGTATAAATGTCTATTCCCTGAGTGTTTATTGGCCAGATTTTGAACCGTTGTTGTTTCCATGTTTGTCTGCCAGATGAATAACTGCGGTGTAATTAGCTGAACTTTGCCCTTTAGTGATGACCACGAGCACGCAGTGTTTTGCGTGTTGTTGCTGACAGCTCACCTCTGCAGCTAGCTGGGTCAGTCCATCAGAGCTTGTACATCTGTTTATGCCTGCTCCCAGAAAAGCACTCGGTGCCTCTGCATGAAAAACAGACAAGACACCGTGGAGCTGCTATAAAACCACGCCATGCTTGAGCGCACCGTCACGTTCCTCATCAATTTCACAGGTTTGCATAACATGTGATTTATATACATCTTCTGCAGTGGGATGGGAACATTACCGGCTGTTTCAAAGAGTTACAAGTGATGATTTTGAAACTTGGAAGTTATTTTTGAAATTGGAAATGTGTGGCTGCTCACTTAATTCTGGTCTAACCGCTTCATGTGCTCAGATGAGAAAAAATAAAAACCTGCTTACTGCATCATAATAGGCACCCAGGAATATATCATTCTGTTTTCATAGAGCCTGCTTGCTACAGTCGCTGCATACAGACAGAATGATTTGGAAAGAAAATTGTTTTTTCAATGTGCGATAAAATGTGTTGCACAGGAAAAACATCAGTTGAATTACTGTGCTGCAAGAACACGCTGGTGTGATTTGCTGCTGGACGAGAGCCTATAACAATGTGATGCCGAGAATGGTTTTCATGTATGACATCTGGAGCCCTAACACAATGTTCTGTGACTGTATATTTTAACTGTGTGTGTGTGTGTGTGTGTGTGTGTGCGTGCGTGCGTGCGTGCGTGCGTGCGTGGTCTATGTATTAATCACATTACGGTAACTTGTATTTCCCATAACGTAAATCATTTGAATCAATTTTAAAGTGAAGACATGTTTTAATCAGAGGTTTGTATACTCTTAGGGCAAGTTGTAGTTGTTGTTAGGGTAGGGTTGTGTGTGTGTGTGTGTGTGTGTGTTTGTGTGTGTGTGAGAGAGAACATATGCAGTCACAAGCTGCCTACCAAGACGTTCAGTTCTGGGCAGTGCATTAGCCTTAGCTGTGAAATTTGCATAGTCTGAGCACAATGAAATCCCCAATGAGAGAAACTTCAGCAAACATGCTGACAAGCAGAATCCTCTACTATAAAGGGCCAACATTGTGCAACCTGACAAAAAGACTAAATCTTTAGCTCTCGGGCCTGCGAGGCTGTAATAGATTTTTAGCTTAGAGAGGTAACATAAGCTATAGATCCTTTTCAGCGGTAAAAGAGAGTCATTCACCAAATCGAATGCAACTGTTAGAGAACAATATTGCCAATGTTCTTTTTCACAACTTCAAGACAATTTCCTTGTCACATGGACAGTAAATTCTACGTGAAGTTACAATGTTCATTTTCAGTTGACATCTGGACTGAGGGGATACCTGTTGCTGCAAACTGACTCGGACTTAAATAGCAAATAGGGGCTGTATGTTAAATCAAGTATAAATGGCAGGTGCAAGGTTTCTGTCTGCGTTCAACAAAACGGCAGGGACAACATATCATCCAATCACACATGACAGCCAGTCATTCACACCTTTTTCCAAACCGTCTAAAATTGAGGGTGAGATGAGAAGCAATCTGCCACAGAGGTGTTGCACCTCTGGGGTTAGGGTTGGAGGTTTCCTCATCAGATAGACAATTCGATTCAACAAAATGCCCAGCTTGTACAGCATTATCAATATTAGAGATTAGTCCACAGTGGCCATAGAGATACAATTCAACACGTGGCGCAGGTGCTTAACAGAAAAAGCCCTCCTGGGGAACTTTAAAGCACTCGTGTAAGATTTGAACATTTCTCACTGTGGCAACTACAAAATCCAAACTCATGTCACTGACATGTCATGTTCTTTCATTTTGTTTAGGGGGAATAATGTACCCCCATAAAGTCACATATATGCGACCCAAGGGAGTTAAATATATTATAATATTATTATTATATTCATAATTTTGCCAAATCTTTGCTGGAAAGAATGACATTTTTCATGATTTGAGATCATAAAACAGAGTTATTCCTCTGAAATACAAAGAATAAAAAATAACAACAGCCTAAACAATGGCCATGTTATATTTACAGACATCATCTACATATGGGTCAAAATGTAAGGGTGTCAGTGTTTCAAACCTTTGGTGTTTTGGTTCCATATGATTTCATTAGAAAAAAACGACTTATGTGATTGGTACAGACTGAGACAGCAATCAAGCAACAGGAAAACGGCATTTTGGCGAGAAAAGTGATCACGCTCCCCGAACAGCTGGAAGGCTTTTATTGTGAAGCAGCTGCAGGAAGTGCTGAGGATGTGTTTGCTGACAGAGCACGGCAATGAAGTGGATCAGAAACCAGTGTGGCTTCTATTTTTCTATTCAGATGAAATAAGGAAGAAGAGGAATGTGGAAGGAGTCAAACTAAACTCCCACCCGACGCCTACATTATCCATGAGCTCACAAATGCAGATTAAAGCAAACACTAAAAGGAAGGTTTTTCCCCAAAGCTGAGAAAATGATGAGCAGTTCAGTGTGCAACACAGTGGCAGAAGTGGCTGTGTGGAGATTAATAAGCTCTATTTTCACACCTAAGCGCACCTGGATAATTGATGCAAGTTATAAGTGAAGACTGAGAATCTCGACACCTCCCACCCGAGCTGTGATACAGGCCAACGTTCAAACCAGCCATTCATTTATAACAGGAGGCAGCTTTGACAGCAGAGGGACTGCTCAACAAAGGAGAAGGAAACAGAACACATGCAAAGTAAATCTTAACCCATATATCACAAGAAGGTGACCGGGGCTTCGGCAGACAGTCAAGACTTTGACAGACGCGACGTTTAATCAAAACAAATACTGCTTTTTCCAGCCAAACATAGTGTGGCATCTGTGTTTTTATGGGATGAAAAATAGGCGTCACTCCAGAAACATTTCTCCTTGTTTAAGTGAAGGCTGTTTGGAGTGCATGCACCCTCCGCAGTATGTCAGATGTTGACAAACCCGTATGGCATGCCACTAATCTTGATCGATGCCCACCACTGTGAACACCACTCGAACGGCAGAGGATAATGAAATGTAGCGATGCAACATTTCACAAAAATCATCACTGTGATCTGTTTATTATCCATTAAGAAAGGCATCGAAAGCTCCTGCCGTTTTCCTGTCGGAAAAAAAAAACAATGCAAAGGAGTGTTTACTTTCCAAACACAGAGCAGCGCCGTGTGCTCATAAATACGTCTTTGCTTGCCCAATGTGCTATTCTTAGGGTTCCCCTCAGAGCCACTGTCTAACTGGAGCCTTGCTTGTCCAATCGTAGAAGTGATCCTCCGCACAGACTTTTTTATGATGCTTCTGAGTGTCTGAGATTTCCTGTCTGGGTTTTTCTGGCTGTTCTCCGGCATGTCCCGGGACTCCTGCTCATCGGTGAGGGCTTCATTAGCCGGGGATGGGAGGTGGCAGCAGAGAGAGAACAGCTGTTTAGCTAACCGCTTGCATTGTTAGCCAGCCTTCTCCGTATGCCTAACTGCCTAAATCCGTCCCCTAGCTGCTAATAGAATGCTCATTAGGAGAAGGGAGGGAGACTGGATGGGAAACAGCGCCTCTGTGCTGCAGTTCTACCAGCGTTCTGCTTCTCCTCCTCTCCCCCTGGTCTCTATTAGAGAGCGGTATGGTATCAACTGCCTATCCAACCCATGTTGTCCTCTGACCCTGACCTCCTGGGAACGACAGGGGGTGTATGGGTACCTGATTTCTCCTCAAAGACCGCCGCCGGCATCTGCAGTACCAAAACATGCTCCTCACTTGACATACAGAAAGATACAAGATATCCCAGAGGACAGATGGATGGTGCCTTGTACATCAAACCCTAAAGGGAGTAGGGGTTATGTTTTTTTTGTGTTTTGTTTTTGTCAAATATCCCCCAAGCAGCACGGTGTTAAATTATTCAAACACTGTAGATTGTACTGGCGTAATTTGTCAGGAACCCAAAAGCACAAGTCTGTGTCTCTGTGTCAAAACTGATGAAGCTGGCGAGCGGGTTGGAGAGCTGCGACATCAGAGATGGCGCTGTGAATATCTGATGGTGTTCAATGGAACAGCCACAGATCAGAGCCAAAAAACACTGCACCCGCACGTCAAAGCCAAAAACCCATCCCTGGCTGAAAAAGGACGGCCCATGTTTGATTAAAATTCAAACAGGAAAACATGTTACCACGGAAGTACTTCAGTGAATTAACAAAGGCCAGTTGCAAACATTCCCTGTGCAGAAAAGCAGGCAAAGTGAATAGCGACATGGGGAGAGATTGACAGAAATCAATGTGTGCTGGAACTGATATGCTCTAAGCTATTTACAGTAAATGACAGCAACCGTAGGCTCATCTGCCATGTGCCAACGTTCTCAAGAACAGTCCACACAGAATACAAAATATTCGCACCTGTGATACCTTGTCGGAAAATATACAAGGAGGGTATGTAGACAGTGCTTCCACGTGCAAAACATGTTTGTGAGTAACTACCTTTTTTAAGAGATGAGCAGAAAAAAAACTTAAGCGAGACCCATTTATAAATCTGGGATCTTTTCAATTAAGTATCAGGGGTATAATGATATTCATATACTGAGAGACAAACTGGGATGCAATATCAGAGACGCAAGGATGCAAATCAGTAAGCAGGAACACTTTCAGTCAATTTGGATGTTTATATAATTTTTTGCATCTGTTTGATTAAGTACCCTTGATTTGTCAGTTGTTCAGTTTGCTACATTACAGATAGTCATAAACCTTTTTTTCAGTGTAGTTTGTCAGTTTACTTTATCACAATATATATCAACATGGCTGGACTTTTCCCCCATATCATATTCTCCCATTTTCCACATTTAAAAGTAAACAAAATCCAGTATATAAATAAGAAAAACAGTAGTAAACCTATAGCCCCCTGGTTTGACAAAACAATCCAGACTCAAGGTCCCTTACCAGCTATTTCTGATACCGATTATTTTATGCAGTTTAGTAACTGTTAAAGTCCCCCTCCACCCAAAAGGGTTTTTCTTTTCATTGCTCTCCTCAATCGACTATAGGGACTTGTATCTGAGCACATTTTGTGAATGAATGTGTCATGATATTCATGAGTCCTGTATACATGTTAAGATCACCTTCTTTGTACAAAAAAAATGATTGCCCAGGTACTACTTTATGTTTTTGCCAATTTGGTGGTGATATAAAAATAAGGGATATAGTATAGAGTATATATATCTACAGAGTGAGCACAATCAAATAGCTCCTCACATTTTCATTAAAAAATGAAACTAAATGTATAAAAATGTGTTCCTAAATCTTTACTTTATGAGAATCATCACCCTATAATAGGCCTTTTCTCCACAGACATTTCTACTGTCATTGGAGGAAAAGCACAAAAGAAGATGTCGAAAAGTTCAGGTGCAGAAACAAGCTTTTATAAATAAGCACAGGTCAAACCAGGTGGTCAATAGGTGTAGCAAAGAAATCCAGCAGGGGCAGGCAAAAAGGAAAGTCAGAAAAGGCAGGTCAAAACACGTACAGGCAGAATCAGCATCGGAATAACAGGAAACAGTCAATGAAAAAAGTAAATGTACCTACAGTTTAACCCAATGACAATAAATAAAGAATAACATAATAATGTTCAGACGATAAATATTGTCAAACTTTTTTTCATATCCCCCTATTTTTAGACATTTAAAAAGATTGAAAGTATATTAAAATGTGTAATTATTTGTAGTTATCTCTGACCTTAAATCCCTCACTGAGTTGTTGCGCAGCGATGGAAGGTGACAACATACATTTAGTCTTCTATAGTATTGAGAACAGGCGTATACCGGTGCCGCTCCGAGTGCTGTGTGATGGAAAAGAAATGTCTGTGGGTGAAATATGTGTCAAGTGTTGTGACATTAGTTGCTGTTGAATATGTGTTCGCTTGACATTGAAAAAGTGGAGCGTGCCTGATTCGCACCCAGACACACATAAGTCATCTCCAAAAGACACACATTGATACTGGTCACACTGGTGTGTTTGAACGCGGGCAAACACTTACACGCTCATTCCGAACACATACCACACACACACACACACACACACACACACACACGGCTCTGGCTGCAGCAGGTCCAGACCCATGGGATCGACTGTCATTAAAGGTTGGCCTGTGCAAACATCCCCCCCCCCCCCCCCCCCCCCCCCACCTGTGCTCGATCAGCTCACCTTAGCTCAGCTCCGCACACACGCACAAGCACACATGCGCACACAAATACAGTATTCGCACGCAGAGGCCATGTGTACATGTAGGTTTGTATACTCTCCCACCCCAGGGGATTTCATGTGACTACAGCTGTGTGCCTACTGGCCCTGGCAGCAAGAGACACAACCGAGAGAAGAGAATCTAGGGGAAGATATGAGAACGGACAGATTGCGGTGAAAGGCGTGTTACCATGAAAAAGAGGACAAAATAACAGGAGAGAGGAAACTGTGCACGCTCTCACATTGCCGTAATATTATTTCTCTCCTTTTGCATTTCCTCTCCTCTGATGCCTACAGCTCGGTTTGAATGTGAAACACTGATAATCTTAAGTGTGACCGCCGAGGCGGAAAGGCAGCTCTTGAATGCTTTTCCTACCTCAGCCAGGCAGTCGCCCAGCTCCACAAGCGGCACGGAAGGTTCACCAGAACGCAGGCGTGTGTATAAACACAACATAAGCAAACAGAATGACATTGGCGAGCGTGAACGGCGAGTCGCACACGTACACACACAGACGCACAAATAAATAGTGGATGAGGCTGCCAGGGCAGGGGCGCACTGTTCCTCACCATAGCTCAGCTCACAGCTCTCTGCCCTTGTGCCGGGACCTCGGCCTGTCACTCTGCGTTTTACTCCCTGAGCCACCCCTCCACTGTAAGCAGCTCACACAATTTTGGGTATTGAGGTAGTGAAGAAACTGTCCACCACTACCCATTTGGCATTTTCAGAGCTTGACGGGGAGAACCGGAGGTAAAAAATATACCGGATTCTGTCCTGCCACAATTGGAAACTGGCTGGAGTGCTGCTGTGGAACGGGGATGTTTATAGTCCAGTTGATTAGGCCAGCCGGTCTGAAATGAGGTGGACACGGAGCCAGACAATGAGATGTTTTCAGTCACTTAATGTTTTGTTTTTTTGGTTTCATCTGAAATTCAATATGATATGTTGTTGTTCCAAATGGAGACTGCGCAATAGATATTAATTACTTATCCATTACGGTTTGTGACACTATCAATCTGTTATCAGCTGGCCACACCAACTGAAATTAACTGTCACTTCTCAATATCAGCCAAGTCATCTGCATGCTTTATTGCCTTCATTACAATAGTCAGTTCTTAGTATCCTCATGAGGTTGGACAGTAACCGAGGCGTTTGGCGAAAACGATCAATGTCACGTCGTGCTTATCTGCGCAAATTGAGTAAATATCAAAGTAAATGTCAGTGTTGGTATCAAACACCTTGAAAAAGAACAAACCTGTGTTGTGGACTTGGGAGTGCAGCTATATCATGATCTCCTGAGGATCATGTATATTTGATAGGGCCTGCCAGATGTGGCCTTGGATGTGTGGATGTGTATCAGCAAGCAATCTCTCTCACTGAGCTTGCAGAAATTAGATTTCATCTCGGGCCCCAAATCTAATACACAAGCTTATATTTACTCACAGTTGCAGAACGTCATAAACCAATATGACCCTATAGGAGGGTGGCAGAGCTTGCGCAAAACACAGTTAAATGAAAATGCTTTGAGCAAACTGTTCCGAAAGCCATCGAGCCTTCTTAGCTGTGGACTAGCCTCCGATATAGTTGTTTCTCCGCCACATGGGGCTTAAATACTCATAAAAATAAACCTGCCTAGCCCTATTGAAAGATGAAAATAACACAATTATTTTAGATTTTCTTTTGGTTATTATCTGAAGTTCAATAGAAATCAAATTGTTGTTGAGTACATCTGACAAATCTACATCAGGTATAAAACAGTCTTCAATTGCAAGGGATAGATGTGGGGTCATTTTCGAACCCACATAGAAATGTCTTGGCGCCAAGAAATTTAATTCAACCAAATCTCACTCTGAAATCATTTCAGAGTCTTTGTGCTGAGCTCAAAAACAGCGCATAGCGCAGATGAAATGGTGGCATGAGTCACCCTGTGCATCGAGATGCCTGTGTCTTCCTCACAATGAATGCAAAGTCACAGTTAGCATGCCGAGTGGCATTTTCCTATGCAGAGAGCCTTTGCCTGCTTTGAATACTCTCCTGGGACAAAAGCACCCACTGAGGAATTTTAAGAGTCTTCTCACCCCCACCCCAACACCTCTCTTATCCTGCCATGACCCCCCCTTATTCCTCCCTCCTCTCTCCGTCTGTGACACAATGAGGATAGATGTCGGCCGCTTAGTTCATCCATATGTCTGTCTGTTTGTCGTGCTGAGATATATTTTCGAGTTTGTAGTGCAGATAAATGTGCTGTCAGCATGCTTTTGTTCAGGGGAGGCAGAAATAAGGGATCTCAGATTGATGAACCCCTTGGTCACCACATTTTAATTTTTTTTAAAATCTTTATTACTTAAGTCAACATCTCAGCAACTCTGTGTATTTTCTTATTAGAATAAAAACATTTGAATGGATTGATTTAGATTAGTTTCTGCAGCGGATCAATGCTCAGTGGCCAAATGCTGAGTTCAGACAGGCAGCACAAATAGCTCTTAATTGTTGGAATTTCCAGTTGACTTGATTTGTTCCAGTAGATATTCAGGGAGCTGCTGCTGCCAATGGAACTTTTCCAAGCCTTTTTGTAAGGTAGGACATGTCATAACCCAATTGTCTCAACATCCACTTACAGTAAGTGGCCACGGTGGCTGAAGAGCGTGCCACAGTAATTGACTCAATGGGAGTTTACAGTATGAAGCATGAGACCGGGAAGGCAGGCACAGTGCTCTCCAGGGATGGGCTGTTGTGACAGTGCTGCCTACGCTCCACTGTGCTCCTCTCAGCACACGACACACAGGTCGCTCGTACACATGCGAGCAGAGGTGCACATATACGGCAGCATACGCACGCACACACATTCGATACATCCACAAACACGGCGGCCTTTTCTCTTCAGAGCGGGTAATTCCACGATCAGACGCCGGGATCACGTCCGGAGCGCCCCAATCTTTAATGTGTGCCCAAGAATGAGGACGAAGGCGAGGCCAACACGTGTCCATCCTATTTTGGTCCGCTGTTTGCATGGTGTGCCGCCTTGAATTAGACCGAGACTGTGTGGCTTCTGGCTGCGGGGCTACTGGCACAATGGACAGAGCGGGGAACAGTGGTGTCAGACGCTGCGAGAGAGGAACGCGCAGAGTGGCATAGGCACAGCTAGAAGAATATGTTTACGCTGTTGGAGCCCGTGCACAGCCTGGCACGTCCAGTGCCTGGTACAATAGTTAATCAGCTTGGTCTCTGCTGCTGCTGCTGCTGTGACCACTGACCCTAAAAGGCATCGGTAATAGGGGGAGTCTTTCTAATGGGAGAGAGCAATATCATTTCAAGTGGGGCGCAGGAATTACAGCGCATCAAGGGGAGTGTTGTGTTTTTTTCGTTTTTTTTCTTACATTGCCTCTAGTTCTGGTTCATTAATGGTGGTTTAGATTAAAAGAGTTGTTGATGTTCTTGGTCGGAGAAAAAAAAAAGGTTGCTGCCTACTAGGTGCTCTCTGTGTGTGTGTGTGTGTGTGTGTGTGTGTGTGTGTGTGTGTGTGTGTGTGTGTGTGTGTGTGTGTGTGTGTGTGTGTGTGGTTGTCATTTATGTAGGTGGGTTGTATGGTATACATGCCGTATATTAAACATTTGCCTCAAGGTATTTTCTATGTAAGCTGGAGTAGGACTTCCCTGGAGAAACAGTTGATATTTAGGGGCTGCAGATGTGCGGCTAAGCCAATGTGTTTATGCTCTGCGTGCGTGCGTGCGTGCGTGCGTGCGTGCGTGCGTGCGTGCATGCACACCACGCACATTGTTTGTCTGTGAGCTACAATCAGATGTAATCAGGGACATATCCTTTTCTGAACCAGACTCAAAGGCTTGTAAGCTAGTGATCTGCTGCACTGGAAGACTATGAAAAGGGCTAGGGTAAGCAGTAAGCTTCCACCCACCTCCTGCCTTCAGCCGGGATGTGCGTATCCATCTCAGTTTCACCTCCCATACCCCTACTGCTCACAGCTAATTTGTTTCTGCAAGACTTAGGCACTCTCTCCCTCTCTCTCTCTCTCTCTCTCTCTCTCTCTCTCTCTCTCTCTCTCTCTCTCTCTCTCTCTCCTCCCTCCCTCTCTCCCCGTCACTCTTTCTTTCCTTCTTTGCTCTGAATCCCTCTGATTCCCCTCAGGGGGGTGTACACCCCTTGCGATAATTTGTCTGTCACAAATGCAACTGCGCCCTCTCCGTGGCTTTCCCTGGCCCAAAAATGAGCTACAGCCATCCCATCTGGCAGTCACAGGCAAGATGTCGCCAAGAATAGAAGCTTCCCCATCCTTCCACATTTCGTGGCTGAATTGTCATGTTTGAGTGTGCGACTTATATATTGGACCGTCCCGTGTGACACATGTTTTACATCTGATTTGTACTTTTGGCGCTTTGCTTCCTTGAAGCCAGCGCACTCTTTGTCTCCGGCTGTCACTGCTCGCTGCATATATAAAAATGAACCAAGCGTCGAGGGCTGCTATACAATGCAGATGGGGTGTAAAACATGGTGCATATATTTAGAAACAACAGGAGTCGGATGTTTCTCACTGTTACTACACAGCAGCCACTTGCGCAGCTCTCTGCTGAAAACCAGTTTGTGTGGGGGCTAAAATTGCTGCTCGGTTAATCTCAACACACTGATCTGAAATCTATTTGCGGACACAGTAGGAGAAGAGCGAGGGAATCTGAAAAACATCTTTAACAACTTGTCTCATCTAATGAGATTAGCAGAGCTGCTTACACAGTCGTGACATGGAGATGCACACAGATAACCCTGTAATAACTCATTATTCCCCCCATTTCCACACCGACGCCTAGTCAAGGCTCGCTGACAGTGTGTGTTGTTGTTGTTGTTGTTGTTGTTGTGCGTACACAGTTATCAGGCCAATCGAGGCACTGCAGCCGTGTGGAGGGAGACGGATGAATTTTGCCTCGAATGCCAGAGCACAAAGAGAGCTAGCAATAGAAGAGGGCCTACAAGGAGATAGCATTCTCTGCCCTTCAGAGGCTGCACCATTCGTGACACTTGCATGAGTGCAAATGGAGAAAAAAAAAGAAAAACATTCAGTGTGCTTGCACTCTGTTTCTTTTGGTTTGGTAGGGAGGCTGCCAAGTGAGAGGGAAGGACAGAAATCAATTCAGTGTGGGCGCGTGCATGCATGTGTAGTCATGAGAATGCACAGTTGGCATCCTAAAAAAAAATAACGGAGGAAACAGCTGAATGAATAGTAAGAGCAGTAAAAGAGCATTCTCTCGCCACAGTGTGAATGCACATCAGATCAATAACAGCAGTGGACCTCGTGCAAGGTCCAGTTGTGCGAGCAGATTTCTCCTTAAGTGGCACTTCTCAAAGAATCACAGAATTTTTGCTTAGGGAAAAATAAAATTCACAAATGGTCCAGGCCTGTAGTACGAGCAGAGGGAACGCACTTCCTGCAAAGGGGGAAAACACGACATGTCTGACTCGAGAATTATAAAGTGGCTGAATCCTAATGATTTGCAATAGTTGATTTGATTTAATGAAGAAAAATGTATTCCAAATTTATGTTTACCATTTCATCATTACCATGGCTCGCCAGTCTACTGAGAGATTCCTCGTGTTTCAGTGTTGTTACTGGCTTATTTTGTGACAGCAGCTTATAAACATTTCAGTAGTTGTTAGGGAAATTCGCTCACTCCTCTCACTGCCTCCGGGTCTTTAATAAGATCAGTATCCAGTATCATCACCTACTGTAGGCTGTAATATTCTCCAGTCTAATATCTGAATGATTGTCATCCTCCTGACCGCCTATGAGCATATTAGTCATGGACAGCTTTGATTTTGGAAGATGTGCTTTAGCATCTAGCGGTTGTCTCATGGTTCCCTCTCTTATCTCCGTCCGTGTAAAGCACTGCTCTGATGTCACATCACTGACAAACGCACTGTTGACTTTTTCTTTTTATGACCGCAGAGCCATGCACCCGCAATTCAGAGAGTTTGTCGTATCTGACTTTGTACACTGATATGAACAATGGGGCCTCATGTGAAAAAAAATAAAATATGAACAGGTTTGTGGTGTGATTCAGGAAAAAACTTGCCGCATTTACCAATTTTCTCATATTTTTGAAAATTTGGCTTAATTTACAATCACAATTTTTCGAGTGGTCCAGATCTGTCAAACGAGTCATGTGAAATGAGTCTGCTGTTTTTGAAACAATTTTTTTCCTAATGAATTGCATATTTCCTCCCTTTGAAGAAATTTTAAATAAATATACTGTATAAATTACACCTCATAATTATGTTACCGTTATTCTGTTCAACTCCATATATCATTTATTAATATACCTGCTAAACGTTGAGGTGATGGCCAGGGAAACGAACAACCCCTTTGTGCTTTGGAGTGTTGCAGTTGCCATACGGCTTGCACGTGGCCCACATGGAGACGGCTGGCTTGACTCATTTGTCAATTGTTGCCATGGGAGATTTTCAGATAATTTACCTTAAATTCCCTATTTTCTCCTGGTGACTGAGGTCATGCTGGTGCACTCGTGCTGTGATAAAGCACACAGTTGGTGTAGTGAAGGCCAGGTGGATGTGCCTTGTCACAGGAGGTTAGCTGCTCTACACGCCAGAGAAGGCATGTCAAATTATCTTAGCATGCTACATTTTAAGGGCATTTTCATATTGAACCATTTCTTCTTCATTTCAGTGACAGTGTGACCCACATGTGACACAGCATTAACAGCTCTGCTTTAATCGGTCCCTTAATTCCACTGCTGACGCTGCTTAAAAAACAAAAGTATAGACTTTCCTGTCTGGATCTCTGAAAGCAGGACTCTAATCTTCACTCTTGTAAAGTTCTCCTGTTTAGTCTATGAATTCATTTTCATGAGAAACACTTCCTTACATGTGGAGGAGAGTGCGTAGCCTTATTTGAAATGATCTGGCCGTTAATTATGCTCATTTGCTATCCTCATTACGTTCGCTCATTTGTTTACGTGGGTCATTGACACACTTTTCCGAAATTAGAAGCATTTGCTGAATCTGACATTTTCGTATGGATTCACCATATGATGAAATGTAAGAAAAATAAAAGATAAGAATGTTCTTGCATGGGGCCAAATGACTATTCAGAGATATTGCATGAACTGTATGTCTGTTGTAGATTTTTTTGAGGACATGAAGCGTAAACTTCTGAGGCACCAAATGTCAGTTACAGAAAGAAAGAGCCTACATGTGTGTTTTTCATCCATCAAACACTTTTGGTGCAACTGCAAAGTGCTTAATAACTTCCTTAACCTTCAACTAAGTGTCTTATGATGGTTTTTAGAGAGCGGATACATGCCCATTTATGCATGCGCTGCCGTGAGCACCGTGTCTGGATCCCATGGTATTTTCAAATAAATAGCAGTGTTATCCTGCTATAGTGCCAGATCCAATTTAGACAACACAACACCAAAAAGAACAAAAAACTTTGACATTTCAGTTTAATCTGCTTTACTACAAATGACAGCACAACCAAGCTGAAACGTCCCGACGTAGTAAACGTCACCAACGCTCGGTCCTGGGCTGAATGAAAGTTGGAGAATTATTGCACGAATGCTGTTTGACTCAGGTGAGGCGTGCGCGCCTGTGATTAGCAGCCAGATTGATGAGGAGAGGTGGTCCCGCTGTGCTGTGCGTGCGGATGGAGGGAGGGAGGCCGGCGTGCGTGTGATGATGAGGCCTGGAGTGTGTGGTATTGACCAGTGGATGTCACGTCGTGATTAGTAGGAGATATCACACTCGGCGGGCTCAGAAGCACATCGATCCCCGGACCTGGGTACAGCCTGTCAATGGGGTCATTTTAATCCTCCTCTCCTCTCGCCTCCTGTTATTTCCCATCTCCTACCCTCTCTTTCACCCATAACTTCATCCTTCTGCTGCCTTCCTCTTGTCTATCCTACTCCATCCCCTTCTTCTGTGTCTCCTCTGTTCTGCTCTCCCATTCCCTCTCTCCTCCTTCCATCCACCCTCATGGATCAGACTCTTTATCTGGCCTAAGCCACAGCCGGCAGGCAAGCAGGCAGTCTCTACAGAAGCTGGAGCAGAAGACCAACAGCTTCAAACAACATTATACAGGGCTGGCATGAAGCATGTGTCACACTGACGGATGAAAACGCAGGCCCCTCAGACACTGCCTCTGTATGGACATTACTATCCTTCTGTTTTAAAGCTCACTGCTCTTCACTTAAATATATTTGCAACACGATCTCGAGATGTTAGACAGACTCTTGCAGAAATTATAGGAAAACTAAGCACCTGTTCCGTTCTGATCCACGGTGAACAGAGCAGTCGCTTTCTGGAATGAAGTTGCATTTCCTTTGGCAGCTACGCTGCTGGATCATTTGTTAGGAAATCAGTGCAGAGTAAATCTGGTTTTGAGGAAACATGCAGAGCCAGGTAGCAAGAACAGTTGCAGCCACGAGAGAGCAAGGAAACATGAACGCAACGAATCAAGTAGTGATGGAAATGTTTCATTTCTAATGTTTAAGCAGACAAGTACTACACATAATGGTCCTACTTTGATTCATGCTCGCTCGCTCTCTCTCTCTCTCTCTCACACACACACACCAACATGCTTTTGTGCTTCAACTTATAGTATCTCCCCGTAGCCTGAGGGAGACCAGTGTACTCAAAGACACGACTAGTGTCTCAGAAACCTGCGGCTCGCCCTTTTTACTTATTACTTACTTCAGCTTTAATCGTTTTGAAGCTGACAAATTTGATGTTTGGGTGGAATTTTTTAATGGAAGAGAGAAATAATGTAGGTGTTGTTTCAGGGCTGCCAGACCAATGTGAAATTATCCATGGACTAATGCATGATCAGACCAGAGGCACTTGTGTTTAAGTGGATGCAGCCCGTGGTACTGTAGGCTGTAGCCATGGAGACGGCAGCTGTAACCCCGTGTTATGTGACTCCAAGTGGCCAAGGTTGTACAATTAGGCAAATGTTAAAAGTATTCATCTCCCGGCTGGCTTTAAATATTTCAGATGGGAATAACCTACTTCATATATCTTTACCATTTAACAAAAAGTGGAACACCGTGGATTGAGGGGAGTGGATGAGTCTGAAGAGGAAGGGGAAAAAGACAGCACGAGAGAGAGCCTGAGTGAAATGCAGTAAGAGAGGCAGCTCAACATTTATTGAGTGTGTCCAACTGAGTGCTAGCCTAGTTTCACTGGGGACAGAGAGAAATGTTTGCAACAGAGGGGGCTCTGCATAGTCCACGGGTCTGTGGAGATTTGCTTACAGTGAAGAGATGGTGGAGGTAAGATGGCTCAGAGGATTCAGGCTCCGCTGAACGCAGGCTCATGTCTAATAATCAGCAGGGAGGGACTCAGCGTGGTCCCACGGAAAAAGAGACAGGGCGAGTGTGCGATAGATAGAGAGAGAGAGGGAGAGAGAGAAAAACAGAGCAGAGGAACGACTGAATGCGACGAAAGAGTAAGTACAAGATCTAGAAGGCGGGAGAGAAAAAAGACACGTGCCTGTGGCCACTTTATCTCTCTCTTGCGCTGGCTTTCATGCATATGAGAAGAATTTAGATAAGATATTGCTGCTTTACATATTTTCATCCCTGTTAGCTCTTAAAAGTCATGTGGAATATTGTTGAGAAAAATGAATTACTGACCTATAAAATGAGATTCGGCCAATCCAAACCTTCAAGGTCATCTGATCGCTGTCTCATTAATGTCATCTTTAAAAAAAACATTTGATGACGTTGTTGTAGGGGTTTTGCAGGATGCATTGTACGGTCGCATACGGTACATCTGAGGGCCGGGCTGATAAAACTCTCTGCTGATGCGTCGGTGAGTTTTGCCAGCTGTTGCAGATTACAAAGTACAGTCATTTTAATGGCGCTTACTGGCATCATCACCATCAGAACATCCTTGTCCATTAACACGGACTCAACACTCACACATGCCCATATTTGCCACGTAATACATCAGCGGTGATCCAAAGCCCGGCCATGCCATGTTACTCTCTCTCTCTCTCTCCCCAGCGACGCAGCAAGGGCTCGTTGATATCAGCATTTCATCCATATTGTGGTTGTCAAGACATGGTCGAAACGTGTGTGTGTGTGCGTGTGTGCGTGTGGCTCTCTAACCTGTTCGGTGGCCGTCACACCCCCAAGGTCAAGCTTTTTTCCTTTTTTTTCCCCCTCATGAGCGGTAAATTATCTCCACAGGCTACTCCACCAATCCGGGCCTCGAACCACATGCCCATTTAACAGGTGTCTGGTGAGGGGGCAGCGCGGTCGAGGTCAGAAAACAACCGGCGCGGAGGCGGCTGCGGAGCTACGCGACAGCATTTTAGCAGGGGCCCAATGAATGATTACCTTAGAGCTCCAGTCATAATTCAGTGTGACCTCAATCTGCCAGCGACGCTGGGGTTTGATGGATCTGCTCACAGTTTTGGTGTCGGGTTCTCGCATGTCAAACACAGGAAGATTAGGATACGGCTATCTGTTGCTTTTACAAAAGTATAAGATGCTATGTATGAATGGTGTTTCATCATGCTCGCTCTCTTTAATTCGTCCTGGATATTGCGCGAGCAACTTCACCGAGTCGATGTCAGAGTATAGATACTGAAGACAAAACAATGTCACAAATGGTTAGCCGCCATCACGGTGATGCCTGTCGTCAGTCGGTCTATTCATCATGGCTGCGGTTTATCAATCAAAGTCTTCACAAACACACATGCGCTCACACACACACACACACACACACACACACACACACACACACACACACACACACACACACACACACATGAACACCTCCCAGTGTGGATAATTAGTGGATTCCCTCAGTGGGTGATGGAGCCTATGCTCTTCTCTCCTCTCTCTCTCTGACCTTCCCCAGTGAGCTTCCTACCACAGCGGGGCTCATCAAACATAGCTCTAATACATATTTATCGGCCCACTGACAGCTCGTGTGCGCCGGATTTATGTGTTTCTTCGCAAAAACAATAGTCAAGACTCGGTCACTCTTCCTAACTTTCATAAACCAAAGCGGGAGATAAATCCGGTGTCAACCTGGCTGCAGCCTCATCAGCAGCTGGGCATCTGGGGGTTTGGGTGACTGACACAGGGGCAAGCTTAGTCGCATTCAAGCCGCTCACCTCAATTACAACAAGCGGTTTTGATATACATATGTCTGTCAAATTGCCCTGGCAATCACAGTAACTGCTCCTCTGGCAAACGTTTCTCCTACAGCAACTTCTGATCAAAGACATTTAGAAAGTGGCTGTGGCATGGCTGGCGGCATTGGGATTCAGGACAGACTCCCTGCACCATGACCGACTCTGTCTGCACAGCGCAATCTGAGTTGAGATGTGAAGAGAGGCAATACCGCTAAAGAGTGGGGGAGGGGAGGAGGAGAAAAGGAGGGATGGCAGGATTAAGCCCCCGTCTCTGCGTCAGAGTGGCCATCTTTCATCTTCCTGCTGCCCCTCTAATGCTTTCAAGTGCGTGAAACCCTCGACATCTGCTTCCGCTCCCCGGGACACGGCACAGGCCACCGTCCTGCAGAGAGGCACGACCACAGGACAGCTCGAAGGGCAGCGACAGGACAAGGCCTCAGAGAGCCCATAGTCCCATCCACGCAGAATGAGACACATGATGCGGAAACACTGAAAAACAAACACGGTTTCTCCCACTGAGGTTAAGTCAAAAACTTATATGCAAACATGCTTATTTAAAATCTTTACTGTCAACAGCTGCTTTCAGACCCCAAAAATCATTGTTCAAATACACAAACTGTGGCTTATACTAGTAAACACACTCACCACAGAAAACATTTCACAGTTCACTCACCCAGACACATTAATTCCACTTACTACTTGCGAACAAATAAATGTAAATAGCTCTGTAAATAAACACTTCATCTTCGCCAAGAAGAAATAAGCCCCCCGCCGCCTCTGATTAAGACTACCAAAGTGATATATCTGGCACTTAACTCTGCTGTTTACCTCATAAACACAAAAGACTTCAACACAGACACCCACACTGCCACTGAAAGTGAAAGTGAGACAGCGTGCCTGCCCGTTTTCTCTGCTGGTCTTCAACGTAGAGTCGTCTAATGACCATTCTCCTCGTCATTTATGTGTGCCATTCCGGCAGCATTTCGTCCACTGTCACTTTCAGTATCATGAGTTCACTGTACTCCCTCGACTCCTGCGGTTATAGTGCCATGTACAATAAAGCCCCGTGGTCAAGTGCTGGCAGCTTTACCTCTGATTTTTCTCTGAGATTGGTGAAACAGCAATTGTGAACTCGAAAAAAAACATCAGCTGGGCAGATGAGTGGTGCTGTCGGCACAGAGACAGCGAGATAATGGCGAGGATGTGAGGAAGGCCTGCCCAAGACGGAGGAGTTGTCGCATCGCATTCACTTTACTGTCTGAAAGGAGACTTTTCTTTTTTCAAAGGGGACACGATTCAATTATTCCTGAGGAAATTATGTTTGTTATTTGGGATCTGTTCCTTGTGGTGGGAAAAGTCATTTTAGATTTCTTTCATATTGCTCTGCAGCTGAAATGTAATTTAATTTATGAACGCGCACCATCACACTTGTAGATATGTTCGCCGTGGTTTCTGAACCCCTTCCCCACCCACACACAAACATCGAACACCTACGTCGATTCAGATGGCTTTGACTCGTGGTGTAACATGTCTATTTCTGTGTATCGCAAGCGTGGTAGCCATGGTGTTCTATGCAGTTTTTATTGTGTTGCACCATGTTGCATTGTATTGCATAGTGAATATGTGCAGCTCCATTCCCTCTGCAAGTGTGGGGAGTAGGAGTCTAGCTTTATTTATAGCAATCCACCCACAAACTCCTTTAAAATTTAGTGATCTTTCAGGTACAAAAAGAATGACTTTTAAATTACACAAGGCATAACTGATGCAGAGGTGCTCACTCTGTCTGTGTGTGTGTGTGTGTGTGTGTGTGTGTGTGTGTGTGTGCGTGCGTGCGTGCGTGCGTGCGTGTGTGGTGACTGCAAAAAAGAAAGCGTCTGTGTATATAATTGCAGTGTTTCAGGTTCATCCAATTACGGCTACCTTGAAGACTAAATTAAAAGGAGGAGGTTCATATATTCAAGCGCACTTAAATTCGACTATGCATTTAATACAAGTAAATTTATTCATGTTTGGTATTGTATAGTCTGTGTTTCCAGGTTTGAGGCATCTACTATTTGCAACAAAGCCTGTGGAGCCACATTTGCAGCATCTGCACCAGACGAACGTACAGGGACTATTTCAGCGTGAGCATATAGAAATGGATGGAAGAAGGGACAATGACAGACGGAGCGCTGATTCCCTTCTCTGTCTGCGAGCTGTCTGTGAGACCAGGCCATCTGCACATTCATTATCACAACCATGATTCCATTATTGTTCTGTGTGACAACAAAGACTTGTTCTGTCTGGCCTTTGTTATTCTTATCAGCTGTGGAGCTGACAGCCCCCTTTTGATCATGGCAGCAACAAAATTAAACAACTATCATGTACGATGTACTATAGCACATAACTGAATTACCTTCCATCATACAATGACACACTAAACATCCTCCTGTCTCCTCTTCTTGTGTCCTCCTCGTGCAGGTCTGTTCCACAGAGCCATCATTCAGAGCGGGTCAGCCCTGTCCAGCTGGGCGGTGAACTACCAGCCGGTCAAGTATACGCGTCTCCTGGCGGAGAAGGTGGGCTGTAATGTCCTGGACACCTTAGACATGGTGGACTGTCTGAGGAAGAAGAGCTCCAGGGAGCTGGTGGAGCAGGACATACAACCGGCGAGGTACCACGTGGCCTTTGGACCTGTAATCGACGGCGACGTTATCCCCGATGACCCCGAGATCCTGATGGAGCAGGGCGAGTTTCTCAACTACGACATCATGCTGGGGGTGAACCAGGGCGAAGGGCTGCGTTTTGTGGAGAACGTGGTGGATTCCGAGGACGGCGTGTCTGGGAATGACTTTGACTTCTCCGTCTCAGACTTTGTGGACAGTCTGTACGGGTACCCAGAGGGCAAGGACACGCTGAGGGAGACCATTAAGTTCATGTACACAGACTGGGCAGACAGAGACAATCCAGAGACCAGGCGCAAGACGCTGGTGGCTCTGTTCACCGATCACCAGTGGGTAGAGCCGTCAGTGGTGACGGCTGATCTCCATGCTCGCTATGGCTCTCCCACCTACTTCTACGCCTTCTACCACCACTGCCAGAGCCTGATGAAGCCCGCCTGGTCGGACGCCGCCCATGGGGACGAAGTGCCCTATGTTTTTGGGATTCCAATGATTGGTCCCACTGACCTTTTCCCCTGTAACTTTTCAAAGAACGATGTCATGCTCAGTGCGGTGGTGATGACCTACTGGACCAACTTTGCCAAGACCGGGTGAGTGAAATGACTTACTTTCCATCAGTTACACGAGTCGCGTGCGGGGTCGTGTTGACGGCAGGGGTAAATGTAGTAGCTGTGGTGCATTTTAAAACAAAGATGTAGTGATGTGGATGTTGCCTTAGATCAGACAGATAGTTGTGTCATAAGAATAGGGTCTAAGAATAGTAGCAACACAACATATTAATACATATCACTTGTCAATCTTTTAAACAAGTTAAGTAATAGTCTCCAGTGATCACGCACTACACACATTGCAGTTATTTAACAGTAACATAGAGACGTCCTATCTCAGTCCTAACAAAAGTATTCCAGCGCTATAGGAAAGAAACTGCAGGAAAAAAGAAAGCCCTAAGATGGATAGTATGGGCCAGAAAAGACATTTTTCAACTCAGACATTTGTTCAGAGGTGTTTTTTTTGTCTGGACTTTCTGGATCTCAGTCTGCAAACCTGGGACATATTGAATCTGAGCAAGATTAAATGTTCCCCCAGAATGTGTGCTGTGCTATTTGTGCTTGCCGGAGTGTTTAGGTTGAGCATGTGTACATGACTGTCTGCCTTTCTGTATACGTCTGTGTGTGTGTGTGTGTGTGTGTGTGTGTGTGTGTGTGTGTGTGTGTGTGTGTGTGTGTGTGTGTGTGTGTGTGTGTGCGTGCGTGCGTGCGTGCGTGCGTGTGTGTGAGTGTGTTTGGCCAGTGTGTGTTTGCCAGTGTTTGGCTGGAAATACTATCTATCCTCTATTATACCGAGGTCCAAACGACACAGTCTTATCTGGGAGGCATATCAAACTCTTGCCCTCAGCGGTATCGATTCCCTCGGCCTGAACCCAGTCGATCACTTGTGTCCCAGGTGACTCCTACTCCCCACCATGCTCAATTTCACCCCCCACCCATCACAAAGTCTGGCCATTTTGTATGACGACTAGTAATCATTTCTAACAACTGAAATTTAATTTGGCAATCCCTGTTACCAGAGAGGTATTGATCCCATCCTGAATGGGATGCAGTCTGAAATCTTGTTCGTTTTTTTATCTGTCTCTATATCATCCGCTGTCCAATCAGGTGACATTTACATCCAGTCGTCTGGCTAATAGGATGAGCCCCCGGCCGCCGCCTCTGCAGGATCCTTGAACTGCTAATGGCAGACTAGTGCAGATGGACTGATGTCGGCTGTTTTGGCTCCTCAAGGAAAGCACCGAGGTCTATCAGTGATGCTTGGACTAAACAGCTGTCTCCTCAGCCTGGCAGCCATGTTGTGTCAACACATACAGAGCTGCATTTTTGTAGATACAGATGGAATTTTTAACTAGTTTTTCCAAGAGTATTATCAGCAGTTATTATTTGATGAGAAACAATTGAGGCCTGAATGTATTGATGCACAGAGCCCATCTACAGAACTACTCTGAACGTCAGTGAAATAAATGTGATGGATGCTGACAGCCTTCCCATCTTACCGACCACCACTCTGATTCAACACAGTGCCATTGGCACTGAGCTTGCTGTAACTCTATTGTGCCGATCACCCTTGAAAGACGCAGGACTCCAAACAACAAGTTGCCCTATACTGCTGACCCCATGTTAGTTTGTAGCTTTCCACACCAGTGATTGATCAGGATTTAAGGGCATAGCAGTTGGACAGTAAACTCGATCAAGATCTCTGTTTGCCATGTTACCAACCCATAGCGTGTTGCCTTGGCCTAACTCCAGCCAAGGGGATTACAGGCGGACCACAATTAGGCACTCAGATTGTAAGACCCTGGAATTAGATCCCAGGATAATAGAGAACTCAGCGTGCTGGTAATTTTACTCGAGCTGACGTAAAGGAATCTACCATAAAGTGTGCGGGGGGGGGGGGGGGGGGGGGGGGGGGGCATTCTAAAGTTCAGGCCACACAAGGGGATATAGAGCTCTCTTCCTCCAGCACCACCCTTGCCAGTCTGGCTCCAGAGCACATCCTTTTAATTAAGACCCAGTTGAATTGGCTTTGCCTTCGTGACCCTTCCACACCCTATCTCTGCAAAGCAGCTCTTGCCCTGCTTCCAGATGTTGAATGAACTGAGCTGACCCAGATTGCGCTTACTGCCCCCCATCTTTAAATCGTTGTAGAAACATGTGTGACACGATGTTGAGACACTTGGGCTCCATGTCCACAGTGTGTATCATAGCAGCCTCCCCCCCAAAAGCTCTTCCTGTCCCTGGCTCTCATGTGCCTTTTTTCCCCTCCGTCAGTGTCAGTGAAGCATAAAAGCATGAGTGCACGCTGTCAAATCTTCTTAGCGTGTGTGCGTGTGTGTGTGTGTGTGCGTGTGTGTGCATGTGTGCGTATGTGTGCGTGTGTGTGTGTGTGTGATTGTGAGTGTGTGTGTGTGTGTGTGAGGCTGTTCTTTCCTGAGAGTTAGGGATGATTTAGAAGCCGGGGATTTAGAGTTATTTTTCTGGCTGCAACATTTGTTTTACTATTGACAGGCAAAATTGGCCCACGCTTTATTGCCACAACAACTTCTTCTGCACAGTTTCACTGAAACTTTTGCCCCAAGTCTTCATACTGGGACTTCCATATCGTCTCACAACACGAAATGCAACAGTGGCTGTGCACAAAAACACTGGCAGAGCACGTCAGAAAAGATAGAATGATGAAAAGCTCATCATTAGGGTTATTCATGTTGTTTTTCCCCTGCTGGCTGGTGCTCATTCCCCCTGTTATGCGTGTGACCTGTGCCTCATGCTGTGCAGGGCCTTGCTGTGTATTTAAAGAGCAGAGCACTGTCATGCGCTGAATTTCTTTCCTTGTTCTCCTTCTCCGCTTCTCCATCCTCCTGCTCTCTCTCTCATTATTCTATTCACCTTATGCAGCACCACCCATTATTTCTTATCGGTTCGAAAACAATTGTATTACCTCTTCAGATTTTGCACTTTGCTGGCATGCAAACTCCCGCATTTGTATTACATTCACAGAATGAGTTAAAATATGCAGTATTGATTGCTTGGTTTTTAGTGACAACGGCTGCCAAGCAAATAAATAGAGATAAAAGTAACTGCAGTGTATCTACAGGGAAGTTTAACAGTCAACGCTTTGATTTTAAATACTGCATGTTGTTTTGTTTTTTTGTTTGTCCTCTATAGAGTTAACGACAAGCACACATCAACTCTTTGTCCCATCTGACCTCATTCACGCACTGCCTCAGCCTTTCCTTTTACCCCAGCTGTTTAGAAGTTACATCACTTGTCCCTGATCCCCCTCCTTGTCTTTTTTTCCCCAGATTATCCCCCCTTGCTTTTAGCTTTTTCCTTCGTTGGGGCCAACTCAACCTGTACAGGGAGTCTGTGAATGCTTGGCATTTTAGAACAGCGTGGCCCCAAACAGGCATCTACCTACTCCATTAAATAGGCACTCACTTGATAGGAGATTTGTAGCCAATATCCTGATTTGCATTAGAGAAGGTAAGGAAGTGGTGTGGCTTGTTAAGGGGCCTGGATGCCATTGATCGGTGTCCACACTGTGCACTGAATGTAATGAGGAGGACAGCAGGGGGGGAGGTGAAGTGGAAGCATATCTGCATGTGTTCAACCATATGTAATGGGTGTCATCTTGATAATTGGATAAATATTGACAATAATAATGCTATGGTATCAACGATAGCAATTTAGAAGCTGCTAATTGGTTATAAGAGAGAGAAAGGGAATGTAGCGAAGGTGTTGGAGGAGGGGGAGGTGTTTTGTTTGCTGCCACTCATCTAATCAAACAAATCAATAGCCTCCATAATAAGTAGCGGTCCGAGAGCTGTGTCCTCCAACACTTTTGCACGCCCCAAAGTCACAGCGCCTCGCCCTGCATCATTTAGCCTGCTGAACCGAAGGCTGCCATTAAATATGAGCCGCGCATCACTCAGCCCTCTGCCCCAGCATGCAACCACATGAAGGGTAAAGGAGCACCATCTGACAATGTGCCCAGTCAGTGCTAGAGTTCCCCCATCCTCGTCACGCAAAGATAAAGTCTACAAACGGAATTAGATTGACTGTACTCGTTAAAAATTTACACCGAATGCAAGGAGAAGCTGTTTGGAACCGTCTGTTGGAGTGAAAATCACAATTAGCAGCTTACTTTGTGTCACCTGGTAAGTACATAAACAACTGCAGGGGATAAATTTGTTACACAACATTAACTAAAAAAAGGACAAGTGGCTTCAACTGTACACATTTTAGCAGCTTAGCAAAATGAGCATCAGTGGATGACTGAAATAATGCATGCTCCTTGTTTTATGTTGAGAAACTATACTCAGATGAGTATTCAGAGACCTTGAGTGTAGTGAAAATATTCTTGTCTTCTGCCTTAGGGCACCTAAACGTGTCTTTTCAGATTTGGTGATGGCTAGGTCTATGATCATTCAAGCGCTTCAAATTACATCAGGATGAAAAGGGGAAGGAGGTACATGGGGAAATGGAAAAAAAAAGAAAGAAAATGATAATCATTCTACCCGCTTATCTACCTTTTACATCGGTGCTCGCAGGTATGGGCTTGGAATAGGTAATGAGCAGAGGCCCTTTTCTGCCACATGTGTAGGTAGAGCTGAGAGTCGTGTCTGCCATCCGAGAGGCACAGACGAGCAGTAAAGAAAGAAGGCTCTTTTCCTTCACTCTGGAGAGGCTCGTCGTCATCACGGCATGTACGGCTTTGTGAAATCTGACACGCCTTGCGTTGAAGTGCTGCACTTGTGCAGCCCCGGAGGTCATTACAGCGTGGTGTGTCATAAATACAAACACACATGCAGGTGCACAAAGACCCAAGATGAAGTGTGCGCACACACACACACATAAACACAAACACCCAGTCGATCACTGGCACAAACACATTGGAGCACTTAAACACGCATGGCAGCCCAAGGTCAGTAGGGGTCAGCAGGTCATCATGGGGGGGCGGGGGACTGAGGAGGAGATGAAGGCAATGGTTTATAGTACCACAGCCATATGAACACATCAGAGGAAATCTGAAAGGCCATTAAAATGCCTGCTTTTATGGGTGTAATAATCCCTCTCCTCTGCCTGGGAGTCCAGCCACGGCTCCAATGACCATCCGGATTAAGTGGAAGGTCTGACAGGAGGCAAGCTATCAGCTAATGCGGGGGGGCAACAAACATGACATTATGCCACAGCGAGGCACTTTCTGTAGAGCTGAACACGTACGGCGAGCTTGAGAAGTGTCTGGACAACGACTCAGTGTTCAGTTTGTCACCGGACTGTTCTAATATTTGAATGTAAAGTGATATGATGAGCACAGAGGTCGAGCTCAAGAGTGTCAGATTTAAATTGAGGATAGTCGGGCACATCAAACAAAGATGCAAAGCAATCTGGCCTTTTTTTTTGACTCGTCACTGTTTTCTGACTGGTTCCCACAACGTTCAAAGAGTGCCTACTTTTTTTATCATAATGAAAATTCTTTAATTTGCGGAGGCTTCTAAAGGTTTCCGGTCCATTAAGCTCAGCAGAGTTTGTTTTACCTCTCTTTTTATAATATGTTTTTTGTCTGTATCATAGAGCTATTCAGCTGTGACTAGCCTGAGCTAACTTTATAGTCAATAAATCATTTCACAATTTCTCAGCACACTCAGAAAATCAATGTAATCTAAAATGTCCGTGTATGTTTGGATGAGAGGATGAGAGGAAGTGATCAAGTGATCCTGAACAGTTTAATGTGTGAAATATGTAAGCAATATGACATGGTGTTACTGTCATCATGGTAAGAAATATATGACGAAACAACAGTATGATAGTAATAGTATGATGCTGTAATGATACTGTAATAATAAATAATAGATATAATAGATTATGTACGTTACATTTGTGTAGCGGTGAGCAAGGGAGGAAGGTAGACCCGTGTGTGTGTGTGTGTGTGTGTGTGTGTGTGTGTGTGTGTGTGTGCGTGTGTGTGTGTGTTAAACATATACTACCACAACCATCAAGACCAACAATATATCACTAACAGTATCAATAATACATTTTATTATAATAATGACTAGTCAGTGATAAGAATATTGATAATAAAAATCATCGTCATCGTCATTATAACAATAATAATATCTTGATTTTATTCTAAATGAAAAAATGTATCATGCAGTCTGTCTGTTTTGAATGTACTTATTGTCATTTTTCTCGTGTGAACACACTTCATACTAAAAAGCTGCTTAGAATAATAAGTAGATGGATTTGAATCATGTGAATTATGTGCCTGCGACTGCAAAGATGTTATTTTGTCTTCATATTCATACAAAGGGGAATGACACCTACCTATCATCAGCCTCACTCTGACACTATTCATCATAGGACAATTGTATTTGATTAGATTTTGCAGGTGTAATATTAAACCAATTTCCGCCTCACAGAATTGAGACAGATTTGCCACCTGAAGAAAACTTAAGCACTGACCACAGCACTGTTTTGACCATGTGCATTATGAAGCGGATCTCTCTCCGTTTCATCACACAGCAGGGTAACCTAGTCGCCCACAGCGCACTGAGGAGCAGAAGCTGAGCTCAGATCGCTCCCTCTGACTCTACAGCTCAGGGCAGGGCTTCAAAGGCAGCGTGCAGCCCCAAAGTTGAGCTGGTGGTAGAAAGTGTTCAAAGGAATGTGCCCTGTTTACTATTGACTTTGCAACAATTACCCGAGCATATGTGTATGTAATTAGATAAGGCAGCGAGTTGTTCTCTAATGCGGCAAATCAAATTAACTAAAGATGCCACATTGATTTCTTTGTGTTCCCTAAATTATTCATCTTCACTTGCACTGAACCAGCCAGCCACCAAAGAGCTTTTCTCACTCCTCCGCACCATCCCTCCCTTTTGCTCCCCGCGAACACTGATTGTTTGTAAGATCCATCCGAGCACCTTTTCAAATATTTCTGCTATCACAACACGGCAAATTGACCCTCCTGAATAGAGAGCATTTGCAGTGTTATGGAAATCTCGTTAGCAGAAATTGCTCTGCCTCCATCATTGCTGTCATGTGCGTGCATGTGTGTTTGTATGAGAGGGAGTGCGGTGGTGGGGGCGGGGGCGGGGGGTGCACGTGTGTGACGGCACGCAGCGACCTGCTGAGAGAATTCATGAAGCACGGAGACTGCAGACAACCACGTCTCAGGCCGCTTCATTGACGTCCTGTTCTCTGGCATGTTGCACACAGGGAGATCAATATGACCTTACCTCCAACACCCGCTCCTTTGAAACTTAATTACTGATATTCAGCTACAAAGTCATCATAGTCAGGCTGTCAATATTCATTGGGGATCATTACGGGCCTAATAAAAGAGGTTATTTACGGGCTGCTCTGCTGACACCGGCCCAGGGATTCAGCCATCTTAATTTGCTTTAGCCCCCTCTCTCTCTCTCCCCCTCTCTCCCCCTCTCTCTCTCTCTCCCCTTCTCTCTCTCTCTCTCTCTCTCTCTCTCTCTCTCTCTCTCTCTCTCTCTTCGTCTCACACTCTCTCGCTCGCACCTCTCCCAGAAGCACTGACCTGAAAAAGAAAAATTGACAGCAGAGAAACTAACAGTAGAGAGGATGGAGGGTGAATTCTTCTGGCATGGCTTTTAATTCTCTTGGCCGTGTTTGGAGGTTTTTCAGCCCATTCCCAAAAGAAAAAAAGAAAAAAAAAAAGACTGAAGCCACCACATCCCTAAATCCCCAACAAAATTTGAACTTTGCTTGCCGCCGACATTGCGGGCAGACCGGCAAAGTGATATTTCATGACATTTAAAGAAAATGTCGTGCAGATCCCTGCCGCGCTGCGACAACACAGCTTTAACTTCTCTGCTCCAACATCAATTATTGTTTTTCAAGTCTGCAGCGCTATTCTTCAGGTTCTTTCACAGAAAGTCATTTCATCAGTACCAAAGGCAATACCAAGTGCCGCACAACTCCCACTCCTGGAATTGTACGCCAACGCGGCTACAAGGCGTTGTGTGATTGTGGGAGATTGCTATATGTTAATTCATTCAATAAATCAATGGCTTCACTGTAATTGAAATGGCTGGCCATCCGCTGTTGAAGCAACGTGTCAAAAGCTGAAAAGTGGAACAGTGATCTCTGTCGATGAAGAGAGGTACTGCACCCAGAAAAACTGCATCTCCCACTCTCTTCCTCGCTGTCTCACTCACTCACACACCTCCTTTGTCTCTAGCTCTTAGTGTCATACACACTAATATCCTATATATCCAAACATGCACACATGCACACACGCTGATGTGTTTCTCCATCTCAGTGTCTTGATTAATATGGTCCACTTTACATCAGTACACTGGATGCCAATGCACACTGTGCTGGCTTCCCCGAGCAATTAGCAGAGGGGCTCCACCAGCATTGGATTATCAACAACTAGATGCCTCCCGACGCGAGCCCTACAGCCTGCTGACTTATTCATATGTGTTTACTTTAAAAGCCTCTGCCCTGGTTTTTATGGGTGGGTGGCATCAGAGCTGAAGAAAGAACAACATCTGGAGAGAAATGAGAGGGGGGGGGGGTTTGACAGACAGACATATTATGCCCACAGAGAGGTGCCTGAGAGGGCAGAGCGACTGGTCAGGCCTCTATTGTGGTAGAAATAAAGTGGGTGCCGTCTTTGTGAAAATCCATAAATGGGAGAAATCAGAGTCAGTTGATACAGAGAGTGAGATACATACCACACCTGGATCAATTATTAACTGCAGTCTGTTGGTTGCTGTTGTGGATTTGTGCATTTGCTGTTGTGGCTTTCGCAGAGCGAGATCAAATAATTCTCTCGTAGCCCCAGAACTCCTTTCACGCCGAAATGTAAGCTGTGGCTGATACTGCTATGTTTCCTTTGGAGCATTTTTGTGTGCCGCCTATCCCCACATGAATGCCAGAGCATGAATAATTAAATTGTACTTTCAAAATCTAATCTAACACCATCACGTCTATTTGTTCTCTGTTTGTAGGGATCCCAACAAACCGGTTCCCCAAGACACCAAGTTCATCCACACCAAGGCCAACCGCTTTGAGGAGGTGGCCTGGTCCAAGTACAACCCCCAGGACCAGCTGTACCTGCACATCGGCCTGAAGCCACGTGTGCGCGACCACTACCGCGCCACTAAAGTGGCCTTCTGGAAACACCTAGTGCCCCATCTGTACAACCTCCACGACATGTTCCACTACACCTCGACCACCACCAAAGTGCCCCCGCCGGAGACAACGCAGAACACCCTGTCCACCAAGAGGCCCAACGGGAAAACCTCCTGGCCATTCAACACCAAGCGGCCTCCCATGTCCCCGGCCTACAACAGCGAGGACAAAGACTCTTGGAATGACGACGAGGTGACGGGACCGCTGGTGGTGGAGAATCCACGGGATTATTCCACAGAGCTCAGCGTCACCATCGCCGTTGGAGCCTCGCTGCTGTTCCTCAATGTGCTGGCCTTCGCAGCCCTCTACTATCGCAAGGACAAGCGGCGGCAGGACTCCGGCCACGGGCAGCCCAGCCCACAGCGGCAGACCACCTCCAACGACATTGGCCACCACGCACCCGAGGAGGAGATCATGTCGCTGCAGATGAACCAGACGCACCACGAGTGTGAGGCAGGGAACAGCAACGAGGGGGCACTCCGCTTGGCCTCGCTGCCCGACTACACGCTCACGCTGCGGCGCTCTCCAGATGACATCCCCCTCATGACGCCCAACACCATCACCATGATCCCCAATTCCCTGGTGGGCATGCCCAACCTGCACCCCTACAACACCTTCACAACCGGCTTCAACTCCACCGGCCTGCCGCATTCCCACTCAACCACCCGTGTATAGCTTTAGGAGGCCAGGGGCAGCCGGCGCAGGCGGCAGCGGGGTGGGAGGCTGGTGGCGGTGGAGGAGGAGGTGGTGGGGGATGAACAAACGGAGAAGAGGATTGTGTTTTATAAATATCACAGGGAGGGGGAGGGCTGGGAGGGGGAGGGGAGGGGACGGGCAGGAGTCGGATTAAAATGTGAAGAGATTTAACTAGACTTTTACAACGAGGAGAGTTGCTGAGAGCTCTCTGTGGATGTCAAGTTGTGCAGAGCTGCCAAAATCAAACTGCTCCCCTTCTCCTGATCAGGGGAAGGGGGTCTTTCTGCAGTGTTTTTTTCTAAAATAATCATTTTAAAAAGCCTTTTTAAGCAGACTGAGGACATATCAACACTTTTTTTTCTTGAATTCATAACAGAAATAAAGAAAAGTGCTTTTTATTTCCCATCCCTTGCTCCTGCGGGAAACACATCTAGAACAATGGCCTCTACGTCAATATTCGCAAAATGTTTTTAATTGCTTCTTTGTTTTGTTTTACGTTTCAATGCCTTACGAAGCTTGTTCTCTTTCGTCATTATTTCTATTCCCCGAGACTATTCAAAGTGGAGTGTGTTATGAGCTGATGAGACTCAAAGATGAGAGACTGAATCCAGGATGGGAACACGGAGGATATGCAGATGTAGAGATTTTAAACCCATTTTGGGAAACTCTTTTTTTTTTCTCTTTTTTTTTCTGTTACGTACCAACACAACAACAGCTACATAAATGGTGTTATCTTTTTTTTCTTTTTCTTTTTTTAGCTCTCTAGAAATGATTTGTGTGGGACAGCACTTGCTGAGAGGAGGCAGAGATAAATACTATGTTACTGTGATTGTTTTGTTAAGAAAAAAAAAGTGCATCTTTTACAGCCAATTTATCTGTTAAGCTATCCAATATTATCTCCACAAAGTGTGCACGTACACATGCTGCTCGGAGCACCTGTGTGTTTGTGTGCATGTGAACATGATTTAATCATTCCTCGCGTGCAAGTGCGGTTAAGAGGCTGAGATAAAGGAAGAGACACATTGTCGGAACTTGCAAAAGCTAGGGTAGTGAGTGAGCGAGCCTGTGTGTGTGTGTGTGTGTGAGTGTGTGTGTGTGTATGTGTGTGTATGTGTGCGTGTGTGTGTGCACCTGGGTTTTTTTGTAGGCTGTATAATGTGTTTTTTTGGGGGGGTGGGGGCGGGGGCGGGGGGGTACGTTCTCATGTTGTTGATTTTGGTTCACCACCAGTAGTGTTCCTGCTGCGTCTCTGGGTGTCTGTCTTTGCGAATAGCTCTTTTGTTATTTTCAAAGTTACATATGTCTAATTTTGCTTAAAAGTTACAGAATAAATCTATTATTTTATGTGTAAGAGAAAAAAAAATAGCTAAAGATTCAACTGAACTAACTGACATGATTCCATTGACTTTGTAAGAGTTCCTCTTCGAAAAGCAGACAGTGGCCTGTTTGCACTGAATAAACCTACATCAGTGCACACTTGTATTTCGTTGAAAATATATATACATATAAATATGGGCATACATACATATATATATAGGGCGTCTTTGGAGATACTGATCCCACTTACAAAACAATCGAAACACTGTACAGAATGAAAAGCTGCAACAAAAAATAATTTCTGTAGATTGTCGTCATTTGGAACATCCCAAGCCAAGACAGCTCCCAGTGTCTTTGTAAGAGCTCTATATGTATATTTATGTATAAAATATTTAATATTTATTTATGTATACCAGATGCATACATGCTGATTGTGCCATGTGCCAAATTAAAACTGTAAAAAAATGAAGAACATAAAGTTTCACTAAACTTTTTTTCCCCTCTCTTGATCAAAGTTATTTTCTTCCCTTTTGTGGCTTTTTTATTATTTCCATTTTGAATGAGTAAAAGAAGAAATATTCTTGCAGCAAGTGCAAGTCCCCCCCCCCCCCCCCCCCCCCCACAGGACTTCCTCTTTACCTCCTCTCTCCTCCTCCTCCTCCTCCCTCTCTCCTTTTCTCTCGCTGAAACCTTTGAGGAAAAACAGGCTAACAGCTTGGGGCCCTTTTGTGCATAACTCCAGATTTTACTTTAATTCATGCAAAGTAGTGTTGCAGCAATGGGAGATAGTGGAACGATTGCCTTGATGTCCTCACAATGCATCCTATTATGTGTTATTCTCTGGGAGAAACTGGAGTTATTGATTCTGCGAGTAAAACTGACAATGTTCATCAAGTGTCATGGCACTGCACAGATTGTCCCTCGTGCTACAGCGGAGTGCAGTAATGCGACCGGACCCCTGATCCTCAATCAGTGTTGCAATTCGTAGACATTTCATGCACATAGACCTCAAACATTTTTATGAAGCATCCCATTACAACTTACCGTGGTATTTAATGATTTGAGACGCAGCAGAGCGAGAACCACAGTCTGGTCAGCTCATCACCGATTCTGCCAGTGGCAGAAAAAGTGAAGAGGTTATTTGAGGAAAATTGCTTGGAGTCTCATCTATATGAGTCATCTTGGTTTTTTTTGCTCATCCTGCCTTATATGGGGCTTCACCTCCTAATCAGCCTCCGTCTTTAACTGAGCCGCAGCCACACACATAAAAAACAAGCGGTGGGCTTCTATCTGGAGCCTTCGCATACATACAGAAGCTAATGAAAGGAGTGAACCACGCAAATAGTCAAACTTGTTTCTGCAGCAATAATACCATCACAACCTTGTTTTCTGTCAGAAAATGAACAATTAATGGAATGCTGATGGCATTTTAATGAGCAAAGATATGTTTTTAAATACTAATAACTGCAAAGCTGACATCCTAATGGAATGTGCCCTTCAAGGGTTGATTCACCCAAATTAATTAAAAACATATCTAACACACTGATTGTGGAATCTTACCTTAGAATATGAATGAATGAATTAATAATACAGAATCAAAGCATGCAGAAAGATTCGGTCGTTAAGATTGAGATTTCTGAAACCATCCCAATACAATTTTAGGATGGGATTTCATCAACCCACAGATCATCATCGGGTGCTGCAGCCCACCTGAGATTTTTGTTTAAAACTTTCAGCACGTTTCAGCTCATTGTTTTGGTTTTATGGCCTACAACTGTAACATTTTCATCGCTCTCTCCGCTCTCAGGACATTATTTTCAGATGCAGCAGGCTGCTCTTTTCAGCAACAACAAAAGAAAGCTCTCCAAGTGAAACCCTCTAAGCTCTGTGTAAAGAAGCAAGTGTTTGCTAACAAGTTTGCATTACTAACATGGAATGTGATGAAACATCTATTATTTTTGGTTTAAACATGACGCATAGTGCAGATAGAACCACGAACAAAAAAAATCATCCTCGACTCATTAATAACTGATGAATGATTTACTATGAGCAAGGCCCATTTGCCATTGAAGGACGTGAGATGTGGCTGAAAGCAAAAAGTGCAACTGATACCTTGAATATTTCTAGTAAAAAAGACCCTTTAAGCCAGAATATCAAAGAATCAAAGGCAGCTGTTCCCTCATCTGATCTGTCTACAGTGCTGGGAGGTCAGTTAACATTGGCTCCAACACACACACCATCCACACACACACACACACACACACACACACACACACACACACACACACACACAGTGGCACAGGGCTAAAAAAAAATGAGCAGTGGATTGAGAGTGAACTATCAAAGGGAAAGAAATGTCACAGGGGGGCAACTTATTTTTTGCCATGTAATTTTTCCATATGCCCTTAAAGCAGAGCAGATGTCACAGAGTATTGGCAGGGGCAGACCTGGTGGCCTCGGGGACCCGGTTTGGGACACGCGGCCCTGTGAAGAGCCACTTAATTAAGTGCCGGACCAAAGGGAAAGACCATGGAAACTGCAGTGGTGTGGTGCGGTGATAGAAAACAGCCTCAGATTAAAATTAGTACAAACCGGGGTAGAAGAAGAAGAAAAAAATCACCACCAGTAGAAAAATGGGACAGTCATGAGCGAGACACTTTTGCACAGTCGAGATTTGTTTACAGTTCAGTGAGTGTGTTTCGAAAGTGACATCATTCAAGAGTTGGCTGGAACAGCCCGATGGGGTTTGTGACTGCCTCGACAGCACTGGAGACAAACTCAGCGTAGGAAATGGATGTGCCAAATTACACAGTGCCGCCCGCTGGGAGAGTGCTGCAGGTGTGTGTGTGTGTGTGTGTGTGTGTGTGTGTAGTATGTGTGTTTAGATAGTGAGAATTTTATTTCTACTGCAGTGAACATGTTGTTACCCTCACCTCTCTCTTCCCGTGTCTCATTCATCTTTGCTTCCTTCTTCTTTTCTTTTCATGGAGTTCTCTTTTTTTTGGGTCCTCCCTTGCACAAGATGCAATCTGAGCAGCTCTGTTCCACAGAGACATGACTCGCCCATTTTCTCTTTCTTCTGCTTTATAAGTGCCATAAGCTGAACAACTCGCTCATTTCCAATCATTTAAGGTCTAATTTCCTTGAATTGCTGAATTTCTCTGCTGACTGAGAAGCTAATGAACATTACTTATTGTGAAGCAGATTGGAACCAGTCACTGAACCAAAACTCATGTACTAAATTTAAATAGCCTGTTTTTCTCCAAAGGGAAATCATACTGCGTTTGTCAGAACATCAATAAACTATCATTTCCATGTGAAAAACGTACTCCGTACTTTTTTTGTACCCATGCATTAGACAAATCACCGGCATATTGTTTTGAGGTTTCCAAACTGGAGCTTTTCTGGTGCCATCAAACCCAGAACCCGTAACACATTTTTCACCAGAATCTAGAACTGAAATCGGCAAAACCCCATTGTGTTTGAGCCTGAATACGTCATGATAAATCTCTGTTATCTCAGTGTCACTGTACAGATTACTAAAGATGCCCTGTTACTTATATGTTTATGTCCATAGAATGTATTTATAATCACACAAACTGGAGTAATCAAAAATAAATATCTATTCTTTCTGTATCTTTTTGTTGTTCTCATGAATATAGAGCATCACATCCATTTTCCGGTGGGTGGGAGACCAACAAGTTTGGTCCTGATAATAGTGGTTTTTTTTATTATTATTTGTCGTCCTACAATCCTAGAGAGCATCTCTGTGAGAGTGCTGTGTTTGAGTGCTCCGTTCCTCCAAAAATCACACAGCTTCTACATTAAAGGATGAGGGTGACACAATTTATCTTTTTTGTTAGTATAATCAACAAATCCCATTATAAGACCAAACCCAAACAATGCATTTTTTTCTGCTAACAAGTGCTATCTGTGGAGCCACAGCCAGATGTAGCATATGCCTCTGAGCTATTGAACTCGTTATTGCCCAAAACCTATTAAAAACACAGAGATCGGAGCCAAGCAAGGGCCAGACTGGTGCATCGGGTGACATATTCTTTAATTACCATGAACACAGGCAGTGTATCTTTTGCCTCACGGCTCTTTAAACCAGCTGAGCAAGGAGCCACATCCCGCAGCATGCTAAGTGATGTCTGCCCGACATAAAGCTACTGTCCAGAGAAAAGGCTGCAGCAGAGTTGTCTGGGAATAAACTCAAATATCAACCAATGGTTTGGCTGTTTTATGCGTTTTTAATGGTTATTGGACGACTGTGGCACAGAGGCATAGGCTCCGCACTGAGGCTCCACAGACGCACTTGTTAGCAGGATGAATTCCACCTCTGTTTTTGGTCTTTTTAATGGCTTTGTTCGAAAAGAAAGAAATAACACCAGCATGATCCTTGAAATGCAGCTGTGGGTGCCACAAATTGTGGAAGCTTTCCAGGAATAGAACAAGTTCAAGTTTAATGTACTTTTCAGCAGTAATAAAAAAAGGGCTGGTTTGCTTTTTATGGAGGGCCAGTAAAGAACAGTAGCAGCCAATGGTTCATCTTGTACAAGCAGTCCCACCTGCCCCCGGCCTAAAGCTGCCTGTTGACTACATAATGATCTATCCTCTGTAAGATGGATGGCCCGGAGGTACCACTGAGGCTGCTAAGCGGTGCAGTCCCAGCATGTGTGTGTGTGAGGGAAGTAACATCGGCAGACAACTAGCACATTTTAACACCCTACAGAATATATATCCTGTTTCCTGTCCAGAAACCCCTGTTACATTGGGATGCTATTTGACGGCGAATCTTTCCTACTAGTAGGTCAGGTTGAGACTGGGGGGTGGGAGATGATGTTTCACGGGTAAAATTTCACAGCCTCTCGGGGGTTTCATCTCTGCTCTCGTCGCTCTCACCGTTCACAGCATTATCTTGCAGATTCTGAGCTATTTTACAGAGTCGTTCCTCACCAGCCGAGGCCCGGCCCGGCGCGGCTCTAACTCTCAGTTGCATCAGCTGGGGTTCACCATCAGATGGCAGTCCACTAATGCCTTTCTCAGATGTGGGTTACTGGTGGCAGGGGAGGGTTGCGTCAGTGGACCTTTGGTGTGTCTGAACTCGCCGGCCTGTGCTGCTCTGCTCCAGACTACAGAGGACTCCCAGAGGACTTCCTGAAAGTATCTTATCGCCCTTGATCACATTCAAATGACTTTCAGTTGCGCACATGTGATCTTTGGTGCTAATCCAGACTACCAGGCTTTGCACAGATCTTTCAGATCAAATACACTGAGAGTTTGACTTCAATATCTGAGCTTACCAAAAAAAGAGCTGAACCATTTTTCCCCCTGTGATATACACACATCCTTTGAAGTTAAGCCTATTTTAGCCCGGAGTGGCAGAGACAGTCATTTGTCAGTGATGCTTAAAAGTTAGTTGAATGAATTCTCCTATTTTTCTAACATTGGATAAATATTTTAGGTGAGATGAAAATTAATGAGAGTTTAGAAAATTCTTTTAAAAGACGCAATAGTTTTGCAGATGGAAATCGAATCGGGATTTTCTACCGTATCTCAAAATGTGGGTCACTTTGCCTCTGTGGTTTACACGTGATACATATAGGATACAAATGCGTTTTCACACCCTGCTTGAGATTTAAAATGTCCTGCTTTACTGTAAGATGTTATGAGTTGTGATAGAAAGATGTGAGCAAAGCAATTAGAAAGAAGTATCTTCCGAGCCACGGAAAAAATATTTCACACCATTAAAATACATTCAAATTCAGAAGCAAGGCTTTCTCTGCACCGCAGGCAATTCTACAACCTACTCTTCTTCTCAAAAGTTGTCCACCTTTGTTTCCATCTGCTCTGCTGAAGCTACTAACACACTGGAAACATTCTCCCAGCAGTGAAGACGCTCTGAGAGCTCTTTTTTTTTGTGACTGACAGCTTACTAGCTTGCTACATTACAATAAAGAGCACAGTTTTTCCTGCCCACCAGGTAGCCCATGGCGTTTATCAAAACTGTTTTCGATGTCACTTTCATTCGCAAATCACTTTCATTTTTCAATCCACAGCTCGTCTTGACAGCCCCTTCTCACCGGTGTTCACTGAATAACTAGCGCTTAAACTGGACATCGTGTCAAACACAGAGGTTCTACATAACCCGATAAATGAAGTTGTAGCAATTTTATCAGCTCTTCGTGGTGTTTGCTCGAGCTTCAGCGATGAATTCAAGTAAATGTCCTGTCTGCGTCAAGGGAGGAAGGGTGAAATAACGGCATCAAGAAATCCCAGTCAGCAGGGAAGTAGTGGCTCGTTTGAAGTGCAAGGAATGCTGGATGAGTCACATTCTTTGGGAATGAAATCCTCTGAAAGGAATTGCACTGGTTTCCTGCCACTGTGCAAAGTCTGTATTCAGAGAGCAAAACAGGAAATGACCATATAGGGGGACTCTCGGTTTGACGTGACAGCAACCACAGAAATCAAAATTACTCATTTAAGTGATTCCACTGCAGAAGTTTAAAATGTTTGGAGATTTACTTTTCGTTGGATATTGCATAATGGATCTGCTTCACTTTTAAATCCCAAGCAGCACTTCCAGTTAGCAAAGTCTTCTGATGCTGTTGAATGTTAAAAGTTCAGATTTTGCATCATAAACTCTTCCATTCGTATGAAAATATCACGAATATTTTTGCAGGGCAAAAACAAGTCTGTGACTCTGCAGCCATGTTTACAGCTCTGTGAGGCTGGAATTAGCCTGAGTGGTGCTTCGAGCTAACTGCCTGCTGACAGCAGGTGTAATGTCTGTTAAACCATCTGAGCTAACGTTTGCAAAGTAATGCTGAACTACTAATTGTGTCATTAGTTTTGAAGATAACTAAAGGTAAGTAAGGAGATCTCCCAGGCCATTACAGTTTGCCCTGACGGGGACACACATTTCTGTACCAGATTCAATGGCAGTCCATTCCAAGCTGCCAAGACATTTCACTCAGAAAACACTAAAGTCAACCTCAGTGGTTCGAAAAGGAAAGTCAGGGGATCACCGGAGTCTTCAGGATTTCTCCGCTGAGCACCATGAATCTCTGTCCCGCGTTTCAACACCGATGATTCAACAGTTGAGACGAAAGAACAAATTGAGAATGAAAGCAATGGACCAACTACCGTTTGTCCCTTAGGCAACATTGCCATTCCTAGAACCACTCTGGCCTTGTGGCGGAAAAAGAGGTCAACCTATATGACACTGTTGCCGTCGCCGCTGCAGACCATATCAGTGTTAACTGTCCTCCTATGTCACAATATCAGAATAGCTGAGAAAGAGTTTTACATTATTTACGGACCAACATGACGATCCGACGACTTTGAAGCGATGCCACACGAGAGGCATTATTTCACAGCGCTCCATCGAGTCCCTTTTTATGGTTCAGGCAACTCGCTCGGCCTTTTTGTGAGTTCCGCAAGAAAAACAAATCAGTGATCTGTGTCCTTGATCCGGGCTCAGGAACTGACCTCAGTTATGTAAGACCCACTGACGATTCAGTGTGTGTGTGTGTGTGTGTGTGTGTGTGCGTGTGCTGGGTGGTTGAGCCGGCTAATTCCTTGGGAGAGCGTTGTTAGCCTGGACCATTTGGGGAGCTCTCTCAGGGGAGTGGCATGGCCGCGGTCTCTCATCAGGCAGATGACAGAACACTGCGTGCTCTGCATGCTGCACTCGTCTCGGCCATGATAGCCTCGCTGCACAGGCCGTATCTCTGCTTCATTTACTCATTGTCTGATAATAACACGTGTCTCCTTTCTGCTATACTCAATTACATCTTCATTAGCTTGCTAACTAGTTTAAAACAAGCCCGCATTGTGGGCAGAGATTTTAAAGTCTCTGTGACATTTATTACCCCTGATGCCTGAGTCTATAGGTGAAGAGGGGCCACAACATGGTATTTATTACGTCTTCATCTCTTAAGACCATTCACTCTCTCATCATAATACCAATTCATTTTAATTTATCAGCTAATGAACTCAGTTCATTCATCATTTACCCTGTCGTATCTAAACTAGGCGACTGGCTAACACATTGGCCTCTTACTTCAGTGTGCTGCCAATCAAATACGGTAATTAGCGGGTAAACAATGGGAAGGTGTTCCCATAAGTCAAACTGATATATTGCGTCTGATCCCACTGAAGAGCAATCTAATAAAAATCACACAGCATCATATTCTACCGGTGACTTTTCGTGTACAATGAAATGACAGCGGGGATTAGAGCTGGTGAGTGTGGCAGTAATGTCAAGAGCCAGCTGAGATACAGATCTCAACGTGGGAGTGGGAATTCCATTCGAATGCCTTTCAGTTTCATCTGTACTACACACCGCCACGTTTCCCGCATTGTTGCAGTTCCTCACCTTTCAGTCTCTGAAAACAAGATGTGCCCTTCGTTTGAGGGAGGTTCCGTCATTGCAGAAGAAACATTTTTTTATGGTTTTTTTATTATGCTGTAACAGCTGTGGCCTCAATCAATCATCCCCGCCTCTCCCTGAGTGGAACAGACGACACAGCAGGAACAGGTTACTTTATACCACCCCTGTGTATTTCCCTGTTGTCTGAACTCATTTTCAGTTTGGTCTCTTTCTGCTCCCATTACTCCCTCTTTGCTTTACAGTAGTGTCAGATTTGGAGCTCATTTGCTCTCACTACTACACCTTTCCTCTCCCTCCATCCCCCAGACCGGCGCGAGCTCTCATCCCGGTCAGCAGGGTTAAATAGTTGGCCAGAGTTCAGAGAAGAGCTGAACTCTCTGTGTGCGTAGGTGTCTCTTAAGGAGTCATAAACAGAGAAGAGGCTGTATCTTGAATGTCCAGCCTTGTTTCCTTTCGGTCGGTGCTACCGACATGATGTCAAAAATCAGCAGTCGATCCACAATATATCACTATAGGCCCGGTGGTATGGAAGGCTAGGTGTATCAACAAGCTGTCTGGGGATTTAAACCATAACGATTCAATAAACTGCTGGACCCTGACTTCTCCGTTTCCAGAAGGCAAAACTTTTCCTTCACTTTGACCACCCTGAAACCAGAATCCAATATTTGATTATAGTAAGTAAATGAACTGCATTTTTAGGGCACCTTTTATAGTCTGATAGGCCCCTAATGTAGCGCTTTACACTACATGCTACATTTGACTGGTCAGTGTCTTGTCCGAGGACACTTTGACATGCGGACTAAAGGCATTGGGGAATCGACCACGACCCTCCGATCAGTGGAATGCCCCGCTTTACCTCCTGAGCCACAGCTACCCCTGATAGGAAGCATGGATTCAGTTCAAAGATTTGTGGTGCGCTTGTAGTTCCTCATTCTTTAACGCTTGTAGTTCCTCAGCCTTTAATGGTGTAAAAATTCAGCTGGATCATACCGCTGATGTCTGTCACAGTGAAACATCTCACCATACATTACGTTCATTGTGCTGACACTTTTGTCCAAGACGACTTCATCATCGTCAAGGCAGGTAGCATTAAGGGCACCGAACTTCTGTACCAAAGTCAGAGGTGTAACCCACTTCGCTACACCAACCACAACATTCACCTTGTCTGTTTCTCTAAACCGTGTTGCTCTGACAATAGGGAAGAGACAGATTGGAAGAGTCAAGTGAGGTGAGTACAAAGACTTTCTTTCACAGGGGAACAAAGCAGGACAATTTCCTTCCTCCTGATTTGTGGTCGTAAGTTACAATGACGTCAGAGGCGGCGCTTAAGAGTTACAGCACAAATTCTAAATGCATTGTTTCTCACAGCACAACTGACGCATTTCCTCTCTAGGCCGTCCTCACATGGTTTCTGAGTTAAATGTGCGTTTCCTGATCGTAGTTGGCAGAAGTGAAACTCAAAGCATAACCAGAACAGACATACAGGAAGCATAGAAACAAACAAAGAAGAATGGGTGAAGGCCGCCTGAGACATGTGGTGTGACACTAGGAAACAGCAAGTTCAGGGGATAGTGAAGGTGTAGGCGCACACAATGTAATTTGTTGTCGTTACAGGAGTGATTTTTCTTTTCTTAACATAAATGAAAAACTTCAACACTGTGTGTAGAGTCAAACATGGCTCTACACAGCAATGTTTCTTAATCTAATCTTAATAAATTCAGTTGTGTATGTCAACAAATGATGAAGTACAGTACAAAATAAATTCAAAATGTAGCTTTATTTATATGTGCATTCATCTGTACAACAATTTATATTAAAACATGAATATTCACAAAAACTGTACACTGGAAAGGTCAGCATAAAAATGACAATTGATATCACACAGCAGATCTGGACCCTTTGGATTTGGAATTGGTTTACAACTAAAGTGCGATCTGTAATTCTTCACAACATAAAGATCAGCATCCTTTAAAAAAAATATATGGCACTGAGGATTTAGGGCCCTTTACTGGCTTAGCACTCAGGATTTTCCAATCTGGCATAAACACGCTTCCTATACTCTAGGCAGCGTTTCCCAATACGCCCTGACAGATGGAAGCTTCGTCTAGTTACGAGAATATGTTACACATCCTGGATCTGATGCTGAAGGGACGTCGTCTTGCTGGATGGACGTGGCGTCGCCAAGGGTCTGAGGGTGTTCTTGCATTTTGGACTGGAGCGCGCCCTTTTCATTTCTGATGCCAACCTTTTTTCCCAGGAGCAGCCAGGGGAGCGTTTGCTCCCTCAGATCTGCTCTGGTGTAGATCTGCCTGTCTGCACGGCAGTAGCCAGCCATGTCGCCCCCGGCCTGTTTCTCCCCCCTGTGCGTGGCTCGCTATCTCTCTCTGCTCACATCTCTGCAAGAGCGGGATTGAGGAAACCACAAAAGCTCAGAAGCCAGAAGAGGAGGAAAAGCACACAGCTCATATTTATACACTCAAACAAACATGCAGCGACTAATGAAAGAGCCTTGTATGGGGGGGGGGGGGGGGGACAATTAATTCATAACATTAATTATCTCTGTGTTGAGAGCGCTGATATCTGAGAATGCATGTTCTGTTCTTTGTAGCTGTGTGTGTGTTCGGGGACATGTATGTGCTCATTGACCTCTGAAACACCACGGCTTTAGAGCTGATAGCAGGATCACGATGCTCATGTAGTCAAGTATGCTGTTATTACTAAAGGGCGTGCAGATAGTCCACCTCAGTCCCCAGACATGGCATTTACACACAAACGGTGCTCAGAGATTGACAGGCGAGGGGGGTAGTACAGGGGAGGAACAAGGTGGCTACGAGTATGCACTCTGTTTTTCTATGTGAAACAAAACATGGAGCCTCCAGCACATTTAAACACTGCAGCCTTCGGGCTTGTCAGCTTAAGTGCAAAAGGAATAAAGCAAAGATTGAGTGATAGGGGGTGTAATTCTCTTAAATACGCACCAGCAAGTTCCCGGTCCAACATGTCGATAAAACTCTCAAGTTCCCTTGTGTCTCCCAGCTTAGCTGCAAAAAAAAGAGCGCAGAACGAAAAGGAATTTGAGAAACTATAGAAAAAAGGAAAAACGGCATGGAACATTTTTGTGGAGAAATGCAGCTCAGTACAGTGGTATTTCCTTTGGACCAAAAGCTGAGCGCTAATCTAAGTCCCAGAATTACATATGAACCAAACTGCTATTGGACTGGCAAAAACATTTTCAGCTTCTTTTCAACAAACCGAGCCGAGATAAAAGCTGATCTTAAGCGCTGTAAGACCTCGACAGCATGATGGATCCCACCGGGATGTAAATTTGCGAGAGAGGTATTTTGTTTGAACACAGACACCTCCTGGTCGCCTTCCTTGTTTTCATCCATTGAGATTTACGGGTATGTCTGTGCATTTGCATGCAACGAAATGCAACAGCTCCCATTCATTTACATTCACACACACACACACACACACACACACACACACACACACACACACACACACACACACACACACACACACACACACACACACACACACACACACACACACACACACACACACACACACACACACACACACACACACACTCACCATAAGCACAAATAACCCCTGCCAGAGACTTAAAAAAGAGTGGAAGGGGGGGCACAGACACTGTGGCAGGAGCTTTGTTGTGTAAAAACAAAAGAGCTCCCAGCATAATGTAGAGCGTTTTTGTGTGGCTGTGATAGTGATCAGAGCAAAAGTGATAGTGATCACTGTAAGAACCAGGGCTATGCGGATAGAGATCGGCTGATGGGAGCCTCCGGTACCTTTCGGGGCCAGCGTTATGCCTGCTGTGTGGAGCTCCTCCTCGCTGGTGTTCAAACTGTTTCCCAAAGAAGCTTCACTGCCTGGGGGGAAGAGAGAGGGAGACGAGGAGGGGGTTGAGCGGGGGGAAATAAACAAGCACCGAGGCCTTCCAATGCAGATCAACAACAACAACAACAACAACAACAGTAATTTCAACACAATGCAGCAGTTGCACAAAATGATAATAACACGCAGTAAAGCGAAGGTAAACGCCTTCACTGTTAGCGGCTCCCATGTGACAGCTTCTGAAAGCGGCTTGCCTGTTGAAACATTAGGGGGCCAAAATACTTTCAATAATGACGACACATGGGAGCAGATACGCACACTTTCTTCTTTCATCTCATAAGCGCCGACAAACACAACGGCAGCAACAACAACCAACAACTACAAAAGATGGGTTTCCCATAAATGCAGTTCATTCCAGTGCACTTCCATTGTCATGAACAAAACAGTCCATTTAGGAAAAGTGTACAGGGAAGTGTCCCCTTGTAACACTAATTTCATGCAAATTAACAGTGTCAAGCGGCGGCAGTTTGGGCTGATAAAGGGCCTCGGATGACACCCATGGGGCCCTCATACCAGCAAATGATGCATTAAATAATGTCTTTCCTTCCCAAAGCTTTGTACGAAACATTATCGTAATCACAGTCACGCTGTTCGTTCATTACTCACTGTAATCAGAGTCCTCAACTCCGCTGTCTTCGCCCTGCCCTGTGCGACTCTTGGCCTCCCGCAGGATGCGCTGGTAAGCGTGTGGTTTGCTGTGAGATGGGGCCCTGAGCTCCTCCACCACGTCCTGGAACTCCTGAAGCAGCTCGCCCAGTTCTAGCTCCACGTCTGTGGAAAATGTGACAGCAGATGGAGGGAATTCACATTACATCACTGAAAGATGATGAGGGTTCTTTCTTATGAACCAACGGAGCAGCGACCGGCACTAAACATCTCTGTGATACAACTGAACATCAAAGTAGCAAGGTCAAATCAAGTTTAAAAGCCCTGGATATATAAGTTCAGGAGATTTAAATATAAAAAGTTTACAAATATCTTGTGGGTGAGAATTAGAATTAAAAGGGAAAAGCGACCGCCTGCAGTTGAAGTTTGTTTCAATGGGCTGTGTCAGAGAACTTTGTGTGAAAATAAACCTAACAGCCCATAAGGCATTAAAAAAACACCAAGCACGCTGTAAAAACACCTGGTCTGAAAAATATTATAGAAATCTAAATTATGTGCTTTGGACAACACCTTGGACCATTTCTTTAATAAATACACAATCGTAAAGTAACAGAAGCAGTGTAGGATCAACACACCTGGGTGTGTACACTATTCTATCAGAAATGTATTTCATTACAGGCTTACACACACACACACACATATATATATATATATTTATTCAAACAAAGCTTCAGCAGTCCCCTATAAAGAATGGGTTTTAAAAATATATGAAATGTTGCAGGATACAGCAAGAGCATGTACAGTAAACATCAATGCGTGCAATGTAGTCTATGCAAAATATACCACCACATAGGAAAACAGGAGGTAGAAAATCTAAAATGAAAAACAAACAAAATCATTTTATGATAAATAATGTAATAAAAGGATTAAGTGTGGAAAGTAAAATAGGTGTTAGATACTTTTTGAAAGCATTACACTGTTGCTGGCAGCAGCTTCTTACGGGCCTGTGATCACCATGACTTTATCATAGTTTCAAACTAATGGGTGAAGCAGACGTGGGACTCACCTGCGGTAAAGTCTGAGGACATGCTGGAGCAGTGAGAGGAGACGCCGCCGAGAGGCTGTGTGTGTGTGTGTGTGTGTGTGTGTGTGTGTGTGAGTGTGTGTGGGTCCGTGGAATCGGTTTGAAAACTCACGGGCAGGACTGTAGTTTTATTCTAAACTCCTCCGGAGACGCACGACTAGCGGGACCCGAGCGCCACCCAATCACAGCGCAGGAGGAGGAGGATGAGGAAGAGGAGGAGGATGAGGAGGGGGTGGGGGTTAGTGGAAAGTTGAAAAGGAAAATCAGACGCAAGTGAGACAGACGGAAATAAGCTACTCCGGTCGAGTCTCGCAGTTTTCCCCTCCACGCGTACTGTGTTGACTTTGAAAGTTAATTTCCCCCTCGTTTGGTGGTTTATTCACAAGACATTTATCATCGCGATCGTCGCACTTGTGCGGTTGGCAACAGAAGGGTTTTTACAGAGACGTGTATATAGTCCGAGTCGAGCTTTAAAGGAGGTCGTAAAACTGTGGCGATCAAACCACGTACGTTGTAGAGGCCCGGACACAACGTGTAGTAATGTATCAAAGTAATGCAATCTTTCAGGATATGTTGTTTTTGTATTATTTTATTTTGCAACATATTTTTGTTTGAGTCTTTTTATACCGAAGTTTCTGACTCTATCTTGAGTAGCCTGAATGTAAAAGTACTAAAAGGGGGGGCTCTTTCTCCATATTTCAAAACAAAAGCGAAATATTAAAATTCAGCTGTAAGTGGTGCAGTACTTCTCTCTATCGATAGAGGGCGCTCTGATGTACCGTCCACTACAACAGAGCAGCTGAGCAGACGCTTTGCCATTTCCAGTGATGGTAAAAGTAATCTACTAAAAAGTATACCTTACAAGTGAAAGTCAAACTTTTGATATAGTAAAAAGGTACAGAAGCATTATTAGTAATGTACTAATATACAGTATTTCCTTCTGAAATGTACTGAAATGCTACTTGAGTACTCGTTCTGTCCACCATTGATGATTACCTAAAGACTAATGAAAGGCCCCAAGCACCTTAAGTGCTCAAGTGCTTTGTTAACACAGCATTATTAACACAGGTGCATCCCTTATTTATTTATTTTTTTTAAAGTGAAAAATATGAGTCAGCTAATTAAAACACGAGAAAAACGTGTGGCAGGTGTGGCAGTAAAAATAGGTGTGTAATCACATTTGGTATGGCAGGAGTTCAGAGGCAAGATATGTACATAATATAGGCTTGATGCTTACTCATTCCACATAATAACATTTGTCCGAGTGATGCAGGTAAACCTGTTGTTCCTCTCCGACTCCTCCTGCGTCGGTCTCACACTCAAGGTAGGCTCAGTGTTGTAGGAGGGACGTGTGATGAATCATGCCTTCAGCTGTGCAGGTTTAGGTTGCTGCCCCTTCCCCGGCGTTCACTCGCTGCCGCGGAACCTGGGTAACATGTGTGAGGGCAATGGGTCAGGGGACTCCAGATAATATGAACTGGGCCGGACTACTGCAGGTCAGTGAGTCAAATGCAAGGATTATCCAGGTGTCTCATGATGGTCTCTGTTTTTCAGAAAGAGAGAGAGAGAGAGAGAGTGTGTGTGTGTGTGTGTGTGTGTGTGTGTGTGTGTGTGTGTGTGTGTGTGTGTGTGTGTGTGTGTGTGTGTGTGTGTGTGTGTGTGTGTGTGTGTGTGTGTGTTTAACTGGACTGTTATTCTTGACTGTGTAATTTAAAAAAAACATGATTCTCAAATATATGAAAATCTGAAGGAAAAATTCTTGTTAGCCTTTGTGTGTTGTGTGTTATGTGTATGTGAGTGTAACTGGTTGGATCAGTGAGAGGCATCACATTACCTTGATTGTACAGTAGTCTGCTTTTTAAAGTGCTCACTGAGGCGTAAAGTTTAAACCACCTGGAAAAACTTCTCGTCAGACTAAAGGGCAACAACATGTCTACCAAATCATTGCCTAAAATGAAAAAAAATAAAGAGTACTGCTCACAGTTTGTTTCTTTCTCCATCAGAATCTGCTGCTCTTGGTCCATCTCAGGCAGATCATATGTGGTTCTGTCCAGTTTTCTGTCCCAGAGGAACAGGAACCTGGCACTCAAGTCGGATCACTTAGTAAACACTTTCCACCCCCGTACCAGCTCCTGACCCAGGACTACCTGTGGATGGACAAAAACACAGGGAATTTCTACACCACGGAGCAAAGGATGGATCGCGAGGCCCTTTGCCCGGAGGAGACAAAAGCTGAGGAATGCATTATTCTACACTATGCCATTGTCAGGCCCTCGGGGGACCTTATACAGTTTCCAGTGATCATTGCGGACATCAATGACAATGCGCCTCACTTTGAAAACAGTGAAATACACCTGAGGATTTCTGAGGACGTGGCTGTAGGGACCAGTTTCTTATTGGATGAGCAGGCTCAGGACAGGGACGTCGGTCGAAATGGAGAGCTGCAGTACCGCCTAGAATATTCTGATGGAGTTTTCAGTTTAAAAGTCGAAGACGACGGGTTATTCATCCTGCTGGTTGTAGAAGCAGCCCTAGATAGAGAGACTCAGGAGCAGTATCAGGTGATGCTGGTGGCCTCCGACCACGGCGCAGACCCTTTAAGTGCTACGGCAACTTTAAAAGTCACAGTGACAGATGTTAACGACAACTGTCCAAGCTTTAGCCCTGACAGCCCGCGCAATGTCACCATCCCCGGAGACTCCCCGAAGAACATGTTGGTGGCTCAGGTCAGAGCCACAGACCCCGATTCAGGCCCTAATGCTGCCATCGTTTATTCCCTCAGTCCCAAAGTCTCCGAGCAGGCCAAGAAGCTCTTTAGCCTCGACAGCCTCACTGGGTCCATCACACTAACACAGGACCTCCGAAGTGACAACTCTGAGGAACTGGTGTTAAAACTGTTAGCTAGCGGCCGCCACTGCCCCCCAGCAGACACTCAGGTTACTGTATCTGTGCTCCCCAAGGCGACCCAAGAGCTGACGATCAAGATCAGGTTCATAGTGGAGCATCAAAACCAGACTATGGTGTTACCCGAGAACCAGCCCCCCACCGTCTTAGCTGTTTTAGAGCTTGAGGGTGACAGCGGCTTTAAAGGCTCATCTCTTGCCATTGAGGGTGAAGTGCCTTTCACTTTGAGCCCCCAGAATGGCAAATATCTGCTTTCCACATCAAAGCCCCTCGACTATGAGTTGAAAAGAGAACACCATATTTCTGTGATAGTCCGCGGGAGATCAGGTGAGGCGTCTACGATCATAAACTCAAGGCATGTGATCAGGCTGTCGGTGGCAGATGTCAATGATAATGCTCCACATTTCCCCCAGCCACATTACCAGCTAGAGGTGGTGGAAAACAACCGGCCAGGGATGTCACTGCTGCAGCTCTCAGCATCAGATGCAGACAGCGGTTACAACAGCAGGGTGACCTACAGTCTGGACAAACACACATCTACCATCTTTAACATTGACCCTGTGACAGGTCAACTGTCTGTGTCAGCCTCTCTAGATAGGGAGCAGCAGGGTGTTCACAAGCTCACTGTGTTTGCACGAGATAGCGGCTCCCCTCCCCTGCAGTCCGTGACCACAGTATCCATTCGTGTTCTCGACCAGAATGACAATGCACCTGTTTTTCTAACCCCTCACTTCATCTTTTTCATCCCTGAGAATGTGCCACCATTTGCCCATGTGGGGAGGGTTGGGGTGACAGACTCAGATGAAGGGGAGAATGGGAACACAGAGTTGCATGTTGTAAACAGCAGTGGACCATTTATTGTGGATAACACCCAGGGGACACTTCGCACCGCCACAAACTTGGACCGCGAGACAGAGGAGCACTATGAACTCTACCTGCTGGCCAGCGATCATGGGCACCCGCTCGCTTTGACATCCACAGCCAGGGTAACTATCTTTGTGGAGGACATCAATGACAACCAGCCAAAAGTAATCCTTCCCAGCAGCAACTCCTCATGCCTGACTGTCTCTCCTTCTGCTACGGCAGGCTCCATGGTGACAAAGATCTATGCCATAGATCAGGACTCTGGGCTGAATTCAGAGATTACATACACTGTTGTGGCACCAGAGGCTTTGCAAAACAGCAGCCCCTTCCAGGTGGATCCAAGGTCAGGGAACATCACCTTAGCTCAGCAACTTCAACAGCAGGACCTGGGAATGCATCACCTGTTCATTGTGGTCAGGGATGGGGGGAAACCAATTCCTCTTTATAGTACTGTCTGGGTCAATCTGTTGGTCAATGAGAGCGTAGAGCCCTGTCACTTGGACAGGGCACCCACCTGGACAGGGACACGTCAATTGGTTCAAACCCCCTCAAGGGCCCCCATGTGTGAAATGGAGACTCCTAAGTCTGCTCGGCTGATATTGCTAGCAGGAGTGGGTTTAATGCTGGCATCCGCATGTTTGCTTCTGGTGACAATGGTTTTACACCTGAAACAGAGGAGAAGACGAGTGCAAAAGAAGACGAGGGGGCAGATTGAGGAAAATAAGATCCCACTCAGGCACAAAGACAAATATTACTCTGATGACTAACAGAATAAAGCAAGCGATGCATATAATCCTTACTCATACAGTGTCAAAGATGAACGCAGCCCGTGAAATAAATGTATTCAGAGTAAATGGGAAAAGCTTCTTGCATTTTAATGATAACATTTGTTGAGTTATTCTGACACAGTGTATTCCAACATTTGTCAACAAAATTGTGTGGAAATAGAGTTGATCCATTTTCTGATGAAGATCCCTGTAAAGCTACCAACAAAGCAAATAAAAGGTCATCTGATTAGTGAATTATTTGAAGTTTCTAGATCAGAAAAAATGTTGAACACCAGAATTTGACACCGGTGATTAACACAGTATTACCCACTCTAAGATAAAACGTTTCATAGCAAGGCATTGCTAAAGCACCAGTCTTCTAAGTTAATTGGGCTTTTGTCAGATTTCTAACTGAGTGATGGGGAGTTTCAAGTGTTTAGACACACAAAAGGGGTTTAATGTTCCTCCGGATGGGGAGGTGATGAAAGTCGCTGAAGAAGAAGCTTTGCTCTGAGACAACCACAGGAGGCGGACAGTGGCCGTGGACAGGTGAGAAGCGGCAAAGGGAAAGCACACCGACATCTCAAGTCACCGGCTCACACCTGTTACCTGATAGCACTGCTTCTCACCCACTGAGGCTGGATCGCACCCAAAAGGCAGGAAAACCAACTGTGCTGCAACCAGTTAGGCAACAGGCGCCTTGTTTAGGTAGCAGATGTTTGGAGGGAAATCACAAACTGCGTCCAAAGAAATCTTTACAAAACACTGCAACATACTGACACAGCTGCATGCTGCAGAACAACCAAGATATCGAACCAGGTTAAGTGATGAATGAGTCAGGGTAAAATGTATTCACAAATCTGTTAACACACATAACTGAGAGAGGGCACTGTAATTTCTTGAGCATTTTGCAAAAGAAAAACTTTTTTTTAAAGGTATCGTAAGCTGTTGAGTGATCTTTTCAAGATACGTCTGCGTTAAGGGAACAGAAGGGGAGCCAGGAGCCACAGCCTTTAAAACACAATGTACAACAAGCTAGTTAGTGGAGAACACGGCTTGTATAACATGAGCAGTGTCTCTCCAAGGATTTGCATGCTAGCGGCTCAAAAGATAAATAATCTAATAGGGTTGTACTTTGAGACTAACTCCATTAACTGAGAAAAAATAAAGAGCCCCCCCATAACAATATTACAAATTAAAGTAGCCTCTTTGCATGAGGAATAACTGATGCCATTAGATTACAACATGTGCACATTAATATGAAAGAAGAGGCCGACTGCAGTGCTTCAAAGGAGACATTTTGACAAGAAAAAGTCTAACAATAACCCAGAGTGGTTTTTATGGCATCATGTTTGGAATTTCCTTCTGACAAAGCTTTTTTTTTTTTCCTTCTTCTTCTGTTGTTTAAAAAAAAAAAAAAAAAGACTATCATCATGTGGCTGCTGCTGCTGTGGCAGGAGAAAGTCTGCCATCTAATGGACACAGACGAAGCCAAGTCGGACTTTGTATTTATTCCTGGTGTTCTGCCAGAGGGTGGAGATGAATCAGAGGACAGTCAGGTCGCCTGGGATCAGTGACGGTTCAATCAAATTCTCTCTTCTTCTTCTTTTCTTTCCTCTAGCGCGAACCTTTGATGGTGGGTTATAAGGTCGCATGGGTTGACATGGACAAAAACAAAACCAACTGATACCTACCAAAATCCCCAGTGGACTTTATTTTTCATGTCAGGGGTTGCATGATCGCAGATGACAATCCAGTCCAATTATAACATTGTTTGTCCCTCAACAATCCATTAGGCACCCTTTGACTTTCAGTTGTGCTGTCCACATTCACGTGGTCTTTGAATGCCACTTGAAGCTTGTTTTTTTGCTGTTGTTTTTTTTTTTAGAAACTATAGGCACATTTAAAGAAAGAACAGATAAAGCAGTATCCTATATCACTTTTACTATTACAGCGTATGCAGCCAAATCAAATTCACTCTTCATAGACGTAAAGCATTGTGAATGTTTCATGAGCTGTTTCTCGTTTGGTTTCATTTGTCAAGCTGAAGAAGAAAACACAAAGGCCTTGGTGAAGAAGAAGGGACTGAAAGCCCCAGGGTCGGACTGGCCAACTCACAAGAGAACTTATGTTTTTCCATGGGATGAAAAAAACAAAACAACAACATCACTTTCCCTCTTCGGCGTTCGCATGAGTCGAACGTTTCTTCCTCGTGCGTCGACAATGAACCAACTACGAGCTGCTCATTATTCTCCGCCTCGAAGTTCATTGAAAAGCGACATTGTTTCTTTAAGATTGCACTCGCAAGTCCTCGGCGGCTCTGTCCATTGTTGGGGGAACAGAAAGCGAGTTGAGATTGATATACGGGGGCCGGAGACGAGTCGCGCATCTCATCAGTGGACCAGCTGCAGAGTGCGAGCAGCAAGTCGCCAACGGGTCGTGAACGCATCCTTCCAGACATGGGTAAGAATCTCCTGCCACCAGAATCGAACTTTATTAACCTTTCGCACGCAGAAAAAACTTCCTATAATCAAAATTGCTCTTTCTTTTTGGTGGTAAGTGATTGCCTGCTGAGATAAATGCGACCGTGCGACGGCATCAGAAGTTGTTCAGTTTATTTTTGTCACTTTAGAGGTCGGCTGTACTCACCGGCTGATGCTGCGCCGATATTATGAGATTTATTTCATGCTTGAGATGGCACGGTTACTTTCAGAGGAGCCTTGTCGCATTTGCTTTCGCTTGCAATCTTTCTCAATTTTTGTATTATTTTTATAATATATATATATATTTTTTAATTTTTTTTAAAAGAGACGAACTCGGCCTCGGCTCTGCATTTTGTTGCAGAACCACAGGGCCTGACCGCGGCGCTGCGGAGGACCAGGGCGCGTCCGCGGCTGATGTCAGTGATTGGTTGATTGGTGCACCAGGTGTGTGTGTGTGATGTGGGTCAGAGGAGTGTAGCTTGTTAAAAACTATGTGCATAATGCTGCGTTCCAGTATACCTCGGTAGTCGGAATTTACGACCACCGAGTGGGAAATTGCAAATGGAACTGTGACTCGGGAGGTCGGAAAAAAATCCCCACCCCGACTTCTGGGGTCCGAGTTCCGAGTGATAATGGAACGCAGCATAACTTGTGTAATTCTTTGTGAGCATAGAAGTTAGTGTAAGTGCCCTGCGCTGATTAACTTCCTTTCTATTTTAACTATACTGACATTAACTGTCTGTTATTGGCTACACTCCCTCTGCTCTCTGAATGAGAGTGATCACAGTTTGTCTGCCACACACACACACACACACACACACACACACACACACACAGCCGTCCATTCGCCCCTCCTGCCATCTGTGTTTACTGTACTGGTACCAGCTGCAGTCAGTCTGCTTCCATTGTGTGTGCGCATGCAGATGCACTGCATGCAAGTGTGTACTGTTGGCACACATGCACACAGTTGCATTGTTTGTGTGCAAATTTTCTTTGTTTAGTTTTTTTCCTTTTTCCATCGTCTTCCAGTACAGACAGCTCCCAACTATCATTTTCTTGTCCCCGCAGTCTCCACAGAAGTGTGTGTGTGTGTGTGTGTGTGTGTGTGTGTGTGTGTGTGTGTCAGGCGTAGAGGTACCTCTGGCCTTTGTTTGCTTGACATTGGTGGCCCTTGTACCCCCATGATGCAGGGGGACAAAGGCCGATGTCTCTGCGGTCACAAAAGCAGCCTCTCTCTCTCTGTCCTCACTTTGTCTCCCCTCTCCATCCTCCCCCCTTTTCTCACACTCCCGCACGCTGCCTGGTGAATGGAGTCAGGGTGGGAGCCGGGGTCAGGGCAGACACATCCCCATGCCCTTGGCGTCCAATTCAAACAGATCACGTGACTGCAAGGGAGAATGCACATCTTTAGTGAACTAAAGTGTTTACAGCTGCAGCTTGATCCATAGCGATTCATCGATTAGGAATCATCTACTAAATGCCAACGCCAAATGTTTTTTATGAAAAAAAACTCCTCCTCATATGATTTCGGCTTCTTAAATGTCAATATGTTGTGGTTTCTTTGCCCCTCTTCAACAGTAAACTAAAATTTTTTTCACCACTTTATGGACTAAAAAACTATCGATAATGAAAATAATGGTTAGTTGCAGCCCTGGATGCACTGTAGCATGGCTACATTTTCTTAAAGCTGGTGTTATTCACACTACTAAAAAATGCACGATACACCAAACTCATTGTAGGAAAAATGTTTCTGGGTAGAAAAGTTGCTGTTGAATATTTTTAGTAGTACTGAAGCAGTGAGTCACTTTATTTATTTGTGGATTCACTGAATGATGATGTGTCCTCATTCTCCTGGCGCTAACAGGTTGCTATGACTGCTGCATGCGCTGTCTGGGTGGCGTGCCGTACCTCTCCCTGGTCGCCACGCTGCTGTGTTTCTCTGGCATCGCCCTCTTCTGCGGCTGCGGGCACCAGGCACTCACAGAGACAGAGAGACTCATCGAGACGTACTTTGCTCGTAACCTCCAGGACTACATCACCCTTGCCTACATGTAAGTAGTCAAATTGCGCATTTCTGTCATTAGTCAAATCTTTTTTAACCTCATGAGGGGTTTTCTTAGGGCTGTAAGTCTCTATTTTGAAGGTATGGTTTCTCCTAAACCCTGAATTTTGACTGTTTTTTTTCCTTTTATCCCCGCTCCCTCTCAGCATTCAATATTTCCAGTATGTCATCTATGGTTTGGCCTCCTTTTTCTTCCTCTACTGCATCGTGCTGTTGGCTGAGGGCTTCTACACCACCAGCGCTGCCAAGCAAACCTTCGGAGAGTTCAGGAGCACTATGTGTGGTCGCTGCCTCAGCTCCTCGGTGAGAGGGCCAAGAGTGGGAAAAGTAAAGGGGTTTTGGAGAGATTGGATGGGATTTATACAAATATCACTCCCTGGTGGGTGCTGAGCTGAAAATCTTAAGGCTGCTAAAAACCTTTGGGGACATTAAAAGATAAGCATACAGTGTGTGTTTGAGTGGTTTTGGGATGGGGAGGAGGGGTTGGGCTGAAGACGAGGAGAAGAGAGAGTGAGATAACAAGTAAAACTAATCAGAAAAAAACATAATGTGGTCACTAAGTAAGTCTCTGCTTCACTGCGCATATAAAAAACACTCTTAAATTACTTTTGTGAATCAGTGTATTATGATGATGCTCACTAATAATGCCAATTCCGCTTTCTCCCTGTACAGTTTATAGTGATGACATATGTACTAGCTGTGCTGTGGCTGTTGGTGTTTGCCTTCTCCGCCCTGCCGGTCTACTTCTTCTACAACATGGATGCCACCTGCCACACTATTGACGTCCTGACTGAGACCCCAGCGAGTATCAACCAGCTCTGTGTTGATGCAAGACAATATGGTAACAAGAAACTGTCATATTAATGGTATTATATACCAAAATAACAAAACAATCTGATCCTAATACTAAGTATTGTCTGTGATGCCAAAGCCAGATATAAGCTGCATTTCCAAAAAGAAGTGCCTGCAGACCGTGGTTCACCATTTTTCCCACCACGGTCTAGAGACCAGAGATTAGACAAGTGTGTGAACAACCAACAGTTACAACAAGCTGTTCCACTCCAGGCAACAGTAATGCAGAAATGTATACAACAACCAAGTCCCACAGTAAACATGGAGGAGATCACGAGTGTCTATAAAAATGGACGTAATCACCAGGTCCATAAAATGAAGCCAATGTTCCTAAAACCTGTATTCTCTCGAATCACCAGCAGAGGTCGACTCTGCTGGTTGCAAAAATAAGTCAGTTTCTATAGATTTCACTTCATTTTTACGTCGGTAAACATGTCCTGAGAAGTTTATGGTCTCGACCTCTAGTTTCAAACCTTCTCCAATACAGCATAGTGACGATATAGTAAATTGTGGTCTAATTTAGTGTAAAATAGACTATAAAGCACTGTATGTATTGGGGTGTAGACACTGTGTGATTGGGGTGAAGGCTGCAGGTGACAGTGGACGTGTAGTGGACAATTATGGCAACGCTGGAAAAGTGAAGCGCACTAGAAAACAGACAAATGCGTTTTTTGGTTTTTGTATATTCATTGGATTTGTGGACGATAAAAAAAATAAAATGTAGAATAACTTTGTAGCTTAATACTTTAATTTCCTCTGTAATAAATAGGCGTGATGAGACACTCTTTCATGTCAACAGGACTCCTGCCCTGGAATGCAGTGCCAGGGAAAGCCTGTGGTATGACTCTCTCCACTGTTTGCAAGACCAGAGAGGTAAGGACCAGGGAGTAATTCCTGTCTTACAATTGACCTGACATGAAATAAAGTAGACGTGTTATAACCGCTAAATGCAAATCTCCTCCTTTCAGTACCGCATGACCTATGACCTCTACATTGCTGCCTTCGCCGGAGCGGGCATCACTCTCTTGGCTCTGGTGAGTGACTGCGCTTCAACCAGGGTCAATTTGGCCGCACGTCCACAGTGGGGTACAACAATAGTGTTGTGGCACATGTGACTTAGTGACGGTCAAAGTGTAGGCGGCGAGGCATCTCAAGCCTCCATGACTGATGACTCTTGTACTATTGCTCTCTGTTCCTCCTTCTCAGCTGATAAAGACGTCAGAATAATGCTGTCATGTCTGGTGCTTTCCACTCATGCAAATAGTGCAGCCATTATAAGCTGCTTTCAGCCAGTCTCCCTCCTGCGTTTGTCATATGTGACTCTGGACAAACTCTGGACATTTTCAAGTTCAAAGCAGGTTACCCACATGTCCATTACTGAAGCTGTTATACAGGCGGTATCTGCCTTCAAATTAATACCAATGGCAGTTTTGTTTCCCTGAATTGTAGAGTTTCTGGATGTGTTCTGCTGTTCACTTCTGTTCTGAGTCTTCCTGTTTCTGCTTCTCCTTCCATAGCTGACCTATACTGTGTCGACCACCTATAACTTTGCGGTTCTGCGGTATCTCGGGAGAAAGGGGATAGGCGCACGGTGTTAGGCTCACCAGCTTCCTCTCTGCTCTTTCACTACTTCACCTCCAACAAGGGGCTCTAAAGGGAAAACTGCAATTATCATCTTCTACATCATCTGCACAGGACTACCTGTGGTCACGGACTATTGAAATCTTGTCTTTTATATTTTTTACTTTTACTTGTTGTAAGCATGTTATTTTGTATTTTCGTTCTGTTATATTTCATGTGATTGAGGTGTTTCTGCTGTGTTATTTCAGTATATCCGAGTGCAACATCACCGAAATATTTGTAGGGTAATGCTCTTGTTGCTTGCCGAGGTTCTTGTCTGAAATTAATATCTGCTTCCCATCGCAGTCAAATAATAACAGTCAACTAATAAATTAACACAACCACCAAGTGGCAACACGTGCAGCCAGAATGCAGCTGTTACGAGAGAATAGGGATTATAGGTTGCCGTGGCTACCATCCCTCACATCTGGTTGCCATGGTGGCAGACAAGCATGCATTTGCAGTCTCACGCTGACCTCAGGACTTTTCTCACGGGCTGGAGAAAAGCCTCAACAATGGAGTCATGCCCGTTTTGAAAGCCAGCCAATAAGGATCCATCTCCGGGGGCCACCTGCGCTACGAGTCTCTGCCAAGGGTTATATTACACGTCAAGGGAGAGGGTCTTCTGTCAAAGAGAAGGTTAGACCTCTCTGTGACCACAATGCAGCTCTTCTGGGCTTCAGCAACCACAAACACAACACAACACATCCACATGCTGCTGCATGACCCCCACCCCCACCCCCGAATAATGGAAATGATGGATTCAGAGCGATGGAGCTGAAGGAGTTTTTGGTTATCTTGAAGAGTTTCTTTCTGACAAAGGGACATAATTGTTTAGTTCTGATCTAGAAAGGTCTGAAATTGTTTCTCATGATTTTGAGATGGCGAAAGCACTAGGTGCTAACTTATGAGGTGACCTCATATTATATGATGCAAAACACATTATTGAGGTGCGACCCCCCCGCCTCCCCCCTGCATGAGAGAGGTACTTTTAGAGATAGGACTGCTTTGTTTTGTTTCTAATACTTTAGGAATTGTGTTGTAGTTATTGTATAACTATTTTTTACTAACTTTAGCAGAATTTACTTTTTATTTTAACTAGCAAAACCTTTTGTGACATAATGAGTAGATTGTTCTATTTGGTGGAAGCTTTACCCAGCTGTGATTGGTGGATTTGTCAGCTGGTTGTTTGATGATTATTTTTTTTTGCATCTGTAATATTTGATAATAAAAAAGAGAATATTCTTTGAAGTTTTTACGCAGAGTGGCTCAGAAAATCTGTTTGTGTGAAAGTGCAGTCTGTTGTAGTGTCGCAGTGTTTAACTGGCGCTGCATCCTTGGCTTCCTGCCACGTTGAGGGGCCGAGGTGTGTGTAAGGTGTTTTGTATGCTCTCCTCTTGTGGCCACAGGTGCACTGTTCCCTGCACTTGGCTGTGAACCAGATGTACCAGAGGAAGCTGAGGCACCGGGCGAGAGAGGAGAGTGGAGGCTATGACCTGTGTGGGAGGATGCAGAGGGACGGAGGAGGGATGCTTTGTTCTCCGTACCCTGCAAACACGTCTGACATCTCCTGACAGTGGCTCCAGTTTTGCAGCAGGAGCTTTACAACGATAAACATCACAAATGTTTTGTGGAGCCTACTTCTTTTTTTTCGTCACAACTTGGTAGTAATGTTGAATTGATTCCCTTCATTATTATGTTCTCATTAAACTATAAGCTACTGTGTGTTACATCTTAAGTTGTGAAATGGTACAAATGCAGTTGTGTAGTTTGTTGTTGTTCTTAACTGACCCATAACAGCTCTATATTGTTGTGCTTATTTCCTATAATGTTCTGTATCCGACCAATGTCTGAATATATATCATTAAGTCAGATGTGAAAATAAGTGTTTTGAAAGGGAGACAGGATGAAAAAAAGTCTGCCTAGGTCAGATTTCACAGTATGCAGTGCATGCTTGATATTCTTTTTAATGAAGGGAAAATAAAAATGCAGTGCATGCTTGATATTCTTCTTTAATGAAGAGGAACTAACAGTGTGTAAACAGTGTGCTCACTGTCTCCTGGGTCTCACACATACTTGGTAATTCAATGACATTCAAGGTCTGCAGTGATGGAATTCAAAAAAGGTGTTTTAGAGAAAAAATGTAAGACTTGATTTTTACTGATCTGCAAAATTGAGGGGAAAAAAATGACATTAATTTTAATATTGCAGTTTATTAATGGAAATAAAAGGTGCATTTTCCCCCCAAATGGTGAAGTGACTGGAGAAAGGTGGAGAACTTTGAGTTACTAGATTTGAGTGACCTATTTTAGTTTTAAAAATAGTTTAAAGGAGGCTTTTGTTTTCAAACTTAAAAGAGTTTCTTTTAAAGCCACAGTCTTTCATGGATTTTCAAGGCATCAGCACAAAAACAACAGACAAGATGGTGTTTCCTTTTGGTATGCCGCATGTTTTATTTGTAGCCAAGCACTGGAGGGTATTCAACGCTTTGCCAGCATGTTGGCACAGCCAGTCTCATCCTCCGTAGTGCAAAAAGAGGAGGAAGGGAAGTCGCCCATTAGTTCAACACAATCAGGATGAACAGTAACTTTCACAAAGCTGAAATCGCACTCGTGGGATGAGCATGGACAGTGAAACAGACGTTCACTGTCATTTGTACATAATTATAAAATGAATGCCCTTTGCTATTTACATAAGCCATTAATATGGACAACCCAAAGAAATTCATTTTCCATTCATAAATATTACAGCAACATAAAAAAAAAACTGACATTAGACTGGGTTGCAGTGATATAAGAGACAGAAACATGAGAGCAACATACTGCAGAGTTCTGCTACCAGCTCATAAAGACACTCGTTACTCAGGTATGTTACAGGTAAACACTGTGGCATAGGCTACATTATCTGAACAGGTCATTTACTGAAATGGTACAGTAAGGAGACCCAGAAAACATTAACACTGACAAATGATAAACTTAAGCTTCAGCCCTGCTTTTTGCTTTGAATGGACATAAGCCAACGGCTCCTTTTGGTTAAAATGTCCAAATCAATTCACAGTTAATGAAGGTTCTCTGAAGCTGTGAGTACCACTGCTCAAAGACATCTAATAAATCCTAAAAATGATCACAGACACAAATTAATTACCTACATTAGAACAAAGGTCCAGAAATATGCGAGTACCCAAAGTTCATTTTCACAGTGAAACTATTGTCATTTTCACCATTAGTCGGCTTGCGTACTGAAATATGATGAAACTTTTGACTTGAAAGCCAAAAAATAAATTGGGCTGAGAAAAGACAAGACCATCAACACAACAGAAAAAAAGATATGAGAACATTAAAAAAAAATGTTTTCCTTATTTAGGCAACAGCTTTGGTTGTTCGAGAAGACACAATATAAAATGCTATACAAGCAGCAACTGAAATACTGATACGGATCTATTGTAACCATGTTAAACTCAGTTTGAAAAAAATTGAGTAGCAGGCATATTATTTTCTTAAACCACACAGGTTAATAACACTGCCCTTTGGACAACAGCAGCTAAAAGAGACAAATCCAAATGCACCTGTGGCAAGTAAACCTGTACTTAAGAACACTGAGACAAAGGTAAAGGACTGTCCAGATGAACACAAGTAAACGTGAGAATAATAATGTCAGTTTCACACAATGCCGTATGAATGGACAGGAGAGGTGATGCACACATGAGAAGTGACGAACTCTATCCTTGTGCTCATGCACATTCAGCTGAGAACTCGAGTGACCAGACTGACAGCACAAGGTGTGTGTAATATATCAGCAAGGCTAAAGGACTGGAATGTTAATCCTGCCACAAGGCAGACACTCGGTATTACAAACATGCCATGATGATGGAAGTTAAAGTTAAGTCTAATAATCATATCCTCATCTGTATATCACGGCACCCAACTGTATTCAGCTCCTGATCAAACACAGAAGTCAAATGTAAATTTCATACATAAAAAAAAAAAAATGGATGGAAATGTGCTTCTCAGAAACACTAAACAGCAGTTTATTAACAACAGCAGTATTATTTCTGAACGTTGAGATTTACTAATTCAGTCCATTTACATAGATCACGGGAAATAAATATGATCTGACGCCTGACTCGTACGCCTGTTACCTGCAGCTACACAGTATAGGGGTCGACCGATTACCGAACTGGACGATTATACGATAAGGTATTCAGCTTTTCTTTTTGTCTTTTTTTTTTTTTTTTTACAATTATCAGTATTATTATTTCTTTATCTAATTAATAATTGATTTTAAAATGTGCTACTTTGGTCCTGATGCAGCTGCCACTTCTCGTCTACAGTCAACACACTGGTCTCGATCAATATCCCGCCCACAACACTGATCGTTTACACGTCACAGGTAAACTATGGACACTGAAAGCTACTATGCACACAGAGGAGCATAAAGACAAGAGCAGCTCCTGTGACCGGGCAGAGCTGTTCGTCGCAGGTTAAGGCAGCAGATATCGCAGGAGTCTCAATCTTATGAACAAGTTAATTTGTTGATGTGGGTTGAGAGGGAGCCATCGCTAAGCAACTAGCAGATGTGAACAGCGTGTAATAACTGTGGAATTAGCGAGAATATGGCTAAAAGATGGAGAGAGCTATGAGTGCTTGAGAAAAGCTAGAGTAGGTTTAAATGTAGATCAAGTAATTAGCCACTGTCATGAAGAACATAGCACTGAGGTCTGGACCCCTTCCTGAAATTGTAATCAAATATCTGGAAATTTGACTGTGAGAATACAGCAGGAGAATCTCCAGAGAGTTAACTGTGAGTGAGGGGCCGTGTTGATGACTGTAAAAAAAAATCATTGCTTTCCACGGCGGAGTTACAGTATCATCATGTCTTGCCTCCTGCATGATCTACCCAGATGCCACAGAATGTTCTAGAAATGCTCCTGTTGGTGTGAACGAGTCTGACTCGGACAATCTCCTGCTGCGTTCGCAATGTGTGAACGGTAAACTGCGGAAAATATCTGGAAAACTGGGTCCATACATTTTCCGGAGTTCATGTCTGTAAAACTATTAAATTCAAAAACACCTTTAGTCTACCAGGGGCCTGTACTACAAAGCGAGGTCAACATACCCAGGATAGGTTATTTTTATAGATAAGATCACACTGATAACCTGTACTATGAAGCTGGATATCAACACTCAGTCAACCCTGGTTTATCTTATCCGGTTATGCGCGCATCCATGTGGAAGAGGCAGAGTCGTTAATTACAAGTGACATCATCAGAACCTTGAATAAACCTTTAATGATACGAGAAGAAACTTTGATACGTGCAGGTCAATTTGGTTTAAGAGACATCCGAGCTACTGTTTATTAGAAACTGTTTTAAGTGGACAGACGGAAAGTCTGGAACAGCAACATGATCCCCCTTTTATCATATAAATGCATTGGGAGAAAATAATAAAAAACTCCTGCCCACCAAAGCAGGTGTCCACAGACTTTATATAGAAGTAGTTTTGTGTAGGCATTTGTGCTGTTCTAAATTTTGACACCAAGTTTTTTGTTCTTACAGCAAATGTATATTTGTTGCAGTTTCAGTAATGGTTTCTTGATCACTAATAATCAGTAAAGGCCCTGACAAAAACTATTGGTCGACCCCTTAACACAGTAGTGCAGTCATAGATCTAATAATCAAAATGAATAAGAGCATATTAAGAGCAAATCAAATGAATTAGAGACATCATCCGTACCTGATGCTGTTACTCTGAGCAGCAAAACCCCAATTCCCTTCCCATTGAAGGCAAACAAGTTCATCTACTGTATCTTTTGAGCGCAGCAATCATCAAACTTCCTCGTACCTCAAATCATTCTGGTCATCATACTGATGTCTGGAGTTCTCAACCACAATATCTGCAAGGATTGGCAACACTGTCACTGACAGTCACAGAATATCCATTAGCTCCCCAGCAACTGCCAACAAATCTTATAAAAAGAGAAGGCGACGTTGTAGTCAGTCCTCCAAAACCATGTAAAATTAGCTCGTGGACAGATAGTTGAGCAGTTGTAGAGTGTGCTCTTCAGTAGAGGACTGGTATCTCCTCTCTTCCAGTGTGTTAATTAAAATTAAAATGATTTTGATTAAAATAAATGCTTTGAAAGCACTCTTTCATAAAAAGCCCTGCATAGGCGGACAAAGCTAAAGCTGGGTAAGAAATGTCCTTGTGCAACACTACTGAAAGCAGACAGTACAAAGGATGAGTGCAGTGTGCCTGTACCTTGGTTTGAGCCACAATTCAACAATTTAGACACCAGCTGAAATCCTCGACTCCGCTCTCCTCAGAGCAGCTGTATCTTATCCATATTATCTTTAGTGGATACTGTACTCAGTACCTTGTACCTACAGCATGTGTACCATAAACAATATACTATGTCGGGCTCTCAAACTGCCTCGGGCAAGTTTCAGCCAGAGAGGTTAAGACAAGGTGGATTCACACCTGACCTATCAGCAGCAAGACGCGCGAGAGGTTTTGCGGTTGCCATGGAGATCAATAGTACTACTCAGTAGCGCGTGGTCAATCTGGTCCTCGGCAGCCAGAACCTCTCTGACAGCTGCCTCAAATGCAGCAGTGACATTAGTGTCATCCTTAGCACTGGTCTCAAAGTAAGGACAGCATCCGTTCTCCTCACACCAGGCCCGTGCTTCGTCCTCCCCCACCTCCCTCTGATCCATGTCTATCTTATTGCCAAGCACCACAAAAGGGAACCGCTCGGGGTCTTTAACGTCCGAGTAGTACATGAACTCCTTCTTCCAGCAGCCGAGGTTCTGGAAGCTCTGCAGGTCGTTCACAGCAAATGTGAGCAGGCAGCAGTCGGCGCCTCGGTAGAAGGGCGTGCGCAGGGACTTGAATCGCTCCTGGCCCGCTGTGTCCCAGATCTGGAGAGTGACCAGGCGCCCGTCCACCTCCAGGTCCCGGTTGAGGAACTCCACACCGATGGTGTGAAAGGACTGGGAGTCAAAGCGGTCCGTGACGTAGCGGTTCATCAAGGAGGACTTGCCCACACCACCATCCCCCAGCAAGATTACCTTCAGCAGCAGGCTCTTCCCGCTCATCATGCTTCCTCCCATCCAGAAAGGCCTCCTCACTGGGATGCTCTCCACACCAGGTGGCAGACCAGGGCCAATTTAACCTAGAAAGATGAAGAAAAACAATAATTGATATTAACAAGACAATCAAAAGAGAAATGCAAATCACCACAGGGCAATAGAAAATGATAGATTCTGACTTTCTTGAAAGATACACCTATATACTGGGTTTGTTGTTGCTGATGATCCAGAGCAGATCACCATGACGAAGAAGAAAAAACTGTATTTTGTCTTCAACCTGACAGCCATCAGAGAAATGTGTAATGGTTGACTAGGTTTTGGAACACAGCGACAGGGGTGAATGACCAAGATGTCCGCCAGAGGACTGTGGCTGTAGAGGAGGCCAGCTCTGGTCTGCACCACACAGCCGTGATGTTTACTGCATGACACAGTCATTCTGACTGACGACTTGTATACACGTGTTTCAAATCTGGCTCCACTGAACTGTTACCACAGTGTGGGGTTCATGCATTACATTAAAAGGATAACAGATAGCATTAGTTTGACAGGTGATGAGTCCTACGCCACACCACTCAGGGCGAGTCTGGATCGAACAGCGACTCTGGAGACGAACACCAACAAACCTGCTGCCGGAGGGAACTCATTGAACAGCTTCGTCGATGGTTGAAGTGAAACTGTGGGCCGAGTGCTTCGTGACAGAAGCCAAACAGGAAGCGAAACAGGGAACAGTCTTCTGAATGAAAACTCCCATGCGTCTGACATGTAACTGTTCTACTTCGTGCAGCGGATTAGCAAGGCGACTAGCAACCAGCTAGCCGGGGCTAGTCTGACGGCTTGTTGACATTCGAGCCTGGCCAGGCTAACGGTTAGCCTCAGTGCACACGCGACTAACAACAGTTCTCAGAAAGCCTTGTAAGCGACAAAAGGCCACACGTCGCAGTGAGGTGACACGTCTGTCGATGAACGGAGTCAATAAAAAGAGAACAAACATGCACTTTCACTCACCCCGTCCCTGACGGTCGGTGCTGCGTGGTCCGCTGCCCTGCACCTGAGGGTCGTGACGTGCGGCCGAAAGAGCTGCACGTGCACACCACCCAGGCAGAGCGGGGTCCTAAAGCCCGACGAGTTAACCGCCTCCCATAGAGGATGACAACAAAGTGAATGTTTTTAAATGTTCATATTTAATCAAGTGTTGTACTCGAGGTTGAGTTTTTTCTCTTAATCACACTTAACTATATACTTCTTCTCCGCTATATTTCAGATTGAAAGATAGGATTACATTTATTTTACAGTTATACTCAACAACACTACACTCTACAAACTGCTGGTAACTGATTGTACTACTGAATTATTTCCACTATTAATATTCATGTAAATTCTTTATATTTATTATTTGTATCCTATATATTTTTGCAATTTGTATATTTTTTACATTTGTTTGTGTATATATTGTATATATTGTGTGCTGTGTGAAACGTGCTGCTGTTCCACCGGAATTTCCCAGCTTGGGATAAATAAAGTAATTATCCATCTATCTATCTATCTATCTATCTATCTATCTATCTATCTTTACAAAAAAGAATCGGAATCGCAAAACACATTTTCCACGTTTACATATAAGAACTAAAAACATTTTATATATACATCAATAAGTTGATTGACAAAGAAATAACACATCTCTTTTGGTAATCATTTTTGATAATTATATAAGTAATTTTCCATGTAAAAATGACAAATATTTAATGATTCCAGCTCCTCAAGAGTGACAATTAATTGATTTATTATTTCAGCAATTTTGAGGTTGACTTAATTGGATAAAACAGGCACAAGCGAGATGTCAGTAAGTAATTGTTACAGTCAATCGATTAATCGGAAAATAATCAGCAGATTAACCCATAATGATCATTAGTGAGTCATTTTTTAAATATGAAAATACATTTTTTACTGATGAACACAACAGTGTTGGAAGCCAATGACTGTGAACTTTGTTGTTTAGAGCAAGATATAGACAAACCTCCAACTGTCAAGATTAACATGTGTTTTTATAGGCCTTTCTACCTTTTTGATGATTATTTTATATAATTCTTTATTGAACAGCTTTCATTCATCTGAAGAACAATATATTATGTATTTTACATTATTTAGTTGAAACAAATTACGATCAAAAGAAAGAATCAAATGAAAACGTCGTACTAGAAGCATTGTCACATCACTTTCACAGGAGTGTATTTCAAAGCTGTTCATAACGTCATTCAGATTTATTTCTTTAAGCTTTTTGTATTATCTTTTTTCTGTTTGCAATTTCAGAACTCTAAGGTAATTCTGTAATATTCTGTGACAAAACAAATTAAATTTACACTGCTGCAGTGTCGACAGATATTTGGTGGGACCTGAACTGTAGGAGGCGCTGTGTTACATAAGGTTAGTTTGCGACCCGAAGAAGAAAAAAGCAGCGCGGCAGAAACGTAGAAGAAGAGTGGGTTGTTTTCACCCCCTCTGCTCCTCGCACGCCGTCCCGTTGTCATCTCTACAATAATCTGTCACTATTTCTGAAGAACAGCGAGAGAACGTCCCTTCATGTGTTTGTAGCAGTGACGACGGTAGGAAAGTCCCGGGTGTCGCGATGCTTCTGCGTGCTCTGACGGCACACGACACGTATGATTGAAACGTTATTTGAAAAGAGTTTCTTGAGTGTTGGTTATAACGAAGTTGTCTTCGGGTGGAAATCAACGCATCCGTTATGATCACCATGAAGCATTTAGTTTGATGTTATCAGTGATCACTTGCCTCTCTGACATTCTCTGTGCTTCTCCACCGTGCAGATGGCCGGGAGGGGCAGCCTGGTGCCCTGTGTTTGTCTGGGGCTGTTCGGTGTCCTGTGCTGGGTGTGGGTCTCCTTCGCCTCGTTTCCAGACGACCAACATGCCCTGGGGGACCCGGACGCAGTGGACCGAGGAGCCTTTCAGCCCCAGAGTGCTCTGTCGGAGATGGAGTTCGCCTCCATCAGTACGTACAGAGGACCTGGCAACGCCGACCGCCGCAGCAACAAGGAGCTGCCCATTATCCTCTGGTGGAGCGGGGGACTGTTCCCACATTTTCCGGGTGACAGTGAACGCATCGACTGTGCCACGTCCTCCTGCCTGGTCACTAGTAACCGCAAGGTACAAGAGATACTTAACCTCTCAGAGTTTTTCATTTGAGAAGAAGATGCATGCACATAAGTATTAATCATCACCACCAAACTGTTCTGCCAGTAATTTTGAGTGTGATCTCCAAAACAGGTCCAGCTGTACAAGCGGACAGCATCCATCATCTTTTACGGAACAGACTTCAGGGCCTACGAGGCACCGCTGCCCCGTCTCCGCCACCAGACCTGGGCACTGTTCCACGAAGAGTCGCCCATGAACAACTATGTTCTCTCTCATGCACCGGGAATCAGGCTGTTCAACTACACCGCCACGTTTCGCTGGGAGTCCGACTATCCCCTGACCCTGCAGTGGCTGCCCTCGCTCGACTACCTGCTGGCGCCTGTGGCCGTGTCCCTGCAGGAGAAGAACCGCCTGAGGAGGGAGGGCCTGGCTCCTGTGCTGTACATGCAGTCTCACTGCGACGTGCCGTCAGACAGAGACAGATACGTCAAGGAGCTCATGAAGTACATCGAGGTAAAGTTCAGAGGAGGTGTCTCAGGACCATGTTCAATAAGATGCATAAAAAACAGTCGGCTCACATGGCTTTGAAATTTCCCCTCGTAAACTTGTGCACACACGTCAGCAGGTCAAGATCAAACAGTGGAACCAGTAAATGTAATACTTTGTAACCATTGCTCTGTGATGTTTGTGAAATGTCTAATCAGGGTTTTATGAAAACTGTACTATTAAATGTTTGCCAAATGTTTTCTAACTATGCCCCCATGCGTCTCCTTTCTCACACGTGATTTTCTGTCTCTGCAGGTGGACTCTTACGGGAAATGCCTGAACAACAAGCCTCTACCAGAACATCTGGAGGACACGGCCACTGCTACCGGTGAGGAATCCAGATTCATGAATTTTGTAGCACGCTACAAGTTCCACCTGGCACTGGAGAATGGCCTTTGTCCAGATTACATGACGGAGAAGCTGTGGCGGCCTCTCCATCAGGGCTGTGTGCCTGTCTATCGGGGCTCCTCCGTGGTGGCAGACTGGATGCCCAACGACCACTCTGCAGTCATCGTCGATAACTTCCCCTCGCCAAAAGCTCTTGCTGACTTCCTCAAACGTCTTGATGAGAAGGATGACGAATATGCAAAATATCTAGAGTTTAAAACCCCCAGCCGTGTAACCAACATCCACTTGCTAGAGGCTCTAGAGACTCGCGAGTGGGGGGTTAATGATATGAGTAAACCCAACTACCTGAATGGATTTGAATGTTACGTGTGCGACCGGGAGAACGCGCGACTGGCAGCAGAGCGAGGATACAGGAGAGCACCCAAGAAGAGCCAACCTCCTCAGCCTAAAATGGCTGATAACAATCACATGGGATGCCCCCTGCCCAGCCCTGGGTACGGAGACGTCAAAGACTTACCTGCAGACGATGCGTGAGTTACCTTTAATAACTCACGGAGCCATTTGCAAAAAAAAGTCCTTCTGTTCGTCAGTGTGAATAACAGTGATGTGAGGGGAGGGGGCGGATGTGCAAATCAGCCTATTTTAATTGTCTCATTAAAATATCCTCTGTGATGAGCCTAATCAGTTTTTATATCTGTCCGCAGATGGTTGCAAATATGGCCTCAGGATTACTGGCAGAGCCTGGACCAAGCAGAGGGACTGGAGTCTCTGATAAGACATAATGAGTCGGACCCTTCGCTGCTGTGGAAGCACATCCAAAACATAGCTGTGAGCAGAGCCAGAGGAAAACACTGACAGAGGCCCTGGTTACAGGGGCGGGGTCCAATATTTTGCAGGAATTACTCATTGTTCTGCGTAAGAGCCAAAACTCTTTTACTCTTCGGAGCAGTTTGGTGAAACTGTAACGATTTAGATATTGTGTTCGGCTAACTTTTGTCCTTTACCCCAAGTTCGGTAATGGGAAGATTATGTTTCAAATTTAGAGAACTATATGCTATAAGTATTCCTATAACTGAGGTGCCATCTCTGCCCGTTCTCTGCCCTGCATTGCTAATGCTGTTCTGGAGATGCACAGTCTCATGGGAGGCACATTTTCTTTGGGTTGGGGCAGAGCCAGAGACTTGTCCTCTGTACCAAGGGAGCTCTGCCTAACTGTGTGTGAAGACCATCAAGACTTTAGACAATGTACTACATTCGCTTCTTTACAGTTACTCAGCACGTGGCTGATGGTTACTATCTAAAGTCACATTTATGTACACTGCTATTTTAAGTGACTATGCAGAGGAAATATTGTTTCGCTGAGGAGCGGAGCAGGGCAAATGGAAAGTTAAGCACATCTCCCAGTGGGAAACCGCCACTGCGTAATGAAGGGAGTCCTCAGGAACAGCTAATGAATTTCTGTCGTGGAAACTTTATACTGAACTACAAACTGTATTTTCGTAACATGATGCTAAGACCATCTTTATGTGCAATCATTTTTAAGATAACGCTTTTTTCTAAAACATGTAACTGCTAGGGACTGCACAGCAGCCTCCTCGGACACTAACTTTGTATCACGTTTTTTTTTACCAGCATCATATAAATCATTTTATTTTGTTAACAAAGCATCATACATGTGAACACACTATTTTGTATCGAGAAGGAAGTAAACATTTTGTAAAAAAGTCATTTTCTTGTATAAACTACTCATCTGCTAAATCATGATATTGCACCCCACTTGCCAGAATTAGTCTGTTCACAGTTAGCACATCATGTTGTACAGACATTATCCTTCATAGTCTACTGAGGCAGATACAGCTTTCACCACCAGCGAAGAAAACAAAACAACAACACAAGCTTGTTTAACATGTTTAAGAAAATTACAAATTGAACCTAGCGTAAGCGTCAACATAACAAAATCATGCTGTTCACTACAATGGTATCTTCACCACCCTAAACCGCAGCAAAGTTCCCACTGAACACATCCAAACTTTGCGAAAGACCAGTTCTCACTTTATATGCAAATGAACATGAAGGGAAGGGACGGGGATAAGAGGCCGCTGAAGAGCTTTAATAATCAGTCGGAGGCGTTGGAGTAGCAGCTCTCGCAGTGGACTTTCCCACCATGAAGGAACATACTGTAGAGGAGGTCTCCCATAGGCTTACGACACACGCCGCACTGGAAAAATTAAAAGAATACCATTAGGAAATGTAATTAAACAAAACCACAGTGCAGAGCAGTGTTTTTATCCCTGAAGTTCAGTCATACATTCCTTTGTTCCACAATGCACGGCACAGAAAACTGATTTCGCTCTGAAAGCACCAGTAACTGGTTAAACCCTGTTGTATACAATAGCTGAACATCATTTGTATTTGGAATTAAGTGATTATATGAGATAAAAGCGATAGTTCAGGATTTGGGGAAATAGGCTTATTGTCTGCCTCGCCAATAAATAAAAAATATTGATGCCACACTCGAATCAGTCAAATACAAGCATCATAGCATAACGGCTGTAAATGAGAAAATACTCCTAAATTTACCAGTGAACAAGTTCTCTCAGATTTGTTGGTCAGTAAAACAAACAATGAGGTTACCGCACAACCGCTATAGAGAGAACGTCACTGGCTAAGAAATAGTCTGACGCTAATGAGACATATTTCAGTTTTTATTAAGCTTTAGAACCGTTGGGATAGACAACATTTTGAACTATGGTGCGATTCCCCCCTGTTTACGGTCTGTGTTCATGTAATTTATTCATATCTTTCATTAATTTATTGTGCAGACATGAGAGTGATATCCATCTGTTCATCCAGCTCAGAGCAAAATCATTTTTTAAGATTTAACGAAAATCTCATTTTCTCCAGGGACATGTGACCGTGTTCAACGCGTCGGAGGCCAATAAATACCTCGTGTGTGAGCAGACATGAATTACCTTGAAGCAGTCGGGGTGACAGTTGATGTTGAGATGCTCAATGGTGATCTTGGCATCATTGCCCACCTGCTCTCCGCAGAATGTACAGGCGGACGACAGCGAGCCCCTGGGGAAGTCAGAGCAATTGAGACAAGTTAGTTTGGCAGCTCATTCACAAACAGCTCCAGTGCAACGGCAGCTCTGTCTGCTTAAATAACCTGTGACCTTTTCTGTCCTGTGTGAGGAAATGTAAGAAGTGTAAATGATCCTGTCATACCCCAGCTTAGCCTCCTAATCAGCGGGCTTGGTGGAATTTCTTCCCTGCTGCTTGTACATATCTAGTTTCATCAGAACAGGAAATAACAAGGCAGAGGGACCTTCGGCTTAAAGCTTGTTTAAAACAGGTCTTGGATATTGTGCTTTGGCCCGGAGTTAAGTGGAGGTTCTGGGTATCAAATGATCTGACCCACTGTGGAAACCAGAGCAACATCATCCAAAGAGCCAGTGATAAATTGAGTGAACGTTTGTATCTGAAATGAGCGGCGGATCAAGTGTAAACACTGAAGGCAGTTGAACGTAAATTGGCCTCAGATCTGGAAGGAGTTGAAATGTCAGTCGTAGAGAAACATAGATGCAGTTAAGAAGGAACTTGGACATGTAACTGGTGAAAGCAGTTACATGTCCAACTGTGTTATTACCTGGAGTATGCGGAGGGGCTGCTGTAAGAGTAATTCGTGGAGCTTGATGTCAAATAATCTGACCCACTGTGGAAACAAGGGCAAAATCATAATCAGAGCAGTATTTCTTTTTAATCAATGCTGTTATTTGATAGTCTAAATAGTGTGGCGGTCTTACCTATCCATTAGATCTCTGGCATTATGCGAGGACAGCTCTGTTGCATTGACATACTCCTTCACATATACAAACGGCCTTGAATAGAGGCAGCGGAAGGAAAGAGTGAGTTAATAGTTGAAACAGATAAAAGTTGTCACTTTCATGTAAAAGTCCAGTTTGTCAGTTGAAATAGATAAAAGTTGTCACTTTCATGTAAAAGTCCACTTTGTCAAATCACTCACTTCTTGGTGCTGGGTTCTGGTGTTGGGACACGGCGCTCCTCTTCCACCACGGTGCTGGAATAGCTGGTTTCATGACTGGAGACAAAAGTGCAGCAGGGTTAGTCTCATCTTTCACTCGCCGGTGAGTGACGGCAGCGGCGTGATGGGTTGTACAGAGGGACCCTGCATCTGTCAAATGCAACTCAGGAGATAATCATTTTCTGCCATCGCTTGTTAATGGCATGCTGTTTAACGGGCTGTGCTTTGACAAAAGGACATCTCTAATACACGCCATTAATCTGACATCTGGAGACTGGTAATTGGAGGGAAGGAAATGAGGGCAAATTGAAAGACAATGGGAGAGCAGATTTTGTCATTTAACGTGAGCAGCGTCAGAGTTGAGACTGTCTCAGCAGCCTTCATACAGGAGTTGTGGGTAACTTAAGACCCAGAGTTGAGTGTTAAACAGATACAGCTGTACAGTATCATAACTGTTTTAATTGTTGTGGCTGACCGGTGTAATTTACAAGCAGCTACATAGCCTTTTTTTTTTTTTTTTTAATGTCTAGGGTCATAAAAAAACCAAAAAGCTCTAGTAGTGTTTTTGCAAAAGTGAGGAAAATCAAACGGACCAAAAAAAAAAACAGAAAATAACACTCTGGAGAAAAAGTATTGTTGCATTATGCTGCGTCTGACACAAACAAAATCATCAACTTACCGATCCATCGCAGGCTCTGGCTCACTGTGTATCTCCCTGGAAAATAAAGAAAGCTGTATTAGACTTTTACTGGGGGCTATGGCAGTCAATAAGCTGGACACTATCCAGTGAAGTGTATAAAGCTGATCTTTCTGAATCACAGCTCCGGAGGGATCAGGGTTTATTGACCAGGTGTGGTCTGTTTTCTTATGTACCGCAGCATTGCCTCATCCTGAGCCCTCCTCCGCTGCATTGTGATTGTAAACACAAGGCAATGCCACTCACGCTCATCCACATTCCTTCTTATCTCAAAAGTGTTTCATCTGAAGGAGGGAGTTTTAAGAATTTCAAAAGTCCCCACCCCTTACCTGATAGTGGTGACGGTTGTGACTGTCTGCATGTGTGTGTCCTCGGGGCTACAAAAACAGAAGACATTGCTGTATTATAATAAGTCTGGCAGCACTGATGAAAAACCGTGACTGTATTAAAAGTTAAAAAGAAAAGAAAAAGAAAAGAAATAAGAAGTTGAGGAAAAGATGATTATTCTCAGAGCAAGCCGCGAGGAACTTGTATTTAGCTCGCTTTCAATTAAATGGTTGACAGCCATTGAATGCTAAGGTGCTATAATCACATCCTGCTAAAATGGTGCAAAAAAACAAAAGTGCTTTAATATGCATTTAATGAGCTCAGCTACTGCGGAGATACCTTCTTTCCTCCTCCTCCTCCTCCTCCTCCTCCTCATCTTCCTCTCCTGTAGTGATAGTATAAACAGTGGGCGATGTCCACCTGTCCCATGGGGAGTCATTCTCGCTGGACCTTGAGCACAAACAAAAGTCATGGCATTAGACGATAGGTTGACAAATTCACAATGAATATTGTGGGGAGAAAAAAGGGAGAGAAAGAAAAAGGGGGAAGGGGATCTGTAAATGACACAGTTGTAACAGATACACACCGTATCTGACCTATTTCCATCAGCACCAGTGCACAATGTCTCATGGCTCAATGAATAGATGCTGCAGAAGCCTAGTTACTCCGCCGTAGTGAAAGCGAAGGCGGTTATGGGAATAAAAGGAGCAGATATGCACCCGGAGCTCTTAACAGAATAGACGACTTACTTTCTCTCAAACCTGATCAGCGTCTGTTGATCTCCAGCCTGGTTCTCCGGCTCAGGCTCTTGGCTGAGAGGGGACATACAGTGAAAGGCTTTTAGCGCGTAATGGACAACGATGGGCGCATGTAGACGACTGAAGCACAGTCGGCCGCATTGTGGCGGAAATGTGTACGAGTAAATCGAAGCGTGTCGTCACCTCTCGTCCGTGTTAATCTGCTGAGGTGGGATTGTTTCCCATGTGCGCGCCCATGACCGCTGAGTGCTGAGGCTGAGGAGCCAAAGTGGCGAGACATTGTGTCAGATCAAGCAGTTCAAGACAATGATAATGTATGCTGTCTTGAGAAAATTGATTTCGCTCACTCACACATTCATAACACAGTTATGCACTAGGTTTTAATACCTTGTGGTGTTAGTGTTGATGGGGATGATGTCGTCTGTGAGGGATCTCTGGGTATTACCGATCATACTGGAGGAAAAAAGAGCTTCATATAAGACATTGCATATAGACATTTTCATTCTAGTGCTGAATGACATTAATAATTTAATAGAAAATCATTCAGGTAATTGAAAGCAGAAAGGGCAAACATTTTGTAGTTCAAGCTTCTCAAAGGTATGAATTTGCTGCTTTACTCTTTTTAGCAACATTATAATTTGAATATATATATAATAAATAGTTTGCTGTCTGTTGGAGATTGAAGCAAGCGTTTTTTTCACATTTTTATGATTCTCATGGACTAAACGGTTGATTTACTGCTGGGCTGCAATCCACGATTATTCCCATTATGAAATAATTTGCAGATCATTTGCTCAATTAATCAACTATTTGTTTTGCCTATTGAATATCAGAGAACTGTGAAAAAGGCCAATCGCTGTTTCTCAGGACTTTAGGTAATAGTCTTAAATCATTGTATATTCAATATACAATGATTTAAGACAAAGAGAAAATTATCACATTGAAAACATGGAGCCAGTGATGATTAATGGATTATTAAAATTGCTTCCAGTTAATTTTCTTTCTAATCGACTGATTAATTGTCTAATCATTCCAGAGCTAATCTATTTCTAAAAAATAATTCTCAAATGAATAAATACTGAAAGTTATTGATAGTGGTAGCCTTATTTTGATTAAAATGTTTTGCTAGATTTCAGATAAAGACAGATAAGTGCAATTTACGTACTGTACTTCTGGGCTTGGATCTTTACACTCCATGAAAGTGGTTGGTGCCCTGAAGAAATGTGAAAAGAAATAATAAATCAACATAAGCATATCAATAAGCTGGCAAGCTGCTGATGATGAATGAATTATTGCAATAACTTCACAAAGTGAAGCCATCGTGATAAAGAGGATACGATGTATTAACATGCAACAAACAGAGGTGGTGACAAAATATGAAAAGAGGAATTTGCATTATCATTCATGTACCTGTTGATGGAAATATCTTCAAGGGGCTGGAGCAGGTCAGAGGAGCTGCAATGGAGAAAAGAGGCTCATAATCAGAAGCTGCTGCATTATGCATGACGCGATGCTATCTGTCTGGCTGGAAAACAGTCACAGCTCCAAACCAATATGATTACCTGTTAGGGGATGTGGTCCCTATCGGATATGGATCAAACGGATCAGCCGAGCTGAAAAACAATTTCACACTGATTTCACTCTCAATTGTCAGCGTGGCCCATCTTGTGTCGGAGGAATTCTGATCACATTGACTCATAATGGAAAGATTTAATGCAGTTTGAATGGTAAACAGCAACAGAGAGGAGCCTGCGGGCCAGACTCAATCAGAATCAGAATCTGGATGTCTTTGACAAATGGGAAGACTATTCTGCTGCTGGTTGGCAAAAACAAGTGTATTCCAGGTTTTCTTCACATTAAGTGAACCCAGAGTCCGGTCAATATCAATTTACACTGAGCAAATCATTAACAATGACAGTTCTGTTTTCAGATTTTTCTTCCTGACCGACAATCAATTTCATTAACCAACCGAATTTGCCTATTTTAAAAGGAATGTTTCTTACAATTGAATCAAATTTTAAAGTAAATTCCTTCCCCCCCCCTCTTCTCAGTGGGGGCAAACTCTTTTTCATAACACATTTACATATATATTACATACGCTGTTACACAGTCATACTAAAGCGCCACAGGCCCACATGTGACATGGTGACAAACAAACTACCTTGATTCCGTGACCACAGTTGTCACACGTGAGCTCCAGGGATCTGAATTGTCCTCCTCGCTGCAGCGCGACGAGATGGAGAACGAAGCAGGGCGGTTTGGATGATGAACGGCATGATGGGAATAAAAAGGAGGGCAAGTAAAGGTTAGTGTGGTTCTTCTCATACACTATTTAAAGTGCCAGTCCATTTGAAAAGCCTGAAAATCTACTGAACTATTTAACAAGCATGAAAACCATTTGAATATAGCACAGGACGGACATCCTCCCTGCGTGTGTGCGTGTGTGTGCGTGTGTGCTTTCATACCTTCTGTCAGTAATAATCACAGTTTTGGTGGTTACAGTGACTGTCTCTGTGAGGCTGGTGGGCAGAGAGAGAGCACAGTTGCAGGCAGAGTCAGTTTGCAGTAAACCACTACAAGGCGTATCTGAATAAAAGGCATTTCTTTGCGGGAAACAGCTCTGAACAGATAGTTAATTGTTTAAGAGCAGCCTGTCATCTCCCTCTACCTTTGAATTTCTTTGGCTGTCTCGTCTGTCGGCTTCCACTCCTCTCGCCGCATGCTGAGGCTGGCGAAGACAAAACAAAGCCACAATACTAATCAGCACAGAACATTCTCTTCTATTTCCAGTCGCGCGGCAGATAAGATGTGGCTCCTCTGTTTCAAAGCATTACTCAGTCGCTTCCGGAATCGGAGACTTTCCCGTCATGAAATGGCGACCAGGGGTTAAAGTAGAACGCTGGAAAGGGAGGAGCCCTGATTCGTGGATCAAACTTTGGGGCGGATGGGGTTCATTAAAGATGGTGCACCTCGGGGAGCTGAGGTTCTTGCCCCCCTACACCATTCATATGTACTGATAAAACTAATTGTTGGGTTGCGGAGCTCCCGTTCTCACCTGCGTGTTTCTGTGTTGATTGGAATCACATCATTAGCGAGGAGATCCATGGCGCCACTGGTCTTTGCAGGGTCTGCCTCACTAAAGAAACCGAACGCAAAAGACAAATACAGAGCAGAGTTTGTGACAGCTCCCTTTCGAATTGTGTGTTTGACTCTGGAAAGGTAAGTTAAGGTCCGGCTTGGATAATTCTATGCATAACTCCGTTATTGGGGCTTGGGTGGGAAAAGAGCTCTTTGTGTACCTGTCTAGTCCACTGAGCAGATCCTGACTCCATCGTCCTGGGCTGGGGGGAACGGGCTCTGCTAACTCCTCTGGGCTGCAGATGTGGAAAGACGAGAGGGAGAGGAAGAAGAAGAAGAATTGGAGAAGATGATGAACAAGTGGGGGGGGGGGGGGGGATTCAGGAAGATTCAGAGGGTATTTCAGCACAAGGCCAGCTGAGTTAGTGGAGAGGGAAATCCGGGGGAAGTCCAACAGTGCCCCCCTGTGGGTGATATTCAGAGGATCCCTTAATTGTACAATCAGTAAGAACATATATTTTAACAAACCCATCGTCGAGAGACAGGAGATCGTCTGTTATTGGTTCACAGTTGCTGAGAGCTGGCTCCGTCGCAACACTGCAGGAAGAAAGAAAGCAAATCAGTGCTCCTGCTTTGGCACGCACGCACGCACGCACGCACGCACGCACGCACGCACACACACATTCCTTTTGAAGTGCCACATCTAATGAAGGCTAATCTGGGACACCCTCGTCTGTGAAGTACTTTTAGGCACCGGAAACTGAGGCTTGGGTTATTTTGTGATTACTCTGAACACAGTGGCAGTTTGTTACTAACTGTTTTCTCACCAACCCTGCTATGACAGGAATGAGGAAACTGTTGGCTTTTTACCTATTCTCTGTGGCGTGACTGTTGGCAGAGACTTCGTCCTCCTCCTCTGTCTGCTCTGGCTCCTCATCCTTGAGACTGGAGAGGAATGAACTCTGATTATCAGATATCGTGTTGTTAGGGGCACACGCATGTTAGTGCCATGATAATTCTTCTTTTTTTTTCATATTGATATCTCCTGCTTTCATCTTTGTCCTTTCTCATGTACCTGGTTGTGTCGAAAGGAATGAGAGAGTCATACAAGGCAGCGAGCGCGTGAACACTGGAGCTGTAGAAAATAAATGGAGAACAAATACATGGTTTGCCAGGGCGGCTTTCAATCACACACGTTAAAGGAATGAGAGCAAACATACCATCGGCATGAGCAAAGAAAACAATTGGAAAGCACATGTAAAAGTTTGCTTAGGAATTAAAGTATTCAAATATTAGAGAAATATTAGTGCAAACATCTTTGTTTGAGGCTCATTATGGCAGTGCGAGGTATACATATGTCATATTACTGTGGTCGAAGTATACTGTAAAAACCATTAACTTAATTGAGTACTTCAATAATCTAATACTGTTTTACATGTTAAACTTGTGTTCAATTTTTTTTCAGTAGTTTCAGCTATAGTTTTGTGACATAATCATATATTCAATAACTGAACTGTTATCCCTTATTCATTTATGCCTCTGCAGCATTGTACTAAGCTTTGGTCAAGGTTTGAGGTTTCCATGATGTTTGGTGGTTTCAATTGATATTGACTTGATCTTTGTATTTAAAATCTACATATACAAAAGTTGCCAGAGACTAAACTTGCGAAATAAAGTTTTGGAGAAATAAAGCACGATATTTTCCTCTGAAATGCAGATTAAGAGTTTGAAGTATACATTAAATTACTCAAGTAATCGTCTCCCACCACTGATACTTAGCTACAACGTGCAGCCACACTGATTTTGGTTGGTGAGTATCTGACCTTGGCTTTGAAGAAAGTTGAGATTCGGGCTCTGGTTCTGGTTCAGGTTCTTTTTCGGGTTCAGGTTCAGTCTTCACGGTGATCGCTGTTGCAGCAAACAATAGACCTGGTGATTTTGGGCCAGTTGGAGTCAGGACGGGGGACACTGGGGCAGGAGCTGGTGATTTTGGGACAGTTGGAGTCAGGACGGGGGACACTGGAGCAGGAGCTGGTGATTTTGGGACAGTTGGAGCCAGGACGGCGGACGCTGGAGCAGGAGCTGATGATTTTGGGACAGTTGGAGTCAGGAAGGGGGACACTGGAGCAGGAGCTGATGATTTTTGGACAGTTGGAGTCAGGAAGGGGGACGCTGGAGCTGGTGATTTTGGGACAGTTGGAGTCAGGATGGGGGACACTGGGGCAGGAGCTGGTGATTTTGGGACAGTTGGAGTCAGGACGGCGGACGCTGGAGCAGGAGCTGATGATTTTGGGACAGTTGGAGTCAGGAAGGGGGACGCTGGAGCTGGTGATTTTGGGACAGTTGGAGTCAGGACGGCGGACGCTGGAGCTGGTGATTTTGGGACAGTTGGAGTCAGGACGGGGGACACTGGAGCTGGTGATTTTGGGACAGTTGGAGTCAGGACGGCGGACGCTGGAGCTGGTGATTTTGGGACAGTTGGAGTCAGGACGGGGGACACTGGAGCAGGAGCTGGTAATTTTGGGACAGTTGGAGTCAGGACGGGGGACACTGGGGCAGGAGCTGGTGATTTTGGGACAGTTGGAGTCAGGACGGGGGACACTGGGGCAGGAGCTGGTGATTTTGGGACAGTTGGAGTCAGGACGGCGGACGCTGGAGCTGGTGATTTTGGGACAGTTGGAGTCAGGACGGGGGACACTGGAGCAGGAGCTGGTAATTTTGGGACAGTTGGAGTCAGGACGGGGGACACTGGGGCAGGAGCTGGTGATTTTGGGACAGTTGGAGTCAGGACGGGGGACACTGGGGCAGGAGCTGGTGATTTTGGGACAGTTGGAGTCAGGACGGCGGACGCTGGAGCAGGAGCTGATGATTTTGGGACAGTTGAAGTCAGGAAGGGGGACACTGGAGCAGGAGCTGGTGATTTTGGGACAGTTGGAGTCAGGAAGGGGGACACTGGGGCAGGAGCTGGTGATTTTGGGACAGTTGGAGTCAGGAAGGGGGACGCTGGAGCTGGTGATTTTGGGACAGTTGGAGTCAGGATGGGGGACACTGGGGCAGGAGCTGCTGGAGTGGTTGACACCAGGGTTGTTAATGCTGGGGTGAGTTTAACCAGAGAGGTGTCTGCTTGCTCAGAATCATCGGAATCCTCTGGCTCTGCGTTGACTGCTTCAACAAACACGGGGAGGAGGAGTTCGGGGAGCGGTGTGGCCACCTTGGTGCACCCTGGTTTCATGCCTCCAAATGGGTCTTTTTGTGGAACGGACACTGGGGCGGGTGTCGTCTCCTGCACCTTTGGAGCCACCGGCTCATCGGCAGCGACATCGACCGGTGCTGTCACACTGGTCTCACCTCTGTGAGCAACACAGATAATGAATGAAATTAAAGGAACAGAAATCACATTGGTGCACTGGAGATAGAAACATGGCGGAGGACGCACATTTTCCTTGGTCTGGGATTTGGTGCGGAGGCAACGGATGTGACGGGGGAGGGCAGCGGAGACGGAGGGCTGACGGGTGTTGGGGTCTTCGTGCCTTCGTCATCATCGAAAAGCTCCACCCTTCGCATTTGTAGCCGAGCGCACGTGCACACACGCGCGTGAACACAGAAACAGACGGACAAACATTTGATCACACACTTGCATTCGCGTATTAGCTTTTCTGGCCTCAGTGTCAGATATATCAGAGAGAGCATTTACCTTTTAGCCACAAATGATGCACTGCTCTTGACCGGTGAGGTGTCAGGCACTTTCTCTTTAGACCTGAGGTTTTCCATCACACAGCTTTCATAAGTACCATCGTATATTCACAACATTTATGATCACATGTGAGTGACAAGGGCAATTTCTCAATGTGTGGAAAGTTGTTTTTTTTAATATATGTATTTAACTCACTTCTTTTATGATTCAAGAATTCCAGGAACAGGTTGAGCATTAATATTAGCATAAGGAGACATAAGACATACGTACTCATATTTCTGAGCAGCAGAAAACACATAGGAGCGCTGCCTGACTGCGGATTTCTTCAGAACGTTGCTGGCTGCCTCCGTCCTGTGAAATAAATCATTATGATGTTAATGTGATCTCTCCGGGGCGCGTGTCTCTTCAGATTGGATGGTGTGCTTTGTGTGAGGAGAGTCTCACCGTTTCTCCTGCTCCTCGCTGCTAAACTGGCCCCCCTGGTTCTCCGAGGTGGGCCTCACGGTGTGGGGGGCTCTGAGGGACAGGAGCACAAACACACACACACACACACACACCTCATGAAAATACATTCTCACGCAGCGGGCCAGCGGTTCACGGGGAATGGGATTGGTGCGCGCTCACATTCTCTTGTAGCTCTCTGAAGGCTTTTTGTTGAATTGCGTCGCTCCACTGCAAAAAACAAAGAGAGAACAGTGGTGGGGATCAGAGAGGTCACAGAGTGCATCGCCCGTCACACGATGATCTCTTCTCATCCAAGTAAGAGGAGCTCTTACCTGACACCATTAGATGTTGAGGATGATGCAGGCTTGTCGTCTAGTTTAGTGAAAACGCCTCTGTATGGAAAAAACAAAAAGTGTGAATAGATATATACGTTTGGTTTTCCTCTGTGGCCCATGTCCCATGATGTGCTGCTTCCAGTGCTCAGATATTCCTGCTGTTAATTCAGCTTCCTAGTTCCAAATTGTATGACTACATTTCTGAGCTGGAAAGTGACTATAAACTCTAAGCTTATTCTTCTGCTGTCGTCAAACACTGAAACAAATGTTCACTTCATAATATCATAAACCTGGTCTTACCTGATCAGATATCCAGACGTTGGTGCTCTAGGTTCAAAACAGAGATTCGTTACCATCACGATCATGCTTTTGTTGGCAGGTTTCACAGTGATCTACAGATAACCATGAGACATCGGAGGGCTGTGTTTACCTCTCAGCGTCAGGCTTGGTTGGCGGCAGGGTGGGCTTTGTCGGTGAAGGCACTGGACTGGTCTCAGCTGGGGCTCCGTTCACACGGCTCGCCCTCACCTCCGCTACCCTGCAGGGATGAACAGGAACTTGATTTTGTCTATTCGGGCAACTGAGTAAGGGGTGGACACGGACAGAAACTCATGTCAACAGGTGACTTACCAGGGTTTCACCTCCTCCTCCTCCTCCTCGGTTTCACTGCGGCGCTGCAACCAGCTGCCATCTCCCTTCAGCTTGGTGCGCACTTTGGTGGTACGAAACACAGATGCTTTGTCCCCCTCTGAAACGCACAAAAACACATACAGTATGTCACATACCCACACGCCATCTGATATATGCCACACTCTGTAGGCGGCATCATAATGACATCTTCATCGCCGTCGGCTTGAGAGCATGCGTGACGATCAGTCCCCTTTGGGCCGACACACCAGACATACTCAACCACTTGCTTCAAATCGGGGCAACGGCAGAAATTACAGTCAACAGTCTGACGCGGAGACACGCCCTTTGATGCCCGCTGCCCTTATCGGAGGAACAACTCATCTCAACATTCATATCTGATCAGTCAGCATGCTCACCTTTTGACATGCTTGTTCTCGAAGTTTCTCTTCTTTGTTCTTCTTTCCCCCTTTACAGTCCTCCTTAAAACAAAAACAACCAAATCGTGTTAAGAGAAAGAGTGCAATTCTAACAGCAGATTTAAAATTGGTCATAACACACAGCCAGTGTCGACAATATCTCGTCACACTATGTTCCCTCCCAATAGGGAGCATGTGTTCTCCAAAGCATTCCTCAGTCTCATCATTGAGACATGTCGATCTTCCTGTCCTACCACTTTCCAAAAAAACACAGGGAAAGAGAAGGATAATGCTGCTGTTTCCTAAAAATGAATGGACAAACACACACACACGTTCATTTCTCCTTGGATACAAAATAAACTGCGATTTATGGGATTGGGAAAAATGCTGCTTCCTTTCGCACAGCGAAATTTGTTGACCCCTGATTATTTTAAGTATTAATAATGAACTGCTTTAAGGCAAACCCTCCCCTCAAAGGAATATTAGAAAAAAGGAAAAACTTTCATGAAACACTGAGCCACGGTCCCTTATTTGAAAGTAGACGCAGACGAGAGCTTATGTGAAACTGCACAGTGCTGCCAAATGCACGAAGAGAATGCAAATACAGCTCGACACTCCCGGGGCTGTTAATTCACTCTCTTTCTGATGCACTTTGCCACAAACTCTCCTGAGGAAATGACTAGTGGTGCCAGAACAAACACGACGAGGGCCCACAGAGCATATTCATCCAGGGTTTAGCGTCGGTCCACACGCACGGCAAGTGATCAATGGCAGGACAGACGGCACCTTACCTGTTGTCACTTTACACCCCGCAGAGCAAAGTCCAAGCAGCTCCGTCGAGGATCGCTGAGTTGAGTCTGAGTGGCTGGTGTGAGTGAAGGGGACGTCTCTCTCTCTCTCTCTCTCTGTCTCTCTCTGTCTGTCTCTGTGTCTGTGTCTGTGTCTGACAGGTGCCTCAGTCTCCGAGCCAGTGGAGCACCGACGAGCCCCGCCAGTCAAGGAAGTTACACGCGGGGTGGAGCGCAGTGTTTGTCTGTTCGTGCGCGCGCGCGTGGGTGTGTGCGCGCGCGCGCGTTGCTACGAGGTTGCTAAGGATGATTTTTGTCTTTGATTACTACATCTGCGCTTTGTTCATGGGAGTTAGCAGGCACACACACACACACACACACACACACACACACCTGTCGTACAGGTGGGGGGCTGACAGTCGAGTGTGAGAGCGAGCAGGGCCAAGCCAGTGGCGGCGACATCTCCCTGTGGGAGCTGGGTAGGAACAATGCACACGCATCACTAGAAATCAGATCGAGCACAGCACAAACACAACTTGGGCCGAGATAACAAATAGGAACAGTGGTCCGGACGACCATAACAAATAACATACAAGTCAATCTAAGGATATCTTTTTTTTTCTAATTGGAACACAGATTTCAAATTTTTATAAGGGCAAATTTAAAATGTTCAGTACTTTCTCATGTGCTTTTGTCCAAACGTATATTGAAACCACTCATTCATAAATGTGTAGTCTGAAGGGATTTCGTTTTCTGACATGATTAGAGCTTGGTGAAATTATTAGTGAAATCATTTTCACCTCCTTTGTGAGCACAATCTAAGTGTCTGTCTGTGTTGGACCAAAGTGAAAGACAGGAGAATTGATGACCATGCTCCTGCAATTGTCCAACAATTCCTTCACCAAATGTCAGTGGAGAGAGGACTCAGTATGTACTCAACATGGAAATTAACCCACGCCTGGTTCTGTATGAAAAAAGAAACAATCTCACACATGCTATCCTCACATTCGCAAAAAGCTGTTCCAAATGACAAAAAAAGGGTGCGGATGAATTTCGCAACATGTCACCGAGAGTGGGTGGAAGAGGACATTAGCAAGTCTGAGAGGCAAAGTTTCACACTGGCAAGTGTCAACGCGCACGTCTATTCTCTGCATGGATCCCCGTCCCTGCAGAAACCAGTCGGACGGCCTTGCCCGTTGGCTCCTACTCTCACAGTGAATCACCTGGGTGCTGCCTGCGTAGAATTAAAACGAGAAATGCAAAGTATCTGAACCTAACCCCCACCTCGTCGTCACCACACCAACACGAGGAATGACAAAAATGATTGACCTCGTGGAGAAGAAAAAAAGAGGAACAGCCAATTAATACATTCAACACTGCTATCGTGAAAATGAGTCACTCTGATCGACACTTTGGTAACAACTCCGTCATTATCAAAACGACAGGATGACAGATTGAACGTGTAAATAGAGGGACTGCAGCTCCAGACGGATTTTCATTGCCCATCCCATTATTGTATTCTAGCAGTTTGCCCAACTCATACAAACACTGATGATACGTAGTATCCAATACCAGATTCAGGCAGTGGCGACAGAGAGACAAAGATGATTTATGCATCTATGAAAATACTGTGTTCTAAATGTATGCATGTGGATGCCGTACGCAAGTCCTATATGTGATATGTTAAGTCTGTCTCGACTTCACGTGTGCAATGACATAGTTCCTGACTGCTGCAGTCCTTCCCCCTGCTCACAGACCTGAAAGAACTTTCCCGAATACAATTCCAACGAAAGAGATCCTCCTCCCTTGTGTTAATGTGATTCAATGCAGGGAGGGATCCCGCAAGGTTTCTGTTCTTTCAATGCAAAAATCCCCCCTTTTCTCTCACTCATGTTATTGTCTTACATCGGCGGAGCTTCAGAAAAAAATATTCTTAAACAGAATGAGGACCGTCTCTTACACCAGACTCTCATTAAATGATTCCTTTTTATATGCTCATGAGGAACAGTCACAGCAACCAAAAGCTGTTACAACATATATATGACTGTTGTTCTCAGGCAAACTTGAAAAAGTGCGAATCAATGCTATAAATTATTATCAGTAATACGCTGCTTTATATTACAGCCTCCACTCTTTGAGACTTTGGAACCTGGCTGCGGGGATTTGCCTCTGTTCAGCCAATACGGCCTGGCTCACAGTTGCTGCTCTTATTCATCTTAATGATCTGGATGGGGATGAGATCGGAGATTTGAGCAAGTCTTCAAAATAGCCCAGAAAACCAGTTTGATATGCATGTGTCACTGTGCAAGGGGGGAGCTGTCTTCTCGCCACAACATGGAGGCACACTATTTGACTAAAAAAATCACGGTGTGCTGTAACATCAGGACTCTTAATTCAAACTAAGGCGCCCATAAAGCAAATGAAATACACATTCCTGTCCATCATTTAGTTGAATGTATTAAGGCATTTTGATTCATCAGCAGCATCTCAATGTGTGTACAGCACATGGTTGGAACAGGAACACAGAAGATTTGCAGTATTCACAGTGTAAGATTAAACTTGAACTTTAAACTGTTAACTAAGTGCTTTAAAACTTCAGACGGCAATGTGTTAACAAAAACTAGGATACTCTCTGCTGCCACCTTCTGGACAAAACTGCAGATAAACATAAACACTGTGAGGTTTGGGTGAAGATAAACCGTCTCTTTTCTCATTTTTTCGATTTGACCAACACACGTCCCAACAGTCTTCCTCAAGCCCCTCGTCGGAGATGAGGGTAGCTCTGCACCGTGCGAGCGATCCCCTCCTTCAGACCGACCACCGGTTTGTAGCCCATGTCCTGCTTGGCACGTTCGCAGCTGTAGTAGTGGTGGGTTCCAGCCAGAGCCACTCTCATGGGAGTAAACGTGGGTCTGAAGGACACCAGAGGACGCAGGATCAGGGCCAGCAGCCAGAGGAGCAGGGCCAGTCCGTACACGAGGGTGTAGGGGAGGTGGTAGCGCGGCGCAGCATACCCCAGCCCCACCAACACCTCAGACATGAAGTCCCAGAATCGAACTGGCTCGTCGTTGGTGATGTGGTACGGCTGAAAGTGAAGCAGGGGATAAAAGACCAAATATTTAATCTTGCAAAGAGATCGCAGATACGCAGAGGTTGGAACCTAAAGCTGGGTGTTTCGTAACTAGCAGCAGGATCTCAAGGAGAAAATATTTTTAAAACAAGTGCTTTCACTCACTTTTCCACATATGGGCGAGTCCGGCCTCAGGCGTTCAGCAGCCAGGATGTGTCCATGGACTACGTTCTCCACAAAGGTGAAATCCACCAGGTTGGTCCCGTCACTGCGGCAAATGAAATAAAGAGAAATGACGTTGAGGATAGAGAAGTCAAAAAACAAGAAACAACTGTCCCTCAGCACACATGACTAAAACCATCCTTTCAAATGGCAGGTGAGTAGTGGGTATGACGGTGACAGTGTGGTTGAAGAGGGAGACGACTTTATATGGGGGTTTAGAAGTAAGTTTCAGGGATAATAAAATGGCAAGAATATCATTCAATTCTAGTTGATATGACGTGCACCGCGAGATGTGAGTCTAACTTAAGCTGACTCCAGTTGAGCTGCTTTCAGACACACTGTTGTCCGGACCTTTTCCCTGAAGTTTTCTGTAAGGGGCTGTATGTGAGAACGCCAATGTCCACGAATGTTGCTCTGGACATTTTCCTGAACTTTGCCTGTCAGCCGCTGAGTAACATTTGCAACATTGGCAAAATGCCCAAGTAAGGCCATGTGAGAATACAGAAGGAAAATCCCCAGATCATTCACAACAAGCGGGTGGGCGTGTTGATGACTGTAAACAAAACATGTCTCGCCTCCCGCATGATCTACCGAGACAATTTCCTGCTGTGTTGGTCACATGTGAAAGGCTGGTAGCACAGCTGAATAAGCATCAATGCCATGAATTGTTAAGTGCTGCCAAAAGACTTACCCGATGATGAACTTCATCTTGCCCCTGCGAGCCGTGTCCACCAGGATAGGAACCAGCTGTGGGTCCCGGGGGCCAAAGATGCCATGAGGCCGGATGGCGACCGTGAGGAAACCCTTCTCCTTATCACATGCTCCAAGGACCAGCTGGAACAAAGACAGAATAGAAAGGAGTCAAGTCTCATCGGGGATGCTCCCGGCTATTCGGTGAAAACAAAATCTCCCTCTTCTCATGCCCGTCCCAAGCACTCCTCCGTAAAGGAGAACTACTGATTCGGCAGCTCAATCCATTAAAATTATTTATTTATTTCAAAATTACGAGGAGCTGGAACTCGCACTACCGTCTGCTGAGTTCAGTATTTTAACAACTGAGCTACACCGATGAAACCAGTCAAGTCAAATTGAAAAACACCACTCTCACCTTCTCCTGCTCGATCTTGGTCTCTGTGTAATAGTCGATGGGCTTCTTCGCATATGGCAGGTCCTCTCCCCCGTTCTTGATGTCCGTCCCTTCAAACACCACACTGGCACTGCTAGTCAGGACCAATTTCTGGTAAAATAAATAAATAAAACAAGTTCAAAAACTTCAGTGGCATCACTCATCCTTAAAATAAGAAAAAATAAATAAGAACGTCCCAGTCTGTCACTCCCTGGTTTCCTCACCTGTACTCCAGCCTTGATGCAGGCCTGGATGATGGTGCGCGTGCCCTGAATGTTGACGCTCTCGAACAGAGCCCGGTTATCACTGCCAGGGGCTGGGGAGGCGCAGTGGAAGACCAGGGACACGTCCCTCAGGGCCGGCAACAGAGCCTGCGACAGACCAACACAGAAAACCATCCATCTGACTGTTGTGGCAGCTAGTGGAGCACCAGATGGCACCAGGACCCTAACCCATAGAGGCCAGGCGTAGAACGCAAAGGCTGAACCAAAAGTGGATGATCTTGCCTACGGCGGAATTCCTACTTGTCGTCACCGGCATGTTCCGCTCTTACCACTGTCACCTAGCAGCGGAGCTGCAGTTGCACACCATACGAGAAAGTTTGACACCGCCGCACAATGAATCCAGGTAAAGGTTGGGCCATGAGGGATCCACTCGTTGGATCCTTCGTTGCTCAGGAAGGAAAGCACTTATTTGTCTGCAACTTTTTTAAAAGGGCCTTCAAATGTAGCCTACGAAGGAGTCGGCCCCTGAACTGGGACAGTTACAGTACAGAGAAATCCTTTTATTTGAAAGATTTTTTTTTTTTTTTCTGTTTTACATTTTACATCTAATTAAAACCTAAGTGTGTGATTTTTTTACGTTTCTGGTGGCATCTGGTGGTGAAGTTGCAAAACACAGCCAACTGAACACCCGACAGGGGACACTTTATGGTGGCGCACCGCTGATTACATTTCCGGTGTCCGGCAGCGCTGAACATTCAACGCAAACGCGTCGCATTCTGTACTGTTTTGTGCACCAAACGTATTCAACACGACGAGCAAACATGGCGACTCACAGGGAGGTCTGGTCCACCTCATGTGACTTTATTTAACTCATTCAACGTTGACGAAAAAACATCGGTTCTTTGCTGCAGGAGATTATACATATATGAACACATAGATATGAACAATATATTAAATTTATTTAAATTAGTTATTCTAAATATTATGCACTGAAGCTTTAAATGTGCCGCCCTCTCTAAGTCTGTGCCCCAGCATGGGCCCCCCATCAACAACTCTCTAGACCCGCCCCTGCTCTCAACAGTCTCTGGGGACAGGTCCTTACCTGCGGGTCGCAGAGGTCTCCCTGGTGGAAGGTGACACCGGGCAGCTCGTAGCTCTGACGGATGTCGAACACCGACACAGAGTAGCCTCGGTCCAGCAGCTTCTCCACCAGGTGTCTGCCCAGGAAGCCGGAGCCGCCGATCACCGCGCAGCGCTTGTTACTCTGTGCGACACAAGGTGATTGACACGTTACAGGCGAACCAACAGCACTTCCGCAGCCTCTGTTAGGGATGAAGCAGGACTTCATGATGAACTACTTCTGTCGTGCAACTCACCGGTCGGACACGCGTGGCCATGGGGAGCGAGGGGAGACCAACAGGTGATATCAACAGCCGGCCGGCACCGTGGCGACAACAGTTTTCTTTACGAGCAGTCTGTAGAGGAAGTGTTCCTGAGTGTAAAACACGCGCCTCGCAACCGTGTGGACTTTTACCACAACACGTATCGGTGCCACTCACCTGCGGTCTTCTCCGGACAGCGAGACCTTCCCGCGAACAAACCACTGACCGTGTGCATCAGCTCAGCGAGAGCAGCTCTGTGATTGGCGGACCCGACGCTCGACACAAAGGGGGCGTCTGCGAGCAGCCAATGGTGTTCCGGGTACGTCAAAGAACGCCACAATTTAAACCAATCGGGGATCACGACCTGGTGCCATCCACCTCCAAGCTCAAAGACCTCCCCCACAGTTCCATTTGATGTAACATTATTTAAATTACAAAACTTACAATAATAATAATTCCTTCGATTCCTCGCTGTCTTTGTCAGTGGCTCGGGCCCTAATAACCTTGTCCGATGAGAAAAGTGAAATTGCGAAGTAAAAGAAACAGCAATACAAAAAAGAAATAAAGAACTATAGTCGAAGTGAAAAACGATAAATGACAAAAACAACAGAACTAAAGGCAGAGTTGCACCCTAATAAGGTGGCCACTGATGGCTTGTTTCATATTTCAACATACATGGAATGTGGTGTGTGATGCTGTGGACCACTATGATAATAATGTGTTTCCTAAGGGGTAATGATGATGGCCCTCCTGGCAATAATGGCAACATAATAATAATGACAACAACGACGACGACGACGACGACGACGACGATGATGATGATAATAATAATAATTGTTATTATAATATATTCTGTTAAAAGCAGTTTTATCAACGCAATATATCTATGATTTGAGGCCTACTGACACCAGAGGGTGTATTGAGACAATGTCAGAACAGTATGAGCAAATGCACCATTTATATTATACAGTAAAAACTCTGATATATATATATATACACACACACACACACACACACACACACACACACACACACACACACACACACATATATGTGTATGTATATTGTATATATATGTGGCAAAATTCTTACCTTCCTTATTTACTGTTCCAGCATTTAATATTTCTATAGGAAACTTAACTTCATTCTTCACATCTCTGGATTTTCCGATCATGTCTCGCGTCCCGTGATATCCAGCAACCAATCATCTCTTTGCCCGACTGGTGCGTTTCTTTTCGACTCCAGCGTGTGCCTGTCCATTCCTGCCTTAAAACCCGGGGCGGTCGTGAAATGACGCGCTTGTCTGCTGGCTCAGAGGGTGGACAAATCAAACACCCACACGCCATCGCGCAGCTGAACCTGTACGTGCAGTGAGCTACAAGACGTTTATTTTTCCACATTTCAGCTGCCGACCCTTCGAAATAAACAGGAGGTTCGTTTATGCATAAGAGAATAAGATCTTAGATGCAGTGTAGCTAATCGATCAATGCGATCTACTGGCGTCTGTTAAGGCGTCTTGTGATCTCTTCCTCTCTAAATGATAGGGAGGCTTCATCGCCCAGAGGAAAACATTGATTACCTAATAGATTAGCAGTTCCTCCTCTTTTTGCCAATCAAACACACAGACACTTATGGTGAGTGAAATGTCTAATTTTGACCTAAATCTTTGTTAATGTGTTGCCACGGGTTATTGATGTTTCAGTAGTTCCCCAATCTTGTTGTTTGTATGTAAGAGGAAATACATTTTTACACACAGAATACTCTCTGATTCTGAAGTTATCCTAAACGTGGTAACTCTATTTTTCTTTTCCTTCTACCTCCCCTCCTGTGATCCCACCAGGCGACCAGTGCCAAGAGACCGTCCCTGCAGGGCCCAGTGCCCCCTCCTCGCAAGAAGACGACCCCCAAACCAGAGCTGACCGAGGAGCAGAAGCAGGAGATCAGGGAGGCCTTTGAGCTGTTTGACACAGATGGCTCCGGACACATTGATGTCAAAGAGCTCAAGGTGAAACACAAATCTGAAAGGCAAAAAACACTGAACACAATCAACACGTGTCGGGGGAGGAAGAATCTGTTTCCTGTTGTGTACTGATCTGTTCGTCTTCCTCACTGTCGCCAGGTCGCGATGAGAGCTCTGGGGTTTGAACCCAAGAAAGAGGAGATCAAGAAGATGATTGGTGAAGTGGATAAGGATGGCACAGGGAAAATCTCCTTTGCCGACTTCCTCAGTGTCATGACCCAGAAAATGGTATATGTCTACGTTAGCAGCTATACTTAATGCGCATTCATTGTGACTCCACAGGAATTGAATTTTATTCAGTCTGTTAGAGCCAACAAACCTCACTTCACCTTGTCTGTCCCATTTATATTGACAGATTTAGACTACTACATAACTGCAGAATAGCAGCTTGTAGTAAAAACCTTCTTCTTCTTCTCACCCATCAGGCCGAGAAAGACTCCAAAGAGGAGATCCTGAAAGCTTTCCGGCTGTTCGATGATGACGAGACAGGAAGGATCTCCTTCAAGAATCTGAAGAGAGTAGCCAAAGAGCTCGGAGAGAACCTGACAGATGAAGAGCTGCAGGTAAAGCACATGATTATGTAATAGAGCAGTATTCATATGTTACGAACACAGACTACTGTGAGTGTCAGGCTCGTTGGTTCACAACTGTGATTTTCAAATAATGTCAACACAACATTTGCTCGTAAATGCAGTCAAACTTTAGCCTCATGTGCTCCGTTCTTCTCCTCATCTTCCTCTTTACGTTGCACGCCTGTGAAGGAAATGATCGACGAAGCCGACAGGGACGGAGACGGAGAAGTCAACCAGCAGGAGTTCCTGCGCATCATGAAGAAAACCTGCCTGTACTGAAGGAAAGAAGCTCGATGTCATGGGCTCGTTGACCCAGCGCTGAGAGGACCGGTGGTGGTTGTACATGTAATGCTGCTCATAGACATATATCTAGTTATTCCTTGTCAAAATGTTCCCTCTATTATTCTGTCGTGTCATACACTTTCACTTCTAAAGGTTTATATGTCCAACACTTCAGTCAAAGTCATGAACCACTGATCCATCTTGCTTCGAGTCACTTAGTCATCTACATTGCATTTGCCAAAAAAACACACATTGATGAAATATTAATATTTTTGTTGGTTATTTTTTGTCAAGAAATTCTATGGTGACATTACATTACAGTGCTTTGATTGATAATACAGTGTGTGCATTAATTCAACCATCTATAAGATGCTCGATTTATACTGGCGACTCGTGTGTTTCATCTCTTTTATATTTTGTAATAGCTGTTAGGTAAGTAAGAATATTAGGGCCAGACGTGAGAAAAATATGAGAGGAGGAAGATTTTTTTTCTTTTACATTTTAGTAGCCTAAAGGATATAAGAGGGGTTTTTTTGTATTTCGAGAATAAAGATGACATGTCAACTCCTCTGGTCAAATCCAGTTACAGGAGCGACTAACATCCATATGAGCTGCCATTGTTCCAGATTTCCAAGTTCGTGTGGTTTCTCACCACGAACGGACAGTTTTCAGCACAATCTCTACCGAAGAGAATTTCCTTGCTACTAAAACAAGAACAATTACGCAAGGCATTTTGTCGAGGAAGTCATATGCACTAACACAAGTTGTTTGATATATTCTTAAAAGTTTGACTTTAAACGTGACATTTTAAGATCTATTCGACATTTTGACTTTATTCTCAATATGCAAATTGTAAAAAAAAAAATCTGATTTAGTTAGATCTCATCCTCGACATTATTCTCGAACTGTAAAATGGGGGCCCTAATACTCTTCTGTAGTAAGGTAACCGCTTGATAACCGGGTGGTGCTGTCTCCCCTCAGTGCTGCCTGTGGATTTGTGCCTGTGCCTCTTTAAGGGGGTGATCAGTCAGGGAAGCTGCCCAAACCCCTCTGACCTTAAACACCGTCTCATTATCTTTAAAATATGGCTGATCGATTGTGTTTTTCTTGTAGCCCCGACTATTTATCCTTCTGTTGTGTACATTTACTCTCCTGTAATCTCGAATGTTTTGTATGATATACAGTATGGTGAATTCATAAGCAGATCCACAATATATTAGTGTTTAAAATACAAATTAAATATCCTGAAGCAGTTCGTTCTTTTGTTTTCATCTATTACAAGTATCCCTTATCTAGGTAATTATCAGAACAGTTTTTAAAACTTGCATCACGAAAGCTTGACTTTATTCCTCTGCAGTTAATAGAACACACTGTTTGACTTTGAAATGCATCTCAGGGTGATGCAATAAATATGATAAAAATCTTTTATGCTGAACAGAAGATACTGCTCATGGATTCAGATATGGAATAAGACTTTATGACTTACTTAAGTTGGTGACTTTGTTCCTGTTGTCAGTTGTTGCAGCTCCCGAGGGCGTAATCCATAGACTAGACTTGAGGGATGTGGGAGTGACAGTCCCAGGTGGTGGGTGATGGCTGCTGCTATATATCAAAGGCATCGACACTTGTGTAACTTATGGTTATAACTGACCTTAAAAGAAAAGGTTTAACTAAACATCAAATATCCTAAATGAGGTAAAATTATTACAGAATAATGTTCTTGTCACACAGCTTCTCAGATATAGTTATCCCTATATAAAAATGTCAAGGGTCCATTTCAGATATGGTCAAGATTAAACTTTATTTAAAGAGTTCATAACTTTAAAGTCAAATGTTTAAAAACACAATCATAAACATACGCACACAAAAGACACAAAGACACACTCAGGAACATTAACTTGCTATCTAGGCTCAGTTTTTTCCCGTTTCACCAGGTCCAGTCTATGATCAAATACTGACAAATACAAACATGAAAAGTATAAATATTGAATCAAGATGAACAATCCCAGCTGCTTTGTGATGTAAGACTAGTTGATGGAGGTATTTGAGAATCTGAACAGGGACTCCTGTGATTGTGCGACTCAACGCGGCATTTATGTACAGTTACACGCAAGATCTCAGCTTTGACTGAGTTTAGTCTTGGAGGCAAAGTCTGCACTGAGCTTACGCATCACTTCCCCGTGGCTTTGTCCCACTAGCTCCTGTCGCGCAGTCCCGTAATTCTCTTTGACGAAGTTGGCAAAAGGCGTGGGAGCACGCGGCTTGGAAGGGGTCAGCAAGACGAGTTGACCCGTGCAGAGGGCGCACACAAACCGCTGTGTGTCCAGTGATTTGGAATGACGGCCGATACTGTGAAGAATCATGTGGAAATGATTACCTGTCTGCAAAATGAATATTAAGGAATGATGTGAGGTTGACAGTTGAATTTGACTTGACTTACGAGTTCTGACAGCGGGTGCACTGGTATTGGAATTTGTATTTGATATCATAGCTGTGGCAGCGAGTGACCATGGGCAGCTCGGGATGAACCACTGTGGCCTTGCGGGCATAGAGCTTCCAGAAGGTTCCGTGCCCGTCCCTTGCGCCATTGATCAGCCATGTTGCGGCGTGACACATCTCATGAATCAGTGTGTCCCTGAGACGATCTGGGAGGGAAGGACAATAAAGAAAGACTGGGTACTTTGATGAAGAGATTCAATCAAAGTATATATATATATATATTACGATTTTTCTATGTATGGCAGATATTTACATCTGGGAACAATAAAGCAGACAGGGCTTGTGTTCCATTAGTCTCTCAGGGCTACTGAAACATTACCTGCAGAATCACAGACTTTCTCGGACAGTTCGATGCGGGCGTAGCGGCTCCCCCCGCCTCGCTCTTGCCCCGTGATACAGTAACCAGCTGTTTTCCGCATCTTCTTATTCCAGGTCACTTGCATATCAACAGGAAGCTACATAAATAATGTAAACGAAGCGATTAAACGTGAACTACCGTGAACTAAATAAATGATATAAACAAAACAAGGGGGATTTGTCGGTCATCACCTTACTGTCGAATACACTGATATTGTACAGCTGGTAGAGTCTACTGGTGAGGTCGCCCTTGTTCTGCTTGAAGCGCTGGCCATAGGTGGAGCCAGGGAGTGACAGTGACTGCAGGAAGCAACCTGGGGTCTTACACACCACCACCCTAAAAGGAAAAGAGACAAATGTCAATTAAACAATCAAAATTGTCAGAATATTTGTTCCAACATTCAAGGTTGTACGTAGAGCTGGTACCTGCTGGTGGGGCCATGTCTCGGCTCGGTCTGACTGACCGTGGGCCTCAAGGTGGTGAGTTTCCCTGGTGTTTTCACATTCAAAGGTGTCTCCGCTAATGTTTTGGTGGCTGATGTTGTGCGTCCCTTTACAGGAGGAAAAAACACAGGCGGCTCCTTGCTGTACTCTAGATTTAAAAACAAACAAAACCAAGATATTACCACCGTCTAAACTACAATGAATATAAAAGCAAGAACCTGCTTTTTTGTCTGTGACAGTAAAAATAAAACAGTTACCTTTGGTGTTCTTAGGCGAGTGTGTAGTGCTGGTGTGTTGGTTTTTCCTTTTCAGTCTCTCCAGAAGGGATGTGAACTCCTCCTCAGAACTGGCCGAGTCATCCAGCTTACCAGGTGCTGAAAGAGTACGCTTGGGAGACGCCGGTGGGGTCGGAGTGTCGTGTGGACGAAAAGGAAAAGGGGACGGGACCGGAAGCAAAGGCATTGACGGCGAACTGTTGTCTTTATCACACAGCAGAGCATTATCTTTGTTAGCTGTTGCCGGGGGTTTAGGTTTCGTGTGGCGAGTTCTCCAAGTGCTCTTGACCACAATGTTGTCATCGTCATCACTGTCACTGACGAAGACTGGGGACTCCCATTGAGACATCGGTCTCCTCAGCGGAAGCTGAGCTGCTGGAGTGTTGCTCTTCTTAGGCACTGCAAAACATCACCATCATACACATTAAGTTCCAAGCGGCTTCTCTTTGAAATATTACACATTAATGTAACGTATTAATAGCAATTCTAAGGCCATACCTTTCAAAGATAAATTAGTGTCAATAAAGTCATCATCTGATGAGAAGTCGTTCACTATGAAGCTTTTGAGGCTTTAAAGATAAAGACGGGTTAAGCAGATCATTTTAAAAACAAGATTTAGAGACAGAGACGGTGCATTTAAAAGGACAAACAAAAATGTACCTGTCTTCACTCGCACTCTTTGATAATTCCCTTGGCTTGGCACTCGGGGTTTTCACTCGTTGCAGAACTTCAATAGGTAAAAGGATGAATTGAGTGAAGAGTATTTCAATATCCATTAAAATATTTCCCTCAACATCCTACTGTTAAGAATTTAAATCATTTACTGACAAAAAGTTACATGTAATAAGAACTGTACCCAACAGGAAACTGCCACTTACATGTCTCAAAACCGTCGTCTTCATCAGAGCTCACCACATGAACATTTGAACTAAAAGGAGACAAAAGGACAGCAATGGTTTGTAAGTTAAACTACCATTCCCAAAACTTTGGTGAGACAAACTAAAACAAGACAAAAGCTTCATGAGAAGATTTGTCATACCTGTCTTTCTTTGCAGCACTACAAGTTTTCTGTGCAGGGGGCTTAGCTTTCGGTGTCGCCCTTCCCACAAGAACTATGGAATTAAAAAGGAAAAAGTGAACAAGTGTGTAATCTGCGTCACAAAATTCGACAACATTTATACAATTTAACTCACGCACACTGGTCAAAGTCGTCGTCACTGGACTCAGTCAACCACTTGCTTCTGTATTCGTTACTTTTGAAGCGTTGGTTCTCCTTCTCTGGGTCGTCCTCACTCCCGGAGAGGACAAGCTGGACGGGCGAAGCGGATCGATCCACAGGTCGATGCCCACTCGTGGCGGCAAGACGAGTCTTTCCAATTGTGCTCATCAGCTAGGAATCATGAAGACAGACAGACAAACATTGAAACTTACTAAAACCCAAAAGAGCATTTAAACAGACCTACAACTAACAATTATTTTCAGAAACTCAAACTGCTTACTATCGTCTTGATTTATCATTTTGTCAATGAAATGTCGGATAAGAGTGAAAGATTCCTTTTAAATTATGCACAGCTCAAGGTAACTTAAAATAACATAAAAACATAAAATCCTTGCATTAAATAAATGGAAACCAGACAGGTATTTGTTGGTTTTTGCTTCCAAATGAGAAAAATATGCAACTATCATAGCTGTAGATCAGTCTATGGACTGATGTCACTTGGTGTTTGCTTGTGAATTGTTCCTTCTCCCTGCAAGCCAACAGATATTCTATTTGTCAACAAGTTATTTAAATAGAAGGAAAAAAAAATGTCCATAGTTTGATAAAGTACACACCTTCTTCTCCACCGTGTCCAGTCCTCCCTTGTCCGACCACCCCATCTTCGCAGCAACTCTTTCAAATAACTTGCAGTTGTCATCATTCATAGTTTCCTCTGCTCTGTGGAAACAGTGAACACACCAGCGATCAGCCATTTAATATTCCAAGTCCAACACTAAAGGCAAACACGTGACTTATAAGCCACAACGTTGGCCTTGCTGTCGGTAAGTGTGTGTTTTTCTTCCCTAAAACGAGTTCATTTGTTAAGTTAGAACAAAAAGGAAGCTATACAAACAAAGCCACGCGATCGACAGAACTTACTGTTGCTAGGTAGGTTAGGAGCGTTATCGTTAGCACCTGGCTACATGAATTGACTTTTTGGTAGCGGTATAACGGTTTTTTCCTTTAGAATGCTTCAAAATTTAAAATGCACCGCGTTAGAATGTATTTCACTTGAGGTATGATTACCTCACGCGTTTCTGTCGTTCAAAACAAGAGGCAGAGGTCGAAGACTAGACAGACGTTACTTAGCGAATAAAAGCGAATTCAAATCTGGTTCTCCATTATACCGGAAGTTGTCACGGAGAAATTTGACCAATCGGAGCGTGGTTCAGGTGACACGTGACATTTCGTGTGCGACAGTGTTGAGCTCTCTTCAATAAATATATATTATTAATAACATCATGTTTTGACGTTTCTAAATATGAAATACTATCTATAAACTAAAATCGTCCTTACCAGTAATATAATACACGGCCTTCATAAGATTTTAACGTTTTTACTATTTCAGTTTCATCATTTATTGCTATTTCGCAGTAAATGTCTCTGCTGCAATATTCTAATAATGGCCAGTTAACTTTTATGAAATATGAACACAACAAAATTAAAACATCAAAATTTGCCCAATATTGTAAATACTGATTAATCTTTTACATATACTTAAGCTAATTAATATTGCTTATGACCGATATATAAGTACCAATGTGTAAGTCATGAAGTTATAAATGTTAATAAAAAAACAGATCAACAGACAGCCTAATGTAGGTTTGATTATTGTAAAGTTGCACTATCAGAAGCCTATTGACAATGATCTCCCAAGTTTGATGAAAAGGGACTTGAATTCAATACATTGAGAGAATTTGAAAGTTAAAATTTAAAATTAGCATTATTGTAATTTTGAGACAAAGACATCATGTAGGAACAAAAGACAGCCCGACAGTCAGCCTAGGACCCCACCCACAGGGGAGTGGTGAGGTGAGGGGGCAAGGGAAGCCTACCGAGCCAGCACAGACGATATCTTTCTGCCAGTCTATTTATTCATCCGTTCTTTCCTTGTGGGTGTTCCCCTGCAGCTGATCTGGGCCGTCTGTGTCAAAGGTGCCAAAAAAAAAAAAAAAAGGAATAACTCAAAGAAAATCCTAACACTAAATTTGTTGGATTCATTCATAGGTCTGTGACTGATCTTGGATTATCATTAATGTGAACAAAAAGACTGGCCATAGTGAGAAGTTACAGTAATGACAAGCAAGCTTTTAAATCAAGGAAACAAAAGTCTGTTGAAGATGTATTTTCATTGTTGCTACCAACAACTGAGTGGGTGTCAAACAGCACACGGTTTTGCCATCTCTATTTTTTAAATTTTTATTATTTTTGAGCCTTGAGGCATCTTTGACAGCATAGTAAACAGACAATACAAAAACAAAAACTGCTCAGAAAATACTTACCTAGGCTGTTCCTTGAGTAATTAAAAAAACAAGATCAATTTGTGTTTAGCTCCAACATCTAACCAGAAATTTAGGCCCTTTCTGATTACTTGAAACTCCCCTGTCCAATCATTTTTACAAGCAGAGTGTGACATCAAACAGAACAACAGCTACTGGACATATTCCTTGATTGACAACAAAATCAATAAAAGTTGGCGTTAGGTGAGGGGAAGAATCTTTATCTAGACCATATTCCTCGAATCTTGCACATCTAGCAATTGCAGTCAATAACAGCTAAACTAAAGAGCAGTTGCAATCTATGTTTAATAATTGCATGTTAAAGCTGATGAAACGCAAGTCAGAGCAACATTTTTCATGGCGCAACATTGTCCTTTTAAAACTCACAACACTCTTTATCCATTTATAAATAGATCAACAAGTAATGATGGCTGGGCATTCCCTCCACAAGCGGTAATTTGTCCTGTGTGCACACTGACAGGAGAAACAACATCCACTGATCCAAGTACTGGAGGGGTAGGCAGGGCATTCACTAACCTGTCATGCTCATCAGATATACTGTGTTTTAGGACAAGAGTCTCAGAGTGGCTGCCTGAAAGTCTCAGGCTCCATCTGGCTCAGGAAAAGCAGGTGTGTGAGGACTGTGATGGGGATCAAATGTGTACATCTGTTGGCTCCTTTACAAAGAAGAGTCCCATGAATAGTAAATGAGAGTGATGGAGACGATGGTTCGGAGATCGAGAGAGGCTGGAGTGGAGGCTGACCATTCAAGCTAGCGTGCAGACAAAAAAAAAAAAAAAAAAAGACTGGTGAGGGCTGCACATGGCTGGGGTAAAAGTGAAAAGAAATCAGTGTGCTTCCAGTTCAGGCATTCTCACTGGTCTCCACTGTCTGGAACTTGACCATGTGTTCTGGCTTGTTGCCATTGCTGTGGTGCTCCCACATCTGCAGATAGAGCTTCTCCAGTTCTGTTGAGTACAGCTTGGTGTTGAAAAGTGGGCTGCAGATTCGCTGCTTCCAAACACGAGCTCTCACCATCTTCAGGCTGAAGGAGACAAAGCGAGTGGTCAGGTGTACGGGTTTAAATAGAGAAGATGTTTTTAAATGATGTTGCTCAAAATCTACTTACTATTCCATGTCAGAGCCCAGTTTGACTGCTATATCCTCATAGTCCTGGCGACTATGGGCTATTAGCTCGGGGCAGCCCAGACAGTTGAGTTGTGATGCAGCCACACGGGAAGCAAGGGTCTCACCTTCACAAAGTGGATTTACCATTAAAATAACAGCATTCACTTCATATTTGTCCAACAGAACAGAAGATGCTTCAAACTAAAATCAGAAAACTTAAATTTGTAAAATACTCTTTACTTCCAAAAATGTTCAAGTTAGAATGAATTTGTCAAGCAAATTGGTTTCAAGTCCATCTCTCAGAAGCCCTGTGTCCTCACCTGGCATGGTGACCATGGGTGTTCCAGCCCAGAGAACATCCATGCCTGTGGTGTGACCATTACACAGAGGAGTGTCCAGGCACACATCAGCCAGCTGGCCCCTTCTCACATGCTCCTCCTTGGGTGCCACAGGAGAAAAGATGATGCGAGAGCCAGGCAGACCCATGTTCAGAGCGTACTGCTGGATGTTGGGCTCGCCCACTGCAGGGAAGCGAAGAAGCCACAGCACGCTATTGGGCACACGCTTCAGGATCTGCAGCAAGGAAGGGAGTTTTAGAAGTGATCAGAGTGCTCAGCTGAAGGAACAGTCAAAGCAGTTATAACAAAGTGTGTCTGACTTACGTTGGCCCACATTTGAAGAGTAGGGGGGTCAATCTTGTAGAGCTGGTTGAAGTTGCAGTAGACAATGGAGTCCTCTGGAAGACCATACTGGGAGCGGGTTGTCACAACGACCGTGCGTGGCACCTCCTCGCCAGTGGCAGCTTTGTTATTGATCTGAAGATGGGGGCACATGTTTTCTTTATCAAGGTGGAGAGGTCAAAATGTTTTTGTAGGACTGGTGTTGATTGTTTGAACCAGTTAATATATATATGCTGCCAAGCCCAGATTGAGGGGTTAATTTGAAAACCTGATCAAACGTGCCACCGTTCCCCCTCACCAACAATTCTGCACTTCCACCTTACTTTCATGAACACGCCATACCTTTATGGACACAGTCTGAGAGACTACAACCTCATCTGCTGAAAAGAGCTGGAAAAGCGGCAAGCTAAATTAATTTGCTGCTCTGGACTTTGTCTCAGCATTTGTAGACACTTTGGGCCCATTCTAAGTATCGCAATATTTGCATTCGTATTGATGAGTGCTTCCAAGCCAGACATACCTGTGTGGTGGCCAGGCCATTGCTGACAGTGAAGCCATTGATCGTGACCTGGATTTGACCCTGATTGATCATGTTGATTATTGCTTCAGCTGCTGTGTTCATGGGAATCACTGGCATGGAGAGCGCTCCATTTGTGTCCCCAGCAGCTTCCTGGTTGTTGTCACACTTCATCTGGTCACAGAGAACAGTTTTGAATTAAACGCTTAAATATAGTTCAGCGTTACATCATTCAACAACATTTTCTTTCAATCCTGCTTTGTCAAATCAACAAAATAACATGAACAAATAGTGAAACAATGCTGTCTAGAGGTCCGAGACTTAACTGTAGTGCTCGACTCGCAATGAACTAACAGTTTTGCCAGTGATGCATAAAACAATCTCTGGGTTCTCATAACTCACCTTTATTACTTTGACATCGGGCAGACTGTCCAAAAACGCCTTCACATCAATACCATTAAGAACAATGCGGTTGTCAAAGATGTGTCCATTCGACTTGAAATCGATCACTGCCTTTTTCTGTGAATTAAAAAAGAAAGTGTTTCAAAACACCCTGATTATACTGATTGTAGTTACTTTTCTTTCGAGGGGGGGCGTGAAATTATGATGGACCGACCTTGAGGTGAGGGAACATGTTGGCGTGGTCTCCAATGAAGAACGTATTGGGCATGTAGGCCAGTTTTTCTGAATACTGCTCAGCTACCTCCAGTGGTGACGTCTCCTTGTCAGTGATGATGTAGTCCATGAAGGGAGCCCCACTGGTTCCTGGATAACCCAGCCACATGGCCTAGTGAATGGAAAAAGACCAACTATTAATTGTGAGATCTTTGACGTAAACCATTTACTGTTAGTCTCCCTTTAAAAAAAAAAGTATAAAGTGAATGTGAGTGGAGATGCAGTAATCTGTTTTTATAGGTAATATCTTGCCTCAGCACACAGCTTTCAGACAGTTAAAAGAGTTTACCTGGATGGGGGCAGGGCGGAGGGCAAACAGTTCATTCCGGGCACCTTTGGTGTATCCGTTCATGTTGACCAGAATGTGGACTCCGTCCTGATGAATACGATCAGCTGCCTTTCCATTGCAAGGGATCTGGAAGAGAAACGTACCATTTTCTTACTTTTGCCAAAATGAAATACCACATAAATTAAACTCAAATTATTATGGTTATATACTCATTGAATATTAAAACCCCCCACCAAAAAACAACACAAATCCAGGTCATAAGGGTTACCTGTGAGAGGTCTGTGAAATGATGAGCCTCTGCTACCACTTTGACACGGAAGTTGGTGCTATCATCAGGGCTAAGCGCATAGCAGAACACCTGAAGGAAAATGATATGCTTGGGTTAAATAAATAAATAAATATGCAAACTATCAATAAGCAGTATACTGCATTACTTCCCAAGTTAACTTGGTAATTTCTAGAATTAGAATAAGAAATATCTACCTCAAATTTCTCAGGATTGTGCATTCCAGGAATCGACTGCATCAGATGGGAAGTGGGGTGATTGCCAAAGTCAGAGCTGACGTAGCCGATACGCAGACGACCACCACTGGCCTTCAGGTCCTTGGGATACTCAAAAGCAGGTTTGTGCAGTGCATTGATCTATGGGATAAGCAAGAGTATAAGATTACAACTAAAGCATGACAACTGATTATTTCTTAATTTGACTGACTTACTGGTACATTGACATTTGTTAATCTCAAATCATGTCCTTCAAATACCCATACCCTTATCCCAGCAAGCAACCCATTCATCATCATTCACCACTTTTTCAATTAGGTCAAATACATCCAGAATTTTGCCCAACCCTTACCTTCCACATATCCAAGCAGACAGCCACTGCCATCACCACCTTCCATCCCCCAAAATGAATTAAAGGTTACTTGCTTTGATCGTTTTGAGTACCTTGTCCAGGCATAGGTTTCCATGGCGTTCAGCAATGGCCTTGCGGAAGCCGTGAGAGAGTGGGTAAAGCATGCTGTGGTGTGGGTGCACTGAAGGCAAGCGGTTCTTATCCAGCTGGTCGGCCACAATGCTCACAAGCTTCTTCATCCGCTCGTCATAATCTGTCCAGTCGCACACGATCTGGAAGAGTGAAAACAATAACAGAGGTTAGAGGATGTACTTCTCAATGAACAGCAGCACAGATAAATAATTTCTGCTAGTACTGTATGGCAAATGTTGAAAAAAAATAAAATAAAAAGCATCTGTACCTGTAGGCAATGTGCCAAGTTGCAGTAAGCATCAGGGAAGTCTGGCTTGAGTTTCAAGGCTGTGCGGTAAGATGCAATAGCCTCTGGGATGTTTCCAGAATCCTAATAGTAGAGAAAGACATTAAAATACAAAATCAAAATGATGAATTTTTGTATCTTCATGAGTCAGAAAAGACAAATATTAACACATCTGCATCAAAAAGAATATTCCAGTCATTTGCAACTCTGGCCTCATTGTTCTAGTATTTGATTTGATCATTGGGTAAAAATAATAATATCACAGGTTTATCGAGGTTGCTGACTTCCAAGCTCTCGGACGCACAACAACAGATGGACATTTCCAACTGTGTGGGCATTATCTGCCAACACCATGAAGGAATCATATGACATCCTTTTGTTAACTTGTGTATACTGGAGCATAGACGGCTCCAAACTACCGGGGCCAAGCAAAACCATATGGGGATTTAACACATTTTCTCAGAAGTCAGCTTAAATGAAAAACAAAAGATAATCATGTCAAAGTTAATAACAATAATTATTCATACCTTGTGGATAGAGGCCAGGTTGCTGTGAGCATCAGCAAAGGCAGGGTTAATCTGGATAGCACGGGTGTAGCATTGAAGTGCTCCTTGTACGTCTTGCATTTCCTTCAGTGTATTACCCATGTTTGAGTAGGCATCAGCAAATGTGGGGCTGATTCTAAAAATCACACGACAATTGTGTAAACAGTCATGTAAGAATGACATTACATTTTCAACAGTCTCTGGTAAAAGCATAAAATATAGCGTGAACTTTTTGATTAATGAAAAAATTACCAACTGCCCAGTTAAATTGTTCAGAATATAAAATTGTGTTGTGCTATGTTTCCTAAGTGGTGGGATTGCTGAGCAGTGATGTCACATTGTGCCAATACAAGTACCATAGTATAACACCACAGTAACACAGTGAGCAGGGCCCTGTAGCGGGTACAAACCTAATGGCCTCTTTGTAGTGCATGAGAGCCTCCTGGAGTTTTCCCTGCTGCTGCAGGACACTGGCCAGGTTAGAGTGAGCTGCAGCAAACTCTGGGAACACCTGAGTAAAAACAAAAAGGCTTACAAAGAAGAAAAGTACAAGAATGCCATGCCCACAAACAGGGAAACATAATTATGAACAGTTGATTGTTCGCTCACCTCTAGGGCTTTTCTGTAGAGCTGGACTGCATCCTCAATGTTGCCCTGCTCACGCTTGATATTTGCCAGGTTGTTAAGAGAGTCTGCATGGGTTGGACACAAACGCAAGGCCGTGTTGTAGCACTCTTCTGCTTCAGAAACCTGGGAAACACAATGACATTTTGAAAGTTAAAATCATCGTCAGTGACACATATTGAAGATTTTGTTGTTTAAGACTTAGTCTAGGCTTGGGACACACACCAACTTCCTTACATTGCCTTTCTCCTTAAGGGCATTTGCCAAATTGCAGTAGGCGTCTGGGAAGTGGGGCTGCAATTCAATGGCGCGACGGTAGGTGTCAATAGCCAGGTCAATGAGACCTTGCTCGTAGTAGACGCAGGCCAGGTTTCCATGGACAACTGCATGGTTGGGGCTCAGACTCAGGGCTCTCAGGTATCCAGCCACAGCCCTGGAAACATTTCACAAGGTTCAGACACAAGCTCAAAGACAAACTGAAATCTATAACTGCCGTTCTCATCTTTTTAGACTACCACCAACAAGCCTTTACAGGCATCAAGTGTGCATTGCAAATTTGTACAAATTTTGAACAACTTAATAACTATCAGAGCACAGTGTATACAATTCCAGAGTTATTGTTGAAAATAAATCCAATGGTTCAGGAGCTGACTTACAGCATGGATCATGAAGGCAGTTCTGCAGATGCAGCTAATCTGCCCTGGCTAAACAATGGCATGTGAAAACACAGCTGCAAGGTTTACACAGACGGGAAGGAACTCAACAGAAAATGTTCTTGACTCATTCTAAAATCCCACTTGAGGTGAGGCACGGTGGTGTCAATTAGACAAAAGACTAAACATGAATGTATAGACAAAGTATCATACAGTTGATGTCCTGATTTAGACTCACCGGTCAAAGATTCTGGCTTCCTTCAAAACGTTTCCTAAATTGATGTAAGCGTCAAGGAAATTTGGATCCAGAGTGACAGCCTAAGATCAAAAACAAAGTTTAAAAACATGTGATAACACAAAGATATGTCCAAACAAAGTAGTGGGATTGAAGAATGCCCTAAAAATTGACAAATCATGCGACTGACCTTTTCAAAATGGTGTATGGCCAGCCATATCTCCCCCTGGGCGTTGAACACGCACCCCAGGTTGCTCCAAGCCACTGCAAAGTTGGGCTGAGTCTCAATGGCTTTCAGGTAACAAGCCTTCAGTGGGTTTACAATGAAAAACCATAGGAAAGGAGGAGTAGAGGTAGAATGGGAGGGGTATAGATTGTAGAAGGGAGGACAAGGGAGTGTAAAATAAAAATAAATAGAAGATTGAGAATAAAAGCAAGAAAAAACAAAAAGGGGCAGAGAAAGCAAAATTAGTGACTACTCTCCATCATGGCAAAAAGTGAGTCTACAGCACGGGCTCGCTTGCGCAAAAGTCTGCCGCGCTAAGCTGCATTGCTTTTTCCTACGCTGCGCAAATCCAACCAAAACCCACACGTAGGCCATCATCCTGCAGTTATGATCCCACTCACCAAATGTAGTGGTTCCCACATACAAACATGGTCCTTTAATAATATCAATATTTTAAATAATAAATTCAGATGTCTCCACTAATGCTGTATATTCTATGAAAGCACTATAACTCACAACCTGGGATGATTGACATTTTGTGTAGGTGATGGTCCCTGTAATGCAGGCGCAACAAACGCAAGTACGCGGTGTGTGTCTATTGCCACCATCACCACATCAACCATAAAATGCCGCTTGCGTGACCTTGCTGCTGGCAAAGGTCATTGCGCTTCGCCGCTGCGCTCGCTGAATGGCCAGATAAGAGCTGCAGACCACCAACCCCTGGCAGAACACCTGCGACACCAGACTGGCACACACTCAGCGCCCATTAGATATCTCAGAATTAGGGGGGGCTGTGGGGAATAAGATATCAACCAGGGGCTACACTTTTTTGAATTTGAATTTTGAACATGACAGCCAATCGTAAACAATGAACAGTCTTTTGCTGTTGGGTAGGTAAATAGTAGTTATTGCACATGTTTCTGAGAAGCCAATTTTATGTCTGAGATTTTGGGGCATTTGGGAGCGAGGCTGGCTGCGAGTGGGGAGAGGTCCACAACAAACAGGCCAACAGGAGTGAGAGGGGTGGGGGTCGCATGCATGCGCTCTCCGCCTTTTGGGTTTCTTGGAGGGTATCGCTGCGCAGCCCCTGCGCTACTGCAGACTCACAGCGCACTATCTGCATCATCATCAGAACGCTGCAACTCCAAATAAAGAAGGAAAATCAAAACAACATAGGAAAAATAACCAACATGTAAGAGTTAGAGGGTTCTTACTTTTTCACGATTATTGCTTCCACATCCAAGTTTCTTTTTACTTAATACAGAACTGGGTAATTAGTATAGCATATTTTAAGAAATGCTTACTGTAATTTGTTTTGTTACTTTTTTCTTTTGCTCTTCAAAGGAAGCCACAAGACAGAGGAGCTCAAGCATAAAGTGAGGTGGTTTTTCTTTTGTTGGCAGTTACAAACCCGTTACCATATTTTTGGACTTTGTCAGAGTGGTGGCCGCAGCTGGCTGGAAGAAGAGGAGAGGACTGAGGCTGCCCTAGTGTTCCTTTCCGCCAGGCACCTACGCAGGAATAGTGTCACCCACCTGAAACCTTCTAAATAACAATATCAGTTGTGGAAAAACCAAAAGAGACAAAATCAGAAAACAAGATCGTTAGTAAAGTTTTCAAAAAATACATTCTTCCTTAAATATGGAAATAAAACAGGTCCTTCCAAATCACAACAAACAAACAAAACAAGAATATTCTTAGTTTTCATTCATGCAATGAATGTTTCCTTTCAAAGAAAACAAAAGGAATGCTAACAGGTAACAGGGAGGGAAGAAAGGCTTTTCTGTGTTCAGTTTATCAATGAAATATAGTTGGGCTTCCAGATGTTCATCAATTCGTTTTGCATGTCAAAGTACAGGAGGGCAGTTACTGGCTTGATCTTGCCCAAATGAACTGATCCCAATCCTCTGGGAATAATATTACATATTTAAAGAAAAAGGGAAAAAGAATTATTCATTGCCTTTTATCTGTTCATTTTGCATTTTCATGAAATGTTTTCGAAAACTTGGATTTCTTTATCCTGGCCTGCTTTCTTGAATCCTGGCCAATGGGGTAGGGAGAAAAGTCTGTGGTTTAATTATTTGTATCTAGAAGCCTCCACAGCTCTGAAATAAAGAGGTCATCGCTTTTGCCGCGCGTACGTCTGTCTTTCTAGCCCAGCATCTGACGCAGGTGGTGGAGTGCAGATTGTGAGCGGTCTGCCTGACGCTGCTTGAACCATTTCAAGGTACTTGAACATTAACTCTCTTAAACCCATCGTTTAACAATACTAAGCAATAGCATGGATGTCAGAGTTGATATCCAGCTGAGTAAACACTTCATTATCTTTTATAGAATGAAATAATGCACTTGTGCACGTGAACCAATTGGGCATGGTTGAAGGGTCAGGAAGACAGCTCCAGGCGCGCACTCCACCAATCCTTAGCAAGCGCGCGGGGGGGTGGAGCGACAGAGCAGGGGAGTTTGTGACTCCCTGATGCTCCTCCCCACTCCTTTACCCCCCTCTAGCACAAAATAAGATGGCCTGTATCCAGTGAGACAACTCCACATATTCAGATTTGATTTGACCCAACCCAGGGACCCCCTTGTAATACAGACACAAGTTTTAAAGTGGCAAATAGAAGTGTTACACTTCTAAAACAAATTTAATTCACACTGGCAGCAACTGTACTGACAGCGAAATGAAACCAAACCCTTTGTCATTTGGGAACTTGATAATATTGGAGTATAGCAATTAGGTTAGAAACCATCTCATCTTTTGCACTGCAAAGTTCAACTAGCTTCTCATCAGTTCATGTATTCTTCAAAGACCGAGCCAGCATTTTCCCTTCAAAAACAACTTTATGAAAATGCATGGGCCGAGGTTCAAGAATGACCAAATGGATTCAATGTGTCAATTTCAAAACTCCAGCCTTTCTTCCTGAAAGGGGAGGGGCTGACCTCTGGTGAAAGGTCGGGGTAAAGCAAAGGACATTGGAACTAAAAGTGATACAGAATGGGGACATAAGTAATGCGAAGACTATGCTGAAAAAACTCATGAAGTGAAAATTCATGACACTGTCTAAAAAGTAATCAACATATAGTGTGTACTATGATTCAAAAAAATTAAGAAAACCTGGTTGCCTCTTATGGCTGTGGACTCATTCCAGTCCAATATTTCCAATGGTTTCTGGTAAGTTAGGGGTGAGAAGCTCTCTGTACACTATTTTCCATCCTTCATTTTGCAAAGGGGGTGGAAGAGCAAGGATTCCACGTGGCTTAAAAAATCCAAAAGGAAAAAGGGGACATCTATGGCCTTAATGGGGGACACTAAAAACAAAAATGTGTGGACAAGAAAAAACAAAAAAATAAAAATAAAACCCGAAACAACACATCTTTACAAATGCCAACCCGATGTAACGTACCTTGGCCTCTTCCAAACGCCCGAGGGCTTTAAGCAAGTTGCCCAGGTCACTTCGCACACAATAAAGATCCTGAGGGAAGAAAAACATTTTTGTATTGCTACAATAAACCATATGTGAATGCATTGTTTGGGTGTTTTTTTCAGAGTTTTCAGTCAATTTAAGGATTTATGCATATGTCATTTCACTTACAGGGTTGTACTGTAATGCAGACACATAAGCCTGGACTGCTCCTTCCATGTCCCCTGCAGCCACCAGAGCAGCTGCCAAGTTGATGTATCCATCGATAAAATCTGGCTTTAGTCTTAGAGCATGGCGATAGTGCTCTATGGCCTCCTGCAGTTGGCCACGCTCCTTGTACACGTTCCCCAGGTTGGAGTAAGCTTCAGCCAACATCGGGTTCTGTTTGATGGCCAAAGTGCTGAAGTGCGCAGACCTGTAAGGCCACAACGGAAACATAATGGTTAGAACAGTGAAGGGAGCGAACGGCAGCGTCGGCTTGATGTGTCGTGTAGAGGCGGCAGCACGGTGCGAGAGATGAAAAGGAAAAACTTGAGTGTTTACACAGCCCATCAAGATGCATGTCCTTAGAAATGTTGAAAACATGAATACATGACACACGGTACAATATATGTATATTTCACTAAACTTATTAAATGCAATACTTACGTGTCAATTTTGCAAATTAATCACCACAATAACAGTATACTCCAAATGAAGCGGTAGTGATGCATCTCGAATGAAGACTATGCACCATATTTGGCTTTTATTGTCTTGTTTCCTTGAGATAAACATTTTTACTTAATAAACAATGAAAGCTCACCGGCCAAACTGACAGCATTACAATTCCATCACAATAATTGCAGCCCTTTTCTGTCAGATTTCTGTTAGTGCTGTATTTGACAAGAGGACAACAACAACATACTGAATTCAAATTCACTTTGGAGTAAACTGCTGGAAATGGGTGCATTGAAGGAGTTGAAAAGTGTAAAGAAGAACAAAAATGTAAACTTGCAACGCACAACACCCGAGTCCTTCACCCTGGCAACTACAAAGAAATGTATCCCCACCAACATAACAGTGTTAGAATTGAGGGGATAGCATGAGACCATATGAAACCAAGCAACAGGATTTCCAGCACAGCTGTTGCGTTTCACTTCGCAGGACCAGCTGTGTGCTTTGGAAATCACAGACGACCCATTATTCTTTGCCACTTCCACGCCAAATGCTCAGTGTGCGTTTGGTCCACCCCCCCACACCTCACCTGTCGAGTCTTCGGCACTGGAAGTGGATGGAGGACAGGAGCAGCAGCACGCCTGTGTTATCAGGCTCCTGCCTCCACAGCTGCATGCAGTGGCGCTCGGCTGCCTCAAAGTCCCCGGACTGATACTCCCGGTGCGCCAGCTCGGCCAACCCTTGGAAGGAAAGCATACGTTTTGTCGGTTCTGGAGCACCAACACAGCCCAAGGAGGGGGGAAACAACACGTTAGAGGTGATGGAAGAAATTAAAGCAGACAGATGAAAACACAAAAATAAGGAAATGAATCTAATGCTGCCAATGAATAATAACGGTTTGAACTCAACAGAAAACAAGGAAATGAGCAACATCAACAGAACAATGATATTTGAATCAATTCAATGAATGCAATCATAACGTTTGGGAATTTTACATTTCAGTTTTACTTCTTGGAGTCCCAGTTGAAGTAAAAATCTAATTTGTGGTCAATTTTATTCCTAAAGAAATATATGCTTGTCTTGGAGTTGCACTACTAAAGTTACTGCAGAGGACTGATAATAACTTCATAGTCACACATAAAATATTATTATTCATTTCTAAATGTTTCAGTACACTACGTAGCTTTAGGGACGTTTTGAAACATCAGACTGATTGAAGTGACAGTCAGTTAGGAAGATGTTTTTAGTGAGATACTGTTTGTCATTAAAATAAACTAGGATCCGCCCTCACAAAGTCATACAAAATATGGAGAAGATGGAGAATGTGATGAAAAACAGGGAGGGGGGGGAGATGGCACTGGGAGCATTGCACAAGTTCTGGCAACACTGTAATTCTGTCACTTTATACTTTAATGCCAATTCGGCTTGATGAGCAGCAGGTATCTATAAATAATTGAATCCCATTCACTTGTTTTGAATGCATTTTATCAAAGTTTCTGATTAGCATTACTCAGCTCATTGTGTAACTGTATTCATCATCATCATCTTCAGTTTTTATAGGATCAAAATACTGTCAATGAAGATTAACCTGCAGGGACACTTGAGCTCAGGAGGTGTGGCACAAACAGCATGAGGCACAAAGTACTGGTTTCGGGACATTCCGACTTTGTAGGAATAAGCACACGCCTGCAAATCGATGCCAATGTGCCCGTGCATACTGTACATTGCGACCGCAGCAGATCAGGTTCACCCACCCATGATAACTACGCCCTCGTGTTGGTACAGTGCTGCTGCTGCAGTCGTGGCATGACATGGATAAAAATCAGCCATCGACCTCGGACACCTGCGCCAACGGGCTTGTTCTAACAGAGTGGTCCCAGTGTCGTGCACTGGATGTCGACAGTCATGTCGGGTCGCGACGCTTCAGCGGGGGCCGCCATTTTCTGTTGCGTAACACAACACAACGGCGTCTGGACGACAGTCCGGGCTACATGATGGCTCCCAGCGAGTCGCGGTCAGACAAACCCGACGACGGGTGTGTTCCACTTCTGTGAATCCCTCGAGGTTTCACTTTAACACACTTAACCGTGGGCGTCAGCATCATTTTCTCCAATGTGATCCATCCGTTACGCACGGAAGCTAACTGCTACACCCGATGCTAGCATTACGTTACAATTAGCCCGCGTCAATCGCTGATGTTCGAATTTCATAAGCTCCTATTGCTCACAATGCCTCCACGTTGAGTTATATTCGTATCATGTCAACGAGCCTCGGCCGCTGGCCACCAGCTCTGTCCAGTATGACGCCGCAGCACACGGAAGACTGACTCGTCGCCTCCACAGCCCGCTGCGCTATGCTCGCCATTCCTGTCGCTGGGTAGAGAGAAGCAACCAACCTGTGCTATCGGCCACGTTCCCCACGGAGCTCGCCATCTCCTCAGACTTCGTGTCCTGCACGGCGGTCGTCAACGTGTCTCCTTGCAGATGGACCGTTTCAGAGAGAAAAAAAACGCGCGACGATCTTTTTGTCGACTGCGACCAGCAAGCACGTTGCCAGGCAGGCTAAGTAGCTCACTAGCTAACTTGCTCTTTGATTTTTCGCAACCTCGCGCGGCGCTTACTGTTGGTCTTGCAGCGGTCAGTTCAGAACTGAGTATTAATTAATCATCTAGCCTCATCGGAATATCTAACCTTTACTGGTGTAAACTAAAGCGACACTTCGAGGTTCGAGATGATTTCCTCCTCACGACGAGGCAGCTATGAAACATGAAATGGCGTAATGGGTGGGACTAATTTTTGGAGAGAAACTAGATCCGCAAATAGGCATAACGACGAAACGTAAAATATCGTATTTGTAAAAAATAATAATTCATTTGATGTGAGCTTGAAGTATTGAAGTATTTCTTTTTACTTGCCTTCTTCTATGAGTTTCACCTGCTTCGTATAAAAATGCTGAAAACATAAATTACCAGTAAGATTGCGCGGATGGACACATTGGTGCGGTGACACGGAGTGCAAATGATAGGTCACTGCTCTAGAGATAAAAGCAGCATCAGTGCTTCAAGTGAATAACGAGGGAACAAAATTTAGATTTCGAACCGGTATTACATCTAAATATGTGCTTATGTGAGCTGTGTACAGGGTGAAAATTTTACATAATGATACAGGAGAACGATTAATGGTGAGAGTGCCCTAAAATACAGGGTTGCATTGAAGATCCTGAATATAGTGCGCTGTACATTAATATCAGAAAATGGACGCCTTATACTTACACACTACACAACTGTGCATATTAAATTGCCAGAATGCAGATTACCTAACATTTTTATCTTGGATTCTACAAAGAGTGGGCCCAAACAACTGGATTGTTTGGCAGTTTTGTGAAGGCAGTAAATTAATCCTGCTTAACAAACAGCAAATGAATTGTACAGTCGTTTATTTCAATGACAAGAAAAACAGGGACAAATTCGTAAAATATAACACAATTACAAAGATGAGCTGGTACCCATGTTATATAATGTAAATTTTGTATTTAATTGTGTGTTTTGGTTTAAAGATTCCTGGGTCTGGGGGTATACAAAATTCATGAAAAGCAAGACTAGCTAATGCAACCCACGTCCAGTTTTAGTCTTGTGCAGAAGAGCTGTACCTTTTTATAACAATTTCTTTGATCTGTTTTCTCTATGGGATCCAAAATGTATAATATTTAGATACTGGGCTGGAAAAGCCCTGTATGTGGGCTGCTGTACAGATGGTATGCAACATTCACAATCACCAACAGGGGGCAACCTATTTCAAATAAATATTTCTGGAGCCCTGCAAAGTGGCTTTAAAACTTTGAACAACATTCAGTCTATATTTTGTTATTTCTGCAGGTCCCATATATATGATATTTTTCCAAAAGGATCATCTTGCTTGTTTTATTATAGCGTTTGTATTCTGCAATTGTTGCACATCTCCCACCTCCCAAAAAGAACCTCTTCTTCATTTTTTGCGCATTTTGATACAACATTATAAATTTATTTCAAACCTCAGTTAATATTCATCTGAATCCCAGATTACAGGCAACATAGGCTCCCATTTTGTCCTCTTATTGTGCACAGTCCCTTTTCAATTCACACGCTTAACACGTCAGTTTCAAGGACGTGGCCCGTGAAGTAATTAATGTGCCACTCTGCCCTGAAGATGTTAAAAGGGGGCTACTGCCTGCTGCACCCCAGCTTTTCCCATAGCCCCTCTATGGGAAAACGGTTGACATCATTGCCCATGTTGGCTTTGCTCTGTGTGCTCAAAGCATGCATAGGCTGCAGGGTTTGTGTACTCTTCCACACGACTCTCCTTTGCTCTCACCCTTAACACTGCTCAGCAGTCACTTGTGCACAGAATGATGTCATGGGCGCTGTGTGTCTTTGGCAATTCCTTCTGACATGCTTTATCTTTGTGCAAGCTACAGTCACTAGGAAGGCGGTCGGGGTGACTAAAGAGTGGGTGACAGCCCACCACAACAGACCCTGCTTTCACAGAGGCTATTTTAGGAAGCACGTGAGAGCAAGGGGTTCATTCACTCACAGGTCAACTTAGACCGGTCGCTATTAAAATCTCAGCTCGGCCTGGAGATATTGGGAGTTTGTTGTGTTTTGTTTAATTGCCAGGCCAGAATATTCTGCTTCCAAATGACTGGCCAAAATGATTTCAGCCCATTTATTTCAAGATAAGATCCAATGCCTGCAGATGACCCACATTATTTGCAGTGTTTTGGAATGTTTTCCACGATACTTGAATTGGGTTGCTTTGTGTTCATTAGTTGACATTTTTTCTCCGTCCAGTAACTCAAAACACGCCATGTCTCATAAATGCATTAACACAGACAAACATATTTTCGAATGTTCTCTTGCTCGCTCACATCTGGAACAGCTACCACGGGCAAGTGGCTATATCACTACCAATCTACAGTTTCAGGCTTACTGATCAATGAGTGCTCTTGATTTTATGTCAGTGCTATTGGTGTTTTCCAGAGTTGCAATAATTATTAGCTGATGCTGCAGGCCTGAAGAGATGCCTGAAATGGTATTTATTTCATTTTCTGGATGAAATCAGGCCCGACCATCTGTTTAAATTGCCAAACCATAGAAATTTATGAAGTAGCTGAGATTCACTTAATGATGCTGACATAGCAAAACATGACAAAACTGATGATGGTAACTAAACCAATTGCCATGTAAATGAATTCCCCACAAGATAGGATATTTACAACCGATCCTGCAGCTTTTTGTTCCAGACTTGCCTGTAGGATTATAACTTGCATGGGAAGGCACAGCCATTAAGTAGACTATGTGCCTCCTGAATTTGTTAGCTGATTTCACATGGTGATGGGAACAATTACAAATGGCTACACATTCAAGATCGCTTGTAAATGGTAAATGAGATGAAAGTTCAGATTAAGTAAACGGCCGAGAAGCAGACAACCATAATCTCTGCACGAGTGCAACGCTTTATTGCTTCTCCAGATGGCCTCCAGGGACAGACATATTTGTCACTATAAGCTTCCTTCCCTGTAAGACAGGCAAGAGAAAAGACACAAAACAAAGGCATTTCCTCAATAGCTCTGCCGCCTGCTGTGATTGTTGACACACTAACCCAAGATGAAACTGAGGCAATTTTTTAAAGTGTTACACTTTTACATCATTGTAATTTAGTGCATTACAGCCCCTGTGCTAAGAATAATGCCCTCTGTAGAAAACACTTGGGCTTCTCGCTGCCATCTATGTTAATCATCAGGTACGAGAATTTTGATTCACGCTCCTGGCCTCTATTTAAGACATTCGTCAGGTGCAGATGGATCTTTTATAGCCACATATTTTGTGGTTAGAATTTGTGTCTGGGCATCACAACTATGCAAAAAAAAAAATGCACTGTTGTAAACTGTTTCTGTTTGAAGTTACATTTAATACTCTTCCAGGGTCATGGCGTATAAACTATGCAGTACAGGTGGAAAAATACAGACAGTCTGTTTTAAATTACTTTCATATTAGTCTAAGTTACTGAGTGCAGATGAAAGGAAAAAAACATAAGCAGCTGATTGTTATCATTCATCATTATTTAAGTCACATAACAACTCTTTGAAGTACTTTTTGTATTGCTCTAGGTTACTTTACACTTTAACCCTGTCTGTTTCTGTGTCCATCACATCGTCAGGGAGCAGAAACAGGGCAGGTCAGGGCTGGTGTTTACAGCGAACGGTATCACGGCTTGTTTGGTGCCTCCTTTAAATCTCAGCATTTATCACCTGTCATCCCTCTCTGACTCCCTGACCCTTCTCATTTCGCCCTGTCCACTCCTCTGTTCCCTGCGTCCCTCCTGCCTCCTCGCTGTGTGAGGAGCAGAGAGGCAGTGTGGTGGGCCAGGTGACACCTCTCCTGACACCAGCTATCCGTCTCCCATTTCATTTACACTGGCTGACTGACACCCTCTTCAACCTCTGTGCTTTTATTCACCCTCTGGGTATCTAACCAGTCACAACAGCACCCACGTCCGGCCCAGTCGATTCACTGATGTACCACTCCCATTTATCACCTCCTGCGTGAGGAGAGCAATGGATTGTTACTCAAACGCACAGCTTTTGCTGTTGGACAATTGTAAGGATGTCACTGCACACGTTGCTCACTGCAATGGTTAAAATGTGACTTCTCCCAGGGTTTAAGAGAGACTGCATCTCCTATGTAAAAAAGTCTCCTCAGACGAAAAAACCCCACTGATCCCGGCTTTGCCAGATCTCATTTAGATCCACCTGAAGGGGCATTGAGTGGTGTGCAATCCCAGAGACGGCATGTCTGGGGTGGGGAGGGATTAGAGGTGACTCCCCCTCGGTTGGCTGGGGTCCTAGATGATCTGAGAGGCTCGCCTGTGAGTCTATGTGACCGCCTATTGTACACTTGTGCAGCCTCGGATTTTAATTCCCTTTTTTTTTGTTTTTTAATCTTCCAGCTCTGTTCTTCTTCAGACTTGCTCTATTTATTTATTTATTTCATGAGTGCGATGATGGCTTTCATTTGCTTGTTAAATTTGTGATAGTCAAATCAAACTCAAAACTCATCTCCAGGTCTTATCCTCAGTTTGTTTTGTAATATCATTAACTCATTCTTTTAGATATTCATCACTAATTTCATACCCTATCTTCTAATTTAAATTCAAAAACAAACTGTCTCCCCAACATAAATATGGAAACATGTCCACTGCTTCTCTGTGACCTCTCTCCTCTTTCTCCTGTGAGCAGAGCACTTGTTATGGCCCATCCCTCTGTTTGTTTAAGATCAACTGGAGGTGGAAAAACACTAATAAGCTGTCAGGGGTTAACCTTATAATAACCAGCTGCACATGCACTATAAACACTGTGATACAAGTGGGAACACTGATGTTGCTCTGAATGACTGAAGGGCTCACTCCCCGATGCCACCAAATAAAACAACAATCATCCTATTCGAAGGTCGTCTTTCTATAGGATCACGTGGCTGTTCTTTTCATGCTGTAGTTTCAACCCATTTTGGTGTCTCTCTCGGTTTCTCTGCTTCATTCAAATGGCTTTGCTCACCAGTGACAGTTACAGCATAATTAACCTGTGGCCAGCCTTGAACAAATAGGAACGCGTGTTGTGTCCCATTCTCACGCAGAAGTCATCCACTTTGTGAAACCTTTTATCCAGAAAAATGGATCATCCATCACTAACCCTTCTCCCCTCTTCCAGCCCCTGTCCTCCCACTGGTTGCGTAATGGGCCGTACCTTGTGGGTCAGTTATGGTGTGGGAAACACTTTGTCCGGAAAGAGGGTCAAATCCAGAGAGTAGAAATCAGCCTTTCACCAGGCTCAGGGCACAATACACCACTGTTCATCCTATAAGCAAATGTCTCCACTTGCCACCTTCATATAAGCAGCTTATGGCCATGTGAACTGTACTTACTGCACCTGTTCATATTACAGGCTGATGGTTCTTGCGTCACGACCAACTTATTATGGTCTTCCTCTGTGTGTGAGAACATTTCCCTCTCTTTCTTATTGATGCTGTTCCAAGTTATGTAACTGCACACTATGCCACAATAAAGGATTAGACCAACTTTGAGAAGATAAGCTTCATAATAATAATAATAAGCAGCAGCTCAGAGCTGGTTTTTTAACTTGTGAGATGTATATATGTAATCTCCTTTGGTCCTGTTGAGTAGCCCCCTGTCCCACGTGGTGATTCCTCTCATAAAGTAAACGTACACTTTTTGTTCATGCAGTTGTTTGAACACTTAGCTCCAATCTCAGCCGGCCTCTGTCTTTTCCCACCCTGTTCTTTTCCTCTCTAGATATCCTGTTTATATGACACGCGCAGTTGTAGAAATATTGCGGAAACTGGGACACATTTCAAGATACAATACACACTTGATTCTAGTGTGTGTATGAAGAAAAGGTTTTGACAGCATTTTTGTAAATATTAACTTTGCTCAAGGCTGGGTCCGTCCACATGCCAGCTTGGATCTTAAAGAGATCAACTGGGTATTAAGGTTGTTTTTTTTAAATACACTTAGCTAAGGATAACTGGGTTTCTTTATTTAAGTGTAACATGTGCAATCATGTCTTGCCAATTTATGTGTATATTTCCTTGTGCCGCTATATCTGTGTGTACACAGCGTAGGTCGGAAACGGGTTGGACCACAGCGGCAGTGGAAGGAACAGGGTAGGAGCCCGGAGGAAAAGGCGTAACTACAGTCTTTTGGCCACCACATCCACTGCACTTGCCACAGGGTGCAATAAAATATACACTGGAGACAATTTCACACTTTCCTGCACACACATACACTCTCACATATGCACAGACATGAACAGGGAGACCGTAATGACAGAGTTCAGTGCTGACCATCATTTTAGATGAACTTTTCTTGTAAAATTTGGGGCTGAATCCATAGTGTGATCGCAGTGGTTTTACTTCAGATGTGAAAACTAAGTGAAGAGGACAACTGAAGTGCTAATCTGTGTGGGACTGGGCTTCTATGGAGCCACAGTGTGTCTTTTTGGTCACTGCAGATTTGCAGCAATCGTCCCCTGTTCTGTCTTTAAACTTGGCTATGCAACAGGGATCCTACTCAAAGTCACACTTATAATGATAATATATATTTTTACTGAGCTTATAAGATTAACTCTGTACTATTCTTGTTGTTGTCGTCTTGGCTAAAAGAGTAATTTTACACAAGGAGCTGACAGCGTGGGACGGTATTCAGACAGCTGTGGTGGCAAAGCCTTTAGGGGCAAAGGCCACCAAGAGAGGAGAGGCTTGTGAAGTCTCCTGTACTTTCTAATATGGCTGTGTGAGCAATGCCAAGAGAATTAATTCCCAAATTTTCATTGCTACAAAATCCACAGAAGGACTTTAATTTACTGGGAAGTCACAACACGAGAGAATTATATATTTTTGATTAATCTGAGAACTGTTCAGATGCAGAGGATTACATCCTCTCTGTTTCCTCTGTTATCTCTCGCACAACAATTACAGGAATTACAGGGACTTTTCTCTTGCTGACCTTGTCCACTGAAAAGTGAAACAACAAGGATAGAAAAGGCCCTGTATTTTGCATGATTTAAATGAAGCAATAGAAGTGGTGATCTGTATGTTACTGCCATACAACAATCTTATCTCCCTCATTAATAGCTCTCTTCTTTTGAATGATCTGCGCCCTTCTCTCCACAGCTCTGCGTTTCTCCTTGGAGACAGCCCACCGAGAGCTAGGACCAACCAGGGGAAATATGGAGGTGAAAGGTCAGACGTTGCTGATGCAGAAACAAGGGTCAGAGGGAGTGGTTGGGTTGGTGAACTTTGACATCACAGTCTCAGAGTCGCAGACTCCAAGTCTTTAACCCCCACTCAAGCTACAATTACTCATTTTCCTTATCATATCAGTCTGCTGTTGTATTCACATTCGTTTTGATGAGACACGCGGAGGTTTTGATTTCCCCCCAGGCCTTTTTGCACATTGCTCATTTTGACTCATCATGGCCCAACAAGCACAGGTGGAAGCAATATTGTCAATAATGGCCCTGTTCCGTTCGAGTGTCTCAAGAAGCCCGGCCAGTGAACGATCACAAAACTTGGACGGGGAAATTGACACGTTTAAATGAAATGCAGCTGTTGTTAATGTTATTTATCACACTTATGCTTTTCCTGCCTTTGTTCGGTCAACACTAAAGCTGCTGGCCTACACTCAGCCTTAGGGAGAGCAGATGTGCATATTGATAATTGATATTGATATGCATTGCAAAGAAAATATACTAATTTGGAAGGGAACTATGCATCACCGGAAGTATTGATACTGGGAAATGGCAAAAGTAAAGAACGTATTGTTTTGTTGTGTCCCACTGTAACACTCAGCATAGAAACATTTTAAAGCTGTGTTGACTTAAATTTAAATAATTAATTTAAACATTTTTTTAAACTGTGACCAAAACCACAGTCGGTGTGTTTTTAACAAACAGTGGTGACCTGCCTGGTGAGATTACAAGCTTCTCTATGACAACTGTTTTAAAATTTCATCACAGGGTTTAAGCATGAAACTAACTAAAAACTCTTACATTTCCATTCGTCACACCAGATCTGTCATGAGAAGATGAGGACAAATGGGTTTGTTAGGACCAAGTGGCAACCCTAGTGTGACGTCACCCGTTGGTTGCTGTTTGGAAGCCGTGAGTTTCGCATTCCAGTGCCATCTTGGTTTTTTGGAAACAGAGAGCTCATCCACTGCGCGCCCACCTGCAACCATGCACCGATTGGATGGACCAGCTGTCAATCACGCTGTGTCCCTGCTATAATTCGATGCTTTATCGTCTTTTTTGGACTGGCAATGATACGTTTTAAACATTGTCATGGATAGACCTCAATGTTTTATCTCTTTTTTCTCGTATTTTACCAGTTGTCCAATTTTAATTTGTGTTTTATTATTTGTAAAGCAACAGACCTATTGTTGTTGTACACCATTATTTTTATTTCTATATAGTGACATGACATTTAAGACTACCCAGCTCATATGCGATGTGTGCAGGCCTGTTTTTTTGGCATGGCTTTGGTTTTGGAGCGAATCGCCTTTGTGTGATACACAATGCTGAAACCAACTGTCTCACAATTAGCATTACCTAGCCAAGACGTGCCCAGCGCACCTGGGGAACTGGGAGTGGAAGAGCGACTACTGGATGAATGCTTGTATGAAAGTCGTGTAAATGTGAAGCCCATTGCATAGAAAGTGTTACACCCTCACAATACATTGGTGTTTTTTTTTTACATAGTGATGTTAAAAAATATTCAGCTGCATGTTCGGTCACAAATGGTCATGTTCGCATATTAATAATCTGTTCTGAAAGTGCAGGAATGGAGCGTAACACTGCCCAGCAGACTTCATCATTGTAATAAGTACCCTTATCTTATCTGCTACTTTTATGGAAGCACCATGTTATTATGGTTCATGGAGCATTTGTGGGCCTCCCCTGTTTTTACACCCATGTCAAGCAGAGAATTAACGTTGAGACTCAAAACATGTCATTACAATTCCTCATGTAAGCTGCTCCTCTGTACATCTTACTGTGATCAGTAAAAATCATATATCGTGTAACATATACGGGGGAAATGAGACCTGTGAACATATGTGATCACTGAGTTGGGGCACAAAGGATCCATTTCAACACGTTTAACCAGCTTTGGAGTTTAGCCCTCACCAAACAGCACTTCAAAGGCATTTCCATGTCAGTCAGGACTCAGATTGCTGCATATGAAAGACCCGCTCTGTGCCCAGAGCTGTGCCCCCAGACCCCCCAGCTCTGATGTTCCACATAGTGGCACCCTTCTCCACTTTGATGTCCACATTGTCACCGAGTCCTATGGAAGTAATCGGGCGTGCTCTGTTTATGTTTGATCACAGCACCAGCCAGCCAGAGATGGACATCATGACTGCCGTGTTTCTTGTGCGACTCCTCTGCGGGTCACTGGAGATGACTGAGATCAGCCGAAGATACATAGAATTCACCGTGGGGTCCCCAATGCAACAAGAACCAAAATAATGATGTTGCCAAGTCGAAGCAGAGATGGGTGTGTCTTACACGGACAGGGCTGCTGTGAGGGTCTGCAATGTGTTGTGACTGCAGTTCTGACTGCTAGCTACAGTCAAGTCTGTTCAATGCATGAATCAACTGTGCTATTTCAGCATGAAAATAAGCGATTGAGCAAGTAAAATATTTTGTGCCTTGGAATTACGGAAGTGAGGAGAATCTAGTCAAAGCTTTCTGTTTGTAAAGTAATTGCCTCCCTCTTCTCCTCCCTCCTTCTATTGTCAACACCTCCCCATCTCCTCCTCCTCCACCTCCTCCACACCACTTGCTCAGGTCACAGTTGGAGGACCAGTAAGAATACACTGTAGTACATCCCCCAGCATGCTGAATGAAAGAGGTGTAAAACAACCATTATCATTCACGCGTGTGTGTGTGTGTGTGTGTGTGTGTGTGTGTGTGTGTGTTCTGCAAAATCCCTAGGGTCAGTCAAAAATGAGTTATTACATTGGCATAATTAACTGGTCCTTGTGTTGTAACTCATTGGTCTCAAATACACAAACACAGCAGAGCACCCCCTGTTAACTCTTGACACTCTCTGGGAACAGCAGGCAGGTGTGACCAGTAACAACAGGATGACAGGGTTCAATACCTCTGCTCCCCGCTGACTTCCTCTCACACCCCAGTTCTACCACACCCAGAGCAGCGAGAGATACAATCCCCAGTGTGTCTGCCAGTGTATAATATATGTGCACAGAGATAACTAAGTGTATATGCTGCTCTGTGTTTGGGTCTGTGCGGCTCATGTAGGCATGCACTCTGGTTTTAAACCCTGAATACCTTCACTGGGTTAATCCATTTAACTGTAGAAGTGCTCATCTACTCAGACAAAGGTAGTTAACCCCAAACAGTCGCTGATAACCTCTAGGTCTAACCTGTGACCTCTGACCTTAACCCCAGGGCTCTTCAAACGAGACATTGGCCTCTAGGGTTTCAACACATAAATCTTAATGGGTTTCCTTTTTCTTTCTCTGTTATGCTTCCTCCTTCTGCGTCTCTGTCTCTCTCTCTGGGTTCTGTGCAGGGCCGGCCCAAAATAATCCTTTGAGTCTGTTTCCTACAGAGCCCATCCTGAGTTTTCACAACACAGAGCCAGAGGCTGCTGTGGCGTACACGTGAGCAGTAAACAGCACTGCATAGTTTATCTAACCTTCTCTGAAGTTGTTAATCTTTGAATATAAATCATGAATATATAGTTTCACTTTCTTAAAAAGGCCTGAAAACACTTTAGAGAAGATTTGTCAAGCAGGAGAAAACTGTCTTTTTTGGGTACTGGCAATGCATGTGAGAATGATTTAAATCAACTTGTTTCTGGACAACATTAGCAATCATCTTTGCCACAGAAGAAGATAATACTTGTAAGATATACTATAAAATACTTTGGAGTATGATCAATTCACTGTTGGATTTGGTATTTCCATGGGCAATAGAAAAAAAATCAAAGAAAGTATTGAATATCACTACACTTACATTTGTACATTCTATCTATACTTGTATGTATTGTTAGTATATCTGTTTCTCTTGTCATGAATCCATAGGTTCCGCAGAGTCTTATTAACGATAATGTTTTCTGGGGTTTTGCCATTGTAGCCTTTTGTGTCTACAGTTCCCTGCAGTTAGAATCATGCAAGGGTTAAACAGGGGTGTGATTTGTTCTCAGCATGAGTTGTGTGTGTTTTGGTGTGTAGTGCTTAGTCTCGTCAACAACAGAGAGGTCAGTGCACTGACACCCGGCTGCTTAGACTTTTGATTTGACAGTGAAAATCTGAAGCACCTTTTTCCAAAGCAATGAAAGTACCCCATGTGCAAACAGGTTACTATACATTCAGAGTTTTGTCATTTGTGTAAGCAGAACGTGGGGAGTGAGCTCATTACGTAGTGGGAATGTGATATATTTGAGTGAGCTATAGAACTTGATATGCAAAAACATATTCATGGCATAGTAAATTGCATTATCTTTTTTACACCCACCACTAGGCTTCCTCCCAAACCCCATTGGAAAGTTCCTTAGACACCCTTCAACTGGTTGAGTGGTTAATGAAGGCTCCAGGAGAGTGATAGACGGTAATAGTGGGTCATAATACTAATTGGTGGTGATTGCAGCGCTTCCAAAGTGGAATATCTGTGTGAGTAAACAGAGGCCTGGCTCTTTTCAGTGAGCTCACCCCCAGAGTGCTCTCCCTTTCTCACAGCACAGCCTAGCAACAGCCTGTCCTTCCATTTTACTGGGTTTTGACCAAATAACTCAGCTGGCCATCACAACTCTGCATTGGTCACCCATCCTTTTGTTCCAACTCTTTTCTCTCCCTGCCAAACATGCCAGATCCCCATGTATCAGAGAGAGAGGACGGAAGGGAGAGAGGGTGTGCACGTGATTTCCAGAGAGCAGAATGAACCTCATGCTGTATTTCCCATTTATCTGACCCACATTAAATCATTTCTCCCTCATTCTGTCCCCTCTCCTTTAATGGCTTTGAGATCATCCTGTCTTTTAAGAAGTGATGTTAACAGCCATTGACATTGACAGTGGCTGTCTTTGTCACGTTGAAGAGACGAGACAAGTGTGGGCCCTCTTGTCAGAGACAACATCGTACTCTCAGTAACACTTAAAGGATAACTTCCACATGTTTAGGAGACACCTGTATTTGCTTTAAATGTAAGGAATGAGGCTCTTCGTGTGTCTGTCTTTGTGGGAGTTTATGTTAGCATAAACACTGAAAACATCTAGCCTATAGCTCTGTCACAACAGAACAAAATCTGCAGCACCTATAAACCGCGTTGATTACAAACACATTTGTTTCACATGTACAAAAACTTGTGTTTAAAATGACAACGTCTGGTTTTATTGGGGTTATGTATTTATGTTAGTTAACAGACTGAGTAACCAAGATGAGTTGAAGTCAAAATAACTGGCTGATGGCTGCAGTAACTTATTGAATGGATAGATGTAGGATTGTGTAATTAGTGCTTTAAATGTGCCACTCATTAATTTCTGCCTCTGCTGTGACGTGTGCCCCACATGTCATGACACTCACACAACAGCTCCAGTCACCAAAGGTTCCCCCACAACACAAGATATTGGACCTTGGGCTCAGGGTTTCTGGGGGCCCAAGGGTGGCTTGTTTTACCAAAAGCTTCAGTGCTGCGGCAAAAGGCAGGCCGCATTGTTATGCAACAGTTTAGTGTGGATGAATAGATTTTAGCGCAGGCCTAGTGAATGCCAGCGGAAATGATGGGAATAAAGTATCGGGCAGGTTAATCCCACAGGGAGTCCCCTCGGGGCCTGGCCCTCATATCTCCCCTGTGTTTCGCTTTCAGTCTTAAATGTGTTGGCTGAATGTTTATCGGAGTCAAAGAAGGAGCAGAAAGGAAGAGGCTGGATTCAGTGGGTTCAGCAGCAGAGCAGGCTGGTTAATCCTCGCAGCCCCAACACAAGGGCCAGCCAAGCTCTTGGGGTCCCCCCCTCATTTTCCTACTTTACTAACCTCTCCTCTCCTCTCCTCTCCTCTCCTCTCCTCTCCTCTGTGGGTGACGTCACTGGTTGGCACAGAGAAGCAGGGGGAGAATAATTAGGTTTAGATGGCCGAAGTAACTATGTGTGTGTATGTGTGTGGTGATGCAGAAGGGAATTTGCAAGGCTATACTCAACACGAAGCACGTAGTCATTACAATCATTACTCAAATGGAAAATGGGAAATATTGCAGTTTATCTGAATGCTCTAAATGCAAGGTTTTATGCCATAAAAATAAATGATGCTGGAATGAGCTCATTTCTGATTTCAAGTAACAAAATGCACCAACAGATGCACAAAGAATGTGACAATATGAAATAAAAAATGAATAACAGCCAAAGAGACACGAAACACAGAAAGTTTGACTGGGCTTGGAGTTAACTGCATGATGTTGGGGGAGGAAGACCAGGAGGCCCTGCTTTAATAACTCACTATAGACTCCATACATGACCACCTCAGAAAAGCCCGTCCCTTCACTGGGCTTCTTGCTATATACACAGACTACTTAGGGAGAAGCCTTTGTTTGTACGATGCGCTTTGTCAACCTCTATTTAGTGGCTTCTTTACAACAGACCCAGCCCTTTGAATATTAACTGTGTGATCACTCTTGCCACACAAGCAGCCGCTGAGGACCCTCTATCAATGCAGCCCAGCTCCCCTGCACTCTGCACCAGGGCTTTGTGCCCAACCACGGCTTGGTGTACAGGCTCTTGTGGTTTCTCATCGGCTCGTTCTGGAAACTTCTAGTTTCCATTGCTTCACTGGCATCATTTATGAAGAAGTTGATTCATTTCACATATGAGGGGAGTCTAAATCAGGGATCAAATAGAGGGGGAGTCCGACATTTCACAAAAAAAGGAGACAAAGAGATGCAAGAAATGCAGCTGGAAGAAAAGAGCTGATACGTCTATGTCGCTTTATGTCACTGTGTCATTGTGAGCCTCTAGTGGAGTGCGACTGTAGTTCTGACTAGTGTAATGAGCGTAGCAGCTGGGGCAGGAAGGCGACTGAGGGTGGGAGAGTCTGGGCTAGTGTTTTTTGCAGGCCAATAATCCCCTTTATTGAGTCTCAGGAAATCCTAATTGGAGTCGGAAGTGGCTCTAGTGGCCAGATGTGCAAAGACAAACAGAGATGATCCCACCCCCAAGGACAACTGACCACAACCTCCTCAGCCTCCCTACCACCCTGCTGGGTTGCATTTAAACACAGTACACACACACACACACAAACACACACACACACACACACACACCACCAACACTTCCACTAACATCCCCTACACACAGCCTGAGGAATTTAACTTTTTCACAACCCAACAGACACACGTGTGCACGCAGTGATCCATTGCTAAAAATGTTGTTACAGTAGACAGCTTGGTAAACAAGGCACAGCGTCAGCTGTGTACTTAGGATGGTCTATGAAAACCAAGAGAGATACAAGGTTCAGTGGTGTCGCTTGTCAACTCTCTCAATCGATTAAGTTCAGAGAAGCTGTTGCTCATGTTGTTGCAAAAGCCCCCACTGCAAGTTCTCAAACAATCGATGCACTGGAGGCTTAAAGAGAGAAAGAAAGCAAGAAGAAGAAAAAAAACAAAACACAAACCTGTTCTGACAGAGAGATTCAATCCTGTAGAAAGTGACAGAAAACTCTTCACAGTGTGTTTTCCTATATGACTCACAACCCTCTCATCTTTCTGTCTCCATAATGTATGTTTGTATCATCATCCACTGGCCTGTCTGTGAACCCCTAGTCACACTGTGCAGCGTGTAGTCCTCTCTTGATGTCATGTATAACAGTACGTAGTTCCATGTATGGAGCAGTCCTGTATGAGTCAGGGTAAGTGCATATGTATGTGTTTGTGTGTTAGAGAATTTGGGAAAAACAGGCCAAGAACATTTGAGTTTGTCAGTGGTGTCTGTCTCTTGCTGTCTCTCCTTCTCAGACCGGCGGTCTGACCAAAGCCAGAGATCCTTGTCGGAGCGTTCTGGATAACTGCACGTGATGCGAGTACAGCTGGGAAGCCAAGAGCTATCTGAGGAAGCTGGTTTTGATTAGGAATACCTCCCCAGACCTACTGTCCCAGTCCGGGAACAGACCCAGGTGTGGGTGCAGCATGTCTATACATGTGTTTGATACCCCCACAGAGTCACAGTCACACTGACCTATTTCCTCCACCATGGAAATGGCCAAGACCCAGGAGGCAGACCAGACTCACCAGAGGCGGAATAACACAAAGCTCCCATATGGTTATATCGATAGTTTCACATGAAATAGTTCAACAGCCACTTTTACATGCTGAATAAATGGGCCATTTGGGCAGAAAATCTATTGTATTGATTTCTTCAGATCCGGACTCAACGCTGCAGTGTGAAAAACCAACTGTAGCAAAGGTCACTATATGGAATTTGATCACCATATTAAAACAAATTTAAAAAAATGCTTTTGTCTCTGTTTGTGTGTGTGTGTGTGTGTTAGCTCCAATGATTATGTGTTTGTAAGTCAGGGGAGTAGGGAGCTAATAGCCTTCACCTTTATGTAACCCTTCTGGAACATCAAAGCAAGATTAAAAAGGAGAGATGGCGAAGGGCTAACACTTGCTGCATGGCTGCAGCCACCCCATCAAACGGAGCAACCTGAGCTTCTAAAGGGCTGTTGGCATCGGGGTCTCATGTGTTAATCCGTCGATCTCAATTTCGAGGAAAAAGGTAGCCTGGTTCTTCAAGGCATCAGAGAAATGTCGTGTTTACGATCCATCAATTTCGAGAGTTTTTTTCTAAATGCTTGGTCAAGTAAAACCACTATTCCTCACTGCCATCATGTCTGAGCAGCACCATCTAACTTTAATGCACGTATCCCCTGTCACACTCACGCAGACTCGCACACAAACCTTACACATGAGCGGCCTCATGCACATTCATTCACTAAAGAATGGGCCGAATGGAGCACAGGCTCTGAAGGGGGGGGGGGGGGGGGGGGGGGGGGGGGGGGGGGGGGCTGTGAGTGGGCCAGTAAACACATCACAGACTGTTTTGTCTCCTTGCAGTTTGACTGTCTTGGTAAAACAAGTGAGGGGACGCCAAGTTAACCGCCACACTAACTAACCATTTCTCACTGTCACAATGTCCCTGTTGCATTAACTCTGGCATAATATGTGGAATTGTGCAGGGTTATTCAGGCCCCTCATCGACTATAAAGCTTCCATCTCTCAACAGTGGCATTTCCTTGTATTCTGAGAAGTGGACTGTACTCAGAGAAGTGGGTGAGTGACTAGAAAGTGAAGTTTCCTGAGAGGAGTTTATTCTGGCACGGGTACACTATAACGTGCCCTGCCGTACGGGCCCAACAATAGCCAGGTCCCTTGGGTCGTAACCCCCTAATTACTGCAGCCCCAGAAGTGATGACGACTGCCTGTCAACGTGGCCTGTGAAAGGGGGCTACCTGAGCTGGACCCGGGTGCCCCAGGTGACATGGGCCAAGAACGCTCCAGCACCTTGGATGAAAGGTTGGTGTTATGGGTCAACATCCCAGCACCTGAGCTGTTTCAGCACCCTAGAGGGACTTCTAGCCTCTTGGCTTTCACCGGTGCCCCGTTCTTGGTTCAGGGAGGAGACGTGGACATCATTTCCCATGTCTGATAGCCATCTGCTCCCTCTCTCAGGTTCACAATAGCGCCCTTTTCTGAATCAGATCAAGGCCTTCTGCACCCATTACAGATCAGAGTCCTGCCCACTATGATGATTAGCCTGAAATAGAGACTTACCAAGTTGTCAATACAACTACTGACAGCAAGCTTTCATCTCCAATCTTATCGAGAGATGATTTGCATTATTGTAAAAGAACTGTAAGAGACATCATGGCTATTAACTTCCAAAGATTGCAGACAAAAACCTATGGGTTATCTACATTGTTCAGTATCCCAAAACTTTTCATTCATTTGTGTTTTTTCTTTTTTCCCCCAACTTGGTAAACATACCAGAAATGAAGCCCCACAAAAACATCCTCAAAAACGTGTGGAATCCAGACCGAGCTCACAAGCACCTGAAACCCCTAAATACGCCCATGGGAAAACTGGGAGGACACAATAAAGGCATATCAGCGTGCGAGCGCGCGCCTTTGCGCGCTCCCGCTGAGCTGTGTGGATTGGAAGTTTCCCAGCAAGTTGAGAGGGACGAGAGGACTGCTGGGAGCGGACTGCTGCGAGACTCCGGGAACAAGGACATACAACAGACCACAGAGACTGGAGCCGGCTTTTTAGTTCAAGTTTATCCCTGAAGACCAACCGTGGCTCTCGCTGGTGTCTGTGAAGTTTCCTCACGGGAGAAGAGGAGGCGACGCCGGGTAGGTGAAGTAACTTGATTGGACTGTCCCTGACTCAGAGACATGAGAGGTTACTTGAACCGTGTTCTGGTCATCTGTGATTGAGTAACCATGAGGTTTGGAGAGACGTTTTTTTTTTTTAACAAATGTCAACATGGAATTTGCTGTATGAACTATTGATGAAAAAGTCATCGGCAAATTTATGTTGGCGGTTTGTATTTTTTTTTTTTAATAATTCATATATATTGTTAGTCTCCTCTTCCGCTAAAACATCTGATAAATGAAGTTTTCGCTTGTAACAACACGCATGTCATTGAATGATGGAGGCTGAGATCACAGCGGCGGCGGGGCTGTGCGGCGCGCTCCCGCGGCGCTCTCTGGGACAGTCGAGCGCATCCCCGTGAAGTTTCCTCAAAGTTGCGATTCGCGTCAAGAGCACGGTGTGTGCCTTTTTCTCTGGTAAAACGCAAAGCCATGTCATGATTAAAGACTTCCGCCCCCTGCTGATCCGGGCACCTGAAACCTCTGAGTCATGCCTAACTGCATTACTAATCCTGCTTAAAACTTGCTGGTGCAAGTGTGTGCAACCGGCTCTCAGATGTTAATCTCCCATAATGTGGAAGGAATATTATAAAGTCATGGTTTGTGGAGCGGACCCTCTACTTGACAGCTCTGTGGTTAACTGGTTAAGCCTGGTGTCTTCTATATTCTAATTAGAAGGGAGAGTGTGCACGGTGGAGGTGTGTTTGTGCGCATGCTTTGGGGTGAAACTGAACAGGATGGGACAAGCTATTCAAAAGACCCACGGAGGGAGGTGGCGGTGCTGCGGGGGAATTTTGTACTTTCCCAAAAAAACGCCTTGAACTTCCACTGAAAGTTGAAGCAGGGGTTAGGCTACATATATTCTAGGCAAAACTGCTTGTTACATCAGTCAGTGTGCTGGAACCATGCTAATGAAAGGAGAAGTGGGGCCAGCTGTCAGCTTAGGTGAGGTCATCGGCCTCCATTCACACTGCATGAGTTACTGAATATGGCCAAACCTCAGGATAGCAGGGAATTCCTTTCTCTGTCTGTGCTAAATATTGTCTGAGCTGAGATTAAAATTTTTGTTGTCTTGTTTCTTAGGCTGGAATTACTGATGGACCTTTGAACTAAAAAAACTGGAAAGTGGAGAAGACACTATTGACTGACAGGGCAGAGACTGGTCACCCACCGTCACCTCCCCACCTAGCACCCAGGTCGTCTCTATGCTCATCAACCTGACGGTGGCCTTCAAGGAAACTTGTGCCTTTCATGGAACAGTGCCTGCGCACCCCGCCACTGCCCCAGAAGCTGTGGAAGTGACGGCTATGGATTCACGTCCGGTGCTGGTCGCGCCTCCGCCGCCTTCCCTGGCACCTCCGCCACCTCCACCTCCTCCTCCTCCTCCTCCCCTGCCTCCACCTTCGTCCTCCTCTGCTTCCTCGCCTTTCAGCCGGGCGGACAGTGCCCGTCGGAGCCGGCTGAGGAAGCTGAACTGGGAGCGTATCCCCAAAGAGAAGGTGGAGGGGAGGAAGAGTGTGTGGAGTGGGGCGGCCCCGGGCGAGGATGAGTTCCCCATTGACCTCCACTCTCTGGATGAGCTGTTTGGTCAGAAGGACAGCAAGCCTCAGGACAGAACCAGCACCCTGAGACGCCGCTCTGCTCTGCTTCGCTGCAGATCCCCCCAGGACAGCCCGGAAGAGGTCAGATCGTGGGGATGGCAGTGATATTTTCAGTTATGAACGAAGACAGTGAGAGTTCTTGCACTTTTCTTCCCTTTATTGGTGTCCTTTGCCTCTTCACAGATCTCCCTGTTGGACTCCAAGCGCAGTATGAACATTGGAATATTTCTCCGCCAGTTCAAGATGTAAGTCTCCTCATTCCCGACCAGTGCAGAATGATTAGACAATTATTGCATCATCATCATCCAAGTTTTGGATAATTTATTGATCATTTTAAAGTAAAAGTGCTAAAAGGGGTCACCATCAGTCAAAACTCTAAGTGCAGGAAACAGAAGTGTGTCCAACTGTGCCCTGGGGAACGGTCCCTCGGTCGAGGTTGAACTGGAGTGTGCGGCCATATGTCAAACATGGATGTGTGGGCAGTTCCTGCCAGAAGTGTGAATGAAGTCTCATCAAGAGAGAGGCAGTCTGGAGTATATTGCAGGGGACAGGTGCAGGGGAGGGTTCACCCTGAGCAGCTGTACTGTGGTGGTGGGGGCGTCTTCAAGGAGGCTTGTGGGTAAGTGGACGGGTATAGCCTTCCGAGTCAAGAGTCGACACCTGCTTGACACCACCACCACCACCACATGTCTAATGTCAAAGAGAGAGGCACCACCGGTGGCCTGTCATATTCATCCATCCCCCAAAGCCTCTTTAGCATGTTGGCATGGCTCAAAGAAAGTACCACTTATTTTAACGAAGAGGATTTTCTTTTCTAATCAACATGAAAGCGCACATACAGAATGGCATCTGAAACATTGATATTGATGCTGCAAATCATGTACAGGTAGAAAAGAAAATAGACAAATGTAGAGAAAGAAAGTGCAGGGAGTTGCTGTATTGTCATCCCTCCATGTGTGCACCTCCCAACTGAAGAGCACTTCTGTTCTAGACCAGATTTGTCAAGACATGTAAGGGAGGCCGTTCTGTGAAAAGAGCCTCTTGTGTACGCAAACATTCGCCTTTTTGGGAGCTTATCTGGCCTCTGTTCAGTTGTGGGTGTAGTTAAAGCAAAATGTGGTTTTGGAACGTCATCAGTGTCTTGAGCAGCCCTTTCATAATCTTTTCATTAAATGACAGTTCTATTTATAGGCTAATTCACTCAGCCTTGTGTTTGCAACAGAACTAGTTGGAGCAAACAACCAAAAAAAATTCTAAGCACCTTTCCGCCTTTAAAGGAAGTTCTTGTGACAATACTACATATTCAGTGTATTGTGGTGGATGAGTTGTAGCCAATGAGTTAGATGTGGATGTGAATGAGGAGCATTTGTTTGAGAAGAAAGGCTGCGCACAGTAGCACATAACGGAGTGAGAGCATGTGTTGACGGGCTGTAAGGTGATGGGGGGAGGGGGGAGAGAATAATGGGAGAACTGCTGGAATAGAGGACAGATGTGTCACTCGGAAAGAAGTAAGTCAGAGGTCAAACCGTCTGTCAGCTCAGTTTCTGGTCTTTCACCTTGACATCCTTTAACCTTTCAGACGTCTTCTCTGCATGTCTGCTTTCTATTTGCCCAGTGGATATGCCGCTTTGCGTCGCCAGGGTGGCGTCAACCAACCCTCCCTGCCCGACAATTTGACTGATAAGAACAGGATAAGCTTCAATATTGTCTGGAACAAAGGGCTGATACGTCTCATGAAATGAGTTTTCTTAGAGGGTGTCGTGACTTTTCTCAGGCTGAAAACCCCGTCGCATGTCAACAATGATGTCATACTCAAAATGTGTTTGTTGTTGTTTTTCCGCAGGCCTGCTAAAGAGATAGTGGAGGATATCAGGCAAGGTGCCGGGGCACGTTATGGAGCGGAGAAGCTCGCAGAGCTCTGCAAATTGCTGCCTGACAGTGAGGAGGTAAAGTGCCTTTTTTGGCATACAAATACAACAGCGACGACCCCCTCCCTCTTTTCTTACTCATCATCTGACTCTGGTTAGGATGATCAAAAGTTTGCCATTACACCATGTCATGTGATGTGGTCTGTTTCCAGCACGTTGAAAGATATTGGAATTGACTGTTAACGGCATGTTGGTTTTAGTATTTCAGATGCCTTTTTTATTTTTTATTTTTTATGATTGAAGCCGATTTCCAGATTTTACTCAGCATCTGTTCTCTCTCAGGAGTCCCGCCTGAGGACGTTCAGTGGGGAGCGGAGCTGGCTTGGAGAGCCTGATCTTTTCATGCTGCTGTTGGTGGAAGTCCCCAGGTACATCCCACCTTAGCTTAGATTAGATACAAATTTCCTAAAACTACTTTCCAACTGAATGTTCTTTTTTTCTTTAGCTTTAAAACTCTTATTTCTGGTTTATTTTGATGGGACGTTTGTCCACCCGACAGGCTTCACTTTGTGATGACATGTGCTTGTTTAACCGATGATTGATCAGTAGTGCCTCTCTGTCTCTGTCATCACCCCTGTCAATTCATCCACCCGTCCTTCTCTTTCCACTTCCATTAGCTTTCGGCTTCGTCTCGATGCCATGATCCTGCAACAAGAGTTTGACCCTGCTGTGACCTCTCTGTGTGTGGCAGCCAGATGTCTGAGGGAGGCGGCCAGAGGTAAAGTAACAGCAGGGAGTTGTGTACTCCACCACTATAAAGATCTACGTCTGTTTTGCCCTTTTAAGTGCTCCCATGAATTGCGGTGACATTTGGATCCAGGATGCAAATTCTATAACACTGTTAGAATCTAGAATTAATTACATATTTGTAGAAACCTAATGTCAGTAGCACTTTTTAAAAAATGTTTCATCTGTCAGCTTGAGTGTCAGCTCTTCAATACAATACCTTGATGTCAGTCGCATACACATTCATACTGTTTATGCCTAACCTTGAGGCACAATATTGAATCTCTTGTCTTTTACCCCCCTAGAACTGCTGAGCTGTCCTGAATTACACTCCATCCTCCGTTTGGTGCTGAAAGCTGGGAACTACATGAATGCAGTGAGTGCTTCTTTATTTTACGTGTTTTATTTTCTTTCCTTCTGCCTGATAAAAGCTTTTTTTAATCTGTGTACGATACACCAGTCAGTAGGGGTCTGGGCGTGTATTCAGGGGCGTCACTCTGGGTTTTGTATTGTTTGTTTAAAGCTGTCACATGTTGTGTGTGAATATGTTATTCTAACCTTGTCCTTGGCTTCTCAGGGTGGATATGCGGGGAATGCTGCTGGTTTCCGAATTTCATCGCTGCTCAAACTGGCTGACACCAAAGCCAACAAGCCTGGCATGAATCTGCTGCATTTTGTTGCTATGGTAAGAACTGAAATTTAGATGAAACACAAAAACAGTAGGATGCATTTTCTGTTCAAATATAAAGTTTAGAAAATATAAGAGAAAAAAGAAAAGGACTAGACAAACAACTCCTTTTGAAAACACTACTGCTTCTTATGAAAATTTTAATTGGTATAAAGGTATTTTTTAAAAAACTTGTAATTAGGGTAAAAATGTGTTAATATTGACAGCTTTTGGGCAAATGTATTTTTTTGAAGTTTTTATAAGAAACAAACTGTTCTGACAACAACGTGTTCAAAGAACAGTAGCCACCCCATCCAGACTGCTCCACAGAGCATATGATTTAGTCTACATTCGCAATGACGTGTTGCTCCGTTTGAAACAATAGATGGATAATCATTTGTATTTGTCTCCACAGGAAGCTGTGAAAAAAGATCAGAGTTTACTGTCATTTCCCAGCCAACTAGGCCATGTTGGCTCCGCCTCCAGGTCAGTCTCTTCCCAAATCTCAGTTGCCATCACATCCTACAGTGACTGGGTCTGGAATATACTACCTGCCCTGCATAATAACGTCAAAACCAAACACGTACTAAACAAACACAATGCACAACTTTTGTCAATCTTGTATCAAAGCGAGACATCCAGCTGTTATCATCTGACTGAAAGTGGGTCATGACAACATTATACTCCAAGCCAATATTTGAGCTCTGGTGGAGCACTGTTTCTGATACTTAATACCGTGCTCTAGTTATCTGCAAGATGCAAAGGAATCACCATCCTTATTCTGCTTTTTAAAGTAAAGTATTTTTTCCTGTTTTGATGCACATAATGTGACAGAACTCAAGTAAAACTCAATTGAAAGATTTTATTCCATTGGTTGGATTTCCAATTACTGGTTGTGAGCCCTTTTTCTCGAGACATGTCACACTGCTACAATTCTTAACATAACTCTGTATTACATTGCTTTTTATTCCTTGCAGGTTGTGTGAGGAGTCTGTGCTGGAGGATTTATCCAAACTAAAGATCAGAGTGGTTGCCCTCAAGGCAAACATCCAGACTGCGGAGGAGATACAGCAGCACACACACCCTTTCCTGGAGGTATAAAACATGAATACAACTAAGATTTGGACACACCAGAAAATATCCAATTCAATATTTTAAGAGGGGTAGTAAAAAGGATCTAGAAAAATTGTTTAAAAAGATTAAAATTGTAAAATGTTTTTCCCTCTGTGTGCAGGTGGCTGAGGAACGTTTGAAGGAGGCAGAGGATGAGGTAGAGGGTATGAGGATGTCGAGTCAGGCTCTGATGGAGTTCTTCTGCGAGGACGACAGCACTTTCAAACTTGAGGAGGCTTGCCGGGTCTTCCATCTGTTTTGTCACCGCTTTCAAAGAGCTGTCCAGGTTAGATCCGGAAATCTGTGATTTCATCTTTTGATCGAAAATATGTGTTTTGCCATTGAGAGCTAGACACAAACATTTGACTGTTTCTAACAAATAATCCTTTTTTTTATACAGGAGAACGCAGAGCGGGAGTTGAAGGAACAGAAACGTCTGGAGCGTCAGCGTGAGATAGGGGAGAAACGCCGCTCTCTGGCCATCTGTACGGGGCTGGACCCCGGCCTGAGCATTGCCAGAGAGCCTCACAGACAGGAGAACCAAGATGAGCTGGAGAAACTCTTAGAGAAGAACCTGAGCTACACTTGGAGTCGTCGTAGCCTGAGAAGCTCTGAGTCCCGTAGACACTCACACCACCTTTACAATGACACCCACCTCCATAGCACCGCCATACTAAAGAGCTTCCCTGAGTTGGGCAGCAGCCCAACATCGACCAGTTATCACTCAAGCTCCTCTGACCACGAGAACACAATGGTACTTGGTAGCTCTCCAGACACTGACGGCACATGTTCCCCCACTGACCAAGAACCAGTTCTGAGTAGAGGGAGCAGGGCTCAGCCAGGCCAAACAACCAGCCGGAGCATGGAAGCAGTTCAGGAATCGAACGTTGCTACATTTAGTCTTTCTCAGCATGGACGTTGCTTCACAGTTGAACAAGGGCCTGAGAGCTTTTCATATGTGCTGCAAGGCCAACTAAAGGAAACAGAACTTGAAAAAGAAGCTGAAATTTCACATGAACACATGGCTTCAATGAATAATGACTCTTCACCCAGTTCCTGTACAACTGCTGCTGCTGTAAATACTGATACACCTGCCTTGTGTGTCCAAACCCAGACCTCTACTCAGAGACAAAGGTTTGGCCCACAAGTAACAGACAATAACCGCTCTCCTCAGAGTAAATCCAATGGCTCTTCTGTCAATGAGCCTCGACCCCAGTCTGTTAATATGAGTGGAATCGTTTCTCATAGTGACACCCGAGCTAGGCTTTTGAGGTACCAGAGATCTGAGAGCCAATCACAATCATCTATAAATGCTCCAGATAAAGCACAGTCACAATCACAGATGAAAGCTGTTATGCCATTGCCCGATGCAGGACTAACAAAGCAGACAGACACAGAGGTGGGGTCCATACCTGTCAGCAAGAATTGGAAGCCCTCCAGTCTACCAGAGTTCAGCCAGTCACAGCCATTGAAGTACTCTGACTTGCCAAGTCCTGAGAGTGAGATTGCAAGGTCCTACTCCCGAGTGGGGGAAACACTGGAGTGCCGCACTTTGGTGAAAGGCCTCCGATCCTATGATGCCTTGTCACCCCCAACGTCTCCACTCCCGCGACCTCCACCAAGCCTCTGCTCCAAGTGGAGGAAGGAGAGGAAGGTTGACCTTCAAGAGGGTACAACTCCAGGTTCTCCAACATCAAAGGAGAGTCAAACCATGAAGGCCCCTTTGCGTTGTGGAATAGGATCCAAAAGGGGACTTGTGTCACGTCCAGGACCTTCCAACAACACAGGCATTCCCAGGGTCCGCTCTAAAACAGAGTCTTCAAATGCTGCAGCAGGCCCTACAAACCCTCCCACTCCTACCCGGCTATCTACTCCTCGGAGCATATCAATGCGCTCCTCTCCCATCTCTCGGGCTGCCAATGTTCAGGGAGAGGTGAAACGAAGTAACAGCACTCGAGAGAGGACTGTAGGTGAGTCACAGACTCCAGGAAAGCCTATGCTGACCCGTAGGGCCTCAGACAGATCCATACCAGAGAAGGTCTCAGGAAACACACAGCCAGCCTTTGTTAGGGGGACTCCTCTTCGTGTGTCAAAACGACTCGCCCCAAACTCTGAGACTCAGGTGTCTTCCCAGCCTAACACTGCGCACGGCCCATCCTCCGCCACAGCCAAGACTATACGCACAGCTGTCATATCTGCTGCCCGAAATAAGACTAAGACCACAGGCAATAGCTCTTCACCTGCGAGCTCCAAAATCCCTACAGCTTCTCGGTTACCTTGTCCTAAAATGTCTCGAGCCACTGCAGCTCAGGCACTGTGGAGGTGATGGAAATGAACAAGTGCCCGTATTGTGCAGTTTTTAAGTCTTTGTTATGTTTTTTATTTTTTTATTTTATGTGTTTCAGTCTTAATATATACAGTGTGGGTATTCATGAATGTGTGTCCTCAGTCAGATGGTTTCTGGTCTGAATCAGCTCTCCTTCAACTTGAGTTAATTTAAAGTAAACTTTTATGACATTTGTATGTAGTTGTAAGGGCTTAGGTTCTACAAATGTGTGAGAGAGCTGCACTGGGAGCAACTGGGATACTTTAGCTCATGTATTTCACCCACCTCTAGAAAAATAGAATTGATTTTAAATCCTACCTCTTTTTTTTTACATCCGCTTGTGTCCTTTGCAGGCAATAGGACACTACAAAGAGACTCATGTTCAAATTTTGAACAGTTTAACACATAGTATATGTGTTTCAATCACTCTGGCATAGATTTAAAAAATATATTTTAGGAGTTGTCCAGATGTTTTGAATATTGTGACCCTTCTGCAAAGTAATCATCACAAATGACTAAACTTAATTCGGTACACTATTGAACTTTTCATCCTCCTGTTGTGAGGCCTTATCAGTCTGATGCACTTTACAAACTGAAGAAGAGGCTGTGAGAAGACTATTTCTGTAAGTTCTGTTTTATATCAAAATATTCTATAACTTTATTGAATAGAATTGGTTGTTATTCACTGCATCATGTGGATTTGTAAATAAAAGATGATGACTGAAAATGGTGATCTGAATAGAGGTGTTGTCTCTCGATTAAAGCCAGTGTAATTAAACAGTTCCTGTATGTGTAACTGACATTCTCCAACCTGTTTTATTAGTTTTGTATGCAGGAAAGGACTTGCTTTGAGAGCTTTCACTTTCAAAGTCACCACTCTTCTTCATTAACTGCTGCACTTGCATCTTGCCGTCTTCTGTCTTCTTGTCACCCTCATTTTTCTGTCTCCCTCTTTGCCTTAAGTGCCGCTTGCTGCATCTCTTGACACAGTCACCCCCAATCCTGTCAGTGGCTGTTGTCATGGAAATGCTACAGACGTCCCGGGGAATCTCCCGGCAGAATAGCAGGGGCTCAAGGGATGGGGTGGAGGGTGACTGTGGGTGTAGGGTCCCAGTGGGAATTCTCTCTTTATAGGCCGCAGTGACGCCAGAACCTCTTGGGAAAGGCAATAAACTGGTGCCTCTTTGTGTTCCTGAGTGTCCGGTTGTCGGTCACTACTGGCCTCTTAACCTGGCTCAGTGTATAGAAGTGACATCATCAACGGGTCTCCAGGGGTGCAGGATCAAGTAGGCTAAAGTGATCCCTTCTTTAGCTGCCTTCATGTGTTCTGCATTGATTGTGAGAATAATGTCCGTCTGAAGGTCAATAAATGATATATGGGCTTTAAGACCAGTGCTGACCACAGAGAGGATGAGATCCAAAAGACAGGAGACAGGATTGTTTCATGGCCTGTTGGTATGAGTGGTATTTATGCATATACAGTGACACATTGTGGCATTTTAATGGCAATAATGTAGCAAGTTCAAGAGAAAGGGTGAGGACAAAGTAAAGAGCTTGTAGGTGTCCGTACATTCTAATGACTGAAAATCTTGACATGATAAAATCGAGAAGCCCTCCTCATTTGTAGTGACATTGACTGGATTTAAAGTGTTGGAAGTCAGTAAAGTTTAGGACATCCTTCTCAATATTTGTCTCAAGATGTAATGTATTTTTAAGCGCTAATTATCATGGCTGAGAGATCTAACTCATGGAAATGGTTTCTGAAATAATCCTTGCATTACAGAAGGAAATAAATACTGCCAGTGGCAGGAGAAAACATCATGACACACCCCACTCAATAATATTAGTGGCACAACTTGTTGTTCTACATTCGCAGATGACGTATAAAAGGTAACCAAGTAAATTTGTACTTCAGTTCAGTATTTACATGTGCTACTTTTCAGAATTCTCACATTTAATTAACAGCTTTGCAGAGATAAAAATTTAACAAATTTGATGAACAAATATGAAGTGTTGTTACTATGTACATAGCAGTAAAAATAACTTGTGCTTTGACCAGCTATAACATTAAAAGTATCTTTTTAAAGGGAGTATTTCTACTTTGACTTAGAGGAAATCTCACCACCACTGGGTAAAAAAAAAGAAATATTAAGGCTGACTGGCTGTTACTCAGTTAACTATTTTCCTCGCCACACAAGTTGAAGACAAATCTTAAAGCTGATATTCTTGTAAAGTTGCTTTCACTTTTTCGTGCTTTTCTCCAAAGCCAAGTTAAGGAACTCGTAGGACAGCAGAGAAGCACAACACCGCCACCTAGTGTCGGACAAGCGACCGTCCGTAAGCGGAACTACAACTACCAGTGTGCGTTGCTTCCGCACGTCGGTTTTTACGTAATGGACAGCTCCCCGGATGCGGCTGTGATTGACTATACCAGGCAAAAAGAGATCGAAAGCCAAGTGGCGGTAAGTCACACAATCCTTTAAATTTGACCGTTAAAGCAAAGCTCCACGTTCGAGACGTATGTTGGAACATGTTATAATTTTTGGAGTAACTCATGGCTGATATCGGGCCGGAAACTGGCCTCTTTGAGAAGTGACCTGCAGAGAAAACTTTCAACTTGTTTGCTAACTAGCTAGGTTGTTAGCCACCTAAAGCGCTAGTTCCTTAGCTTGGCGCTAGTCGGTCGGGGAACGCCTAGTATCGTAGGTGAACAGTGAGAAAAACGATATGTGCCAGAAAATAAGCGTCTCGCTTCCGCTTCGCTCCTTTGTCTTTTGTCAAGCGACTAGTTCGTTGAACTTACGGCACCTTGTTTATACGTGGGCGGCAGAAACAGTCGCCAACGTTTAAACCCTGGACCGTTACTCACGGCGATGAGCTAACGTCGGTGGCGGTTAGCCCGTCTGCTAACTGGGTGTAAAGATGGATCACTGTACAAACTGTGTCGCAGAGCCGCTGGTCGCTAATTTAAGCCGCGTCTCTCAAAGCACGACAGTCATCCTCCTCCTCACGGTCGATGGGAGGCGTTGCTCATCCTCCCGGAGCATTGAGTGCTGTTATTAGAAGTTACCCAGGTGCCCTCTTCTCTGTTGTCAGGTGCTGCAGCCCCAGTGGTCGTAGGCAGGATGCAGACCATTAAGTGTGTGGTTGTGGGTGACGGGGCGGTGGGTAAAACCTGTCTGCTCATCTCGTACACCACCAACGCCTTCCCCGAAGAGTACATCCCGACGGTGTTCGACAACTACAGCGCTCAGATGAGCGTGGATGGCCGCACTGTCAGCCTCAATCTGTGGGACACAGCCGGCCAAGAGGAGTACGACCGCCTGCGCACCCTCTCCTACCCCCAGACCAACGTTTTCATCATCTGCTTTTCCATCGGCAGCCCCTCCTCCCACGCCAACGTGAGGCACAAGTGGCACCCAGAGGTGTCCCACCACTGCCCCAACGTGCCCATCCTGCTCGTGGGCACCAAGAAGGACCTGAGGGGTGATGCAGAGACGGTGAAGAAGCTGAAGGAGCAGGGCCTGGCCCCCACCACCCAGCAGCAGGGCAACGCCCTGGCCAAGCAGATCGGGGCTGTAAAATACATGGAGTGTTCTGCCCTGCAGCAGGATGGCGTCAGGGAGGTGTTTGCTGACGCTGTGAGGGCAGTGTTGTATCCAGTCACGAAAAAGAACCCCAAGAAGTGTGTGCTGTTGTAATAAATGGTCCCCACTTTTGGACTGCGCAGAGAGATGATGGAGATCCACGGATGCAAAGGAAGGCTGAGGAACCAAGGGCGTCACCCGTCTGCCTCCGTACCACTTCCAGCAGTTCAGACTTAGTTTTCTTCCTCTGTTACTGCTCTCTTCCTTATTCATATCCTGGAGGATTTCTCTCCGTTGCCATCATCACCAAAGTGACTATGCCAAAATGGGCGCGACAGACTGAATCTCCTCTATTTTTCTTACTTTTTAACTTTTTATATTTACACTTTTTCCAATTTTACACCTGTTCTAGATTTATAGCTTCTCTGCTTTGCTTTATGAAATGCTGATCGTGGTTGTAACAAGCCATAATAACATCCAGACCAACCAACCAAGCTACCCTGTTTGACTGGAGAGAAGAGATCTGCCTTCGTTCAGGTGGAGAAATAATGACTACCTCATAATCTCGCCTAGGTTGCATCTCACGAGTCTCGAGTGGCGTCGCCATCAAAATGTTTTGACTTGCCTATTTAGATGTAATAAACAGACAAGTAGAGGGTTAACACGTTTTAATTTCAAGCAGCCTGAGTCCAGACAAGGTGCGATGACTCCTGGACGAATGTCAGTACCCCTTAACCAATATGCACAGATTAGAGGTTCACCTCTTGAGCTGCGGTTCCCCCTCTTTGCTCAGTCTGGCATGTTCCTGCTGTCTGGTCTTTCGCACGGCTCACTCACTGTCACGCACGGAAGAGCCAGTAAGGCCTTCGATGATAAACCGGACCATTAGAAGCAGCCGACCATTTTCCCTCTTAAGTAATCGAGGAGCAGGTGTCATAAGGCCTCTGCCAAATTAACCCACACCGGTACTTGATTTATTGGCCTGACCTCACCAGGAAGTCAGGTTGTAGTACAGCTCCCCTCTGTCTTCGTCTTAACTCTTGAAGCTCACACGAGTGCCATTAAAAGCACGCCTAAGAATTTCTCTTTGACAGGGTGGTGTCAAAGAGACTTTATTTTGTCTAATTATGTTGAATTTACTCTGTAAATGATTTTTTTTCTTCCTCTCAAATGTTTTTAACCTACGAGTGTGGTAACGGCCAAAGTTGAATATATTTTTTTTGTTATAGCCTTTGTTTATTTGATCAGTAAGACTTTTGTAATTAATACTCAGATTTGATAAAACACAACTTTCCAGTTACATTATTGCCTTACATTTAAGGTCAGCAGACCGTCACCACTGCATTATTGATTTAGTTTAGCATATAATACCAGAATGTCTTTTAACTGGCGTATGCTAGGCTATATACTTCTTTTCCTACATTGCCTTGGTTAGGTGAATGTCATTGCATTTTGGAAAAATCAGTTTCATAGCTGCCTTGTTAACCATGTAACAGCAGTATATCCACAGTATAGAAGGAGCCTTTTATTTGGTCAGGTGCCTTATCTAAACCAAAGACCATAGCATTGCTCCTTCGTTGAACCCAACGATACCTATTTAAATACAGGTCCAACCGACTCTGGGTTTCATTTATGTAACATTTCAAAAGCTTTCTGCCTTAGTTCCTTCTTGCGGCACTCTCTGTAAGACACAGGTGCTAAACTGACATCTCGCACAGCAAGTCTTTGTGCATTTTTTTGAAACGGAGCGCTCACGGCCCACATCCCTTAACAGATTTTGGTTTACATCCCTGCATTGCACGGTGCAGTGGGGGCGAGGCAAAAGCACAACTTGCACATACGGTTAGCCTGAGCTGCGTAGGTGGAACGTGCCTTGTCACATCTGAGGACTTTTTTATACACTTTATAAAAAAAATATTTTTTTTTAGTAATGATTGGTTGCTCATTTCTGCTTAAAGCTGCCAGTAATACAAGCAGCCCTTTTTTAAAAAGTTATTTTCATCTACTCACTCGAGCGGGGTGTATTATAAGTCAACCTCAGCTCGTGGCCTGTGTAAAGTCTAGAATAACCGGAGCGCAACCAAGTGGGAGGTTTTGTGTGACAACGGTATAGCAGTTTGAGATCTGCCTGAAGATGTGTGAAAATTTCCCAGATTGGTGTGTGGAGGGTTGAATGTAAGTGCACAATTTGTCAAAACTGTCAACTGTGGTGAGCTCGTTTTTTTTTTTGCCATGTCCCGATTTCACTCAGAGAACGCTGTTGAAGTGGAACGTACACCTGTGGGCTCTGTATGTCTGTGTCCCGGAGCTGTATGCTACCGTGTGCGTGGTACTGCGCTTTTACACTGGGAACTTGATTTGTAGAAAACTGTTTGTAATTGTTTTATATATAACAAAAGCATATTTGTATAAATGAACTAACAGTGAGATGATTTTAAATTATGCCAAATAAAATGGTGGTTAAAACCACTTTTCCCTTCTGTTTTGCCACTTGACGAAATAACTACTGTTGGACAGAACAGCACATTGCTGCAAGGCCACGATAACAGTGCAAGATTAAAGCTCAACTCAAGTGTGTGAGATGAATCACAATTACATACAAGTGCATGTATTTTCAGTTACAGAAACCACACTGTTCCTGTAGCATGCATATCGTAATTTGGTTTACTTGCTTTCATATTGATGCCATTTCGTAATTTGGTTTACTTGCTTTCATATTGATGCCATTTCAGTTACCATGTCTGAACACTAGATGGACACAGCCCTCCAGCTCTGCTTCATGTTATCCCGAGTGAGTGGCATTCTTTAAAAACCCTGTTTAGTTTTTTTCTCATCTGTACATTTGGAGTTAATGGTCTATATACCGATCCGGTTCTCAGGGTCATCATTCAGCTCAACAGACACCCACAAGTTCAATCGGTTGCATGGGCTTTGAGAGAAAAAAAGAAGCTGCGTGCTGCTTACTCTGAAGGATTCCCTTGACCTTTATGGGTGGTGGCTGTGACAAATGACAGATGTGTTGAACTCCGCCAAAGGCTCAATACAACATCACTGCAGCAACATTCAGAACTCGTTTCCTCTGCGGTCTGTCTCTAAATGTTTTCAACCCATACATTTCTGAATGGATGTTTGCAGCCTGTAAAACCTTTGTTACTGCCCCGTGTTGGTATTTGGTTTACTATTTTCAGTGAACTGATGAAATTTTGAGGCATTCAAGGAAACAGTGCTTAAAGGCACGTCTGACCAGTGTGAAAAAGGATGAGTGCATGTTGCTGTCTGCAATACTCTTGACTATGGCAGACTGTTTTAATGGGAATTGGGTCAGTTAAGGTTATCCACTTTTAGGTGAGTAAAAGGATTGTAATTGTTAATGTGCACAATTCAGTCCAAACTGTTCTGTTCACCTCTGCCTCCCCTCTTCCAATTTTGTTTATCGCAGTTGAAGACTTGTGCCAAGTCATTCGACAGTGGAACGAGGGGTGAGCCTGATTTGATTACTTGACTAAGAAATCAGCCGAAGCCGCTGTATATTCCATTTCTGCTCTGAATCCTTCACACTGGACCTTTAAACAATTTTCTCGGGAATATTTTCATCAGTGAGGTTTCACAAAGCCTGAGAGACGGGGACACATTTCTTAATCTGCGCATGTGTCTAAAGTAACTGCGACCAGCAATGAGTTACAGGCCTGATTTTGACCCTGTATTTCTGCCTGAGCTGATGGAAGCAAAGTCAAACTGTCGAATCAGGGTAGAAGAAGACCGGCTCCCGCCCTGCCTCTGATTGGACCGAGAGGGTGGGAAGGAGAGCGGCTTGGCCCTGCCAGCTCGCGCTGTTGCGCCTGGTTGTCAGAGCTGCTGAAGTTAAGTTAATATGAAACGCAGAATCAAAACCACCTTTTAGTAAAGTTAAGTTTGAGCAATACGATGAATATTAATTTGATTCTGTCCAAACTTTTGCCTGCTTTCTACTTTCTTCTACTAAGAAACGTTAACTGATGTTACGTTAAAAATGTTCTTGTCATCTGTGTGGTGTGCTTAATCACATTTAACCTGCTGACGTTGGTGTCTCATGTAACTGACGAGGAAATAGATCTTAATATGTATAATTAAATAACTGCTTGTCAACAAGGACACAACAGGCAGGAAATCAAGAAAAGAAAATTAGACCAGCATAACAAACCAATAATAGAAAAGGGAAGTGAGGAGAAAAAACAGCATTGACATTGCAGGAACTCAATGAGTCTGTTGCCCCAGTGCATTGTGGGAACATTCCCTGTAAGTGCTCATCATGGATTTAACTTTCTAATCCTGTTTCTTTCATTTCACGGTGCAAGATAACGTCACCCAGGATGCACAAATCCAAGAGGGCTCAGCACTCCACGTCTGCATTCATCTGTTTGACACCAGACTGACTGGGTGATGTGCTTTAAATGATGTAAAGGAAGATGTTTTTCATGTTGTATGGTCGCATGCCGTACGTTGTGATTGAGCATTGCAGGAGATGAAGTTCTGCGGTTCACCTCCTGCCTGTTTGATAGAAATGCGCGGCCGAGGGAAAGCAGCAGATATGCTCTCTGTGAGTCATCAGCGAGGAGCGAGTGGGAGTGCTGGCCTCCGTCAGGACCTTGATCTCAGCTCTGTCAATCACTCCTCAATCTCCATGGCTGCTTTCCACCCTCTCACTGTCCATTTGATGATGTGTGCCCGTAAAGGGCCCGGCAGCTCCCGGCACCATTGAGCAAAGGCACTGGGGGAGATTCCTCTTCTTCTCCTTGTCCAAAGATGAAAAAGCGAAAAGCCCTTGATCTAATAGACGGCCCGCAGCGAGAGCGAGACGGAGGGAGTCGCAGTTCTGCATTCAAATGAAACTGTTCCAGCAGACGGAAAGGGGAAAACCAGATTGGAAGGGTTGGGGCATAAGTAATGATGGAGCAGAGGGAAATTCAGTCAAGTTGTTTCAAATGTAAAACGAAAAAAGGAGTGCAAAATATAGGAGGAAAGATTGATTGAGGACACAAGCTGGGTTGAAGGTTTTTGTTGGTTGGTTGTTTCTGGCAGAGATACGATGGATACCCCTTGTTTATTAATTAAAAGACTAGTTTAGATTAGTTTATTGACTGAAACAGGAAAAACAGCTAACTTCGCTTAAAAGAGCTCCTTTAGTGATGGACTATTTCTTGACATCCTGGCAACAACTCGGTGTCAAGGCGGCAGAAGTTTAGGAAGTGTGTCCCACTGAGTGTGCACGCTCATCATGTTAATAAGTGGGCTTCAGAGATCCTGATAGGTTGACTTTTAAAACCTATGGGCGGAGTCAGACGAACTGTTTCCTCGTGTCCAGTCTTTATGCTAAGCTAAGATAACAGACTGCACTTTAGTGCAGTCTGTTATGTTGACATGCTCACCTGACTCTTGACAAAAATGAAAACCAGCAGGCCTGGCGGAGACCTGTAGGCACTGAACTATTATGAGAGTGTAACGCACAAAGCAAACAGATGAGCAGAAGAGAACCAGACACCCAGGCCCACTAAAGTATTCATTATATTGGTTTGCAGCTATGGGGCAAAACTGCTGCTGGTGAATCGCTGACGCAACAGCGCTGGGAACAGAAAAGTCCTCAGGTGCCCTCCTCACATTGCTGAAGCCCCTCTCCTCAGTGCTTGCGGGAAGACGGAAACAACGCAGAGTGAAACCAGGCTGATTAGATGTCGCATGTCATGTGTCCACCCATTCTTGACGTGCGAGCCCTCCGTTGTTCACACTCTGTCACTCACTGATGTCTGTATCGCCGCAGCGGGGAGAGGCCAGATGGCGCAGGGTGCCGGAGCGAGTCAACTCTGACACTTTTTCCTCCGAAGCACGCTCACACCGCCGCAGGGTTGGGGTGATGAAAAAGGAACTGGAAAAAGTAGAGCTCTTTGTGGGACAAGCTGTGGTTAGATGTAAGTGAAAGCGATCGATGAGTTTGAGCTCTGCAGCCTCTTCATTAATATTGGATGGGACATATGACGGACCACACACAGAGAGCCTTTTGCCCGACCCAATTACCAGCCATAACTTTGGTTTCATGCTCCGCCTGAGCTGTCATAAAAACGACAAGACAGCAGGAAACCAAACACTGTTGAGTCCAAACAAACCAAATTGTTCACATTCCTCTCCTTTCCCTCCTCACTTCACGTCCTCTCTCTGCCTTTGTTTTGCTGGTGTGTATCGGTGTGGGCCAGGGCTGGACTGGCCATCTGGCATAGCGGTGGGCCGACGCACTTTTGGGCCGAAACGCCAATATAATTTATAGGCCTTTTTCTTTTTTGGGGGGCCCATAAAGAACTGACAGCGGCCCATTGGTTAATTTTCTTTATTGGCACTGGCCTGACCCAATCAAATCCAGGAACCCCCTTCCCCACTCCCGGCCGCAAATTTACGAAGCCGATTGGTCAGGGGATTGGACCTGTACAAATGGGGTTACGTTACCTTGCGTAAGCATGGACGCCTGGCCAATAAATGCTATTGAAGTCTGACCAATCACGGTGGGTGTGGGCCGCCTGGGTCAAAAATGCCAGGGCCAATTTTCTGTCCCAGTCCAGCCCTGGTGTCGGCCATCCCCAGGGATCTGACAGCAAGAGAGCAGAGCCTTTTCACACTCTTGTCAATTCAGGGCAAAAAGGTCACTGTAATCGAAATACTTGCAACTCTTAATAAATCTGCAAAACCTCGGCCCAATGAGTGATTGCAACCCGAGGGGAAGGACAGAGGGGCCGGACGCTGCTCCTCTCTGGACGCTTCACTTGCAACAGCATGTAGTTCAGCCATCGAGAGGGAGAACTGCAGTTTGTGCGACTGTGACTGGGGGGACGCTGCATTTCAACAAAAAGACAATGAAAAAATGAAATATGAATTGCTTATTCAAAGAAGCTGTTTTCCCTCAAGGAGTAATATCTGATGTTCGTCTCCTCGTCTTGCGGAGCAGGAGTCAGTGCCTCGACTGTGACTATATTAGTGTCTTCTAGAACTGCAATTAGTTAGCCAGCGAGAAATAATCCCGATAAAAGAAAAACACTGCTTTCCCGGGGGTAGCTGCTTTTCTCAAAGTATGAAAGGCTTCTCCCTCCCTTTATTCTATCACCCTCTTCGTTTCTGTCTCCGATGGATCCCCAGAGAAAATGTCTGCATTTACAGCTGGCTCTGTTTGTTGTTTTTGTCTTTTGTCCTGATTTGAACTGGGAACCCCAGATGATCCAACTATGGGTGGACATCTTCCTAGTCATATTTTGTATTTTGTACGTATGGAGGGGCCTGCAATGAGTCTGTGTATGGCTTAGAGACTTTAGTGAGACTGTTTTCTCAGCTGCAGTTGCTCTAAATCAGGAATGAACGTTGACACTAATGTTTTCATGATCAAGTGGATCTGCATTTCGGTGGCTGCATCTCGAAATCCCCATGAATTCTGGTGAACAATCTGACGCACGTCTTCCACATAGCCTATGTGTTTTGATTTGTTTTTTTACATTTCATCTGTACACAAATACTGAAATATCAGGCTGAACATCATACTTCCCAAGCACGTCTTTGAGGATAACGTGCGTAGATGAATATTGCACACACCCCATGAGTTGGAGTGGAGAAAAAAAACCGTCCAAAACACATCAATCGATAAAATGCACACCTGTTGAAACGACGACTCAAACGTGTCGGCAGGAAGGAAATATCATGAGACCCAGTTATTCAAGGTCGCTGTCTTGCACAGAGTTGGCTGGGTTACGCGCACTGTGTGTTCTTTGGTGTTGATGTTTTAGCGCGTGGAGGCAGGGCGTGTTAAAGTGCATCTAATAGATGGTTTGCTTTTATAACATCTGACATACTGAGACTGACAGCTATTTCTGTGGCCATGGAAACGGGAAATTAGCCCGCTCACAGGCCACAGTAATCATCCTGAAGAGCATGGGAGGGGAGAGGAGAGGAGAGGACGCGGACAGATTGAGAAAAACAAAGATGAGAGATGACACTTCACATGTTGACGCGTGGTTGTGCATGGTATCCCATTGTCCACAAGAAACCCTTCTGCCTGAGAGGACAAGTAGACCCAAACTATGCCAGCCCACAGAATAACAGAGAAACAATAACGGACACTGGATCCTCACAGTGTAGCGGCCAAACATTCAGGCCCGTACCATTCTGCCGCACATCGCCATATCACTTTGTTTTCCACATCTCTGTGAAGGGTTTTTGCACCACTGCACTCTCAAATGAGTATTGATCTGTGTAATGAGGGGTTGATGAACTGGTGTCCTGCTACAATATCCCTCTCTGTGTAATCGTCGATGGACTGTTCTTGCTGATGCGGTCCGATCACGTCTTGCAGTGACATTCTCAGGCGGCCGAGGAAGAGAAGCTCTTCTATTACACGAGCCTCACGGTCATCAAATGTGCACTGTCGAACACAATTTTCTGACTGACGTCTTCCCAATAGATCTAAATGCAGATGTCAGTGTTCCACTGCAACGACCAGCCAGTAGAGGAGTGTGACTGTTCCCCAGCAACGAACCCTCTTTCAAAGTCACCGAGATCTTTTCTTCTTGTCATCTTGATACAAAAATATGGAAGTTACTTTTCCTGCTCAGCATTTTTCAAACATGCTGCCACAGAGCTCGGCTGGACGTTAATGGCGTACTTGCACCATGCGGTGCACCTGTGTGGAAGCATCTCCGTCAGCCGTGTTTCTCCACTCATTTATTCAGGGTTTTTTTTCTTCCCCCCCCTGTAATTTGTCACCTGTCCGTATCTTCTCCAGATGGTACATCCGCAGCTTTGCAGTGTCAGGCTCCCCTGATGGCTCTGGAGACAAGCTGGGTGCAGTAATCGAGGCTCGCTCCCCCCCTGGGGGCTCTGCACTAATTGCTAATAAGGTCGGCCTCCTCCAAGACACTGCCACCACCACCACCATGCGGCAGAGTGTGTTTGACCTCTGCCTGCCTTCTCCACGTGGCCCCATATCAAAGGTCTGGACGCTCACACACAGCATTCACCAAGCCATCTCAAACATACATAACACAGTATGGACAAACACATGCAAATAAACAGTGGCATGCATGAAACGTGTGTGCTGCTCAGACATGCTGTTTCTGCACGCATCACTGCAGATGTGCTTCCACGCATAAGGTCAGCCACATATTTCCCTCTTTCCCCCGACGCACTCAGGGGTTACAACCCCCCCAGTTTTAATTTCACAGCTGAAAAGAGGAGACAACTCTGTCTACTTGGCACAAAGCACATTGGTAAATGAACAAGATTTGTCCTGAATAAAACATCTAGTGAGAATCTCTAACGCCCACAGTGCAGAGCTGGGAGTAAGCCTTAGAAGTAAAGAGAGGATCAAGAAAAGAATCTATTAAGACTGTTGAAGTCGGTTTCATGTCCTCTAAGACATGGTCACTGTGACCCCACTCTCATGTACTTTAAAGCAGTTATCAATGTATGTATGAGCGCACATTTTCAAAGTTTAAAAAAGACATTTCAGATTTTCTGTTGAGTATTTTTTGGGAGAGAAAGTGAGGGGAGAGAGTAGGAAGAGCGACAAAAGTCCCCGGCGACCTCAACCATGGTTTTGGTCCATGTCAGCTGCTGAGCCACAAGGACGTTGTGGTTCTAATGAACTGGTGAACATCTTTTACAACACCACACAAAACGGCACATTGACATGGCAACAACTATTCTGAGGCTACAGCTTTAAGGTGGCATATTCCTCTACAGTTACCACCATGGTTACAGGTGTCTCCTGCAAGGTGTTGATGTCACTCTGCTCTGCAGCAGCACAGACTGTCTCACCTCAGGAACATCCGCTCTCTAATTCAGGGACATCAAACTCCGTCACTACAGGGGAAGGGCGCAGAAAATCACAATTCAAAAAATCCCTACCAACTCAAGGGCCTAAAAGGACCCATGTGCTGTACATGTATCCTATTAGCACTTTGAGACTTGTTTCAAATGTAAAGTGCGTTTCAAATGAAAGGTATTATTATTCATTATTATCATTATTATGACTACACCGCTGACTATGGAACAGACGCTCGGGGGGTTTAATTCCTGGTCAGGGTGTGGCTAAAATCCAGTTTGGGCCCTTAGGCTATAGGCCCTTAATGCTACCTGCCCACCTCTGATAGGACTTGTAGTTCGCTTTGGACAAAGGCGTCAGCTAAATGAATGTGATGTAATGTAATAAATTCATCGGCTTGAGAGACTTGTCTGCCTTAGGACTTGACCTGGAGTGAGACTTGAATGACACAATGCTGAGGAGAGGGGACTGCTAATACAATGTAGTCACTTTAACCTCATGTACACTTTCAGTTTCACCAGCTGGCACCAAATCAAATTAGGTTTTTAGTTTAAAAATAGTAAGGACACTGGACCAACTCGCTGACAGCCACTGCCGTGCCCAGAACCGAAATACTAGTGTGGCTTAAAATAAGAAAAGATAAATGTCTCCAGTTCCCTCCTGTGTTCATCAGGCATCAACAGACGAGCTGAAGTCATACATGTTGTGTTATATAATGCCTTAGGCTCTGTTTCTGTGCTGGGTACTGGCACCTTGGAAAGAAGGTTTTCAGGGTGAATAATTGAGTGAATATTCAATAACTGGTGACCCAACCTTTACATCCAATCGCCTGCTTACTTTGATGAGGAGGTGTGTTGATTATCTCTTTTCACCAACAAGAAATACTGTGCAGGGCGTCTTTGAGTCATTTGTGAAATAAACTTTGAGCACTGAGGAGGGTCTTATAAATAGTACGATGAGGGGAGATGTTCTTCCCTAGAGGAAAAAACTCAAGGGGGAAAGACGTTGCATCTTGTTTAGTTTTCACCTCAGATATCCCAGTGGGTTCCCAGGAAACAGACTCTTGAAGTGAATTTGCTCTCCCTTCCTCTCTCTGCTCTTATTGTGTCTTCTGTATACGATTGTACAGCTATAGACCCGTGTAAGGGTGTACATGCAAGCTATGGCTCAGTGTTTCATTCTTTCTTTCTTTCGTGTGTTAATTGTCTTTCAATCAACCTGCAGGGCCGATCATGTCCTGGTCTCCATCAGACTTCCTGTCACTGACAGGGATGACTGTAATTATATGCTCAGCGTTGCTACCAAAATAGATTTGTGATTCACCAACCCACACAGCGGCCACATGCGTACACACACATACACACACACACACACACACACACACACACACACACACACACACACACACACGCACCCGCCTGCACACCTCTCTAGTAATCAACTCTGATGGAACACAATTAATATCCAATTCCACCAGCCTTTGTTTTCGGCAGGGGATTTAAAAAAGAAATGAGGAGCTCTGGGAGGAATTGACTCATAAAAACCAATATTTACTGCGGTGACATTGCCTGCTTGAGGTCAGGGGTAGAGCACGATAGTGAGATCAGGTCTGAATTGTCTTTGTGAGAGATCAACACAAACTTGAAGCAGGGTAAAACGCACAAAATACCCTCGTTGGTTTTCATGAGGATGTGAGAGTTTTTTTAGTATGCCGGAGGCCTCAGGTGCATGGAGACGCAGAAGATTCCAATCCAAAACTTCCCATCTGCCTCTTGATGACACACCGTGGATAGCCAGCCGATTGAATCCCCCACATAGTCTTCGATCAATAGCAGAAGCGGCAGGGGAGGGAGAGGCATCTTGGCATCTCTCTGTTTCCCCTTAGAATCGGACTTACTATGCAGGGAAGACAACACCTTCACCCTTAATCTTGCATGAAAGACAAGCCAGAGAAACGCCTCAAGGTAAACTGAGGGCTCTGCTCTCCCCTGCCCGGCTGCCTCAGCGAAAAACTGCGTCTCTGCAGCCCGCGCTGGAGTTATGTGTTAGTCGTTATAATTGGCCACTGTGGTAAGACATCTAGATTGACTGGTTTGTGGGTGAGGGATGACGAGATGGCAGAGGTTTAAAATCCTAATACTTGTTCTGATACATCAGAAGATTGTCTGACAGATAGACAGTCACTTTTTTCAATTTTATTTTGTACAGTAATATGATTCTGTTTTTCATGCGCTGCAGAACACGAACCTGTTGTGAACTAGTTTTAAATTCGTCAGATCAGTTTAAATGTAACACATTTGATGTCACACTTTGTCTTTTCCTGTGCAATACTACTTCTACTAATAATGATATTAATAATAATGTCAAAAAGTTGAATACCAGCCATAACTGGTCCACAAATGATCCAGGACTCACCCTAACACATGAGTCAGATATGGCCCATGTGCCACAATCATGAGGTAAATGTCATAGGCAACGCAAAAAGAAATATATAGGCATACACTCTCTTCCATCATCCATTCAACAAGACTAACAAGACTGTGTTCCAGTTTCAAAGGCAACACTTTGGCTCTCCTTCAATGTCCTTAACACCCACTTTTTTTTTTTTTACTTTACTTGCCTCCTCCCTCTTCTGTTTCGAGAGAGATGGATGGCCATAGATCAGGGTGGAGGCGGCTGCCTCGGACTGCCTGATGTGGAGCATGAGTGAGCCATCACTCTTGTAATGAGGCGTTGGGACAGAAACTAGGTGGGCGAGAGGAGTGGGGAGGAGAAGGAGGGATCAGCCCGTCAGAGGTCAGTCTGGAGGTCAGAACAGAGAGGTGTGACTGGGACGAGGAAGAGGATAAACCCCCTGGTCTTAGTGGGTGACCGAAATAGCGGTATACGGGGGGCTTGTTAACGGATGGAGGTCAGGTTATGAATGTGCATCTGTGTTTAGCGCGCAGGGGTTAAGGGTTTAGGCGAGGGAGGACCCCTCCCAAGTGAGCGGTTAAGGGGCGAAAGTGGTTGGTGTTATTGTGTGGATATGTCAGCGTCTTCAGCACCCGTGGCGAGGGGAAGGGTAATGAGAGCGGTCCCAGTGTAGAGGTGTTTGTTCAGGGGGCACCAGGAGGCATCTAATTAATGCCATCCCAGAGACCCTGTTGAGGCCTGACCTTCTGCTCAAAGCCTCGAGCCTCTTCAGTCTCCTCATCCTGTCTGGGCTGCCATCAGTGAGGTTTGAATTATTGATAAGACTGAGTAGGAGAATACTGGGGGGGGGGGGGGTTCCTCCATTGCATGTGCATGTGTGTGTGGGTTTGCATGTGTGCAAGTAGATGAGCTCACAGGAAGTTGAATGATCTATAAAGGGAGAGTTTGATGAGACTAACCCCTAAGGGCAGCCGTCCCTCAGGCAAGGCACGGAGAGAAGCATCCTAAATAACATGTATTCTTGAGAGACTGTGGTTAAAGGTGATGAGAGAGAGAGAAGGATGGAGGTGGATGAGAGCAAAAGGAGCTCGATGTGTGAGGTCAGAAGAAAAAACAAACCCCTCTTAGATAGAAGCAATTGCAAGAGACCAGCAGAGAGACCGGTGAGGAGAAGAAAACATTCAGGCATGTGCGTGCAGAAATGCAGCACAACGATTCTCAGCACGACGGCGAGTGGAAAGGGGGACGGCGCTGTGACTCCTAAATCAGGCTGATGCTTTTCCCGAATGCGCCACTGTTATCTTGCCACAGCTGGGGCCTGCTCACGGGAAACGGATGGATGTAATAAAGCCGGGATCTGGGTGGAAGACGCGATCCTGGTGGACTGTCCACAAGCAGGCACACTCCATCCCAGCCCTCACACACACACACATGAAGCTTGCTGAGGAGTCAGTCAGAGGGAAACAGGTTGTGTGTAAGGGGTTAAAGTCTCAGAATGATTCAGAAATGAACTCCAGCCATAACACAAGGCCTGATTCTTAAATATCAGCCGTGAAGTCACAGACAACAGACGCGAGAGCAACGTGACTCAGAGCAGGTTTTAAGTTGCAAACACATTGATGCATCACACAGCGGATGATGCAAGTTCAAATGTAGAGGAATATATCAACATTTTGGGAAATGCAATTATTCTCCGTCAATTCAAGACTTAAATGAGGATTGATATCCGTGTCATCTTGGTAAATATAGCTGCTTAGCTTAGCATAAAAACTGCAAACAGTGCTAGGTTAAGTGATGCTGGCCGACTGTTTCTCTCTGGTTCCAGTCTTTATGCTAAGCTAAACCAAATGTTACAAATATACTTTCTGTACCAGCTCCTCCAATGTTAAATAATCATTGTGGTTGATTTCACAAGTGTAAAGGCAACAAGTTGCCATTTTGCATGTGTTTATGTGCCAGACAACAGAGTAGACTGGGTTGCAGTTTTTTTCACATATTTTTTTCAATTAAATTTTTTTTAAATGATATTAGAGTGTATATATATATTTATATAAATGTGGTATGTGGTTGGTTGATCTTCTAACCTAACTGTCTGCAAAAAACAAATATGATTTCCCAAATTCTTTTAATTAGTTACACCTTTCAAGTGCTATTTTGCAAATGAAATTCATCACCTGCTCTTGAGAAGTCAACTGCAGTGATAATTTGACAGTATTAATAAACAACACTGTCGCCGGCTGAGTTACCTTGAAATTGCGCAGATTGCTATGAAATCTCTCCAGACTCAAAACCCGAACACTTTTGCATAAATTTGAAAGACTAATTAGACTTTGGTGATTAGCTCCTGCTCTCGCTTTTATTCCCTTCTCTTTTAATCCCGACCCACTCGCAACACCTACGCTCTTTCTCTGCTGAACCTCCCGTGGGAGCTGCAGCTACCTGCATAGAACAACACAAATACTGGCTTATTTCATGCATTAGCTGCCGGGGCCCCTGGGAGCGGCAGAGTATGAAGTCAGGAGACGGCTGCTCTCGCTAATGTATTTTTAATCACTTGTGTACACATTTTATTCTCCCATCCATACAGGAGACAGATGCAGTCAGTCCTCGCATCACCCTCCTTATTATCTCACATTGTTATGAAGTATTTTTGTTGTTTTAGTTAGGAAATAAAACATGCTCATATTTTCTTCTGGCCTTGGTACATTCGGTATAAACATTCCATGCGGAAGCCGAGACGTGGATGTTGCTGCCAGAGTGCTGTTGTATGTTTCCACGGCCCTGAAAAGCTGCACTCTTTTGACTAGTCGAGCGTCGAGTCAGAAGAGAGGATGGGAGGGACAGTTGTCAGCTGTTCGTGCACATGCACTATCCACTGAATAAAGAAACACCTACTTGGCACGAAGGGAGAAACTCTGCTACCTCAGCGAGATGAGAGGCGATCAGATCCCATTAGTATTACACGCCACAATCTCCCTGCACACGCTCACAAATCACGCCGCCGAGCGGCAACCGGTCTTTCTCCTAATTCAATAAACAAAACACCAGTGTTTACATATCAAAGCTTTTTTTCTCCAGCCGAAGCAATTCTTCTCTGTGTCAGGCATCCTCTGGCTCTATTTGGTTTGGCAAGGCCACGGCAGCTCCCTGAATATGTAAACACTCACAAAGACGAGCCTCTGCTGACATCCTGTTTTCGAGAAGAAAAAAAACCCCCACCTTCTCGCTTCCGCTGGCGGCTTACAAGCGTCAATATTCTCCTATCTCGGATTCAAGGTTCAAGCTGCGGCTCCTAATGAAAGAGAGACCGAAGTGAGAAACCCGTAAAGGAAATAATGTGATGACAGAGATAACGCAGATGTCAGAGCGGGTTTGAGCTTTCACAGAAGCAGCAGCAGCAGCTGCCAGCGAGCCAGATGTAACAGTGACGGCTGCTTTGATCCAGCGGAGGTTCTCACGTATACACTCAGTCCCTTTCTGAGCACTCAACACATCGCCACTGGCACGCGAAAGCCCCACACGCTGCCGTTTATGACCACGTGTTTTGTAAGCGCTTGAAACACAAAAAACTAAAATCCCACAAAGCCACCTGTCACGGGCTGGGTGTGATGTGATGTGATTACAAACTGTTCCATTAACTCCCATCCACTCAGGGGTGGAAGCAGGGAGCTTTTCCTCGAGGCAGTTTCCGTCGGGCGGTGTGGGAAAACGATCGCAAGGGCGTTCCCATCTCGCGGTGTTTTGCTGACATCCCACCTGCTGCAAAGTAAATGCTGTCATTGCAGGGAACGGGCTGTCGCGCGCGTTCGCCCCCGAGCGGCAATCCGCCGCCAAACAGCGAAAAAGAGGCCGCTCTTCGGTCTCTGTCAACAGTGGACAGGTGATTCACCCTCTGCTTAGACTCAGAGGCTCCTGCCTCCGGCGACTCCGTGGAGACGGACGGCATAAACTCTTCCAGCCTAGAAGCAAAACATCATTTCGTCTACTGTTCGAGGCCTGGCCACGGGCTGACGCTGTGCCTTGGTGACACATTCTCTAATACTCAGTCCATTATAGGGAGTTAAGAAGGGTTGAGCACGGGCACTGAGGGACTTACCCTCAGCCGCTTTACTCTGCACTTCACTCTGCATTTCTATGCATATAACTTTGCATAAACGTGAGTGCCCTCTGGTCTGCAGACTGTCCTTTCTTCAAAGACACACACTATTACTTTCGGGGGTAAAGGGACACATGTACCTGAACCAAACATTTAAATTTGATGCTACATTATACTAAAGTTCAATGGGTAATGTACTACATTACAACCATGGTTACTTTTCTCTGCAGATTGTTGTTTTGGCCTTATGTTTCAGCCACGATGGCTAAAAACACATCTGAAATACATCAACAACTTTTGAATGGTTTGCCATGGAATTTTGTGTGATCCCTGACTTTTTATCTGGCGCCACCATGAAGTTGCCGCTGTCGGTTTTTGTGGATTTATCGTGGGTCGCCACAAAATTTGACACATCCATCCACGAGGCACAGAGGATGAATCTGAACAACCTACATGATTACTTTGACATTTCCCTCGGTGCAGGGGCGGGGAACATCCGGCCTTCTGTCAGGAGAAGACAAGTATAGGTGCAGAATGTCGCGCTTTCCAAGAGAAACAGACAAATGATGATATTTTCTTTGAAGTAAAGGACAAGCCAGTATCCCTAGTTTGTGGGGACGTGCTCACAATGATGGTCTCAAATCTCAAGCATCATTACTGCTGAAAATATGTTTAACTGGATGTGTTACAAGGACAAATGTGATTGAAGTTAACGCTCTTTGGTGGAGTGTGAGCGTCCGACATGCAGCTTTCACACAACTTAATTGTGACAGAGACAATGTTACACAGACACGTTTTGGGATGATTGCAGATGTAGCCAAGGAGCTGAAACCTTATTCACAAGGAGAATTTGTGAAGGAGCCTCTTTGCTGCGGTGGCGCAGATAGAACCAGATAAAGTAAATCTGATATCCTACGCCTTGCCAACGAGGATAACTTCCAGCCACATCGCAGTCGAGGGGTTAGTGGGATATGTGTTGAATAGAATGGCCTTTGAAGGATGTTGGAAAACTTGAAATGACTCTTGATAGCCTGTTAAATATTTCTATTTGTCTAACGGATGAAACGGCCAAGATTCATTCATGGTTCCTACATTATGCATTCTAATGACTTCAGTGTTCTCATAATTTTCCACTAGAATCACTGTCAGGTTTTATTTGTAACGCACTTTGGTTTGCGACTTCCTACCAATGAAACGGCCTCAGGTTTACTTTGTGTTTAGTGCTTATTAGCAAATGTAAGCCCATTAATATGCTAAACTCATGATAAGAGCTGTTTGGATTCTTTAAATGCTTAAGAGAGGTGCTTCAATGCTTCCTTTCCTATCTGTTTTTTTAGCATGGGGTACACTGGAAAGGAGAAAGAGACGCCCCACAATTCATTGCAGCAGCACTATTTAATTTTAATTACAGACATGCAGGTTAGATTGACTGGGGACTCAAAGGCAGGTTTTGAGTCCCCAGTCAATCTAACCTGCATGTCTGTAAGTCTAAACACCTGGAGGAAACCTACACAGGCACAAAGACCACATGCAATCTCCATACAGAGGCCCCAGCTGACCAGCAGCCTCGAACTCAAAAAAACTGGTTTCATGATAATACATTGTGGATATAATGTATTAATCCAGGAAGTGAAGGTACGTTCTGCTAATGTAGATGCACTCGGTCATAACAACATAATTTTCCTTCTAACAGCAACCAAGAGACTCGCTTTATGTCTCAGTGTAAAGGTTAAAGTTTTTTTTAACAAACCAGATTTTCTATTCATTCTCTGTGACTTGGACGTGATGCCGAGATTTACAAACCGTAAGACTCAAATTTGGCTGCTAATGCACACACAGCTGATCCCTCACCCTTGGGACTTGAACCAAAGAATATGTTGCAATGGTGAGCCGCGGATTTAGTCTGCGTAGTCTTTATCCACCAATATGCTGGGATTACTGAATTGCGCAGACAATATTGTTCAGATATGCTTCCCTGTTGTGGGGAACAGAGCTAATAAATGTGTGTATATGCTCAGCCCATGCTTACCATACAGAGGAAGACAGGACCTCAGATGTAAGCCCCCCACACAGTGAGAACAGAGTCACTGTCTGAGGGCTTTCATGTGAGCAAATGTGAAAAAAAGGGTGGTTGGGCTGAATTTAAGGAAGGTTTTCAACATTCACATGGCATAAACCTTCACACTGTCCAAAACAGAGTGTGCCAACTGTCGTCTTTTATAATACAGTAATGAAAACAATACAATACAATGCACTATATCATCATTGCTCTATGAACAAACCAGTTGTGATAATCTCGTAACAGCAGAAGAGGAAGTGTCCCATTCCCGCCCTCCTGTTCGGTTCCCAAAGACGACTCCCCGCTTTCTTTCCCTAGTGTGTATCCAGCCTGTCAGATATAGAACTACACAGATCTTTTCCTGTTATGACTTCTCCTGTCTCCTCTCTTTCCTGTTGCACACACCCCTCAGCTGCTGTGTGTTTGTCTAAATTATCTGTCATGGTCTTGGCCAAGTCTCCAGTAGGTGGAGGTGGATACAGAAAGTCCTTCCTATCGCCTTTTCCTAACTACTTTTCCTTTATCTAAATGGAAAATGTCATGAGGTTAAGGAAAGGTATTAAGGAGGATTCATAGGACTTAGGAAAAGCACACAGAGGTGCTCAGAGAACCCGGCTCCACTTACACTGTACTACATAATTATGTGACGGCGGATGTTATTGACGTGCGTCTGCCATGGTGAAAATACAAATCTCTGAAGATGGACTACATAATGCGCATCTTAGAGGCGACTTGGCCCCGTGCGTTCTTGGCAGTTTGATTCACGCTGACTAAACGTGGACAATACGGTGAAAAACATTTATTCATTACCAAGGTTGGAATTGAAATAAAAACAATAATATAGGCTACGAAACTGAAAGGAAAAAGTTGTCACATTGAGAAATTTCCCCTGCCGCTCCGGTCCACTCATATTTATCCACATGACCACCGAGTGGCATAAGATGAAAAAGCTTCATAGACAACGGTAACTTACATGATGGCGCGCGTCCCTCGGTCATATTCGTACTCTTCTTCTTCTTCTTCTTCTTCACTTTTAATCGTTCAGGTTCATGCACGGCGCGTCACATTAAATAGTGCTGCCGCAATGAGTTGTGGGGCGTCTCTTTCTCCTTTCCAGTGTACCCCATGCTAAAAAAAGAGATAGGAAAGGAAGCATTGAAGCTCCTCTCTTAAGCATTTAAAGAGTCCGAACAGCTCTTATCATGTGGCTGCCGATGGAATACTTCCAGGTCATTTCACTCAGTTGGGAACCTTCCTAAGCAAAATTGACAATTCGACCTCGGGGTGTGTGTGCTTGGTTTTGTATCTGTGGGCGTGGCGATCTACTCAACTCACATTCACCTCACCTGTTCTGCTCTGCTCTCACTCCTGATTGAATCATCCAGATCCCCTGCACGTCGGCCTTTCGCCAGCATGCAGTGCAGACCTTCCTGTCTGTCTGCCTGTCGCCCGGCCTCGCTGCACCTGCCGTCAGCTTCTCCACTCTGCCTTACACAGCCTTCATCGCCCTCAACCTGAGTCAGTCGCTGGTTATAACAATGTCTCTGTATGTGGGCTGTTGTATGTGCAGGGATTGTCAGGTGTTGCCTGGAGATAGAAACAGGTGCGATTGCTATTGATTTTTCTCCGTGAGCTGCTGCACGTGCATAAAAGATTAGAGTGGAGAGAGCGAGGGCAGAGGACGGACAGATGTGTTCATTGCAGATCATTGGAGCAGAAGCTCTGGTCCTGGAATTCATCAGTTTCTCCGAGGCTTCTCCTCTTACCTCCAACCCTGTCCAACCAGACGGAGGCCAACCACTTTAAATCACTCCGCCTCATGAAGTCTCCTATTCTTGAATTTTTAGACCCATTTTTTAATTTCCTCATCCTTTTAAACAATTTGTAATTGCAGTGGAATTGAGACACATTTACAATGGAGCACTGAATATAGGGTGCCACAAATGTTAGTTAGCTGTAAATAGGATTTTTGGCGACTCAGACAGCCGCTTGACCATGATGGTTTACCACCGTTGGCAGCTTGTGAGTCTGAGGATCAGCTGGTGTGAAGTAGCCGTTCTTGCTACTCATTTATTCATTTCCAGCAAAATATCCTCTCGATGAAGTAGTTTCTCTTTTAAAGACTTGTCCACCAGGATACAGGATACGCTGGCAGTGCGGCGTGGTGCTGTGATGAATCACTCTGAATTTTGTGCAGCCTGCAGAGGAGGCGATACCACAGTCTTTGAGAGACGGCAGACATGCATTGATTACCATAGCAGGTAATTGCTTGGTGAAGATAAAAATCTGTGCTAATCCTGGAATGTTGTCAGGTTTTGAAACGAGGAAAAAACGTTTGATCTCCCCAGCGGGTATGTAAAACCTTGGCCATGCCAATAGAGATAAGCTGAAATGGACCAAATCAATTCCTGCAGTGGGTTAATTGCTTTTCTGTGCATGTCTAGCACATTTTAAGAGTGAGGGGGGGATTGTTTTTATATTGATTCACTGCACAGGGAAGATTTTAATTTCCCCCAAACCTCTCTGGTGGTGCCGACAGTCTGAGGTTAGGAAATTCAATTATCTGGGCTCGTCCCACAACTTAACTAAATTCACGAGAGAGCCGTGATATTGAAATGACTGACATGACTCAATGGGCCTTTTGAATTTTTGTATGACTCAGGATAAGAATCACTAGATCAAGGTCACTTTCACTGAGATAATAGGAAGGAGCAGGGAGGCTTGAATGATGTGTCCTTTGTTGAAGATTCTGTTGCAGGAAGTAAGAAGGAAGTCGTGTGAAAAGCCTGGAACACGCTGTGACTCACCGCACACGCACTTTGCAGAGACGTGCAGTGCCAAACCAGACGGTTCATTTGAGCCGTCATTTGAGTTCGCAGCATGTTGACACTTGAAGGACAAATTGAAATGTGGTTTTAAAAGATGTCGCCTTTTTTTTTGAGTGGAATTTAGTTTTTGATGAGCACTATTTTCCTACGATGCATTGCAAACACTTATTCTGTACAGATGAAGCTCAAAGCTGGAGAAAGTGAAATGATATTGGACAGAGCAGTGATGGCTCAGACAACAGCTCAATATCTTCTCTCCAATACATCTGCATTAGAAATTCTGCATATGCAATTGTTTTCAAACAGCAGCTGAACACTTTGACCAAGGTCTGTCGTGGTATGCCTGTCAACAGTAGCACAAGTTGTAGATGTTGATACATGATGTAGTATCATAGCATGTAACGTGGGGAAAAGACCAAAGAATAAAGTACAATTCTAAATAACAAAGGTTACGTGCTTTCAATATTTAGCTGTGCGCGCACACACACACACACACACACACACACTCTTATCCTTGTGAAATGTTTATGGATGCTTTGCCTGTTGCCAAGTTTCCATAAAGAACAGAGAACACTGTGTCAGTCAGGACATTTTCATCAACCATTAATTGCAGCAATATGCCACATATTGTATATTATGCATAATTGTGTGCATTATATAAACAACAGTGACCAAGTAATATGCCTGTGACCGTTATGTGGTATGAACCCTCAAATGCAGATTGCTCTCGTTTTCATTACCTCACTACGGTTAGGGTTTGTGCGTGGTAAAGTGTGAAGTTATAGGAATGCTAAAAAAAAATAAAAATCAATAATAAGCATAAATGCATTCCCATTTAGAGGTTTGCAACAACACCCCAGATTTAAACGCAGCTCTGAGAATAGTGGTTGGTAACAGGCAGGATTAAGCATTTCGCTCGTTCAGCCCTTCTTCAGTAATCCATTAATTTAGTCTTCCATTAATTGTTGGCATTCAGCTCGAGTGTTTCCGTGCGACAGACTCCCGATTAAATCTGAATAACTCCAGTTCTGTTAGGGCGTTTTTTTAATTGAATTCTGTCTGTACGTTGTAATAGCATGGCTACAGGGCAGTGCGCCCGCTTTGTTCACCTTGACGTGTTGAAAACAGAGACACAGCCAAAGGCCATAATGGAGACTTCACAAGACTCTGGGAGAAGAATACAGCACCGTGATGATCACTTCAAAGCCATCAGGGGGCCTATACATAATGGATGACACAAGACCAGTCTAATTTAAAGTGCATTATTCTTCCCTCCCAATTACTTTAGAAGTAATTATTCCTTAGGCACCTTAATAAGATGAGAGGCCACCTTTGTGAGGCTGCTGCGACTGCTGGAATTAGAAAATACATTCACATGCAAAGCTGTGATCGCATGCCACTCATGCAGAGATGCTCTGCAATGGTGTCAGTCTTATTTTCTTACCTTTTTTTTTGCGCAACCATATGTATACACATTTGACAGAACTCTCAGAGGAGCAAAAAATCACGGGTAAATCAAGAGTAAAGCTCCGAGTCAGAGAGCCGAAGGATGCTAGACGCTGAGTCAGGTGATTTTTTCTCCATGTGGGTCCCAGTGAATCGTTTGCTCCAGGATCTTATATGGGCCCATTGATACGTTTTCATTTCAATGTCCTGTTCTGAGAGCACCAAGCTCCATTAGCGTTGGGGTTGAAGCACGAGAGATTCCTTCGAGGCAGATGATTCTCTGTGGGTTTGTCTCTTTGACAACCCCTTTCGCACAGAAGGTTTTAATTGTCAACTATTAATTCCAGCCACTAGCAAATGTCAACAACGTCCTCAGTACCATCCATATTTGTAAGTGAGAGTGATATTTTTGGAGGGTGTGAACTTCTAGTGTGACTGGCAGTGGGCCAATCAGAAAACAGCCTCACTAATGCAGACATTTGTATGCAAAGAGAAAAGAAGCCAGCAATGTCCCTAGTTTATTTGGGGACAAACCCGGGCGCCCTTTTGTTGCCGCAGTGTTTGGTTGTTGCTCAGGAGTCAGCAGGGCCTCGTGGGACACACACACACACACACACACACACACACAGAGTACATAAAGACTGATGGTGATGTACAGCCTCGGTGTCGTTGAGGAGTCTCCTCAGCAGTATATGCCAGGAGAGCACGGTGACTCAGGCCGACACAGCGGGGGCGAAGGGCCAAGGGGAAGTAAAATCTGCTCCCGATGCATCACAACTGCTCCTCTGCCGCTTTGCAGATTGTTCGGCTTCCAAAGACTCGCTGGCTCTGTTGTTAATGGTAATCCTGGTTGTTGTTTGATATAGTCTATCTGCTGCTTGCAACCCTGAATGCTGAACATTTTCTGGTTGTGAGTTTTTATCTCCTCCGTGTTCCCCAAAGAGGCTGGTAAACTTCAATCACTGCTAATTAAGTCCAAATGAGCATGTGCTCCTGCTGACCTTCCTTGTAAAACAATAACAGTAATTATAACATCAAAAGACTCCCAAAACTTGGAAATATCACCTCGGGGCATGGGGAGAAAAAGAAAATAAAGACGTGGAGAAACGACAGCTCTTACATTTTAATGGGAATTCTTTTAATATAGTTTTAATAATGTGTTCCACACTGGGGAGTTTCTTTAGACAATAACATTGGTATCCACAGTGGTACTGCAGCTACAGGCAATGTTTTCTATCTCTCGCTTTAACAGTTGTTTGTCTCTAAAATATTTGGGCCGAATTGTCCAGTGCCACATAAAAAATACATGATTTCTGCTTCTGGATAGACTTAATGTTCCATCAGCGGTGCCGCACAGTATCTACGCCTTCCACATTTATCTTTTTTTATGGTCATGAAACACTTCAAAGCACAGGAACGAGTAGTCGGCGAAGGAAAGAACAGTTGTGCATCCGTGCAGGGTTTTATTAGCTACATTACACATGCAGGTAACAGCTTAGTGTTTAATGTTTGGTACAGATGGATCTTATTGGTGAAGTCAGTTTGATGCTGCAAATGAAAATATGTGATTAGACTTAAAGGTTTAAATGAGCTCATTCAAATTTCTTTTTTTTTAAATGTTCCTTTTCCCGTCAGTGAGTGTTTTCTCTTTCACCTTTTACATTTTTGGAAAATGCACAATGCAGCAAAGTAATACTGCAGTACTGCATTCTGCAGTCCGGAGACAGGATCGTTTGTGTTGTTGTTGTTGTTGACTGTCAGATAAGACTGCAGCTAACAAGGGACTTGCAGGTGAGGGTTAACGGTCTTAAAATGTCGTTAAAGGTGAAGTCATGTCAAAGAGGATTAAGAGCTTGATGTTTTAAAGGCAACTATTTTTTTTTCTTCAGATGTCATGTGAGCCTTTCCGCTGCTAGAAGTGTGTGCTGTAGGTATTTTAAGCACAATGAACAGAGAGTCAGTTAACACACTCACATAAATAAGTGGCTTGATTGTCAATCGTATTTTATTCTATTTTATCCGAAACAAAAGACAGGATGCTTGTCTCACCATGGAGTGATATCTCAACAGTTTATATTCTCCATCGGGATTCCACCGAATGGCCATCCCGTGGTTCATAAACCACGGATAATGGACCAGTCCGAGCACGAACCAGTTGACTCTGCTGCAGATTCCATTTGTGTCAAGTCGCATTCTCTGCCCCACTCCTCTCCACGTTGACAGCATTTGGCCCGGAGGGTGACTTGTCAGCAGGGCACCCTTTGCTTTGCATAAAAATCCAACTATCTGCAAAAGCCAAGGAAAACTATGGAACACAGGGCAGTGATTTACAGCAAGACGAGCATTAATGAGCAACAGAGCATCTTGGGACGACTGTCAAAATGACGCGGCAGAATTTTAATCAATTCAAATGATGTGCTCGCTGTAACGCGTCTCTAATGCCTGGTTATGCAACTATTGGAAGTTCACATTCGTACTATGGACCTGCAAGACGCTCAGCATGTTTGAATTTTTTTTTCATGTTTGGTATATTATAACTCCTACTCAGAGCAAAGGAGGTTGTTCCGATCTGGCAGGACGTCTCTGCAAAACAGCAACAAGGCAATGTGCCTCGCAATCACACAGGCCATGTCATATTTTCCACTGAGAACTGTAGCGGGCCAGACACTTGGCTCCCGGATCAGGCCATCTGCCGCGCCGTCCCTGCAAAATTCACTCTTCAGTGTGAGGCTTGGTAATCAAGTCATCTAATGTTTCCATCGACTTCATGCTACTGCTCATCTCCACATGCCTGCTTCCCTCCCGTTATCCAGCACCACCCATGATGCTGCTGTGCATCCTCTTACGCATCATTAATCATGTTCGGGCGCTGACGAGGATCGTGGAGACGGCAGAAATGAGCTCCAACCTCCTCCAGTACACAGTTTGGACATGCAGGCACATTCATGTAAAAGGATTGACAAGCATGTAAACTGAAACTCTGGTATAGTGTGACTCTGTGAGCATGTGGCGGAGAGGCTTTTAAAACTTGCTTTGATTCTATGGGAAGGCACGATTTTAAATCAGTGAGGTACAGAACAGGAGTGCACTGTGTGCTGAGAGAAAAGGGGTCCAGAATTAGGAGATTAAAGTAGCTGCAGGATTAGGCTCCAGGTTTTAATGATGGAAATGGAAAAGCTGTGAACAGAGTCTGACACATTCTCTCTGGCCCTCCTCTCCTCTCCACTGCCTCTCTCCTGAGCATGTGTCTCCTGCTGATTGCCTGGACAGCCTGCGGGGAGAGACGGCTCTGCTCTCCATTAAATAACACATTTGTTTGAGGAACATTTATGTGCGAGCACATGTTTCGTGAGGCTGCACTGCCTTGACGGATGATATGTGGACTGGGCTGCACATTTTGCAAGCGTATTTTCACTGTTGTCACTGTTGTTGCCATTGCACTTGCACACTGTTCATATTTGGGACCGTACACACATACGCAGATGTTCAGTACATTTGCACTGACATGCATAAGGAAGACACTGTAAATAATAGGATTACGGTAATAGTTTGGTTAAAGCACTAACATGATTTACAGTAATCAGACTTCCACAGCATCCTGAGTTTATATAATCAGGTTAATGTCTGTAATGATGTATCCTTGCTTACTGGAAACACCTTATTAATGCCATGAAATAATGAATGGTCTGTGTTGATTTAGATTTTCATAAATTAACAGAGCAACTGAACATGGTTTATGTGGCTATCTCGTCATAAATAGAAAACTGTTTCGCTTTCAGCCAAACAATATCCCCACCACTCCCGTGCCATTTTTTTCTTTTCTTTTAATAAAAAAAGGTATGCATCATTGTATGACCTTTGAGGAGCACGTCCAAAATCTGACTGTGCACATCTGCCAGAACAAACTGAAACGTTGATATGAAATGTGGGTGTGTGAATCAGCGCAGCTCCTCTTGAACTTGAATAAAGTATTAAAAAAGCTGGACTGCCAGCTCTGCACTCTAATTTTCGGCATAACAATTAGGCTTCAGTTCCCTTATCTCCCATTAAGCCACAAGTTATTAGGACATACGTACTACTTGCACACAAAGTTCATCTTTGAGTGTGAAACCCTTTCTGACTGCTGAAGTGCTAAAATGTCCCATGACCCTCACTACAGCACTGCATTTTACAAGGATAAATTTCAGCTAAGCTTTAATTGTCAGGAGGGCCGACTGTACTTCAGATAACTCATGCCCCGAAGAAATGAGATGCTAATATATTGCTCACCATTCGAAATAAATCTGTAAGGTGTTCTTTCATGCAAATGTGTGGCAGCCAATGTGTCAGCAAAAAGGCAAAAAGGATACATTGAAAGGAAGATAGAAGACTGAGCTCACGATGCTTGTGGTAACTTTCCTCTGACACTTTGTTCTTGCCGAAGGCTGCGGTGGTCAGTGTAGGTGGCTATCTCAATAACAAAGGAATGAGTTCTTTCTGTTTTTTCAGAAAAACCTGTTTTCATCCTCTTACTCACATTATTCATTATGTTATATTGACTGGTGGATCTTTTTCTTTTCTGAATAGATGCAGTTCTAACACGTGACACTTTCAAAATTTGGATATAGAAAAAAGCAGTCAAGGTTTTGGCAAGAGAAGGGCTTCATCTAGTCCTCATCCTTTTTGCACCTGGTGCCAGAACTCCAGATTTAAAGAAAGAACCCATGGTAGCTCGACCTCTGTCCCCTGACAATCACCACAGGTACAATTCATATAGGTTTGATCTGAAATGCTCAAATGTTCTGTCAAAGAAAGTTTCTCTGTCAGTCCTGTTTCCACCAGACTGCTCTACCTCTTTATTTCAAAGGACGAGTATTCCCTTTGTTGAAGGGCAAAGCCTATCAACTACAGAGATCAAATTCTCATAGTGCATCGGTAATAAGCCAAAAGGCCAGCTTCAGAGGGTTGTAGGGAAGGAGAAGAAAAAAAACAAAGGGTAAAAGAGAATTGAGAAGTGAACCGATTCTTACGGAGAGGCCCAAATGCAAATCAAGTGCTCTGGTTTTGGATAGGGATGTCTGTTTTGTCTAACAGGACTCCAACACAGCAGACTGTGCAGCTTCTGCCGCAGTAAACAGGAATTTTAAATCAGGGAAGACTTGTTGTTTCAATGCTCTGCATGCGTCCCGACTCAATGATGACACTTCTCTGAGCCCGGGAGCCCGGCCAGCGCGCTGTCGCTGTCCGAGCCAACGCTGAAAGATGAGAAGACACGAGAGAAGGAGCTGATGAGGCAATACTCTCTAATGAGTTGGAAAGTGAAATCTTTTCTATGGATTTCTCGGCAATCAGCGGCCAGTTAGAGATTGCCTGAGTGTGGATGTCGGTGTGAAATGAAGTTTCAGCAAAGACAGACTGGATGGCATGAATTGTAGCTGTTGTGTCGCTTGTGAGAGGAATGGCTGGCTGTTTAGACCCTCTTCAGGACTGTGACAAACCCTAATCGGCTGTTAATCCTCTACTCGGAGCAAGAGGATGTCTTTATTGCTCCTTGGTGGTTACCCGTGCGCCTGATAAAACTTCTATTTGTCTGATGTTTAACAAGATAAACCCTGCCAGCCAACACTTCAGGATTAACTTCTTAGCCTCAATATTAAGAGAGCTGAGTTGCATCAGACCAGAGGCACCGATAGAAAACAGGGATAAATAAACACCAGGGGGACTCCTGACCAGGGGTGCTGTGGAACGTGTGGATGACCAAAGAGAAAGAACCTTGGTTCTGCTCTGGTCAAACGAGTCCGATAGAAATAACATAACACCTTCAAGGCTGCATTCGATGCATACAGCATTACGTAACAGTAGCAGTAGTACGAAGGCTTAATATGAAGCCCAAATTACACATGACTGTTTTAGTAGATGATGAGAAAAACAGTAATTTGATGGTCTAGGGGAAACGGGAAGCTGGTGAAGAGACTATCTTGAATTGTCACATGGTTTGAAAGTTCAGATTGAAGAAAGGTAATTAGGATAGAGTCACTATGACAGGGAACTTTTGAGAATAAGCCCGACTGCCTATAGTGTTTTCAGGGCGGCACACCCAAAGCCCCACTGTGATAATTGTGTAATGTGTAGCCGTTATGTCATTGCTTTCTCACTACCAAATGCTGTAAGGGATAACAGTTAGAAATTAAGCATTTACTTATTTACTTAATCTTACTATTACGATCTTTCACTAAGTAGAAATAAGACTCAAGTTGTATTCAAAGTTGTCTTACATGTTTAGTCTAGAGCTGACCTTCATGGCTAATGTCATGCTAGTTGTTGATGGTCAACATCTAAAATGGTAGACTGGCTCCACCTTGTCTCATTTTCTATTTCTACACTTGCTGGATTAAGAATGTTTGGTTGTGGAGGATTTCGTTGTTTGGGGTAGCCTATAGGCTACTTAAAAAAAGCACTGGGAAGGGGTTACATTTCCGGTTCTGATGGGGAATACGATGTCGACCCATTTGGAAGTTGAACAAATGGGATTTTAATAATTAAACATGATTAAAAATGTACCTTTATTTCTTGAAGAATTAGTTCTTGAATCCGTTTTCTTGCCAATTACATGAGAAGATTGATGCCCCCCCTTTGTTGGCCTTGAAGACGGGAAGCTGGGAGGCTCTCTCTGGAAAAAAATGTATGAATAAATATATATTTATATATATATCATACAGGCCCCAATAAAACTCGCTAATTAACAAGTTGTATCCCAGGTTTTTAAAACTTTCAACTGACCCTATCCCAGTCTTTATGCTAAACTAGGCTAACCGGGCTGTAAGCTAAGCGAACTAGCTCCTGGCTCAACCTCCAGAGATAAGGGTGGAGGCAAACTTCACCTCTTACTCCAGGCAACAACATGAGTAAGTGTAGTTCATGTTAAACTATTGCTTTTTCGTGCGTGGACACTGGGATGCTGAAAACGATTTCACTGGGTGTCTAAAAAGATAAATGGGAAATAACTTATCTCATATATACCACAACCAGGAGTACAGCAAGGCACACACACACACACACACATACACACGAACAACTGGTAATTCATTAGTAAAGCTGGATGAACATTTTATGCATAGCAGGCAGAGGAACAAATGGCACTGTGCATCGGTTCATGTAGTCATTATTATCATTATTATTCCACATTCTGGCTTCCTGTAATTACCCACTTCACTCCCTGGTACTCCAGATTCTCGTTCTGAGTCCTTTCCATTGCTGACTCGGAGATACCGTAATCACAAAATGAACCACACTTGCAGAGAGAAGAAAGAAATGTTTTGAAGTCGTACAGTTAATATTGATGAGGTGAAGTAGTTTACACGATTAGCACCAGATACTGTATTTCACTTTTTGTCTTTTTATTATGCATCAGCAAGGTCAAAAGCCTAAAATTTCACACTTAGCTCACATTTTCCAGTTGTTTGATCAGTGGACACGTTACAGAGAGCAGGGCAGAAATGTCTAATTTATGACATTACATATATTATCCTTCGACTGAGTGGAAATAAAATGATTGGAAACATTTTTGTGTCACAAAAGAAATCTCACTGACAGTTTCTAAAGGGGAGTTGTTTTCTGTGATGGGAAAAAGACAATTCTCAGTGGTTCAATCTTGTATGTGTGTGATTGCTGGACTAGCTCAGCCTAAACACTACAGTTTTGTTCTGTTGACATGCAGAAGCTACCACATTAGAGGTGTAAACTTGCTGTGGATATAAAGCTGGAGTCCACTGCTCAAAAGTTTCAAGTTTGTACACTGGGTTGACACAGCAAAGCGCTCTATGCATTATACTTCTTGAGCAAGTCACTTTGCCAGTGCCTCTTGCGATCCGGAAACATTCTGGGCAAGCGGATCTTTTTGAAGTCCTCAATGCATTTCTTCAGATCCTCCTCCAGCAGCTTCTTCTCCTCTTCATCCTCATCCACCCCGAGCGGGGGGCCGCCATTCTCCCGTACGGTGGGCCGTGGCAGTGTCTTTAGGTCAAGGGTGGTCGGACGCTGGGGGCTCTCAGCGGGAGGCGGCGTTGAGGGATGAGGGGGGCTGGAGGTAGACGATGGTTTGGATGGTGGCCGAGGCGGAGGCAGGAGTGGAGGTGACAGAGGTGGGAGGTCAGGGCTGTCAGGGGGAGGCGGCAGAGGAGGAGGAGAGTCCAGGGCCAGTTGGTTTCGTATGTCCAGCGCTGAGATGCTGCTGGTTTCTGGAAGGCTCTGGGCTCGACCAGGCTCCACTGTGACAGATGCAGTAGGAGCAGGTGTTGAGGTCTCCACTTCAGCGAGAGCTGGGTGGTCAGAGGTCGTCACCCTGGAATTTACTGATGAGCCACCTACAAGAAAAAGAAAGAATAGTCACTTACATGTGAGCACAATTTGAAAATGTCAAGTCTTTCGACTCAACTTCAAGTACTCGAGCATTCTCGCAAAGAGTTTGATGAGAAGATCGATGCACACGCATTTCAAAACATGAACTTGGAATCAACCCTCCGATTTAGTAAACAGGGGATTAATGATAAACTAATTCTATGACAATTCATAAGTGAGAGGAATATTCATACTCGGGTGCCTGGTGTGTTTTGAGTTAAGGTCTCAGGTAACAGGGGAACTCCACACAAATGTATCAAAGTGTGACAGTAGCATGTGGCTGGCATAGAAGCAAGCACCTCGGCTTTGAGCTTCACAGTCTTTGTCTCCAGGAGCATAAAAGTAAAGACATGCCGGCACGACAGCTCGTCAGAGCATTATGGAAACAGAAATTAGCAGAGAAAGGAGCTCCGCAGGAGAGGAAAGGAAGTGAGCGATAAGAAGAGTGGAAAGCAGTTTCACACAATTGCACAATTCGCCTGTACTTTTCTTTGCATGTGTATAATCCAGGAAAGGAAAAACCGTGACTGAATGGAAAGCGTGAAACCTCCTGACAGAAGCCATTTTTCACGGTATGTTGGTTTTTCTTCTCATCCCTGTGTGAGGACTGAGGGGGGTGCTGCTGTGCAACTTCTCAGAATAGGTGGAGTGGCACATGCTCATGCTGTACCTCTTGGTATTTAAAGCCCATCAATCATTTTGAACTGGCCCCTCCCTCTCTCCACAAACAGATTTTTTTTCCCCCCCAGAAACAAGTAAGGTAAGGACAGAACACGCCACACTTTTTTTGTATTGTGGCGTGGACTGGCAAATAACAGCCAATCCAAAAATCTTACTGTGGTTTTAATAATGTAATGCATTCTCAGACTCTCCTCTCATGTGATCCATTCTGGAGAATCTCTATTTGCTCAGTTCCTCCTCCTTCTGTAAACAATAAAATGAAGGCCTTGACAGGAAATGGTGCAAAGCTGCAGTGGCTGCAACTGCCCAGAAGAGAGGATGTCAGATTGTTCTTGTTGTTGTGGTACTTTAGCGTGGACCCTGGCAGAGAGCAATCAGAACATGCTCCATTGATGGAAATAAATACTTGATACATAAACATTTTTTTCAGTTCATCCACATGAGTTTGGACTTGGCTACAGAACGTAATCAGTGTAATGGTAATGACAGCCCTGCATGCCTGCTGATCTTGCACTGCATCATCCAACGGAATCACAGTCATACAATATCCAATCACACGCATTCTGATAGTGAAGCAGCCACATACAGTGCACGCTGCTACAGTAAATGAAAATACAAGGGAACAGGAAATCTTTCGCACCACCTCTCATACATACTCGTGCAGAGATGTGCAGGTACAATAAGCCAGAGACACACAACCCAAACACACGCGTACGTATACTGACATACGAAGATCCACAAGGGCCTGCACACTTTCCTTCAACAGGGCTCATCGTCACGCCAACCCATCTTATATAACAGGAAAAGCTGCTTGTGTCAAATGGAAGTGGCACAGAATATTCTCCCACTGCCTTGGCTTTCTGAATACCTGACTACGAGTGTGTGTGTGTGTGTGTGTCTGTGTGTGTGTCTCTGTGTGTGTAAGAGAGACATAAATGTCACAACCCATGTATGACAGAAGTGTCATCTTGTGTGTTTGTGCATGCATGTGTACATGTTTATACTGTGATGTAGGGGAAGGCGGGTTGGCAGAAGCATGCTTTCTTGTGTGTTTATACCTTCACTGTGTTGCATTCACTGTCTCTCATAGTCAATACATGTGTTTGAAGGCCTGGTGGACGTGGGAGTATGGGGGCTTAGCAGTGTCAGAGGAATAATCCACTGGGGGATGGGCTCCATGATTTCCTCCACCACTAAGCCTTATGGAGGGGAACAGCGAAAGAGGGCACTCAACCCTTTTCTCTGGGCCACTTCTCCAGGGATATATGCAAAAGCCAAAGCACTTTCTCACACATGGAGTCCTCTCTCTCTCCCTCTCTCCCTCTCTCCCTCTCGCCCAGGCTCTCCCATCTGTTCAGTGTGACACATCTCTCCGTTGCCATCATTACTGCTATTAGCAACTTTAATGTGTCACTGTTGCCAGGGTTTAGCACCTCTCTGTCACAAACTGTCTCCTCCATGCTTTGTAATGTTACTTATACCTACAGGTTTTGTATTTCACTCGAGTCTCAGCCACACTGTGTTTTCTCACACACAGACAACATGAAGCCAAGATGTTTCTGAAACAGAAACTCCAGCGAAATTAGGTTAGTATTACGATTCCTAACCCAATGTAAACATTAAGGGGTGAACATTTTATTGAATTTTTAATTCATGCAAAGTGTCTTTGAGTGCCCCAAAAGAGTTCTATAAATAAAATGTATTATCATTATTATTAGGAGTAAAGTTAACAGAAGTTAAAATCCATTTTTGCTGAGAAAGGAATATACACTGCATAGTCTTGGTCTCTGCTTGTATTTAAAGTAACTTAAGTTTAATTAATGTTTGCGCTGTACTTTCTATATACAGTATATACAAATTCTATATCTTAAAAAGCAGTCCAGTCATCTTTAAAAAAAAGCTTCAGTATCATTATAGTTTACACTTCCACACAAACTGTTTAAGGAACACAGTATAATTTGACTTGAATGTGATTAAGGCGGTTGAAGAATGAATATATCATCTGCTTTTGAATTTCTAACAATATGACGGGTCAATCAGCCAGTGGGTCCTTATTGAAATTCACCGTGTCCGCCGGCAGGTGTTGTGACCTGAGGATGAGGAGACTGGCAAACGAGAGGGCAGCATCATCTCCATGGTAACGCCACAATGATGTGCAGAGAGCCAGAGCGACACAAATGCATAGTAATGTCTCTCAGACCAAGAGGAAGCCTTTCATCCCCAGTGTGAAGTTGTGCATATGGCTTCAGCTCACGCTACATAGGTTTGGCAATCACAGCATGTTTTATATCTAATTACACAGGATTCAGCTCAGATATCCAACATCTGCTTGGTGAAATGATCTGCATGCTGCCTAATGACAGAGTGGGCCTCGCCACCTACTGTCTCCTCATTCATTGTCTTTCCTCTCTGATTGCTGCCAGGGCAAATACACGTGGGGGTGTAATCAGACAGGGTGACACTATATTTCCTCTGACTAACTTAACATGCAGGGGCATTAGCGCAGTCGCTCATATCAAAGTCAGTGGAGTGTACTCACAAGTCTTTGGGGCAATTACAAATCTGTCAGTCGACATAATGTCGGAGGAAACAGCTGGGGAGCTGCTTCCAAGTAAGAAAAGCAAAGGAGGGGGTAAATGGGTTAGAAGAAAGACGAGAGGGTTTGAATTAAAGCTGTGAGCGGTCGTCAATACTCGACCCACAGATAACGTTTTTCAGAGCAGTCAGTTATTATTTATTTTTGCAGGCTCGCTCAAATCTTCATCCGCTCCAAGTGTCCTCCTGATTCACCTACTCCACGTGCCTCCGCTTTATCTTCCCCCTGAGTTAAACACCTTGAGCTGCTGCCTGGCTCCCACAGCCCGTAACCAGACTGCCTAACCCATCCTGGCACCTCTCAGCTGCAGCAGAGCCCCGCCCCCCACCCCGCCACCTGCTTCTCCTGTCCTGCCCGGGACAAGCCTGACTGTTCAGATTACTGATAATTAGTCCGGCAAGATAAGAGCTCAAGTCTCCAGATGGCCGAGGTGAATCCCGTTGTAACAACAGCACTGACGCTCACATTTACAACTCACCGCTTAAAGCAAGTTACCAAATGGCTTTTCAATGTTGAGTCATAGTGGACATGTTCCTCAATCCAGTTCTCACTACTGACTTTATATTGAAATGCATATAGTGGATACACTCATGCTGCTTTTTGTTTTCATTCCAAAATGATTCAAGTTCTTTCAGTCCATCAGTGATTGATTGCAAGTAAAACTCATCAGATAGAAGTACGTTTACATCTTGAGATATTTGTTTGCAAAGGAACATTAGAAACTAAATGCTCACTAGCTAATGATTTTGAGAATATCATCTATCAGTAACATCTGGTTAAATAAAGGATAAATAAAAAACATATATACATAAAACCTATGGCATTCTCATCTACCAATAAAATGAGACTGACCAAATTTTAATTCTTTCTAATCCTTCTAACAAAAAAATACATTTGTGATAACTTTGTGACTTCTTAATGAAGACATTTCATATTGTCTCACTGTATCATGGGACTGTATTGTCTGGTGAAGAGATATGAATACAATCTATAATTCATCACACTCTGTATGAGCAGGACTTCTATACGAATCAGGAGCAAAGCAAAATGTCATATGTAACATTCTGCTTCAGACTGAGCTCTTTGGCTTTTGAGGAGAAACGTTAACTAGCTGTCACTTCTTGTCAGTATTGCCACAACTTCCAACTCAGTTTGCCCAATCTGCCGCACGGCACGGACATTTCTCTCTCCCCTTCTTTCCTTTCAAAGTGCTGCCGCCTCCTTCCTCTTGCTCCTCCTCATATATATTTACAATCTCCGCGATGCTGCTGTGTATATGAGCAACTTTACCACCCGAGTTATCCTCCTTTTGTTGCTGTCCATTTTAATCCTCACTCTCTAACTAATTTCACTCTCCCTCGCTCCCATCCGACTTTTACGCTGTGTTTCCGCTCATCCTTTCGGTTGTCAGTTATTCTCTCTGTGTCTTGGGGCTGTAAAGAGAAAATAAAAGATTGTGAAGTAAAGGAGAGTGATAAAGGGATAACGCGGAGCGAGATGGATGAGGAAATACATCAATAGTGACCTTATCTACTCTAACTTTTTCGGCTGCTGCATCTCGTCCCATGTTAAACTCCCCTCTGTCTTTCCTCTCGGGTACGACTGCCCATTGACCTAACATGACAAAATCCCCCAGGAGTTTTGGGCTCAATATGTTTTGAGACAGCTGCTCTCTGTAGGAGACGTGTGTGAAGAGGAGGAGGAGGAGGAGGAGGAGAGGAGCAAGTCATGTGTACCAATGCTGGAGGATACAGCAGTGCAATGAAGTTACACATCTGGCTCAATGCCCGGGTCACTATAAATAACCCAACGCACAATAAGATAAAGACGCCCTGAGCGAGTGCTACTGTACTCCGTGCATGTGGGCTTACATGGCAGCGTGGGTGAACCATGTTGTTATCGAGGACAAGCATAAACACAGTGGGGCCCGGGCTCACGCACGCACACACATGAAAATGAACCAAAGCTTGCAAAGATTTCTCTTTCACGCACGTCATCTGTTGATGGAGAAAGCAATGGTAGGCCTGAGGCTGCTGCACGCTCTCCTCCTACTGGCTGACGCTGCTCCCAGGCTATTGGCAGCAATGAGGCTTTTCTATATTAGCACGGACTTCTCCAGTCTATTGCTGTCAAGAGAGGATGAGGGAGGCAAATGGCTTGTTTGCCTGCTAATGCATTTTTAACCGATCACAATGAGGAGCGAAGAGAAGGAAGCCAGTTAGATCTGAAGCCTCACAGCTCCGAGTCATGAGCCTCGCACAGGAGGGGCTGTCGCGCAACTTCTCCCAACAACTTCCCTGCCCCCGTGCCCGTGATGTCTGTGTTTGTGTCGGTGCGCATTCAGCGATGCCAACTGCCTGCTCATCATAATTGTCAGACAGGGAGGGCACCCCCCCCCCCCCCCCCCCCCACACACACACACACACACAACGTGGCCCCCATACCAGCCCAGTGCTGACCCACCCAACACAGAGGCCCGAACACTCATCCCACCTGTTCTCCAAACATCCACACAAGCAGAAAAACACACTGGCATTCACATCCAACATTTGACAAGGCACAGATGGCTGCAGCTGATTGTGGAGGATAAACATTAACTATGGCATGAAGACAAAATCTGATGGTACACTCAGTCGCACGTTTTGATAAAATGAGTCATTGTTGCACCGTGTCTGGTCACAATGCATGTTTCACAAAGGCAGCCTGGGAAAACCTGGGCTTGCTGTCGAGTATTTAAAGGCACAGCTCCTGATTCACATGCACAAGACAGAAAATACAGTTTCTTACAGTTTCCCTTTTTTTTTCGTTGACGCAATCCTACTATGAATCAAAATCAATCGAAACCATGCTGAGTGATCCTGTGGATCGAATTGTTGTCTGGTGTAACTGAACCAGCATGTGACGGAGCCGACAGGCCACTAACAAAGACATCACATTGCAGTAAGACCCAGTGCAGCGTTTGTTCAGATGATCCAGAACCTCTTCTTGAAACAGAGGCCCTTCATGCTGAAGTTACTCAGGAGGAGAGATAAGATGAGAACTCAGAATTCCTCCCCGCTTAAATACTCCCGCAGTCTCATCTCGCCTCTACCAGGTTATCTGTCTCTCCTTGCCCCATTTTCCGATCCCCTTTTCCTTTGACGTACATCTGTTCCTGTGCTCCCTTGCTCTCACCCTTCCTTTTTTTCCAAACAGGGAAGTGATGACCCAGGGGATCATTCTAAGAGGGGAAAGCAGACCGAGCCAAGGCACGTTGCCACGAAGAGTGACAATAGCGCCACAGGAACACGACATGGGTCGAATCACTGCCTCAAGGTAGTGTTCAAAGAGAGGACAGGCTTGTTCTCTCAGAGTACGTTTCTTTTTGCCTTCAGTGGCAAGAGTTCAATAATGAATTGATAAAGTGTACTGAGAAATTGGACTAACTTCAAATATTCTGGTAGGAATAAAACAAAAAAGACAAATGAATTGATACTGTAATGTGTTGTGAGTAGGTCTGTCAAATGCAATCTGCTGTTTGGATTTTTCCAGAAGACAGAGAAGCAAAATTTCATGGTAAAATATCTTTATTGTGACACTGGTTAAAACAGGCATATCACTATGGTGACACAACAGGAGCCGGCTGCTTATATGGCACAGGAGCAGACATGCTACACACACACACACACACACACACACACACACACACACACACACACAAAAGAATAAAGCAGCATGTCATCCCAGCCTATGGCCTGTGGACCCCGCTCCTGTGTCAACACTTCTCACACGTCTACTGTTGAATGTCGCGTCTCAAGGCAACTCGGGGAGGTAAAGACGGAGAGCGGTTTCGGACACTGGATGCCCGAAATTTCACACACGAGGCGTTTCTCTCCACGCCTGTGCTAATGACTGACCTTGGCACGGCCCGCGTCGCAGTAGTGCACCGGGGGACAGTGACAGAGGAATGCTGCCCATGACTGGGTTTGTTAGGGCCGGAGAGATACCGCAGGCACCGTATTGTCCCAATCTCTGGAGATTCGCCACGCGTTCATGACCACAAAACAAAAAAAATCATCTGCTTCCAGGAATGGCGCCACATGAATTTTTCAGCAATTTCCGTGGATCTCATCAGCTTTTATCTAGGCCAGAGTGAGATCGGGTTTAGAGGTCTTGTACTGAGGTTATTAGCATGTGATAATCTCCAGTTAACAAAGCTTCTACAAGTCAGAATTTATTAAAAAACAACAACATGTGACTGCTTCAACTACATAACCACCATAACCATAATCTTCTTTTTTTTCAAGTGTGAAAACACTCTTCTGTTTGTTCTGTCAAGAATCATTTCTAATCTTTTAAAATTGCTCTGTCAAGGCCTAACAGTGGCAGAAATTGACCGCCCTGCATTTAATGTCCAGTCTGCTTCGTGATTTTTACTGTGCAAAGTAATTAGGTGAATTAATGGCAACAAAATAAGGGTTTTATATTCTGGTCAACTGCTCGACAAGTCCAGGCTGAGGAAGGGAAAAAAAAGAGAGAACAAAAATGTGGAAAAGCAGATGGGAGGAATAGGGAGATAGTGCCCGAGGGTAGAGTGTTGAACATTTAATATGAAGTAGAGTTCAAGTCCAAGGACATTTATTTTAATGAGAAATGGTAAAACTGAATTTTGGTGGTTGAGTTGTATTGTCACTGAAAATTTAAATTTAAAAATCCAATAATGCATAACTTTCCTCACAGTATATACGAAGCACCATTCAAGACTGTGGAAACATGTTGTTATGAATGGAAAATGCAACCCAAATAGGAAGAGAAACATCTTTTATTTGACAAAAATCAATTTGCTTTTTTTTTTTTTACCGAACACTTTGAATTTCTGCGTTATTTACGCTCGCAGTGACACACTGCTTGCAGGTCTAACATATTGACTCGGATGTCAACAGCACGTCATCACACTGAAACACAACATTGCGGTTTCTAGACATTTCAGAATACATTTATTGTCACTGTCAGACGTTCTGCCAAATCTACAAACTGACACCTTACCGCTCAAGTGAAATCCTGCACTATATTGCCTTGCTGGCGCTTTTTCTCAACTTCATATTGCACCTCTTTATCTTTTAAATCTTATTACAGCTTCTGCATTTTCCTGTCATCAGCAGGAACTTTTTTTGGATGTAAGTTCCTTCAGTTTGTATTTTAGTCTGAGGTATATGATGTGCAGACCGGTCCTGAGGGTGTAACTGGAAAAAAACCTCTCCACTTGCTCCTTTGAATGGAAAGTTACACCTGCTCATTATCAGCTGCCCTCACTATGCCCTTGCTACAGTTGAGAGAAAACATTGGGCTTTGGCTGGCTACAGCGTAATCCTATTCTCATGGGTATTCACTTACATTAGGTGAGAGTCATCATCAAATAAGCAATAGCTTCAACTAATACTGAACTGAGCATTGAGAATAACATCATTGTTTACAGAACACTCAAGACATGGTCCGCTTGAAATGACTATACCACATTTTTGTCTTTTTATGGAAACAACTTGAAGTCGTGGTGCGAAGCTCGTCGTGTAATTTGAGCAAAGAAAATGTCAAAGAAGCACAATAAGCAAAAACTTAGAGCGGTGGGCTTTGCACGTGATACACCACCTCCCATCTCCTCTGCCCTCCCAGCGTGGGTGATTAAAATACTGAAAGCTCCATTTGTACAATCAATACACACACTTCATTAGGAAACCACTTTCCTTTCTTGTCTATGAAACTTATTTTCTTAAATCAAAGCCTGTTGCTTGTTCCTTTGCCAAAAGGCCAGTGTCTTTTTGAAAAGTAAATCCCCCCCCCCCCCCCCCCCCCCCCCCCCTCTGTCCATGTTGCTGTGTTATATCATTCCTCATTCATTCATAACAACTGGGCAGAAGAAAAAAAACTACTGTATGGCACATTCCCTATCCACATGGTACTGGACACATTTAATAAAAACTGAAGGAGATTAGATTTTGTGTTACACTTCTTTCTTGTGCTGGGGGCTGCTCACGTCCCTCAAGGCTGATAAGAAGTCCAATTATTTGGTAATTTAGTTCAGGGGAGCAGGAAAGAGTCCAATCTGCTCGAGTACGCAGGCAAAGTATCGCACTGTACATCATGGCCACTCTTTGAAGCCCTTTCCCCTATGCCCCTATGACTGTGTCAATAGTCATACAGACACACCGGGGTGCTTATTTAACAAAATTAGCTCTTGGATAGAGTATTGTGCTTCACCGAGGCAGATGCAATATATAGAGTACAACCGGAGAATAGTACATATAAGGGATCAGTCTCTGCAGGAGCAGGCTGGGGTTGAGGACTGGGGGAGTTTTACTAGATGGGACGACGCTTAAGCGAAGGCAAAAACTGGACCTGAGGATGAGGAGGGTTGGATTTGGGGTTGAGGGTGAGGGCTGCAGTTTGGACCTGCAGAGAGGGTATGAGGAGTCAGAGCAGCTGCTGCGTACTGTTCATAGGATATAAAGCTGGATGCTGCAGAGAGGGATGGAAGGGCACAACATCTATGGTACATCTACTGGAGCGGGAGCCATCAGAGAGAGAGAGACATGGTGGCTGGAGGCCGGAGGGAAGGGGGCACTTGAAGACAGGGTGGAGGACCAGGGGAACAAAGCCGATATAGTCTCACTCACGGTAGAACACATATTCAGTGTAGCTGGTCCAGATCTTGTCGTCCGTCTGCTCATGGGCAAAGGCGCAGGTTCCTGTGGAGTTACAGGCCACCATGTGGAAGCCTGCGTCAGCCAGCTTGTCAAAAGCCTGCTCCAGAAAGGTGAACTTGAGATAGTAGCGGGATGTGTAGCGCTCAGGGGGGCGGTCGGGGTCACGGCTGTCGTTAAGCGTCTCCCCAAATACCTCTTTGGCCAGGGAGGTCTTCCCACACACCATGATTCGTGCCACCCGGCGGAATTTGGCATCGGTGTGGCTGTCGCGGCCCAGGGTGTACGAGCCCCGGTAGCCAATGGTGATGAACCCGGACCGTTTGCCATCCATGGCACCGGGCACCAGGCTGGCACAGGCAGCAGCCGCAGCACCCAGGGAGCCGAGGTTACGGGCCGTGTCAATCCCAGGCGAGGAGTCCTCTGGGTCGCTCTGACATCCCTCGTCGCCCAGCGAGTTCTGCTTGCTGATTTTGGGCGCAAGTAGCTTGACGAGCTCCGGCAGATTGAAGAACTCAGCCTCCCTCTGCAGACGCCCTCGCTCGGGGAAGTGGTCAGGAAGAACCAGCTGCTGGTCCCGCATGTAGTCCAAGATGTAACGGAACAGGAAACCATCACGGTCCACAAAGAAGCGCCCCTTGGTGTCCCGGGCCAGACCTTTGGCTGACTTTCGACTGAACATCTCCCATAGCAGAGACTCTGGTACACTCGTGAGGGTAGAGTAGCGGGTGATGTACACCTGTCCGCCCACATTGAGCTCTACAATCTCTGGGAAGGGTACTTCCTCCACGGAAATGCTACTATCTGGTAAAGCCATTGCTCACTCACTGCCACACAGGTGCGCTTGGATGCAGCTGTACAAACTCACTTGTTTGCAGTCAAAGTTAAAAAGTAAAATGAAAAAGTTTTTTGAAAAAATACCTTCACACAGTTGTTGCCGAGGCCTGTTGTCTGTCGAGGATCGCAGGACCAGCCGAGGCGGCTCGCCTGAGGCGACTGTGATCGGCTAAACTGCGACGCACAATTGGTCTGCGCGCAATAAGAGCTGTCGGCCACACTCGCTCCAGAGCCGGGACAAACACACCGGTCACACAATCACAGCCTCTACTCTCACTACAGCTTTTCCTCGTAGTCACTAAAACACAGCGCGGAATATTTCAAGCGGCGACGGATGGAGCCGTTTCGTCCGCGTCCTTTACGCGCAGATAGATGTGGTTTCCCGAGGATGGATTTCTGCTTTTCGCACCGGTTCTCTGATCAGGCAATGCGCGGTTTACACAACTGTCCATAACGACTTGTCTTGCTCTGCTGCCAGTCGCTTGTCCTTGCTCAAACAGGATCAGGTGGCCCAACTTCAATTAAGCAATCCATAGTTGGTGCGGTCTGCGGGCGTCCCGCTGGTGAAGAGCCACGTGACGGAGAGGATCTTCCAGATGTGGCGAGAGGCGAGGGAGGTGGATAAAAACATCTCCGCCTTTTCCATCACTCGACGTTTGAATATATCTATCTATCTATATATAGATAGATATATATATGTGTATGTGAGGAGGCTGGTCAGCAGCTCGCCCCCTCGGCTCCTCTCTCGCGTCAGACTGTAACTCTGCTGCAACGTAACGGAGGGATAAAGCATTATTCATCCCGCGTGGCCACGCCCACCCGCCGTGACGCGCCTCTGCTGTGATCCAGGTCAAAATACCCTGCCCCCGGGGAGCTGCGTAAACAACCAGCTCGTTTTTGTCACAAGCATCTTAACCAAGTTAGGGCAATTTTCCTCAGTTTGATTTGAATGTTAATTGCCCCCAAAATTGCCTAAACAGACGAGGCAACTTAAAGAAGCATTATCCATTCGAGTCTAACATTTAGGCTTTTTCTTTTAATAAAATCATATACTAGATAAATAGACCCACCGTAATTATTAATAATACAGAAACCAAACGTGGCACCATCAGGCATTCAGTCATTATTTATCATCATGCTGACTTGAGAAAATAAACAGTGCGATAACAACAAACTCTACTGTCCAATTCTTATTTGCTGGAGCTTCATTAAAACCCAGCCAGTGATTTGGAAATGGCCGTGCATTTGATTTTATTGCTTTTTTTTATTTTTGGGAGCCCTCACTGTGGATCAGTGTCCTGTGGAAGGATGGGAGAACAGTGACATCTAGTGAATAAGCAAGAGGAAAGGTTTTTCTCTTACTGATACACACAGTTAAATATCAGTATTGTGCATTAATAAGCGTCTCCTCTAAGAAATGTTTCTCTATGAGCCAACGTCAGAGTTCAGTTTGTGACATCAAAACCCAGCTTTCGACTACACCCAATGGTCTTCATGATGTGGACCAGTTGTCATGGAGATTGTTTTGTTGATAGAAGAACAACATCTTTTAGGGCCCTGCACACATTGAGCGTGAAAGTATATTTCTGACTGTCAAAATAATGTCTGACAAAACATTGTCAACTCAGGTTCCACTCACTATCTTTTGAAAACTTTTTTCAGATTTTTTTCAGACACACGAAGGAACATATGTGAGTGACCAATAGTCAGTAGACTGTCTGCTAATTGTGCTCTTTTGTCTCTTTTTCTTCTTCCTCAAAACATGTTAACTCCACCACTCATTCTTTTCTCTGCCTAATCAGCAGAGCAGTTTTGCCCGTCTCCAAGCAGTCTGTCGCTGATTTCCCCTCGGCCCCTCCAGATGGCTTGGTGCATCACAAAGCCTCTTCGCAGGAAATATGGTTTGGGCAACTTTGGTTATGTGGGCCATGGATCTAGAGGTAATGTGGCGGAGCTGTCTGCCAATGAGAGGAGTTGTGGACACAGTCCCAGCTCTGTTTTCTGTCCCTCTGTCTGAAATATGCTGCCTAACACCAGAACATGGTGCAGTTCAAAACCTAATATCCCAAATAATGTGCTCTGACGCAGAACCGTATAAATATTTGGGTGTGCTGCCAATTTTTGTTAAAAATGATTAAATTACTAAACATGTTTATGCATGAATTCCCCCCCCCCCCCCCCCCCCCCGCACACACACACACCCACAAACACATTCACACCCACACACAGACAGGCACACACACACACACACACACACACACACACACACACACACACACACACACACACACACACACACACACTTTCCCACTCACTGGCTCTGAAATCCCTGCACATCAGCAAGATTTTAGCTGGGCAGTTTCCTCACTCTAATCACATCCACACCAGAGACCATGGTTCCTCAGAAATGTGTGCAAAATGACTGCATCTAATGAAGTAGTTTGACCTTCTGCAATGGCCGGATTATCTGCGTATATCTGTCAATTCACATCACAGTGATGGCATTTGGAGGCTGTTAGATGTGTGTGTGTGTGTGTGTGTGTGTGTGTGTGCGTGAGTGAGAGAGAAAAAGAGAGAGCATGTGATGCTCCTCTGATTACAGACAGAGGCTTGCGACCCATGGGAGAGATCGTGGTCCAGCATAACTCAGATAGGAAGTGGGGAAATGTACTTACAGATAATACTGCTGCTAAATCTCTTTGCGTCAAGGGCAAAACAACAAGGGCCGCTACTCACACTGAAGTACTTGTGTAATACAGGGAGAAAAAGAAAAGAGGGGGTTACTTAGTGAGGATTTCATGGATATGCCCCCATATTGATCTCTGCGTCCTCAGCGGGTTTGTGCTGACGGCTGCAACATTAAGTGATTTATGAGATATTCTGTGGGATCAACAAAAAAATTAGCAGGCAGCTGTTACGTCTGTTTTTTCGGGTGCCCGCATGAACACATCGGCCCGGCCTCACTTCCCTCAGTTGTCTGTAAAAGATCTCGGTGAGACGTCACAGTGACATACGGGAGTCAGCTCTCCAGTGATCGTCAAGAAAAGAGGGAGATGTGGGTTTTAGATTTAAGTGAGACAGATTTGACAAGTGGCAACTCGTAACAGTTGGACAACACATTAATCAAATTAAAGTGGACATTTAACTGGAAAGACCACCTTACTTTCACAACTAGATTACTGCTGCAAACTTTTTGATCAAACTCTACTGACTCGACTTTCTTCCTGAGGCGGTCAGGGCTGTTGCCCCCCTTTCTCTAACACAGGCCGCTCCCATACCAATCACATCCTCCCTATAAAATATGCATCGTGTATGCGGCTTTAATAAATGCTGTTCCTCATTCATCACTATCTCTCACATTGATCTTTCCATTCTCACCTACGGGCCCAGAATTTGGAGCTACACCCCTGCACCTACGGCCAGTTCTTAGGTTTGGGGTCTGACTGGGAAGTAAGTGTAATTGATGGCTGATTGTGAAACACCTCACGAATCGGGGTTATCAATTTAAACTTGGTGAAAGCCTCGGTTTGTGTCAACATTTACTCGCACTAACAACAACATGTGACTGGGATCTTAAAATTGTCTAGTTAAACAAATGTGTGGCTGACAATCAGTATGAATACTCATGAGGTTTTTCAAATAGTTGCGTCAACGTCTGATTCGCTGTACAAGAGGCTCCTTTCATGGACATAATCAAATCAGACACAGAAGATTCTATGTGGTTGCTTCACTTCGAGTCCTGGTACTGTCACGCCGTCATGGCTTCCATTAGAACAGAGCCACTGTTAATGTTTATAGTACCGAGCTTTGTCCACTATTCTCATCAAACGACAGCAGTTGATTGCAGATATGATCACAATCAATTAACTGCTATTACTGCTGGGAGATAGTATTATTATGGCAAATGGAAAATTAACCAGCATGCACCATGAGTTTAACTGAATCAATGAGTTCTTTGCAAATAAAACGTAATACATTATTATTATTGAAAATGCAAATCTTTGGTCGGCTTTAGATTCTCTCATTGTCACTCTTTCCGAGTTTAAGTGAAGCTCACTGGTGGTCCGAAAAGTAAACCAGAGTAAACGATACCGTCTATGGGTTAACGCAGTATAGCTCAGCCTCTTCAAAAAATGTGAGGATGAGCCAATGATCAGGTGAAAGTTCCAATACACTTAATACTACGTGGCTTGTCGGCCACTAGAACCAGTTTCTGAGGTTTACTGGCGACTTCCAACAGACACATCAAAACAGACTGAAACAAGTTGTGGTGTAGGAATGTTCTTTCCTCACAAGATGACAGAGTGATGATTGTTTCAGTCCAAACAACACAGTCCTGCACGAGGTCTTCCTTCGATCAGGTTTGCCTACAAAACGACTAGATGAAATAAGGACATGGAACAATTTGATATTTATTCTTTCAGCTCCCAAAGTGAATTAACGGAACAATCTGTCAAATGAAGATGATAACACCTCAGCACAACAAAGATCTGTGTAGCCAAACTGCACGTGTGTTCATATACTTTAGTTAAACAGAGGGAAAACTGCTGACTAGGCCTTTAATATGTCATGTAAAGTTGATTCTGTTATGCAGGACAGGGGACAAAACATGTAAAAAGATAATTGTTTATTTTGGTTCTTCCCCACCAGTAGTTTATCCACAATCAGACTGAAAGAAAATATAGACTAAGGTACACGAAATGCAGGGATTTTTTAATATATACCACAATTAATTTCATGGAGACAGCATATGTGCATACTTTACGACTAATGCCAATATGATGACCACTGACGTCAAGGGAATAATCCAATGCTTTTGGACTGGGTGGGGTTATTGGGGTCTGTAGGACTAGGGTGTGGGAAACTTGTTAGTGAGAACAAACAAAAACACAAACCCAATCACTTATCCATAGAACAGAACAATAAATGGTTGCACCCACCACTTTCAATGACAAATCAGTTGTGATGCAGTGATGGATCGTGGCCACTTGTTAAGAGACAATAAAAACAATCTTACCCTCTCACAGCCCTCTGTACTTGTTTATTATGTAGGGTCAATATACGGTGGTGTCAGACCTTTAGACCTCATAGTGTACGTGTATAGTCCCCATACGTGTGATTAAATTCAAAAGAAGTTAAAGTGCTTTCTACTGACTCAAAACACACAATCTCAGAGAGAATGGTATTGGTGCAGCACGTTTGAGAGTTAAAATCACTTCTATTTTTGATTAGCTGTGACCATCAGTGCTTAAGGGATAAAGACCGACAGATGTCAGGCATGATTGCGATTCCGATGGTTAGCTGAGAGAGCACATCTGTGGCATACGTGACGTCACACACATGTAACTTACAGAGGCGGTTATACAACTACTCTGTGAAGTTCATGTGATCATACACCTGTTAATTATCTGCACCATCATAGCAGATATAAAAACATCTGTGTCAGAGATGTGTTGTGTACACTAAAGGGATATTTTACCAATATACCAACTGAACCATCCTCCTCGCGTGATGTGGCTGATCAGACCAGCACGTTTCTGATTCATCTTTTCAGACATATTTAACAGAATATAGCCTATATTATACATGATTCAGTTAATGGAACTCCAAAATGTTCGGGGTTGGGAGAAGAATCCACAATGATTAAAGTTCAACTGTTAGTTAATGAAATGTCTTTTTTTTTTAAGGTGCGTAATGTGTGTCAACGTCATTGACAGCCATTCATGAACTCCTGAATGGCTCCGTCCATGTGGCACTGAACACAAATGTCAGAGTAAAAGCTGGGTGATAAGGAAAATAGATACTAGTGAACTCAGTCCACAGTCTGATGAACTGGCACGACGTTCACAAAGCACCGCTTTCTGTTTTACAGGACAAAGTCATCATCTTGCAGCATTTCAGCTGAGTGGGTATAAAAATATAGACATTTGAAACCCTGAATATATGTTCATATGTGATTTTCTGCAACAAAACAAAACACAATTTACAGTTGTCCCACTCAGTGTACACAGTTTTCTTAGACTTCACCCACATCTAAAACGTGTTCTTTCATTACCCCTGGGGGAAGAGGTTTACACCCATTACAACACAAAACAGCAATTATAACGTTGTTGTCGTCTTCATCATCAACAGCCTACATCTGTCCTTCTTTGTTAATACACTAAAATTATCTCTGGGTGTGTGACACAGATTTACTCGGGAAAGAGGAGTGTGTTTGTGTGCGGGATGACTTTACATCAACATGTCTTTGTGGTGCCTGGCTATGTGCTGGCTCTTCTCAGAAGGCCTCCTAAAGCCCTTGGTGCAGTAGTCGCAGCGGTGGGGGTAGTCCTTGGTGTGAATGGAGATGACATGGCGTTTGAAGCCAGAAGCGTCCGTACTGTTATACTCACAATACTGGCACTGATAAACCTTTCTACCACTGTGTGTCTTCATGTGCTTCTTCAGCTCAGCGGGCTGCCTGAAGCCTCGCCGGCAGCGCTTGCACTTAAAAGGGAGGTCCTTCGTATGTAAGGACAAAATATGGCGGCTCAGGGTGAAGGTGTCGGGGGCGTTGAAGTTACAATGCCGGCACTGGTGCAGCTTGTTTCCCTTGTGTGTCTCCGCATGTTTCTTCAACTCAGAGGGCCTGTGAAAGCCTTTCTCACACACGTCACACTGATGGGGAAAGTCCTTGGTGTGAACAGAGATAATGTGCCGCTTCAGGTCACTGGAGTTGGTGCTCTTGTGCTCACAGTGTGGGCACTGGTGGGTCTTGTGGCCTTGCACCATCTCTATGTGACGCTGGAGTTCACGAGCGTCAGCATAGGCTTGGGGACAGTGGCTGCACTTGAAAGGCAGATCAGCGCCATGCTTGCTCTTGATGTGAGTCTTTAGATTGGACTGATCTGCACAGCGGAACTCGCAGTGCGGGCAGTGGTACGGCTTCTCACCTGTGTGGGTCCGCATGTGTTTCTTCAGCTCTGATGGATGGCGGAAGCCTTTGGCGCACTCGACACACACGTGTGCAAAGTTCTTACTGTGCACGGCCAGCAGGTGACGGTTGAGAAGGCCCTGCTCTGCCGTCTCATAATCGCAGTACTTGCAGTGATGCAGTTTGGGCTCGCGGTCCTTGACGATGAGCTTGTCAGAGCCCAGGGGGCTGGATTCGTGGTAGCGCCGTGTGTACTCAGTGTATTCTGGAGACCGCTCACTGTTGTGACTCAGCAGCTTGTGACTCTCCAAATGGTTGTGGAAACTGACCTTCTTGTTGGTAGTGAAGTCGCAGTCTGTACACTGGTACTTCTTCTTTAGCAGATGGTTCGGGTGGTTCTTCATGTGGCATTTTAAGAAGCCTCGTGAGCGAAACTTCTTTCCACATAAGTGGCAGGGGTAGACAGTCAAAGGCATACCATCTGGTCCAATGATAACAGCTGGAGGAGAAGTTTGAAAAATAGTGTGCAACTTAGAAAATATGAATTCTTTAGTGTGAAAGTTTGTCATAGTGAAATGTCGTATCTCATCATTATCATATTTTGTCCATACCAGTCTGACACTGTCGTGCATCTCCTTTCTTCTTTCTCTTAGCTTTGGGTTTTAGGGTACGGTTGGCACCCAGCCCCTCTCGGATTTGTAGAAATGGTGTAGCTGCTCCATTCTTCACCTGATCAATGGTAATACCTGCACAAACACAACAGTTTACATTGAATTATTATCACATTATTTAATTTTACTATTCATAATGAGACCTGCTAAAATTGGTAATTTCTAAAATAACGTGATTTACAAAGACACAACTTGTGGACAGAAAGCTGTTTTACAAAGAAACATACTGATGTCATCATCATCATCCTCATCGGTGTCATCCTCATCATCGTCTTCTTCTTCTTTAGGATGATTCTTGACTGCCATGTAGACCATCTTGTCGCGGCCAACTCCCAGTCTGCCTGATGAGGCAGCTTCCAGGTCAGGATGGCCATTCTGGTAGTCATCTTCTGTTATTACCTCTGTTCCACCTGGAAATGGAAAAACTATTTTGTTAAAGCCATGTTCCATATTCATTTGAACAGTAAAAAATCCAGAGGTCATTTTTCATGTCATAAAAATTGTGGATTGCCAGCAAAATAAGAAATTGGTAAATTGAAAAGTCACTTGCCTAAATCGTCGTCTGCTTCAGCTTTAAAAATGTATACTTTGATGACCTCAGATCCGTCCTCCTCTTTGGATTCCTTATCTTCCATTACCTCAGTGCTGATCTCAAGGGGAGTGTCTCCTATGTCCAACTTTTCTCCCACCTCATCCACTACAGTAACACACATATCCAAACATGGTTATCCAAAATTGTACAATAATAAATAATTAACAGGACGCTGCACAAGAAAAGTGTTAATAATTTTAAGTTATGCTATCATACGGCAAGTTGTCTTACAGGAGATCATGAGGTAATCCTCAGAGCTGCTTCTTGCATCATCATCCTCATCTGTCTGCAGGGTAACAGCCTCAGTTGGCAGCTGTTCGTGGATTATGGTCTCTGAGCCGTCCTCTGTCACCATCAGGCCTTCTGACACCAGCTGGTGGTCCAGGGTGTTGTCCTGGTGCTCCGACAGAAGCTCTGCCACAAACACCTGGTCTGGCATGTCATCGTGGTGGTGGTTTGAGTCCTGGATGAGGTCTGAGGTAAGGACGTGGTGGTGGTGGTGGTGGTGGTCCAGAGTTTCTTCTATTGCAACCTCTGTCCCCAGGATATTATCAGGCATGATCACACTGTGTTCTGAGGTCACCATGTCTTCATTGGACATTTCATGGGCCTCGACCCCTTGAGACTGCAGACTTTCCACATCAACCTCCAGACCTTCAACAACCTCAGCTTCTAAACCCTCCACTTCTACCTCCTCCTCAAGGCCCTCAACCACATGAGCTTCTAGGTCCTCAACATCTACCTCAGTTTCCAGGCCCTCCACTACTTGTGCCTCAAGACCCTCAATCTCTACCTCACCCTCTAGGTCCTCGACAACCTGAGCCTCCAGCTCTACAACATGTGTCTGTAGGCCTTCTTCATCCAAGACATCCACATCTGCATGTAAGCTCTCCACCACTTCGGTCTCCAGTCCTTCAACCACCTCTGTCTCAAGGCCATGAACCACATGAGTCTCCAGGCCCTCCACCTCAAGCCCATGCTCCAGGAGGATGCCTTCATCCGTCATCACATCAGAGAGAAGCATACCCTCGGGCACAGACACCACAATGTGCTCCCCATCAATGTGAGCCAGACCTCCCATGCCTGCAACTGTAAGCACAAGAAGCAGAGGGGTGAATGAAAAAAGGTTTCCCAGTAACAATATAATAAATAAATAACAGTCCACAGTCTTGCAAATTCAGCCTACAGTGAAAATGTCAGAGCATCTTGTGACGTTTGAGAAGGTTAACCTTCTTGTTGGAATGCAATGAAAATGTCACACTGACCATGTAATGTAACTGTGACTACATTATTTAGTTTGTTAATGATGCTATATTACCTTTGCAACTGATAGGTGTGATCCAGTAAATAAAAATATTAAAGAAATTAGAAATTAGAAAAAAATTATGGATAGGGTCACTTAAGAGCTTCGAGCTTCATTCTTGGTTCACAACAACACAGTTGTCACCTTGTCCTACTTGACCACCTACCAAAGTCTTGCATGATCATAGCGTGGGGCATCTTTAGCTCCTGAGTGTGTAGCTCCAACACCCCTCCTCCTTGATCCATGTCTCAACTCAGAAAAAAGACTGAAAATTACAGTATACACGTGTTACACGGTTGCTTTCACTTTGTTAGAGGTTGTTACTAAAAAAGAAAGTGAATACGACTACTGACAATTCCACAGTGACTCCTATTCAATACGTACCTTCACATTTGATGACAAAACTCTTAGAATAAAACCAATAAGATATCTGCTGTGCTTCCTTCCATCAAGGTAACCAATCCCTCTGACAAAGAAACAAAACAAACAATTAATGACACAAAAAAACTTTATTGACGGATTCAGGTCTATGATAATGGAACTGATGTCAGTGCAATTAACAGCCTCTTTATGAATAAAATACAGAAGTCAGAAAAAGATATGGGGGGGGGGGGGGGTACATTGTGTTGTTGACCACTGGCTCCATCCATTGCCTATTAAGAGTACTACAGGCAGCTTCAACCTACAGACATATAGCTATACACCTGGAGGTGGTTGAGTCTGATGGCTGCAGCCCAGCTGAGACAAAGGGCTGTCCTGCTCAGTACACAGGGGGACGGGCTCAGAGGCAGCGGTGGTGTTGGTTCTTGGAGGATAAGTCCTGCTTGTTTTTGTGGGAGGAAATGCACCGATTTCACATGACGGGTCTACACGAGCCAAATGTGACATGTCTGCAGTGGTCTGTAGTCACGTAATGGGTGTTTTGGCTTCCACAGATTAAATGTAGCCCTGTGTTGCCGCACTTATCTTCATATAGAGTCTTGCCAGCAGACGCAAAAAAAAATAAAAAAAAATACACATGCTAGGAATTTATGGCCGCCAATGAAAGTACCGCAGACGTTATGCAATTCTTACTAGGGCGGCTACCGCCCTCCACCCACCACGGCTAACTAGCAGGCAAGCTAGGGCTTCTCCTCTGAGCGCCATTTTGTTTTAGCATACAGGCTAATTCGGGAGACGCGATAACCGATGTAATTCGGCAATGGAATGTAACAAAAAACATAGCGTTGCAACCCCGATGAAGCCAGTACCACACACATCAAACCAACATGACACATGAGAGTAATTATTGCGTGTCGCTGTGATCATCGCGGCGTCGACCGTCCGTACGGCTAGCTAGCGGGCTAAGCTAGTCGGCGCAGCTTATGCCGCATTATCTTCCATGTTGTTTTTCCAAAAGGCTGAAAGAGGCCCGCTACGGCCGACTGGGCCCTTGCGTCTTATTCCACATGCCCTTCTGATCGATTCAAAATAATTTTACCTGATAACGTCGTCTTCCGACTCTATCGGCGTTTCTCCCCCTTCACAGTTTTGTCTGTTATTGTTTTGGTTTATTTTTGACGGTAAGCTAAGTGCGGCCTGCAGTTTTGGATCCCCGGCCACTCTTTGCTAGGCCTCGGCCAATCAGCTTGCTTCCTGACAAGCAGAGGGAGGGCGGGGGGCAGACAATGCGTGGCCTCGTTTACCGCTGATCCCTTACTATTTGCGTCATGCATAAGAGAGCAGAGTTACATTAACGCAGCCATTCGCGTAATGGACACATATTTCTGCACCGTTCATAGACACAATGCCAAAACGTTATGACAACGAATAATAATTTTAAAAAAACCATCTTATGTGTTTGCAAGACTGTGCGCTCACACTTTGTTCGCGCAGTTGAGGCCTGTAGGCCATTTTGTCACAAGGGGTGGGTAACGTAGAGCACTCATTTATGGAGCGTTTGGTCACGCAGTCAGGAAAAAAAACAAAAAGCTGATTAGCGCTGCTGCGGAAGTGCACTGCATAGTGTGATCAATTAGTATGATCCAAACATACCTGGGCTGGGCATGCATGTATTAAACATAACCAGGGATGCAATTACAGGTTCAGGGTAGATTTTATTATTATTTTTCATTACAGATCCTAATTTTCAGAGGCACTCTGCATGAGGGTGCATAGCTGTGTAAGGCACACGGCCTTCGTGCATAAACGTCTTTATTACAGTAGTATCCAAAAGCAAACACACCTCTAGATATGCAGTAAAAATGCCTGGAAAACACAGTTCGTTAACAGCACCGTCAATTACTTATGATTACTTCTAGAAAGTGTTGGAGCTGAAATGTACCTTGGCACACATGATGTCTTTCAAAATATTATTCATAAGGACAGTGTGGTTTACAGGAGTCGTGTTGCTGTGTAAGCAAGGAGCAAAACACAAATGTATGATAAATTCACAATGAACTACTGAAATATTAAAAAATTCACACATCGTTATGAGACACGTGGGAGATTTGTCAAATTGCAGTTACTTAGTGATGAAAAGGCTGAAAATGTGAAAGAAAAACAAAACCCAGCATGCAACACTCAGCACCTTCATCTAGTAGGAATTCACACAAAAAAAATTAACAAACCAGCAATATCTTCATTTAAATTGGTCTTCATATCAATAACATCTAAAGAATAATAATTACAACCCTTTTATTCCAGCAGTTTTTCACGGTTACCATAGAAAAATATGTAAAATTGACACAAACAAGTCTTCTGGAAGCTCGGAGTTGGTCCAAATAAGTGGAGTATTCACGATTGCCTTTTCTGCCTACACATCCTCTCTGTGTGTGGGTCGACCATTTTCATGCGAGAGAAATTGATGAGTTTCAACTATGAATCCAGTGCAGCCCAGTACTCCGGTCCAAAATGAGGGGAGGTTGTACGACACTTGCGGACACAGTGGCTGTGTTTTTTATGTACTCTGAGTGGTAATTGGGGAAGAGGTCAGGTGAGAGCTGCAGCAGTGAACATCCTTCATCACCGGTTTGACTCAGTAGCAGCCATCTTTCCAGGATTCATCTGAGATTCTAGTCACACCCAAAGACCTATAAAAAAACCTGCAAGTATTAATTCATGCAAGACGCCAACTATCAATCGTCTTAATTGACATTTAACAAATGTTCCATTATTACAAGAACACATTCCTCAGTTTCTCTGTATTTCCAATTTTTTTTACCTTCTGGGGGGCTGTAAAAGTTTACTCCTGGTGGATGCTGTTGGCCCAGCCTGTCCTTGGGCCCCAGCATGTCTACCTGCCCCGCCTGAGGCCCTCCCAGGTATGTAGGCTCCACCATTGCCAGACCCTGGGGACTGGACCCTGCGGCCCCCCCCTGCAGACGGCCCTTGGATGACAGGCAGACCTCTTGAAGGCTGACGGCCCGGTGTCAATGAGCCCACTGGAGCGACAGCTTTAACTGGTGTCCGCAAGGAGAGTGGAGACAGGCCATTGCTACGCAGCCGACTACAAGCCACACCTTGAGCGTAAGAAAAGACCAGTGTTAGGGGGTGGGCGAACTGGCCAAAAGATCATGACAATCTTTTGGGATAGGCTCACGACCCACGATCTGAATCACTATTTTTCTCACCATCTAGGCTATCCAAAAAGTGAGCCAAAAAACGATCCAGTCAGAAAAAGACAAATAAAAAATAAAATGTATTTAAAAAATAACAGATCTGGTTTATCAGGATTCCTCGGAAAAGCTGGTCATATGCCAAATTAAGATAGTCCACGGTTTAAGATCATCAGATCGCCACCCCTATATAGTGTTAAAACAGAATATAAAAACAGATTGTTTCCTCGGGACAGGTTGGAAAATCTAATATGCTACGTTTAAATTTCCAAACCCACCATATGACATGTATTGAGTGGCAGACAGGACTTGGAGGATCAGTGCTGGATTAGCAATGACAGGTTTGGAGCAAAGTTGTACAAAGAGAGGGCAGGTGTCATGACAAGTCCTGCTTGCCTGCCGAGGAGAGTTTAAACTTAGTGGATGCTTTTGCAGTCGACTGACAGTCTGGGTAATTAATGGGAAACAACAATGAGTTTTCTTGTAAACAAAAATGTCTGTCCTATTCAGCGTTACTCAGAACTTATTGCGTATAATCCTCAAGTCTGATAAAAATGTTGAATGCATCTCCTTCCTGACCCACATTGTTAACATCCATTTTTCTTAGCAGTGTTCTTTTAATCTGGGTTTCTTGGTGCATCACCAGTCTCTTTTGAATAGTATTAAAAATTACAGCCACCACGTCGTGCATGTGTCCTTGTCTGTGTCCACGATGAAAGCAAAATGGAACCCTTCTCCAAAAAATAAATAAATCCAAACTGCTCCACAGTACAAATCACTACTAAATTCCAAATGGTACCTATAAGAAGAATCCCCCTGTATATATGTCAAACCTTCCTGTGGTCATGCAGAGGTCAAGAGAGGGTAAGGTGGTAGGAGAAAAGTGACACTACATAGAAGGCTGTGTGCAGGACAAATGCAGGTGCCATTTGTGACAAGGTGGGGAGGGCAGGGTTACCTGTGGAGGGGGAGTGAGTCAGGTGGGACATGCGGTTGCCAGAGCTCTGGAGGTTAGCCTCCATGCTGCGACTGTTTCTGACTGCCTCCAGGGAACGTAGGCTGGTGCGGGGGGCCAGATTAGGCATGCTGTGCCTCAACTCCTCTGGAACCACACATACACAACATATTTAACAACAACAGAGTGAATATCATCACAGCTTTGGTACAACAATGTCTGTGACCGTCACTCTTATCTTCTAGTGTATGAATGCAGAATTATTACTGGTTATCCCCTACCTTCACTCTTTGCAAATTTAAGCAGCTCTGCACTGGGTCCCTGGAGAGATCGTCTGGGTGTTCTTGTGCGTGGGGCCCCGAGTCGGCTGCTGTATTCCTGACCGTGGTTGGAGGTGGAGGGAGACAGGCACCGGGGTGAGCCTAAGGGCGAGGGGGTGAAGCGATTCCGTCCCTGGGGCGTGGAGCAGAACTCATCCTCCTCGTCTTCCAGGCTGTAAGTGTCAAATTCTTGATCGCTGTAGGTGCCACCCCGGCGCAGGGACTGCAGTGATGCTGTGGAGCTGCGGCGCGATGCAGTCGCTGAGCTGGAAGCGTAATCCTGCCTGAGACCTGACAGCAAAAATAATCACAGATTCATGCTCATGTCAAAATAATCACAAAAAATAAGAATATTTTTTGCGCTTGAAGTGCTGGTTCAGTTTCTAAATCTAACAGCTGTCATTTAGAGGGATGATAATAATACAATAAATTTCATTTATAGAGCACTTTTCATTGCTAAAAGTCCACTCGGAACACCATGTGACACATCTACTCACTCTCTTCCTGGAGGCGAGCCATGATCTGGACATCAGTGAGATCCTGCAGCTTGTAGCCCATAGAGATGGAGTCATCCGATGTGCTGAGCTCACTGTCAATAGAGGACTGGGAGCTCAGGGCCGATTGCATGTTTGTGACCCCTGTAACACAGTGGGCTGCCTGTTACAACAAGCTGCCTCTCACACATCAAAGACAGCAACACTGACCACACGTTGTGCAACTGTTTTCAAACTGTTGGTAAGAGAGAAATTTCCCTTAAATTCTCAAACATAAAGGCAGCGACTAAAACAACCATCAAGAGTTTTGCTTGATTAAAATAAAGGTCAGGGGAAAATGCAGGGGAACAAAGACCAGGACCTGTATTGTAATATTACTATAACTTCATGATCATTCAAAAGCCTTTGTAGACCCATTGTGCATATTTTCAAATGTGATAAAAAAATTAATAAAATAAAATATACACACATTTGGATATTCCTTTATGAATAGGGTTAGGTTTAATAACAATAAAATAAAAATAGCAGAGCGAACCCCCACCTATATGCTGTTTCACCCAAACCCTTATCTCCCAATGGTGAAGAATCCTGGATCCAGATCAGAATCCCTCCCAACATTTAATCAACTGTTTCCATGCCCCAGACCTTTTCTTTGATCGGACTTTCAAGGAAATCTAACAATACCTTTCCGAGAAATACTGCCAATAAACTGACAAACAGAACAGGTCACATAACCTCCTTGGTAGAGGTAAAAAATAAAATTGGACACAAGGCTTAAGTGAAGTACTGTCTTGATGAATGGGATCCTTTCACAGCACAAAATGAGTATGACAGATGTTAGGCCGTCACCTATGTGGCTGCTAAATTGATCACGAGAGATTAGACGCCAATGGGATCTGTCATACTCTGCAGTCCGCAGATGACAGGGACTGAGGGATCAGGCTTGTATAACTGTGTGATTGCATCAAGACAATTAAGCAGAAAAGCACATCACACAATACTGATGTTTTTTTTTCCAAGTTGAGAAATAATTAATAAAAGCTGCTCCATCATCCACAATCAGTGGTATGTGAGGGATAACTGAGCACATGTAGCTCTGCCTGTAAAAGGACAAATACTTATGGCATAGGACAAACCTGACCAACATTTTACAATTTCAGATATGAACTAAGACGACAGCTCTTTTTGACAATCACATTTGGTATGTTTAAATCAACATCTCTCTGCAACCCAACTCCACTCCAGTCGGTCCAGCAGCATTAGTCTAGAAAGGACTGTCTGCTTATGACGATAACCAGAAAAGCTGTGTGCAAAGTTCCCCGGGCCAGAAGTGTCTGTCGGACACAGGCCCAACACTTAAAGAGACAAACAGGAGGTGACAGCATCATCGAGGGGCGTTTGGTTATGTAAAAAAAAGCCTGGGATTAGACAGGGTCACTGCCCACAAGCCAAGCATTTACAAGATCATGCAAAGATTGGTTATTTTTAGGGTTTTCACAACAACAGCAGCATTGTTGGTGTTTGCACAGTGAATGTCAGGTGTTGTGAGGCAATGTGAGGAACAACAAAAAAGTGCAAAGTCACAGTAACAATCGCCACAACAGAACACAACACAACAGAACACCACCAACGTAATAGAGCATATTTCACACAGGTTAGCATCACCAAAGACCTTCAGTGTACCAGTGTTTTCATCCCCTCAAGTATAAACCACATGCACTTCACATAATAGCTGACCATCTTCCAAAGTATCTATTTTCTATTAATTTCAAAACAACATGAAGATCAGCTCCAGAGAAGTGATCATGCTGGAGGTGAACAGTTCATTACAGTGAATATTGTAAATGTTTGTTTTTATTTCATTAAAACCCATGTGATTGTTGTGCGGCCGTTGGATGGTTAATGTGTCTGCCACTTAAGAGCTGACAGACCAAGGCTACATTCATACCACTACGTTTTAGTTTTAACACAGCGTTTTAAAACTGTGTGTTTGAGCTCCATATCAGTTTTAATCCCCGTCCGCACAAACTCACCTGACTAATTTATCAGATGAAAATTCACGTACACTGGGCATATGCGTAATGGTGTAAACAGGAAGCAGATTGTCTACTCTATAGTTGGTAACTTAGTTTCAGAAAATATTTGTAACGGAAAACAACAATGTTGAAAAGTAAGAGCGGGGATTTCTTCTCTTAGACTGACGACGAGGTGGAACTGTTTACAATGTTTTGCCTTCACTGCTGGGAGTCGAGTCGTTACTGATGAGGACCATTCAGGAAGCAAATAAAAAACCTGTTGTCTGTTGACTACCTCCTGATTTCGGTGCTGTTCAACAGACAACTATCAAGTCTGTGAGTCAGGCCTATCTTAGACATTGCATGATGTTCACTGCGATGCATTGCTGTTCTCATATAACTGAAATGTTTGTTGATACACCAAGAGAATGCACAGTAAACAATGGCTGTCTTTGGAAAATGGTTCGGCGTAATGTGCAGAATATGTGATACACATCAAAACATGCAAAAATGCCTTGAACATTCCAAATGAGATCCCTGAGGTGAACCCACTGTTGATGCATTAGTGTGCACACACACGCACAGCTTCAAATGACCTACATCCTTACAATAACTGACGTCAATCCCAGTGTTGTGTTTAGCAGAAAATAAGGAGCACCGTGTGTTAATATCATGCCATACCTGAGCTGCCACAGGTTAGTAGGGATTTGTTAGTCGATTTGTGGTACCCAGGAGAGATCAGGCCTGAGCCTGCCGAGCCTCCCTCCGCTGATGGGCTGCTGTACATATTCCTCCACCGAGTCGCTGCTGGGGACAGGAGGGGAGACAAGAGATGTCAGATTATCAGGGAATAATCTACACACTAAAGGATGACATGAGGAGAGAGACATGGAGAATGTGACTGGGATTAGGGTTAATGATATTAGATATATACACAGAATGGAGATTTACACAACAGCCTTTTGCAATATGTACAGACAGTTTAAAATTCAGGGTAATTGTGGGTGTTAGAGCTTCAGGGGAAAAACTTTTGTAACATTTGCATGCATACTGTAGGTAAAAGAATAATGAGGTTCAATTCAAAGTTATTTTTTTAAACTTGTTTCATAGTCCTTTACTCCTAATCCAATTTTCTGCTGTTTGGCTAAAACCTTCTCCATATCACCTGGTAATTTCATGGCCGAGTGCTGACGTTTAAAAATACCAAATGGGAGAGTTGACCCAGGGGGGAATATAATTCAACCCGGCCCGTGACTTCATGTAGTCATTCAGTCTTTGTGTGAATAACTTTGTTGTTCAGCTCCTGCAGTGTGCAGCAGGTAAGAGCTGTGAGCAGGATGAATAATGAATTGGCTCAGGCACAAACTTCTGTCCACACAGGTCTCTGTGAATGCACACATTCACTGCGAGCGCTCGAGCCTTGTCAGATGACTGAAACACAAATACAAATGCACGCAGAAGCACATCGGAGGTGAACAGTAAATACGAATGCAGCATAGTTCACAGAAGAGGGGGGTGTAAGAATTAGGTGCCTTAATCTTGATTTAAGCCAAGCGCCGCTGAGACAGCACAATGCTGTTGTTGTAATATTTGTGTTGGACTGAAAGATTGTTCTTCTTAAGATTTGCATAGGAAATTAGTTTAGGAATTATATTTTTTGTTCAGGCTTTTCAAACAGTTTGATGCAATAATGTATGTTATAAGTTCGGGAAATGCATACACTGGTCCAAACGGTTGATCAGGGTCCGACAGGCCATTTCTGTCTCTGGGCTTCGGTGGTCAAGAACCTGCCGACACCATTTCAAAGGAGACTCTGGGCCCGGTTCTGCTACTTGCTTTTTAGGCGACACGTATAACCTGAGGAGAGGAGGCAGACAAGAAGAAAAGAAATTATTACCTAGGAAAACGAGAGTAGCAACAAAGGGTAAGAGGGACAGAGAGATAATGCACAGATGAGATAACTGAGGTGCAATAAAGTATCCCTACTCTACTCTTCATTCAACTTGCTTGTCTAAGGTGTGAGCCAATAAATGCAGAGCAGATCATTTGAATAAGAACATGCTCGAGATTAGTGTGAACCACTGGGGGCAAAGTATGCACTTAATAGCGTTGAAGCCACATACAGTAGGAATGTGTTTATGACTGAGCGCGTGCAGGAAGTAAACTCTTAACCCCTTAATGTTTTTTCTGGCAGAGGGAAACCGTGACACTAAAGATCCCACACCAAACAAACAGCCAGGCCGTTCTGTTTAAAAGTAAACTGCGTAATCAGACCAAACAATGAGTGAGCAAACAACCTAAGTAAATAATACATCTTCAAATATCCTTATCGCAGACTCAACCTGGTCCAAATCCTCAATCTACATCTGCCTCAGTCGCACAAACAGATCAGGTTCATCCTCGACTAAGGCGGACACGTTTAAAAATGTTTTTTGCGTATGAAAATATCCTGTGCTGAAGACAAATTTAGTGGCCTCCGAGGGATCAGAATCTAAAATTGCAATATCTCTCATGTGCAGCTATCAGTGTGCATTAGATTCCACAACAAGTAAGATATAGTCACATCGATGAAGGCAAAACGCCATCAGTTGACCACAGGCTTGGAAATGTCGGTCACGTGGGCTGATCCTTTCAGTTGGATACACGGAAAGCCCCCGAGTGGCCGGTTCTGAAACAATCAACTACAAATCATCTTCCCATTGGCCAAACACAAAAGTGCCCAATTCCCAACAGGAATGAACAACAATATAGAGGATTATTCAGGTCACACAGCCATAGCTTGCGCGTGTGTGTGTGTGTGTGTGTGTGTGTGGGGGGGGGGGGGGGGGGGGGGGGGCTGCTTCCTCTTTCGTGTGTTCTGCCTGACACAGACAGTTTACAGTTTAGATTTCACTTGTTAGGGTTGAAACACTGCCTGTCCAATCTAATAAAGTTGGGATCCGGTGTAAAAAAAAAACCCCATCACATTTTGAGGCTAATTTTACTCTACTAATCAGACACCTCTAACAAGAAATCCCACAGTTGCTGCCGGTGTTTTTGTGCCTGCTGCAGGCCGGTCACACGGGGGAGGCCCTCCGATCACATGCTGTGCAATCCCACCCAAAGCAGTTTAGCTGTGCGGCAGCATCCTGCCCAGAGCAGATCAGTTTATGTTGTTGTTGGGGATTATTGGACATTTTGGCTATGATAACCCCGCAAAGCACATATGGTATGGCTAATGATGTGAAACTGCAAAATAAGCCATGAATGGTCTGGCTGTTAAGCGCCACGGCTCAGCTGCTAAAGTGGCCGATACAATATGTTGCCTGTTTTAGGCAACGCAACCCCCACAGCATAAACAAACATGTCCAGACTGATCTCTGACATAAAGTTAACTTATTATTCATAATAACCATCCTATTTGTGTTCCCTCTATGTTATTACATTCTGCAAAATAAATTGGAGGAAATTAGCAAAGTTCCTCTTGTTTCACAACAACAGCGGCGTCTTTTTACAAGCGTCAACTTGACCTGCATGCAGGAATGAGCTAATTCAGTTAGATTTGTTAATATTTGGTACTTTATGTAACACGGTTAAGGTTTGCAGACCTATGTCAGGTCAAGTTGTTGTTATTTTATATCAATTTTTTTAAAGACCCTCTTTTAGGGTTAAGGTGGCAGGTAGCAGATGGGTCAAGCCGTTTGTCTACGAAGGCCAGATAAGGGAGAAGCAGCTTCTCTCTCTTGTATTTACTTCAACTTCTTCTGAAACCACGCAGCAGGCTGCCGTTTCTTCTGCCGCCTCCACATTACCTCAGTTTTTCTTCTTTACCACCACCCTACATCGTGTCCTCGTAGTTACACGTCACCTCTGCTACCATCAAGCAAAAGACACATTGTTTCTTTTTTTTAAGGGGGAAAAAATAGCAGTTTCTGTGTCAGCACAGAGTTGAGTCTAATTTTAAATCCACACGGTCACTGCCCTGGGGGGGTGCTACACGTGAGAATCAGAGGTTAAAATTAAAAGCACAAACCATTCATTTGGCTCAAGGGGGTTCCTCTACACAGAAGATCTTAACAGGACAATTTAACATGGCAACCATGTAACTTGCCCCAACACTGTTGGCTGTATATACAATGGTAGAACGCCTGTCAGCTTAAAAAAAGGCGACAGTGCACCAATCGGCTCTAGCCAGGTGTGATTTGACTGCACGTTGGGCAACACAAATTTAAAAGGGAATACACGGTGCAGCCGGTGAAACATACCAGCTGTCCTCATCCTCCACTTCTGCACACTCATCCTCCAAATCTAGGACGTCCACTTCATCCAGCGCAGTTTGGTCCACCCCCGAGTCGCTCCCTGCCAGCGTCTCTGACTCATAACTCTCCTGAGAGGGGCTCTCTGGTGTCTGGCTTTGGCCCGGGCTCTCCCCCGCTCCGTTGCTGCAGGTCAAGGTGAGAAAGCCGCCGCGCGGACCCCGGTCCTCCTCCTCCTCGTCCCCCTGCAGCCTGTTGTTCACGGGCAGCGGGGACATCTCCTCGCTGCTGCTGGCGCTGCTGCTGTCCTGTGGGGGGGACAGCTCGAAGCTGTGCTCCAACCTGAGGCGAGGGCTGGTCAGCCTCTCGTTGATGTTGGCAGCAGCTGTGGGGTCGCTGGCGCCTCTGTGGATGATGGTCTTGCTCCCCCTGTTGCGCAGGGTCTCGTTCTGGACCTCCAGCCTGCGAACGAGCTCCTGCAGCTTGCGGACCTCCTCCAGCTCCACCCCTGCCGGGTCTCGCCCCCCCTCCTCCTCCTCCTCCTCCTCCTCGCACCCGGACTTGGAGCTCTCCGTGAGGCCAGTGGGAGCGCCATTGTCGGGCAGGGGGACCAGGCTGGCACTGTCCGGGACCACCATGCTCCTGCTCTGTTGAAACACATGGCCACATCAAGATGGGGGTCAAAGAGAGCAGCTGGTTAGTCTCGACGCGACTGCACGCTCACGTTTCGTTTCACGTGAAACACCGGCACTGTTATAACAACAACAACAACAACAACAACAACAACAGAGGTTAGGATACAACCACGTTCATTGTGGTTGTCACAACACGTGCAGTTCTAGTTCCGAGGTAACAAACAATCACTGTTGATGATCTCACTTGTTCCCTCTCGTCGTTGCGCTGCTAACTCGGCAACTGTGCCGTGAAGCTAGCAGCCCGAAGACGCTGTTCATCGGCCCACTTACAGCCGAGCCGCGATTTGAAAAATACAAGCGCACGGCAGCTACGTTCTCCTGTCGTCGAGCCACACGTGTATATCCGCACGCGCTGGTTCCTGTTAGCTGGGCTTAGCGCGCCGTGCTACCGGCCGAGGGGTCGTACCGGTGAGTGAGCCGTGTCGTCCCCGCGAGCCGACGGCCGCGCTCGCAGCTCAAAGTCCCCTGTGCGCCAGCGGCCGCATGGATGGAGCCGCTAATTACCACCGGGGCGGAGAAGGCTCCACGGTTTGGAGGGTGACTGTCGAAGAGGACACCGGGGACAAGTCTCGGTCAGCTAGTCCATGCTCTGTTGTTGGTGGTGGTGGTGGTGGTGCTGCAGCGCCGCCGGTAGCGTTGATCACCCCGCTCGCCGCTAACTAGCTTGTTGACTGACTGACTCTCTCTCACTCTCTCTCTCTCTCTGCAGCTACCCCACGGTGGTTTCACTGGTGTTTGGCGCCCCCTATAGAGGAGATGTGGTACTGGAGCGACATCTCTGTGTAATCTCAATTGCGGCCATTGCGTGTCGCTGTTTGAACAGAAATAAGGAAACGCCATAAAAAAAAAACGACAAGAAGGAAAAAGTGAACGTGACATCTTTTCTTTTACAAAGATCAACCTCTTTTTTTTTTTTTTTTACAAGAAATAACGTCCCATTCTCTTTTTACCTGATTTTAATGTAGAAGTCATGCTTTGACTACTCGAACTGATAATTGACTCGTCGCATCACACTGGAGAAGATGAGGAAGTCTCACCATCAAACGTTTCTTATAACACGTATGAAACTGAAAATGTGTCCTACACACTGCACGAGAGAACCATTCAAACCGCCTGAAGAAAAAAGAAAAGAGAAAATTTAAAAAGAAAAATAGATATGTATGTGATAACGTTAATGAAGATAGACCTTGTTGATCACTTTGATTCGAAAGTCTATTAGATATTAAATTCAAGAAGTGCTGGGCCTCACATTGTGTGTGCATACAATAATGCCAAAGTGAGAGTGCTAAAAAAAAGAAAATATCAAGCTATGAATAAATGCAATAATCAGTTCATTGTGTTAAACATTGTGCAATGACACAGGTCCTGCACAAGTTTAGGCAGTGGTTGTTTTCTTAATCAGTCACACTCTCTTTTTTTTTCATTACACAAGGTGAAGTTAAGGAAGTAGCGAGAGAACTAGAATAACCTGTCTAGTTTATTTCGCAGGATGAAAGCATGCATTGTTGATGCTGGTTGGAAAGTTTGTTAGCAGGGGGCCTTTGATAATGCAATACTTCATCATAGACCACATGTGTTTGCTTTTCAGTATTTGTCTCCACGTTGGTTTTAAGGACAATAAATGACTGCGCTTACTTCTATCCTTCAGTTGTGTCCTCACATAACCCTTCTCTTCTTGTGACGCAATCTCTATTGTCACATAGTAGAGGCAACTCTGATCCTGGAAGATCACTGGGAAAGAAATGCCACACCATGGCATTTTGCAGATTTATAAAAGCGTTTATCACCTTGAAAAGTAATAATCTCTGAAATCCTCCCTCTTGTTTGGAGGGAAACTGTAAAATCTGCACAAATCTTCCTACTTTTGGTGACTAAGTTCCAACCAATCCCAGTTAGATGGTATAAAGTATGTCTATGATCTCAAGTACCTGCACGCCGCTCTATGAGCATGTTTTGGCAAGCCGTTGATGGAAAATCATGGCCGCACCTAGAACAACCACACATCGTTTGCGGTGGGGGGAAAAAACGCCCTGCACGGTCACTGCTCCGCATGCAATGCATTGATCCCTCTTCAGTATGATTTATACTGCAAGACCACATGATTTATGTAAACATGCTGCTTTTGATCACCTGCATTAAAACAGTAAATATGAAGTCCCTGCATATGGAAACTAAATACAGAATAAATACCACTTTCTCAACATAATCTGAATTTCATGTTGTTCAGTCTTGAGTGTGCAACACATGCAGCTGACCCACTCCCTTTTCTGCTGCAGGCTTGAACCCGTTGTAGATCTAGATAGAGGAGGCTTGTGTGTACATGCTCATGAACTATAGTAACTGGACAATGCAACTGAATTTGATTTAAGACAATCTTCATATCTGCATTATTCATTTATCATGCACACTAGATGGCTGAAAAGGTGCAATTCGACCATTTTATACTGAGTTCTGTGCATGGAGAGAACTTTAATGAATTCTATCTCAAACCCTTTGCATTATAATACTGAAAATCTTTAAGTTATAAAGTAGAATTTTCAGCATTTTTTTAATGTTGTAATTTCTGACAACAAATAATTCATTTATGTGATTGGGGAGTGGTAAATATGATTGACACTGCTAAAATATCAGTCTTACACCCTCTAATGTACCCACCCTAAGATTTGTGCAGGAAATATGGGAAATATGTTGCAATAACTGAGTTTGGGAAGGGTTAAATATAATATTTTCAGATGACATCATAATGATATCTGTTCAAATATGCCTTAACAAAACGTGATGGTTTGCAGGACAGTTTGAAGAAATATACACAAATGCAATTCAACAAAAACATTTACATTGCTTTTTATTTAAACAAAAATATCATGTTATATGTTATTTTTTGGAATGGCACCAATTACAGGTAACATGTGTGTTTTCCCCCCCTGTCATATCTTTGTCTTTACAGTCTTGTTGTTTAACTGCGTGGAAAGAGAACAATAAAATACAGTTCTCTTGAGTTTTCAGACAGATCTTCTCCCATTACACTAACCCAAACAAACATGGCAGCATGGAAAACAGAGGCAGAGGTGGAGATGATGGAAGGGATTCCTCCCTGGAGCAAAAGCAGGTAACAGGGCAGACGTGAAGCAGAGGAATCATCATGGAAGGTGTGTTTTGGTCACTTCTTCTCTTGATTTTCCTTCTTCTCCCGTTCAATGTCTGTGTGGTCACAAGGCAGATACACAAATCAGGGGATCAAATTCAAACTCACAGGATCCTACATTTTCCATAAAGAAACTCAGTGACTTTTATTAAAAAAGTGCCACAAATTTGAACTCGTTTTTGACACAGGCCTTGATAAAAGTGAACAGTTAAAGAGTTATTAAGATAACATGCACCATAAACATAAACACTCCTCTTCATTTAACTGTGCAGTATATCATCTGTTCCTCACTGTTCATTGTCTGGTGACAACAAAGCTGAAATAGATCTTGTGATAAAAAGATGGAGGTGTGGTTATGCTTTTCTTGTGGACAGGTTGCCTTTTAATTGTGGCGAGGATGAGCTCTCAGGTAGCAGGGTGTGTACCGCCAGTTGATCAGTAATGCAGTGTTTGCAGTTCTTGTTCATTCATTTTTGTTCAGAGCTCACTTCTTTTCCCTGAGAAACCCACCTTCCGCAGTTGGTCTGATATTTTTTTCCACTGTTTTTACGCCCTTTAGGTCACCCTTTTTAAACTGTTTGACCTCGTCAACGACTGGGCTCTGGTCACTCATTTTGGAATAGTTCTAATGGAGAAATGTGGGAGAAAGAGCAAAAATGGTGATTCAAATGAAAACATGGATTTTGACTTCAGAAAATGTTTGACACATGCAGCGTAGCAGTAGAAATACTATACAATAACAGATACTATAAATCATATACAATAACGTGCATTGTAGCTGTTGTTTCAGAAAATGTTGAAACGAATGCACGGGAAGACATCGGCCCATCATTCCATCACTGAAGATGTTGTCTGCAGTACAGGCCCATACATGTACACAAATCAGGCCACACCGCAGTTAGAAAAGACAGTTCTTGGCTGAACTCCAGAATTATGTAACCCAGTCACAAGAAACAACATGTATGAATAAATAGTTCTAATGTGGTGTCATGTTAGCAGCGTACTGTTAGTTACAGAGACCGGATGAGCGATGACAAATGCTGTACATTCATTTGCATTTACGTGTGACTTTTTAAAAGGTTAGGTAAATATAAAACATAATACATAATAAACCTGTCATGAAGGGACAACATAATTAGAAAATGAAATGTTTAATGAGGACAAAACATATTTCCCCCCCCCCACAAAATAAAACAACAGCTGAAAGTCCCCGTTTTTTTTTCTGTACAGTTTATTCTTCTTGTAACACTGCGGTTATGGAGAATCACGATGCGTCGATTGCTTTTGTGGCAATGCCTATATTATCACACTGTCCACACCCACAGGGCAGCGTGCAGTTTTATATTCCACTGCACATCACGGGACGTGTCCGGTGAAACGCTCGTCACTCACAGTGATGAGCAGGTCGCGCACACAGAGTCTGTCTGCATTCCAATACAATACAATACAATACAATACACACACACCTAAAGTTGAGCATAACGGAGCAATCAGCAATACAGTGACAGAATTGGCGGGGTTTTACACCAGCGATGTTGCACAAGCCATATTAACCTATTGCGATATAGAAAAAAAGAAGTCCCTGCAGTGATTTAATGTAGTTCCTAATGTACGATGAGACCGAGAGCATTCGGGATTCGTTTACCTGGTGTGGTGGTGCGCGGTGGGTATCCTCTACGGGCGAAGTGCACAGACTGGGTGTCATCCGCACACAGCCAACGGTTTAAATAGAGACCTCACGCCCTTCTGCACGACAGCGCGCACAGCGGCCCCCTGCCTCTCATTGGCTCCCAGAGTCCACGGGAAGAGCTTCGATTGGACACGCACCCGCGACGTGTGGCTTCCCAGAGCGCGCATCGCTGTCCGGTCTCGCCCCAGCGCTCTGAGCACCTGTTGTCGAAATAGATGATTTCATGCCTTCATTTTTTAGCGCAGTACCATCTGGTGGACTGGTTATAATATGACACGATCAGACAAAAATAATAGATAATCCAAATCAGAAGAGCATGTGGAGAGCAATTACACAATAGAAACAGCTTAAGTGAATTGTCAATAATAAGAATATTTTATTAATGCACTTCTGGCAAGTTATTCTGTGCCGATTTACAGGTACATGGCGAGGTTACAGACAGGGGACATTTTCCTTTCACAGAGACTCATTTGACCGGGACAGGGTACCTTGTATGTGTGTTGACAGAGCGACACAGTGCTGTGTAGCACTCCAATGAACCTAACCTGCATGTTCATGGACAGCGTGGACATGGGAAGAAGCTGACTGGCTGACAGATTCTTGCCCAGGACCATTTTGCTGTGAGCTAACAGTGCTGATCCCTGAGTCCTAACTTAATGTATTTTTTGCAGCCATCCGTTCATCCAACACCTTGAACATTTATTTACAAGCACAGTCATGAACTTAAAAGGAACTCCAGTGATTTAGCATTTCACTTCCCCTGTAATTGAGGTACCCGCAAGAGACAAAATAAAGCAGCAGGGGCTGCTACATCCCCACTTTTAGACCCTGGTAAGGCTCCAGCCCTTAAAATGATGGATCTTATTTCCACACCAAAATCAATTTTGTGGTGGATGTGGTTAACAACAAAATCCAACCCCCTTCCTGCGTTGCAGGCTTTCTGTAATGAAATCTTCAAGCATACGTTGAGATACTCATGTAATTAACATCAGGCGAGTGACCCTATTTCTTTACCCCCATTCCCTGTCATTTCTAATTTCTGCTATGATAATAAAGGTAGTAATATCTTAAATTCCCATGAAAGAAAATGTTTCTCCGAAGCTACAGATGATATTATACACAGTGCTGCTTTTACTGGCTGTAGGGCTGTAAACGGACTTATGCTGCTGTCAGACATGCACTAAAGTCTGGACATTTTCCTGAACTCCTCCTACGGAGCTCTGCACATTTACTGGACCTGCTCCTGCTAGCCCCCTAGTCGATTTCTGGAAAATGTCCAAGTGAGCCCATGTGAAATCTCTGAAAGATTCACAGTGAGTGAGTAGACATGTTGATGACTTTTAAAAAAACCCTACTGCTTTCTGGAACAGAATTATTGTCATGTTTTTGATACGCCACAGAAGGTTCCAAAAATGTTAATGCTGTTGTGGAAGCGTCTGAATTGGACAATCTCTTGCTGCGCTCGTCGGATTTGTTCGGCAAATTTAAAAAATAAATGAGTTTATGTCTGAAAACACCTTTTGAGTTTTAGGTGAATTACCCCTTTAAGACAATAAAAATACAAGGCGATTTGTGATTCACCAGCACCGTATTAGTGCTCAAACAACTTTGGCTGACAATAAATACTCGCCCACCATCTCAGAGACTGGGGCTCGGGCACTGGCAGTGGCTCAGCCTTGCTGATGATGGATCAGGTCATTGTGCCTGCTGGACTCCTGTAGACGGGTTGAAGCACCTGCACAAAGAGGAAATGTGTTCTTGGGGAATTTGCAACCGAGCATGCTAGGGAAATAAATATCGAAGACAATGTAAAAAGACTGTTATCAACCTGTCAATTTGATACAGAGAATTATCCTCTGTGTCTCCTCAGCCTGAACGTTTCACCTGTCTGTCATAGAGAGCAGTGGTGATTCCCCATGTGATGCACGATCTCAAAATAACAAGGGATCCTCCTCTGTAAAGCAGAGTCACACTCCGCTGCCGAGACTTCCACAGCATCCTCCAACAAGCCACGACCCCTTTCACCTCCCCTCCCACCTGCGCCTGCATGTTCGCCACCAGCACAGAGAGTGGGTACAGAGCCAAGCTGATTGCCATGGAGGTCAGAGCCCCTGAGACAAAGGAGGAGGCCAGTGGAGAGAGCCCCTGTCCCTCAACAACAGCGTATACGGGCCCTTTGAGGCCAAAGTAGAGGGAGCTGCCTAGAGCGTTGCGGGCTGCGATGGGCAGAAAGGCTCTGTAGTAACCCAGGGCCGGCCTCTGTGCCTTCAATCTGACAAGAACACTCTGCAGGGTGGGTAGATGACGGTCGTTCTGGCCGTTCTGCAACACATTCTGGACGCGCTCAAAGGGGGTAAACACCACGGCTTCTACCACACCTGCACCAAACCCAGCCAGAGCAGGCAGGGCAGAGGTGGAGATGATATTTTGGGATGACAGCGAGAGCTGGCAGAAGATTGTGTCTTGCAGACCAAACAGCAGGGTGCCATTCAGAGTCCTCATCAGTAATGGTGGGGCCACGCCCCTGTAGAGCTTCACAGGACCCTCCTTGTAGAGCTGTCCCACTGCCTGGTGAACTGGGTTGTTGTGGATTTGTTGGCGGAAAACCGTCTTGTAAACAGGGAAGACGACGAGGGTGGGGATGGTAGACAGCAAGCTGGAGGTCCCCCCATGCAAGAAGCTATGGAAACGAACCATGGAGTGTCCCGGGCCCCCTTCATCTGGTTTAGAGTCAGGACTCTGTGTCATTCTTGAGCTGGAATTAAATCACAAATCCTTTTAGGCTTGCACTGATCCAGGACAGTGATAATGGTACTGAAAATCAATAAAACGATCACATGGTGAAATGTCACAGCAAAAAATAAATTACACTTACATAACCCCTGGTATGTGATCATAAACACAATAGAGAGAGACAATTACTCACCTCGTATATGCTGTCGCCGGGGGACAAAAACTGAAAATGTGGAGCGAAGTATCTACTATAATTTCCCCTCGGGTTCACTGGTGGAAAATGAAAGCAAACGGTCGCAACACTGCAAGGAGAAAAACACAAGTCTGGCTCGTTTCCTGCCTGTCACTAGTCCTATGCGAAAATATAACTGTCAAATGTGATTGTCTATGAATCTGCCGGTGCACCGTGTCTGTGGTTGTCCCGCCTTCTCTACGATAGCTATTGGTCAAGATGGTGTGCGTCATCTGGTCTGGGATTGGTTGTTCCGCCCATCAATCAAAACCTTTTCTCGCCTTCAGAATAGGCGTAGATCACACGCGAGGACACGTTGATTTATTGTGTATATCACTGCAAATAACTAATAATCACATCATTAACTTTATTTACATTGTCGAGGAGGCCGTCGGCAGCAGTTTAGAAACACTGAAGATCATCAGTCCAACACAGTTCTTATCATTATACTCATTATTTTTGCTAAAATAAAGGCTAAATGTCTCCATACCGCTAAGAAATTACATTGTGGTGGTGCAATACCGAGTCCTTTATGAAATGACCAAAATGCTGATTCTGAAAAAATAATACCACTGGTATTTAATAATATTTTACATCGTACTATTTAAAATACCATGTAATTTCATAGAATGTAATTTCATTGTCCTTAAATGGTAAATATTTTTCTGGTTGTTTTCAAAACTTGTCAATAATCAGCTCTTATTAACACATTTATAGAAATAAAACCTGTGAACGTCATCAATTTCAGGATTGATTACAAAATCTCCCTACTCACCTATCAGTGCGTCCATAGCAATGCCCCTCCGTACCTGAAAGATCGAATCACCACAAACCTCCTCAACCAACCTCCGCTCCGGAAACAAAACCTCCACCCTTCACCCCTCCAGGACCAGGCCGCGCACCATGGGGGATCGAGCCTTCTGCTCAGCCGCTCCTCGCCTGTGGACTTCCCTTCCAGACCACCAGAGGGCGCCACAAAGCACCTTTCTTTTTAAAACAAGCATTCCCCTAAATTTTTGTACTTTTTCTTCCACCGATGTTTTTACTTTTTAAACCTTTTATCTTGTTTCTACTCTGTAGCACTTCGAGAATGCTTTTAGCAATTAAAAGTGCTCTATAAATGAAATTTATTATTATTATTATCACAAATAAAACAGACACCATTTCAAAGATTTTATACATATTCCATTTTTATTAAGAACACACCCTCAGATAACTGGCGCATTCCTCCTACTGAAAACCATAAACACAAACATCTGGAATATGCACATGAATGACAAATCCTTACTTCAGACATACAGAGAGAGAGAGAGAGAGAGATAGAGAGAGAGAAAAAAAGCAGGTGAATATTTCTGAAGGAAGCTCCAGCCGGCGGAGACCCCAAGCTAAAAACCAGACAGCTCGTTTATAGAAAGAAACCCTGGACACTGGGCAAACGCCACCCAACGAGATCACCTCAAGAGCTGAAAGAACCATACCAAGATGTCTTCTACAGCCTGTTAACAAACGTGGCAGATCCACATCCACTGAGGGAAAAGTGAGAAAAACACCATTGGTGACTGGTGGAAAGACTCATTTTATTTCAGACTGTTGAGGCACTCTGGGTCGAGTGGAACTTCAGTGGCACTGTAAACTAGTTCAGTACACATTCACTTCATTATAAAATTTCCAATAGCAGAGGATACAAGAGCAGTATGGGGGAAAAAAAAAAACTACACTCGTTCATAGTAACAAAACAAAAAAAGCACTGTAACAGCTTTATTAGCCAGATGCTTCTCCTGACCACTGGGACCTGTCGGGATATTGATATGAGCTATTTGACAGCAGGCTGAAAAGACTCCTGTAGAGTTGAAATGGTCAGGACAAACGCTGTCTACATGGCGGACAAAGTTTGTTGTGAATTATTTATCAATGTAAAATAAATATGCTGGCCTAAATTAGTAGCTTGCCATTGCTTTGGCGCCCTGGACACAAAAGAGACACTGCTCACAGGGGAAGGAACTGAAGTGAGAGGTGTTAGCGTTAGTAAGATACATGACCGTAAATTCCTTCTTTTTTCCCCTCCTCCCATGGCTAGCCAAAACATCTTCGCTCATGGTCGTGTTGGAGTTGGGGGGTGGGACGCTTCTCTTTTTGGTGTAACAGCACACAATTTGATGGTAAACAGCATTTGTTACAAGGGGACGTGGCTGAACAGGTACGACACAGACTCGCCGTTGTGAGTTCTGCGGATGGCCTCTGCAAGGATCATGGAGATGTCAATAACCTGTCAAGGCAGAGAAGATGGGAAGTTAGAAACTGGACTGTTAAGACATAATGCAAGTCTTCTATAAAATAATAACAACAGCTTGACCAAAATAATAGCTTATAAAATGTATTTGTATGTTTATTTCCTTTTTAACTACTTCCAAATTTTATCCAAATACATTATTTTAGTTTTGACTTCGAAAAACTAAAATTCAATCCCAAAATATCCTTTGGCAGCTCTTCTGACAGAAAAAAGCCCCCAGTCCTCCAAAATGTCATCGAAACTGGTTGAGTAGTTTTTAAGTAGTCCTGCTTCCAGACTTCCCCCATTCAAATTAATAAAGGAGTGTCACCCACTCACTGATGTGTTTAATAGTTTTTGACAACACAGGAGCAATATGAGCTTTCAGACTAAGCTTCAACAGAAAAAAAGGTGACTGCTGTAGACATCAACCTCATTTTGGAGGACGGTGAGTTACTGAGAAACAGACAGACACCCCACCACTGCACCTTCAAGTCTGCTCGTGTCACACCAACCTGTCCCTAATGAAACAAGTGGAACAGTAAAGCTTAGGTTTCTGTTTAGGTTCTGATTCAAGTCGACTGCAACCCACAGACATCCTAAAGTCCTCAGCCTGGCACAAGACTATGCCAAGATACTGAGAGTGAAGCACCAGAGACACCCAGCTCCAAAGTGTTCTGTCCACAAGAGGGGATGCCAGAAGTTGTTTGCAGAGTCATGCAGGTCACCCGGTCCCTCTCCATCAGATATGACATGGTGCTGTATATCCTATTCTAATCCTAGATCAGACGGACGTGCCCACGTGTCTAGGACGGGGAGGACAGAAATGAAAGGAGCCTGGAGAAGAACCAAAAGCTCACCAGCGAATCAGACTCTGCAGTGGTTCATACTTCACCAGCTCTGGATTTCTTTTATATGGCTGTCGACGAGGTGTAAGAGTTACTGAGAGTAAATGTTTCCAAAGTTTTGCCTTTACTGCTGGTAGTCAAGTTGTGACTACTAAGCAGCGAATGTTGGTGACGGCGTCATCATTTTCAAACAGCCCGTCAATACTACAGCGCTGGGCAATGTGGCAGTGTTTCCAAACTCCTCCGTTTTAGGTGGTCGAAAAATCCCAAGTAGTGTGGAGGGCAGGCATAAGAATAGCAGTGGTGATGCCTTTTAAAACTCAAAATCTAGCAATGTGGACGTAGCCTAAAAGTCCTCATGTATCAAATCTAAAAAAGCGTAAAATAGTTAAATGCCTTTAATAAAAAAATTATATGAAAATCACTTCAACAGTTTCTGAATAATTCTGGAGACAGACAAACTGCAATGCAAACATGACCTCCTTGGCGGAGGTAAATAACCTGTTGCAACTTTACCTATGACCAAGGTACATGCTGTATCCTGACCTGTATTTTGGGACAGTGTTTCATCTTCTCCTCCTGAGGGATAGTATTGGTGACCACCACCGCTTCAAAGCAGGCGTTGTTGATGCGTGAGATAGCTGGGCCAGAGAAAATGCCATGAGTGAGGATGGCATACACCTTGGTGGCACCAGCAGAAATTAGTCTGAGGGGACAAAAAGAGTTGCAGATACAGATCTCCACATCCTTGGATGTAATCCTGGAACAGAGCTCGCACTATGGAATTCAGTAATGATCTCTTAGTAGAATAGTAATAGTAACCACAGTCGTCCCCCTGACTGTGGTCATGTCTTTTGTTAGGCTGTTTAGTTTGGCTGTTTAATAAAAATGTAAAGGGCTTACTTGTCAGCAGCATGGCAGATTGTACCACATGTGTCAGCCATGTCATCCACTAGAATGGCGACCCGATCCGTCACGTCTCCTACAAGGACCATGCGGTCTACCTCGTTTGCTTTTTTCCTCTCCTTGTGAATAAGAGCAAAATCCACATTCAGCCGGTCAGCTATTGAGGTGACCCTGCAAGGAAAAGTTTTTCGTCCATTAGTCTGAGCTGGTGTGCATGTCAAAGTCAAATTAGAGCCCGGTCTGAGATAAGTCACGTCAATCTAGAGTGAATTTCAGCAGAGATATGGGGAGGGTAAGCTACGTAGAAGGGGGGAAATAACTAGGGTAAGTGGCCCTTGCACACATACCTCTTGGCTCCTCCTGCATCAGGTGAGACAATGGTACAGTTTTTCCATTCAACGATGTTCTCTCTAATCCATTTCAGCACAGCTGGCTCTGCAAACAAGTTATCAACTGGGATATCAAAGAATCCCTGCGGGAAAAAAAGAAAGAAAATACAGGTTAAACCGACTGGGTAAACAGGAGCTGAACACCTACTACCTTCTGGCTCATCTGTCTTTGTTGACATATATAGTGTGTAAATGTAAGGCTAGGTGGTTCTCCAAAATGAGACACAACAGGGTTTAGAATGCAAGTGGAAATATGGACCTAAGGATTGATTACTGGCAAGACGGTGATGCACTTTAGTGTTGCTCACCTGTATCTGTGAGGCGTGCAAGTCCATGGTGATGATATGGTCAGCGCCCGACACTGACAACATGTTGGCCACCAACTTGGCAGAGATGGGAGCACGGCTCTGCAATGAAAATAGATCTCTTCAGTCACATGGAATGAGTGAACTGGCAAGCATGGTTCGTTTCTAAAAATAACACTAAACTGAGAGCCTGACAATTAAGAATAGCGATAACCGACTCCAGACATCAGTTTTTAATGAGACAATATTTTGTTCAACATCACACGATCAAATGATCTCCTTGTGCTACTGATTCATTTTAAACATGCAAAACATTAATTTCATGCAATATGATTGAAATATTGGAATGCAAGTAAACACAACACAGTCAGACCTCTTTTAGGTGTGTCTCACACACACACACACACACACACACACACACACACACACACACACACACACACACACACACACACACACACACACACACACACAGGTAAGAATGAGATGGCAATTGCAGTTGATTCATCAAAGCATAAAGAACAGGGGAAAGGACGAACAAACAAAAAAAGAAATTAAGAAAATATGCCTTGTCATGATTGGTTGATCGACATGGCTGCAGGCCTCTCCTCGTGATTGATTGATGGCAAATGGCATGACAGAAGTATTTAGACAGATATCCCTCACCCCCACCTTGTCCTTCTTGTCTTGCCGGGCGTAGGGGAAGCAGGGGATGACAGCAGTCACCCTGGAGGCCGAGGCAATCTTGCAGGCGTTGATCATGATCAGCAACTCCATCAAATTGTCATTGATCTCGCCACAGCCACTCTGCACGATGTAGACATCCTCCCCGCGAACGCTCTCCCCGATCTCCACACTGCACAGAGGCCACAAGACAAACCGCGCTTAGTGCCAACGCGCCCGGCAGGCGAGAGACAGATGAGACAGACAGTGAACAATGGCCTGTGTCTTCGTGCGACGTGATCTGCTCGAGGGTTAACCTGAGGACGCCGAGTCAGAAAATGTCAGTCATGTGAAATGTGAATTTCGGCCTATGAACGCACGGTCTCGCGGCGGATCGATCGCTCAGCATCGGCAGGCTGCCTGTTAGCACGACTTCTCCGCCATGCGTTGACTACAAGTTCCCGTCGAGACCGCGCGGCACCACGTTCCTCATTAGAGACACGTCGCCAGTCCACAGCATCTGCGCACGCGGCGGCCGCGACACATAATAACTACTCACCACGTTTCCTGGTTGCTGAATTTCTTCGTGACAACCTTCCCCAGCTCGAGACCGAGGCGGTCGGCTATTTTCTGCGACAGGTCCGGATGTGAGCTCCCGCTGAATATTTTGATGTTCGGCATTTTGTTGCGGTCCAGGGCGTCGTTTCAGTGCGAGCAGCTGTCGACCCAGGGGAGTCCGAGGGTCCGGGAGTCCGCGGCGGCCGCTGGAAGTCGAGCAACAGTCAGGCGAGGCTACTCTGGAGCGACAGCGTGTTTCCTACCTATCCACCATTATGTCCCGCACGGCGGCTGTTCTTCTTCGCGGAGGGGCGTGCACGCGCTCACTCACGTCCCGCCGTGATGACGTCAAGTCAGCCGTGATGACGTCAAGTCAGCAGTGATGTTACACGTGACACCAAAGCGCCAGGGCCGGCGTCAAATAAATGAGAGGGTTTTCACTTTAGCTTTGTGTGGGAGCTTGTCGCGCCCTCGATGAGGTGTACTGCTGTGTGTTGTAGTGCGATAGGTATGAGCTGCAGTACGTTGCGGAGGGCCAGTGCTGCGAAGCAAGATTTGCCGCTTTCAAGGTAACTTCAGGTTTTACTCTGGGTGTTCCGTCCTACAAAGCTGGTTCTCTTCTTCGCGGGCTGAATCACCAAGCTAACTTGAACTGAACGGCTAAGCTGCTCCGGAGCAGGTGGAGTCCGAGATAAGACATTCAAGCCAGTCACCGGTTCAACTACTGACCAATCAGATCACTGGGAAAAACCAAACAATCGTCATTCTACAGAATGCTGACTGGGACAAAATAGTTTAGAGAAACGGGACCAAAAATGAAGTGCAGCAAATGTTGAGCTCAACAGTGGCTGCCCACTTTAGGACGGCCCCGGAAGTGAATATCCAACTTCACTCACTCCATTGACTTTAATAAAATCATTATGTAAATAGACCACAAGATGAATTGTCACCATGAAATATTTTATTTGGAGAAATTAAAAACAGATAAAAGGCAAAGGTAAAGGCTGTGCGCTTCAGTGAAGGAACTACTCATCCTCGTCGATGTTACACTTTAGGATTGTGGGCAGTGTAGTACTTATAAATGATATCGCCAATAAAACATTTTTTTCTTAAAACAAGGTTGATATCATGTGGACTTGTGGCTTCTACAGGTTGCATATACCACCGTTTCACAACCACATAGCTCGTGGTAAGTCTACCATGGGTGGTTATGTAATAATAATAATCAAAATGTTGATTAAGAATATGAATGGGTTTTCACTTCCCTGGGCTGTTGAGCTCATGCTCTTCCAGACGTTTCTTGTCCACTTTTAAAACAGTTTCTAATGAATAGAACAAGAGTTTATCACACTAAATAAATACATAGACTCATTAATACTAGAGCTTCATTTGAATTCAATAGAGATTATTTGATTCCAGACAGAATCTCTTTCCGTATTTTACTTTATTTTACATGTTATCACCTCTAATTGACAATTTAAAAACAAGTTTAGTTAAAACAAGTTTATTGTCTTCAAAGTAAAGTTATTTTGCATTCCTTCCCTTCAGGACCTCAGGGCAGTGAACTAGCTACAACAACAAAAACAGGACGAGCTGTAACAGAAGTGCAGCGCCATAATAGCCTACAGAGTCTTAAAGCAGTAAGAATGAAAAATATATTAAAGGGACAGCACTGCTAATTTAACATTACAGGTTTGTTGATATAATAAATAAAGCACATGCGTTCAGAAAGAATATTAACACTTGCTCTGATTTATTCTAGTTTCCCTATAAGCCATGAAAGTAAGCTAGCATGAGCGATACCATGACCATGAAACTGAAGCAGCTAAATGGTATTCAGCCATCATGAATTGATTTTTCCAACTATAACGTGAAAATGTCTACTGTGCATGAACTAATAACTATTGCAGTGGCATACTATTGTATGTTGAGGTTTGACCAGTTTGTAAAGGTGTGTGTGTGTGTGTGTGTGTGTGTGTGTGTGTGTGTGTGTGTGTGTGTGTGTGTGTGTGTGTGTGTGTGTGTGTGTGTGTGTGTGTGTGTGTGTGTGTGTGTGTGTGTGTGTGTGTGTGTGTGTGTGTGTGTTTTACTGAAGATCTTTAACATCCACAAACAGTTATATTTTGACTGGATTATCTTTGTTGTTGTCAGTTTTGTAACTCAACATGAGCTCACTGCAGTGTTTTAGGCAAAAGGGTACTCTGGCTAGTGGTGGTTTAAGATGCAATCTTATTTCCTAATGTTTAGCACCAATACAAACAACACAGGAAATCCCATTTTGAATAAAGCTGTCTTAACTGGAAGCAACACAAAACCTGTATTGTCAACCATAGGTGTTGTATCAAAGCAGTGACATTTTCACTGTTGAGTCAGTATTAGTTTTTCCCAAAGGCAAATGAATGAGGCAAATGCTGCAGCAAGATCCTGCTGATGTGATGCCGTTTGTTTGAAGTCATTTCTTATGGACACCCTGACACTACCACAAGTTCTCTGCATGCAATGTCATTTCCAAATTCTCTGAAAGAGTTTATATAATATACTTTATTGCTCTTAAAACATGAGTTAACTTTGTACACAGACAGAAGACCACAGTGACGACAAGATCATTGACAGTAAATAAAAACAGGAATGAACAGGTGCACATAAAGAAACAATGGATTAAGCCATGGCGGGCTCATCATGTGAATGAAACAGACAAATCCACACAGTATTGCAAAGCAATGCAACAATGACAACCACAGAAAATGTTTATTGTAATGTTAAAATGGTCAAGTGCTGATGAGAGAGCACTGTCTGATATTTTGGTTTATAAAAATAAACATGTCTCATGCTTTATACTCATAATATACCCTTTAAAATATATGTTTTGCTATTAGTGTCTATGTTACATTACTACTATAAATAATTACCTAACAGACATGTTTTATCTTGTCCTTTTTACAAAATACAGTTTGAATAAATCTTAATGTTTTAAAAGTTTTTCTTAGTCTCTCAAATATTCTATCTTATTATTTACATAACAGTGTAGAATAATACATTTCCATACCAAATATCATTTGCAAAACATTAACATGTTGCTACCACAGCCTCTAATTTTTTCCTGTTTTCCACTTTAAAATTGGAGAATGATCTTAACAAACGGTATCATCCTCTTCAATGGTCAAAGTATCTGGCCCTGAAAGTCAAATACGTAAGGGAAAACATGCAGTATAGTGAAAGAGAGAACACTGGGTATGGTTATGGAAAGTGCCACATCAACAGCTAAGGAAAAACTGTTAAATGAGAGTGCTCGTCAACACCACAAATGTGTAGTGAAACCAAGAAAAGAATTGCAACAAAGCTGATATCCTGATTTCCTTTTGATATTGAAAGTTACTAACTTATTATAACTGGGTAATCTGGATATAAAATATTATGTACAGTTAAATGAACACCACTATTGATTTGTAGGTTTGTGTTAAACTACAGTATTTATACTGTAAGGCATTAAGCATCATGGAATTAGTTTCTTATCATTAAACTTTAAAAAAAAACATGATTCAAAGATGATTAAGTTAAATACCATGTGTCAGGGTGGATGTTTACCTCATACACAATATTTAAAAAAGACAAATATAATTCCAAAGGAGTGACCCATTCGTTTTTTGCAACACAGAGCAATACGGAATTTTTGCTTTAGTACTATGGCAGCCCTGTTGCCACTATTAATTTGGTTTCACAGCACTTTTTTTAAACAGTATGTCCAGTTTACATGTAAGGCCAGCACAATTATAAAGCATCTGTGATTAATTTCCAGGAATAACAAGAGGATGAGACACAAAGGAGATTTCAGACAGGAAACAGATGTGTTAGTTTTATTAAAATACATAGAAAACTACTTTGTGTGTTTCTTATATATTTGCTAGATTGCACAATGTATAACAGCACATAGAAAGCAAATTTGATCATTTTGTTTCTGAAAACCTGAATAAAAACAAATGGTCTTTTGAAATGAATAAGCTATAGCCTTGAGGAGATGAATTATGTAAAACTGGTGGTGTGCCCTCAAGTGAGTTTTTCAGCAGCAGAATGAATAAAAAAAATGCTGAATTAAACATTAAAATACATACATTTCAACTTCAGAGCGACTTTGAGATGTTGTGCAAAATCCTAGCGATACGTGTAGTCACTTGCAAGTGGGTGGCTATGTCTAAAACTATGATTCACAATGTGAGATGCAAGTGAGCTATTGATCAGTGTTGGTGTAAAATACACTATGTGCATTATTAGGTACAGTGTGGGTACTCCTCTTCAGTTGAGTGAGGTAACAACACTCTTTACTGTACAGTGGACTGTGACTTGGGTCTCTGCTACATTGTCTGCCCCCAGCAGGTGAGTTTCATACCTGCACAGTTATAGAGAGAGAAAGGGCTTGTCAGTCAGTCAGTATATTTTTGTATTTCATACTTGTCTTTCAGTGGTTTTAATTTTCAAACACTGTCACTTGCACTATGACTCTTGTATCAGTATGCCAGACACTGTTAACATAGCCAACAGAGATCTCCATTTTGTGTTACAACAGTTAGTTATTTAAACAAACAAACACATTACCATCTAACCAACCAACGCTTTGGACTACGCCATTTACAGAAGTCGCTACTTGACGAGATCTCTGATATATTTTTATCCAGTGCATACACATATTTCTGATGATTTGTTATAGTTCTCTTAACTTAGTACATTTCAAATATATTCTTAACCTTTTTTTCTTCACAAAATTATTTGCTAAGTAGACTCAACTCAAATATACATTACATATAAAATATTAATTTAATGACTTATTTATATTGTGAATATTAATATGTGGTGATTAGCCCTGTATCACCCAGTCTGTCATAGAGTTCTTATTCCATTGTGCATTAGTTTGGTGTATCTTTAGATTTCAAAACAAGATCCACAAGGCTACCTCAGGGCCTGTAAACATGGGATGGAACAGCTGCATTGTAATTTTTACTGAGGATGATTCATTGCACGTCTTGTAAAAAAATGTAAACAATGAATAAATAATGAATTTGGATAGAGTAGCCAGCCACATTCTGGACTGTTGTGATTACATTCCTGCCAGAATTATTTTTACTGGGGAGGCAGAGTTTTGATTGGTCGAGTAAGGGAGCTCATGTTATTGGTGTTGGCGGAAACTTGAGGGCTCATTGTCTTTGTTGGCAGGCTGCTTGAGTGTCCCATTGATTCTTCTGCTGCCCGCAGAAGCAAAGTGTAGTTGATAGCTACTTCCTCAACTTTTCTCAACAGCTGCAGCCTTTGGGCCTCTGATCGAACCCCTCTGACCAATTTAATGAAGGTTTGAGTAAGTTCACACAATACTTGAAAGCTAGCTGAGACAACAGCAAGCATACGTGTTGGGCTTTTTTCAACACTTGCCACTCGTCGACAAGATGCTCTGAATTCTTTGAAGCGCACAGCCAGCTCCTGTTTGTACTCTGCAATATGTGAGGGCTGGAGACGGGCCTCTCCCTCAGCTTGTGGGGTGTTAGCACACTGACGAAGGATAGCTAGCAACTCATTAGCATCCAATTGGGCATTTAGAAAACCGTCAGGTAAGCTGAATGTTTTTCCTTGTAGAGCCTGTACCCGTGCCAGGCTCCCCTCTAGTGTACTACAGGCTCTTAGGTCAATCTCCTGTGTCTGTGGCTCCTCCTCTTCCTCCTCCTCCTCCTCTTCCTCCCCACTGCAGTCCTCTGCATTAAGAACCTGCAATGTTTTGCTTACTACAGGAAAGGTATTTGAGTCTAACTCCATTCCTGGAAGGACCTGAAGGGGTATGGAGTATGAGAGTTCATCCTTCTCACTGCTTTCATCTGCTGCCTCACACTTCCTGTAGCAGAAACAGAATGAACAGCATTTATCCTTGTCATCACTGTCTTCACTTGGTAAGGTCAGCAGCACCTCACCAGTCACCTCTTTACCTTCACAAAGTAGCTCTTCTCCCTGAATAAAAAACACACCCTTTTTCCCCTTCCCCTCTATCTGGTGAGACTGAGTGTGGACTGGCTCTACTGGGGTGGGGAGCCTTAGTCCTGTGGCCCTCACTCTCTCCATCTCCTTCTCTAGACTCTTGGCTTTAGGCTTCACCTCAGCATACACAGGTGCACTAGTGCTATTATCCAGTTCTCCAATGCTGTATCGCCTCTGGAGCTTCTTGTATTGTGGAGCTCCCATACAATCTGTTTGAGAAGTACAGGTGGGCAAGCAGGTGCCCTGCTCTCCTCTTGGCTCTCTTGACTCAAGGCTGGTAGAGCGTATTCGTGTGGTCTTAATCTCTAAGGTCTGAGGTCTCCTTGTAGCACCTTGGGTGTGATGGGCTTTGGAGACTGCTGGAGGAGTCTTTGAGATAGTTCTCTCTCTTCCTCGGTGTGGTGTCTCTGTTGTTGAGCCTACTGGTGTGTCAGGAAGTCGCATGCCCCTACACATTCTTTTACAGTCACAGCTGCGTCTCTGCTCCCTGGAGATACCTGGTGCCTTTAAGACGGGGCTGGTGCGAAGCTGGCAGGCACAAGGAGTCCCTGAGGGCACAGGTGAGGATCCCGGGGGCAAAAATTCTCCCTGGGATGACTTGGGTTTCAGCAGCTCCTCTAAAAACTCCAGCTCATATTGGCGGACTTTCTGCAACTGAGCCCTTCGCTCATCTGTTTCTCTTCGCATTCTTGCTGGAAACGTAGCTGAAAGAAGGTTTCTAAAGCTCAAGAAAGGGGCGCTGCGCTGGGACTTCCCCTTACCATTGCTTTGCTTCTTTGATTCTCTGGCTGGGAGAGTGGATACCAGTTCTACAGATGGGCTAGGGGTTGTTGGATCATCTAATATAGGGAAGGATTTCATGGGGCATTTCTGTGACTCAGGGTGGGATTTGCCCTGTGAAACGTCAGTCTTGCTTTCAGCTGCTTCTTCTCTCTCTGCTTTAATAGGCAAACGGGGGGAGTACTTGGTTTGTATTTGAGGGCAGGGTTTTGCCAAACTGGGATCTGCTCCTACTCTTACTGCATTTTCTTTGCTGCTAGCCAGCTGGAGGCCTTTGGCCCGAAGACGTTCTTCATCTGTGGGGGAGGAGGATTGAAACACCACTACCTTCTGAATCTGTGGGTCTTTCAGTCTTGGTTGTGGCCCTGACTCCTGTTTCACTGGGCATGTGCAGAAAAGGTCGTCAACTGGCAGAAGTTCTGTAGAGCATGAAGGCTTAATGGTCTCACTAGAGGCAGTTTCGGCATCGTGGCACATTTTTGTGGGGGAAATCTTGGCAGAGGCAGTTCTGTCCACAGGCAAGAGGATTGGTAAGGCTTTGTTGCTTGGGTCTGTATTAAGAGGCGCTGTTGTCTTCCCCTTTATACCCTCAGAAAGATTTTCGCATAGTGTCTCCTCAGATGAATTTGTTATCTTCTTGTCTTTACTAACTTGAGCTGTCAGTGAAGCATCAGACACTTTAAGTTCTTCGGGTGACTTAGAAGGGGGATCAGGGGTGTTTGCTTTGGTGGACTCTTTCATTTCTGCTTTCTGCTCAGTCTTAGTAGTATTTTGTTTGCCCTCTTGCTCTGTCACTACACTGAGTATTGCTGAGTCTTGACTGGAACTTACTTTAAAGGGAACAGTCTTGCTGAGGATTACTTGCTTGGGTGGACAGCCAGAACGAATCTGACCCACAGAGAAGGCCCCCGTTCCTATGGTTTTTGCCGTGCACCCAGGGATAGCCAGGGGAAAATCTCGACGGCAGAGAATACGTTCCTTGTTGATATGGTGAGCCAGCAGGTAGGCCTGGTTCTGGTTCTGCTTCATAGCCGACACCATCTCAGAAACATCTGTCAATTCTGAGGAGTTTGTCTCATGGCCTGAGTCCAATGATGATTCAGGTGTAATGGCAGCTAAGACAATCAGCCCTGAGGAAGAAGGCAACACAACACACTATTAGGATAATCAAGACATAACAAATATTAACACCAGAAATATTAAAATGTTATATTAGCATTTTACATTTTACTAGTTTTTGAACCAGACATTTGCAGTTAAGTGGACTCATCTTGGTCACAAAACAACAAGTATAATTTTTGGAACAGTTCAGAATCAGTATCAGGATCATATTTACAACCCTTTTCCAGACTGATCGATGCACCAGTGGGTTTGCCTCAACCAACTTGGTTGAACTGTAGTTTTTCCATGCAGATGGGTGTGCTTAAGAAGTGTGTAAAGACTAAGACCTGCAAATTTCATACTCTGTTAATTCAATTAAAAAAAAATTACCTGCCAAGTTGTCAGTTTAGTTCTTAATGGGGTTGTTTTTTTATTTATGTTTTAAGACACCATGTTATGTTATACTGTTGATGCCCTTTCATTTGTGTATTATCCTGATGTTTTTCAGTTGATGTGATGTGTTGATGTTTTAAGCTTGGCTTTCATATTATTCTAGTTTTGGTCATAGGGTATTGTTTTCTGTATGGTATTCTTGAACCCTCTACCTCCTATTATTATACATATTTTACTTTAAAATTAGGAGATTTTCTTTCCATTTCCATTAGGATATAACACTTTAGCAATGATAATAATGATGTACTGTAAATGTACTATATAATATTAATTGATTTTAAAAAAGCTAAATTTTATTGAAAAAGAGCTACTTTTAATTCTTTGACTGAAATGTGGGCTGTTACGTGACTGAGGTAGTTGACCTGCAGTCTGTGTTGGCTGCTGAGGGTGATGGGGGTAGTCCTCAGAAGCTGCCAAAGCCTCTAGCGCCTGTAAGGTTGACACCAGAGCATCATCAAGCTCCTGGGCATGATCTCGGACTGTTCTCGTAGTCACATTATCAATTAGTGTCACAGGCACATCTTCCTTGGCTTGGCCCAGCTTCCCAGAGGCGACTGCTGAGCTGGCACTGGTTCGCGCCTTCCTCCCTCTCTTTGGGTCATCCTCATCTGAACTGTTATCCCTGAATCCAGGTGGTGGGGCAGCAATAGCAGGTGGTGGTGGTTGCAGCATCTCTCCTCCTCCGTCTACCTCCTGCTCCCCCTCCTCTTCTTCATTTCCTGGTGGTGGAAGGGCCATGAGATCAACAGCACCTCCATCTCGGGAGGCACAAGCACTGGAACAGTATTTCCCAGAGCTCCCACTACTGTTCACTACTCCTGACAAACCCTCTGCCCTAAGCCTGGCTTTGCAGGAGTCACAGAAGTATCGTGAAGTTTTCTGGGATTGACCCATTGTTTGGGCCCGGATTCTAAATCCTGCATTCTCCACTGCTGGGCTCTCTAAAACCCCAGCTATTTCCTCTGTACTCTGCTGGGTGGGGTCTGACTTGGTGCGCGGCCGCCCTGGGGGCTCCTGAGAAATAAAGTTCTCATTGATGTCAAGTTCAGTGTGAGTTTGGATATCCTGAAATTGTTGTTGTTCTCGAAGGTGGACATGACACAGCCCTAGATGCTGAGGCTCTGCTGGAACTAGGGCCCTTGAAGAACCTGACTCCCTGTGCGAGTTTTCCCTCTCGTCCCCTCGCCGAACTCCACTTGACAAGCTGGTTGCCCCGGAACGTGGGTGGGCATGGTGGGAGCTTCTGTAATCTGAGGATAGAATTGTCAGAGCAGTGAAGAATTTGAGGTGTTAAGAACTAGTGGGTATAGAGAAGATCCAGATAGGAAAGTAGAGGTGACAGCTGGTGGTCACATGGGGGTTATTTGTAATTTCAGAGATGGATGTTGAAAGTTGAAGTTTGTTTGAGGTTTGAGGGTTAGATTCTGGTGGAATGTGATGGTATGATGATCCTACTTTTAAGTAGACTACGGATTGAGGAAAGCAGATGGCAGAGGATCTGTTCATGTTTGTAAAGTAAAAATGTTTATGTTGACAGCAAAAAATACAATTCATTGTAATATTCCATTATGTTATTATTTGTTGGGGAAAAGTGATATGAAGTATCCCATTCCAATGACTCAAGATGGAGATGAGAGGAGAGACAGCAGAGGGCGCCATGGGATGGTAGATCCAGTATAACGCAGGTTATTACAGGCAATGGTTTCAGTCAATGAAGAAGCAGATCAATGTCCATGTAGACTGAACGTATAATGAGGATTTCCAAATATCGTCTAACAGTTTCTAATATGGTGCTGAAATAAAAAATATTTTCACAACTTCCACAATCTTGGACAACTCTAAATATGTGTAATCTTAAACTCAAGTAAACACATACATTTTCTGTTAATTATTTGAATTTTATCTATATTGACTAATCAGAGCAATCAGTGTTCGAAAGTAGCCCCTACAAGTGAAGACGACCTGTTACATACCTGCCTTGGTCAGCTGAGACTGACCAGAAGTCCGGATGTAGATGGTCCGTTTGGGGTCTACAAACAGCTTGTAGTAGCCAGAGATGAGGCATGCAAAGTTACTAGCATCAGGCCATTCCATGAGTAGGACAAGGGGCTGCAGGGAGTGATAGGGAGGGGAATTAGGAGACAGGAAATGAGCACCACCTGCATGTTTTGTAGTGACCTGATGAAATAAAATTTATTCTGAATAGCTTTGTACCCTTTTGTCATTGTCAATTTTTTTTAATTTACAGAGTTAAAATGGAAACAGCAGCTCTAGATAGATGGTATAAAAATATAGATTTTATATGCTTTAAAATGGTTTGCATTGTTATTTACAGATGTTCTTGTAGCATGCATGTGCTCTGTTGTAATACCTTGGCTTCATGGATTGTCACCTCCACACGTGCCACTCCTTGGCTCTCACGGTACAGCTGGATCTTGGCAACCCTACTGAACTCGGTCAGGACTGTTGTGAGGTTGTTTTTCAGGTCAATCACATGACTAATGCCATGTCGAGGACCCACAAGTAGTGTTGTAGCAGACTGTTTCTCATCCTGTAAAAACACACAGGATTTTCACAATTACCTGCTTTTATTTTACTTAAATGGAACATCATAATACACCTTTTCAAATCCCACTGTTCAGACAATTATCTTAAATGTTAAATGAGTGCATTTAAAAAAAGTAAGTTCGATGTGCAACTACATGGGCAGCTTTAAAGAAAATGAATGGAGCAAGGAATTAAGTTAAAGAGATACTCATGTTCCTGTGCACAAATTTAAAAAAAATGTTACCAGTCCAGCGGTGTGGAACAGTATTCCCCCGAAAGGTGGGAGGTCATTAAGTACACGCATGTACTGCAGCTTTCCTTGAAGAGGAGGAACCTGTCAATGGAATGATACACAAGAAACTATCAGGTTTGAATGATAAATCCTCTTTCAGCATTCCTTATGTCCTCCTCCTGGGGGCACTGTTGAGCCACAGATGCTTCTAGTAAAGTCTTATGCAACAGTCACATTTATAGAGAGGAAGGGATTGTCTTAAGATAAAGGACTGGTTATCTAGCAGACAAACATAGAGTACACATCATAGAGTAAAATGTCCTATGAGGAAGCAGAAAGGTGTTGAGATTTGAATGTTAATAGTAATCAAGAGAATGACAATTTGGCAAGAGATCTCTATAGATTAACAACGCTTATAAATGTGTTGTTAAAACAGTACAACCAAAGGCAGGAAAATCACCCACAAACAGGGACGGACTGGAACTAAAAAACGGCCCTGGAATTTTTCCCTCAAAATAGGCCCGATTGGTTCATAGCACCATACGAATTGGCAAATTTCGCTGTTTGTTTTGATATTCAGTATATGAGTTTGTGACCAGTTCTTGAGCAATTTAAACAAGAACGAATGGGTGTGAATTTAGATGTTGGCTGGGCTAAATGACACAATCAAAATAATTGCAATAATTAATTTGTCTTCATTCATTTAAGTGTTGGGGGTGAGATTTGTGGGAAAAAAAACAGAAGGGAAGATGTCTACCATTTGTCACAGGGTGACTTTGAGCTCTCAATCTCTGGTACATAAGACAGATGCGCTAGCAATGACGCTAAATACAAATGATCTTAGTCTTGCCGCCAGCACATCTTTAAACGTGTAGACGAGTGAAGTTTACACACTGCGCAGTAGAGCACTCGACTGTGTTGCACAACAAAACATGCAAGATTTAAATCGCCCTTGCAAATTCCAGCCAGGCCGACATCCGTCCAGATGGCCAGTCGGCCAGTCCGCCAGTCCGCCCCTGCCCACAAAGAATTGTCAGTTAATGTTTTATTTGGAAAAACCTTGTTGCCTGATGGTGGTGGATGCTGGTAGGTCTTCAGCAACTGAGACAGGGTCTTACACACATTCTTCTCCTTGACTGTTGGAAGGAGAGTAAGGGGAAGGAAAGGCTCTAGTCCCCACTCTTTTCTGTGACAGAGAGCAAAGGGAAAGTTGGGGGGGGGGGGGGATTGCATCTGAGTCCATGGAGATTTCACAACTGATGAGACAAAGGAGTTTTTTCATCCCTTGGGAAACCATGGTGTCCCTAGCTGACACCCTGTTCAACTTCTGACTCGACATGGCAACCCTAAGTCTATTACAAGCACTGTAGATGTGTTCTGCTTCTGTGGTTGTGATGGCAGAAGCTAATGACTTTCTAGGTTGGGGATTTGTAGAATAAATGAGCAAATTGTGGGAGAAATGTAATTTCACAAAGCAATGGATTCTTTGTCTCATAATGACATGGGGAAAATGATCCTTGAGTAATTTGAGTTTTTATATTATTAGGATTAATTATTAATCATCTAGATATCACTGAATGAACAAACTTCACTGTGGGGCTCACTAATATGCTTCTTAATGAGGTAAAAAATACAATTCATCAATTTTTGTCTGCAATTTCTCATAAGTTCTTTGGGAAGCTAATTGAGTTTTTTTTAACTTACTCAACATGTTTGAGTGAGATCTTCTGATTGGGCCTTGCCGAAGACACAGTGATGTAGATATGGAGCGCAGCCAAACGCAATGTGATGTCTGATTTCCAGTCCATGCCAAAGCGCTCTTTGATAACGTCATTGCGACTCTGTGAAGATATGATGACATGTTTTGTATACAGCAGAACACAAACAAAGGTGGTAAAGACCATAATCACTCTCATATCATTAGTTTAATTGCTAGGAACAGCTTTCAAATTCACAAGGCCTTTGGATAGCTGCATTTAATGTGTCAGTGTTTTTGCAGAGCATGCGACAGGGATGATGTGTCTTGAGCCTGACATCTCGCATATGCATCCTTTGTAACTTTAAAATCACTCAAAAAACCCAAACGTAAGCATCGTACAATCTAGAATAAAACTAACTACTCAAATCATTGGCTTTACTGAGGCTTGTTGAGCAGACAGCTCCCCAACAGTGTCCTGAGATTGAATGACATCCCTTTCAATCCCCTTTTAATCCAATGATTACCTGTATATAGAGGTACTCAAATGCAGCAGGGTCCCTTCTCAGCAGGTCTGCAGGGTCCTTGGGGAAGAAGCAGACGCGGAACAGACACTTCATCCCTTGGAAATAGGTTCTATGCACCACCTGAGGGAATAAAACGGTATCAGTTAACGAGTACATAGCATCGGTCACACAGAGTGTTGTCCCCACTGCATGTATCACTGTATCTTTTTCATAAGTGAACAGGGTTGACGGAATTTAGGTTGCACTCTGTGTCTTCCAAATCCCACAGCTTGCTTCAGTCAAGGTGAAAGACAATGCAAGGAAATGTTGAACCTCAAATGATCATTTTTTACAAAATATGAAAGAGATAAAACACAAATACACATGTTTTTTGCGTTCAGAATTTCAGTTTTGGTTTTATTTTATTTTCAAGTTTTAGGTAGTGATTACTTTGTTCTCCTGACAGAGTATGATTGGTAGTGTATCTGATAAATAGGAGCAGAGCCTCATCACATAGAATCTTCATCCATACAACATTTGTCCACTGAACACAAGATCAAACTCAGAAAAACACACCACAGCTCAGAAATGCAAACCAAAAGCAAAACGGATGGACGTACTAGTTGGGGGATACTTTTATTGCTTTCATAATACCAATCGCTTTAACATAGCCGTCATCGACACTTTTGAGAACAATCTTAAAAGCATTCAAGTTTCTTACATGTGTCAGAGGCTGGTTCTCCTGCAGCAGTTGCAACCTCTGATTCTGCTCCAGACCACCTGCCTCAAGTGCTAAGGCAAAGTGCTCAATGTAGCGCAGTGAGAGGCGGTCCTGCAGTGAGGAGATTACATCCTGGAAGGAGAGAGATGGAAACAGATTAGAGACTGGAATACATTTCCACAGCAAGAATACATTCTCAATACTACAGGTAAAATATATATTTGATGTATGGTGGCTATTTTCCCTCCATGCTTATTGGGAGTAGTTTGTCAAATTTATATCCTTGTGATGGGTATTTTCTGTTCAGGCTCTTAACTTTGATATCATGTTTGTCATTATGTGTAATAGTGAGCTTCCATAGATATTATTTATTCTGCACCGTGAGTGCATTCTATATAAGAGAATAACTTATAACTCCTTGTGTGGGGTCTGCTGGGCAAACATTTGTTCTTGTGCAGATCAGTATCTATGAATGAACTTTCTCACATTCACAGAGCATTTCTCATGTTCAATTTCAAACATGTACAGAGAACACTGTAAGGAGGAAATTTGCAGCCTTCCAGTTACCGTTGGCTATCCCTGAGGACACAGTTTCATAATTTATTTGGCCTGTTAATATATTAGTGGCATACACATTAAAACTGATTCTATTGTAGTGCTATATTGCTGTAGTTTCAGTATGGAGGCTCATTAAGAGTTGAAAAATATGTACACTAATAATTTGCTCTCCATAAACAGTTTAATTGATGCTTGCTGATGTAAGCCAAGCAACAGCCGCCCCAGAAAAACAGGGGTATGCAGTTTTAAAGTTATTGACCTGTGTGGTTGGTATTAAACGGTGCCTGGGGAACCCACAATCGACTGAAGAGGCCACAGAATGCTATAGATTGGAGACTAAAATACTGCAGGACAGCTTCTTTGGTTGACTATCAGTCTACTGGGCATACTTCTGAGCATCCTATTGTACCATTGATTTAATCTGTGGTTTTGTTTTATTGATCTAAGCCTTCTTATTATGCAGAAATTCCATTTATTTAGGCTGACAGGAGAGAGGTTCTTTGATCTCTCCTTTAAAGTGCTGCTCTGTTTCTCTTTCCTCACTCTCTCTCCATGAGTATAGACATTTAGAGTCTGTTTAATGAGTCTGCTCGGGGATGTCAAAATCTCATCTCAGAGGCTGACGTAGAGACAGAGATGACCGCTGTCTGTCTGAATTAATTTGTTACTTAGTTACACAAAATCAAAAAAGATCTTAAATTTCAAGAATAATAAGAATTTAAATTCATGTGTAATAGATCTCGCTGATGTGTAGCAAATTCTATGCAAGAAACATTATCAGTCTAAAAAACTCTCCTGTTAGCTCTATTTTTGTCTACACCAACTCCTGAGAGAAATGTCTGTCTCTTAAGATACTATAAGCTCCATAATCACCAGCTCCTGTAGCTGTGTCTGGACAGGCAGTGTACAGTTATTGGAGTTTTTTGTATTATAACAATCTGCCATGACAAAAAAATGACACCAAGAGCACTGTGTTGGTCAAAACCAAAACAGTAAAGTTGCATAATGGATAGCTAACCAGTGAGCTGATAGAAACAACAACAACAACAAAAACAACAACAACAAACAAAAACTTGTGAGGTAAACATTTCCTGTAGGTTCATCACTATGAGGGACCCTTTTCAAAAAAACTCCTTCCCATGTGATCAATTGTTAATATAAACACATTGATGACACCTTTTTCCAGTCAAAATTACAACAAAGCTCCTGTGGACCTGATCATACAAACATCAGACTCAAAATTCAGTTGTCTTGTGCACAGCTGTTTTGAATACGTACCCTAACAGTGGTACGGCTATCGAACGTAAAGGACTTAATCTGTCCATTCTCCAGGAACACCTTCAACACATTTGGTATGAGTAGCAAGGAGTCGTCCTTAAGCATTGTCTGAAAGAGATAAAGGAAGAAAACATTTTCAGTTTAATGGCAAAAAACATGATCATATGTGTGAGAATGTGCCTGAAGGATAATCAAGAATTCTTTGCACAACACAAACACAATCAGTCGTGGGTTTGTACTTTGCTATTGAGAGAGTAAAAAAGTAGGGAGAGGGGGGAGAGATAAGAAACATTTCATAATTGAACAATGGAGAGATGCTTTAACTGAATTCTGGACCGTGAAGAGACGGAGCAAAACGGCCGCAATAAGTATTTTTTTTTTCAATTTCTCCATTCTGTTCATGTGTCATGCAAATACAATTTGGAAGGTAGGATTGAGAGCACTCACCAACAATTTGAGTAAGGAATAAGAGGAGAGGCCTGATTCAAGGTTGCTACTTTTACTGAAAGCGCTTGATAGAAGAAAAGTTATGATATCTGGTTTGGTTCATTCTTGCTAGAATGCAATGTGAGGAGCACTATCTCCTCCCTGTTGCTGTCTCCTTTTATTCTAATCTTGCAAAGGGCATTTAAAGAAAATGAATAAGTTCCACAACCACAGTTGTGATCAGAGGAAAAGAAAGTCTCTTGATGTAATAAGAAAGACCTGAGGGCTCTAATGTGACATGTGGCCAGGGTGCAGCAGGAAACAGTCCTGCATCCCAAATGAAATCTTCCATTATTCTGGACCAAAACAAAAGCAGCCCTTATCTTTTTAATCATGTATTATTCATTTTTTTTCTTAATCTGATGAGATTTGTAAGAACAGTAGGCAGACATTAGTCATTACAGTTATGGGATGTGAATTTATTGCAACAGTAGCTACGAGAATACCTTCAGTGGAAATGGAGAGAGTTGTGTTCACAGCAGATGCCCAACGGTCTGTTTTTGGAGAACTTAAGTATTCAGACGGCTCAACAAGCTGTTGTTCTTTGCAGACTGGTAGTGGCTAAAGCCTACGTTACGAGTCAACAGATCTCTCTCCATACACCGGCATTAAAGTCAGCATGCACCCGTGAAGAGAATAGTCAAACGTGTCTGTTGCTCCCCATTGCAAGCCACTACCTTTGTCCTTGTTAGTGAGCGTGAGCTGGAGTTGATTGGTCACATGCAGGGAAAGTGTTATCAGAGGCAGATAACAGCCCAGTGCAATGGCCTCATCTCTTTCCCCTTCTTGCTTTCTCTCGAAGAAAAAACAACCACAACCAGGCTAGACAGCCAACACTGATAAACCTAAGAAATGTCTTGCTGTAGATTTGGGGTTGGTGGCTGGAATATCATTACCAATCACAGCTTCCCCCTCCCATCACCGCGTCAACATTAATGAGATTCACAATTGTAAGCGAGAAACAGACAGATTGAGGAAGAAGGCAGATCTGGCCTTCCTGTTGCTAGAGTTTAATGGAACTGGTGACTTGAGCTGGCTTGATTTAGGGCTGCTGAAGAGAGTCTGTGGCGTTCTCTTGATCTTGGTAGTGCACGACTGGAGTGGATGGTCAAATCAATGAGCTTGAGTCGGTTGCATTACACTGCGTTATAGGTTATCAGCGACATGGTGGTTCCTGTGATGAGCAATCCTGTTCTCTATCGTCTTCCATTAACTTCAGGTAAATGGAATATAAAATGATGAAATGCCCTTTGCCAACTCCTGATTCTTTATTGATTGCCTGTTGCTTGTCATTTTCATGCTCTCAATTTATTTACAGTGATGGATCTCTGATTGAGCAGCAGGTGTTTGAGATTGATCGAATTTTTGAGGTGTTTTCTTACAAATATTAATATGAATTAAAAATTACAAATATTTGAATAAAGAATTGCTAAATAAATCATTACATTATCATAGATACCAAAACAATTGACAATTGGACCATAAAAGTATAGTTAATAGAATATGAATATCAGGTCTTAATCGTAACCCAAGCCACACAAGTGTTATTTGTAGCCTGTAGATGTCGATTAGTCAGGTAAGGAGGGTGGAAACATTAGATCTCTGCCATGTGCAACTTAGAAGCACGGTTGGACATCAATACCCCAAAACATTTCCAAGAGATATTACACTGTTTCCAAAATGTCTGAATGCCTTTGAGAGGAGAGGTTCAAGTTATTCCTGTGACAATTCAAATCAGTCTGGAAAGCAATTTGTTCCCAGCCAAACTGCTGGACTGAAAGTGTGTGTGTTTGTACGCGCGCACCCGCACACATACACACTCACCAGCTCAGACTGAAATAAGAGGGTGGAGAGAGGATACTTGAAGCTTTTGCAAATGCTGATCAAACAAAAGAAATACACAGTGGGAGAGGGAGGGACAGGGTAAACATGACAAGTTGAACTTACTGAGTCCGGGTTGCTGATGGACACTTGCTCTGAAAAGCGCACTTTAGGCGGGTTAGTTCGCAGGCGGGCCTTTTTGGCTGCACTTATGAAGGCGGACTTAGGTGACTAAGGATAAGAAGAGAGAGACAGAGAGAGGAACTCTTGAATTAGCTTGAAAGACATAAATGAAAGAAAAGCCCCAGTGACTGCCAGTGCTCAAGTGTGTTGGAGAGCTGACTAATGTTGCTGCAATGCGTCAACTGCAAATCTGCTATACACGTGACGCTTACCTGCTGAAAGTTTAAATCATTTTTAAAATTGTGGTGTTTATTGACTCTGAGAGCAATAAAGATGTTTGCTTCATCAAATTGGCAAAATCCCTCCAGAAGAGTTGCATATCTCAAAGCTATTCAATTGAAAAAAAGAAGGGAAAAAAATCATATGATGCAAAAGATTAAAATATAAGCATTTCATCTTCTAAAAATATCACAAAATCTTAATTTAATAAGGTCTCATGTAGGTGTATTAAATTCCCACATTGAGTTGTTCTGAAAGAACAGAAAAAAAAATGTACTCTAATGTGTAGGTGTAGCCATCAACACTAATATACTGTAAATATGTCTGTAATGTATTAGTGTGCTCTGCTGGAACAAAACATTCTACAGTGTTTCTGTGGAGAGTTAAAGGAAACGTGTTAAGCCTGATGAAGAGTAAGAGAAATCCTGTGGGAGAGGAACATGAAAGAGAGAGCGGCCCATTATACTACCTGATGGGGCTGCAGCACGCTGAGAACTATAGTGTCTTTGCAGCGTCTATGGAGAGACAACAGAGATTGGAGTGGGTTAGGTAATGCCATAGACAGCATGACAACCAGAAAGCTTCTCCAGTTTATAGCAGCCATTTCCTCGCTGTCCTTCAGCTGCAGTATAGGACTATGTTGATGTAACGCATCACCAGCACTAACAAACTGTCTGTTTCTAATGATCTACCCTCTTCACCCGCGTCCTCTTTTCTCCCTCTTTCCCCTGCTGCTGGTCTCTTTGGCCTGCACTCTCCCCCTCCCTCCCCCCTGGGACAGTAAAGGATGTTACCTTACAAGGTCTATGACTCTCTCTCGGGGCGCGTCGCTCACCGTCTCCTCGTTAATGGCCAAGATCTGGTCTCCAGGGAGAAGCTTGCCAAAGGAAGGGCCGTCTGCAGATGAGATGGGACACACATCCAACATGCAATGTCATATGCACGTGATAAAGTCGTATAACTTGAGTCATCACAGGATCAACTTAATTTGCCATCACTTTTTGTATTCTCTCTATTCTCGCATGCACGAACGAATGCACGCACGAACACCCACACCCACATACACACACACTAACCAGCAGAGACGGATCGTACAATGACAGGCCTCTGACTGCCTGCAATGAAGCCGAAGCCTTGAGTTGGGTGGCGTTGGATGGTGACCTGTCTAGCTGAGGCAGGACTTAGGGTACCACTGTCCATACCATCTTGGCTCTCCTCTAACATTGCAGAGCTGCAGTGTACACACAGTCACAAATACACCTTAAATGGCTGAATAAATACCCACATACTTTTTTTAAAATCAGACATTGCAGAAAGTGCCATTTGTGCAGCGTGTAGGTCATGTGTAGCACTTCGTACCTTTCACATGCGTTCGTATGTCCATCCTGGACCTTGGCCATCCCCTGAGAGGGGGGAGCAGCATGGGACAGGGTTGCACTGCAAAGGCCTCACTCTGTTTTGCAGTCATTCACCTGTACGTGCAAAGAAATGACAGTCAACCTGTTTACTACATTGTTTAAAAAAAAGAAAAGTTTCCTTGGAAAATCATTTTCTCTCCAACATCTCTAAACACATCCTGGAATGATAAATGTGAAGCTGAATAATAGTTCAATAATAATGTTCAACATTACAATCCCAGACATCTTCCGCTGTCAACAAGTTGCATAAAAAATACACAAGATGAAAGCAAAAATATAGGCATTTCATTATAATATTTGCTAAAAGCATCTGACATATGCCTTTAGACAAACTGCAGCTATCAAGGACTTACAGGATACTACACGCAGAGTATTTAACACATTAAGATTTCTGAATCTGCCAGTCTGGCAGAGTGGACCAAGCTACTGCTGTGAATCACAAATGCTCTTTTACAGATGCCTGTGTGGGAGGCAGAGAAAGCAAGATTACTGAAAGACAGCGAGTGTTTATGTGACACGTGGGTTTCTGTGTGGCAAAAAAAAGGACTGGGGGGGAAAAAAAGGATGAAAATGATTGTGTGAGGGAAAGAGAGCCAGATATTGATGCTCAAATCTGATCTCGGACTGGGACAGTCGCTGGCTAAAGATCAGATACTGATTGTGATGTTAATGGCATGGATGGGCTAAAACAGAAAGAGACGCACAAGTACTGCTTAGGATTATCATGCAGAGATACACTGCTGAGAGCAAATAGCTTTCCGCATGCCGCACATTGTCAGTAGGAGTCCGACTCACATTAGTCAATAGTTCAGATTCATATTTCTGTCACTTGTTATTTCCGATAACAGTGGCTCATGGGGGAGCTCGGCTCATTTACAATTCCAGTGATGCATTACTGATCTCTACCTTGTGTTTGTGGTATCAGATGAGGGTTGATGTATCGCAGATAGGCTTCATATTGAGCTCAGTCCATGGCTAAAAATCCATTGCATCATGTGTGCTTTGAATCTCAATTATACTGGTCATTTAAAAAGATAGGATTTAAACTAAAAAGGTCGACATTCAACATTTAGCTGACTTACAAAAAGGATCATCTGTCTGTATCAAAGGTGCACATTGGTGACAAATGATGCCACGCCAGCTGCTTCTGCCTCTGAGCAGGATGAAATATTTTTTTATTAAGAATTATTATTTTCTCCTTTGATTCTCCCAACGGATCATGACAGTGCACTTTTCTCCCCATTTATTCTCCTTCTTTCTGTCTCTCTAATGTCTTTCTCTTTCGACCATCTGTTCCCCTTTCCAGTTGCTGGAAGGACACTGGTTCTGTGTGATCTACAAGGAGTCGGCAGTGACTGGTCGTTCATCAGGTGTGTTTGAGTGCGGTGTGTCATTATGCATGTCAGCGACTCGCCAGCACATCTTCTCCATTGCAGACGAGCCAAGATGTGTGACCTCAGCAGAGACACAGTATAAATATCTTTGTTGTGAATAGCCTGCTCTTTTACCTTAAGCTGTTGTTCACCGAGCCCTTGTTATAGTTTGATAGTCCCTGAGTCTTTTTTGTACATACAGGATCAAATGAAAAGATGAAATTGCACACTATACACGCTACTGTTAATGAATCAGAAACCGGATCACATCCTCCTCTCTTTGTTTTTGTTCTATGGCTTTGGATACAGCGCGGCTTTAGATCCTTTGCTTAATTTAGCGATGAGTTTTGGCATTCAAAGTGAGTGAGTGGTGAGGATGCACTGAACACCAGGGACAGCGATGAAGGTAGCTGGCGGACACTGAAGCTTACACGTCTGCAAAGATAAACAGCCATCAGCAGAGAGGCCGCCCTTTACTGAGAGAGGACACCAAGGAATTCTGTCAAGAAAAGATCCCCAAGGGCATCGCAGGCCTGCCCGTTGCTATGACTACGGCTCTTGGTAGCTTGTCAGAGATGGGAGAGCTGGGGTGGACCGAGAGATAGTGGGTGGATGAGAATAGTGATGTGGCCACTACAAGGGTAGGAGGACCAGCCAGATGCTCTCCGATCCCCCTGCAGCCACTGTGGCCAGATGCCAACATCACCTCAGGCGCTGCGGGTCAGGGCAGCAGATACCTGCTCTGCGCCAATGTCCCAGTCTGCAGCAGCTCACCAGGCCTCAGGGTCTGGGAAGAATAACCTTTCGCTTACTATTCTCCTAGGCCTGCATTGCAACACGTTTATTTTTAGAGTGGAGGGTCACTGGATTTCACAGTGCTGCATTGCTCAGGTCCAGATCAGTCATTTATGAGTGAAAGTCAAAGGTTGAGTTACTCAACCAACCAGTCAGTCAGTCGGACATCCCCCACCACATCACCGCATGTGAAGCATTCACTGAAAGAATCTCAATTAAGTTCATCCTGTCGCTCAGAGAGGTGTTGATGCTACTCTTTGGTCAAGGTGGAGACCTAAATTGCACAATTTTGTACAGTGAGTTCAATGTTTTCAAAACATTGTAACATTTTTATTAAAATGCTACACTAAAATGTGCGGTTATTTATCAGTTTTTTACCGGATAGAACCTGAGAATATGAACCTAGCAATCCTTCAACTCTGTAAATAACAGAATAATTAATAAAAAGTAATAAGGGAAAATAAGAAAAACAAAACAAGTTGGTACATATGTGCAGTACTACTTCAACTATGAGTTGCTGCTATTTTAGACCAAACCGGATAAAACAGGAATAAAAGAACTTCATGGAATTACATTTGGTAATAGTTAAATCAGCTAAGATTGCATTTAAGTAAAATTCTTTGTTTGCTTATTTGTTTGTTCCTTTTTTTAAGCAGTTTCCAAATATTGGTCGACATTTATTTGTGACAGACAAGAAACAGCTACAAGATCTGATCTGATATTGGACATGCATTTGAGGGACAGTAGAATTTCATGTTTATTAAACCAATGAAAAAGAGAAGAAAAAAAACAACAAAGATCAACCAAGGCAGAGAGACTAATAATTATAATAATAAATTTAATTTAGAGACTAAGGCGGTGGTGAAAAAAAAAAGAAGTTACTTCCAGGTCATTTGACATTCCAAGGCAAAAAAGACTTTGACCGAAACCTCATATGTCTCTCGATTGGGGTTTTCTCATTGACATATTAATATTTCTTGGTTTTAACAGAGAAGAGGTCAGGACTGTCACATTCAATAGAGAGAAGTGCAAGATGAAATCCAGGAAAAAACAAGAACAAAGGGCCTAATGTTCTTTTATACATTGCTCTCTGATAATTACATAAGTGAAGCCCATTAAAAACATGTTTTAAATGTTTCTGTGGGATTGAATTGCATGTGAAGAGAAAAACAGCCCAAAGCTGCTGTAGCCTCTGTGGAAACAGGATTTGCTCTGCAAGAAAGAGGGCAAATAAATTTAGTCTGACAGCAAAGATGAAGGACATCTTAGCCATTGTAAATATGAATCGTAAAAGCTGAAAGCTGTCCAACATCTTGTGTGGTGAACAGCACGCACTTATAGTCCCTGCTGCCAGCCAACGCATTTGCTCAATTCACTCCTGCGCTGCATTTAAATTGTTCTGTGGACGTTGTCTCTCCTTGTTGAAACAATTACCATCATCCTTCGCTAACAGAGGATGATGCTGATGCCGAAGAACTTCATTTAGTGTGCTGGTCTGTCTGGGTCTAGTTACATAAAGCATAGAAATGATTATTTTGGTAAAATCTACTGTATATAAATTAATAAGAATAGAAATAAATCCTTTAATATAAAAATATTACAAATTGCGCTTAGGCTCAGAGATTACACACTTAAAACCACGAGAGTTGGTTGACATTGTTAATCTGGAATTCATTTGTGTTATCTTGGGTTTGATTTAGAAATATAATCACCGTGCTTGGTGAATTAAGTATTTGTGAACACGATTAAATACATTAGAGGAGATTACTGTGGGAAAATGTAGTGTGATAGTGACGTATACTTCATTTAATGAAATGGCTAACTCTTCAACAGGCATAGTAATATACAGGACATTGAGTTAGAAAACGATGATTTATGAATTTTGACTATCGGAATGCAACATTATTTCTGCTCATGCAACATGATCCTTCCCAGACTAAATTAGTTTTGGCTGTTCCCAAGTGCAGGAGTTGTGGCTTAGCCGTTTGGATGCTGCATCTGAATGTAGATTCTTAACTGTTAGTTTAATAGGAATTAAAGAGTCCATTCCCGTGACAATTAGTAAGACACTTCCACATGGCTCTGTGAATTATCACAATTTCCCCTGTGGATGCTTTAGGAATTGTCACTAATTTTAATGTTGCACTAATTGTAAATCTTTCTGATTACCCGCGTCTGGTAAATCCAAGAATCATAATTGATAATTTTCAATCAGAGATGGAATCACCTGCAGAAACTGGGGAGTTGTGCAGAACTAATTGGAAATTGAAGACATTCATCAGTGTCAGTATGACATTGGAAAGTTGTAAAAAGTTGTTGTTGCAAAACAATAGGTGAGTACTATTGCAGTTATCATTTATGACTGACAGACGGGAGAATTCATAACCACTGGGCATAAGCGCTGGCATTTTGTGAAATCAATCTTATATTGGTTTTCCCTTGTGAGGAGATTGCAATACAAACTGTTTTGGTGCACTGCTCCATTTGTTGCTCAGTTTGTGATGGTACTATATTAAAAAACTGCTCTTAGAGAACTTAACTGAAAAGTTGAAGCTACTGTATATGGCAGGAGTGATAGTAAACATATAGACTATTTATGGTCGAAGGTATTCAGATAGCCTTCATGTTTTACCTGGATCTATAATGTTAGTCTGTCAGCCAGTCTGTGGATCCAGCACTTTGATCCAGAAAGTTTCTTGACAATTACTTGACACATTTGATTTTTACTGACAGTCATGCTTCTAAAACGATGACAACCCGCTGAATGATGGACAACACGATTAACATTAAACCTCCAGAAATGAGCATGTTAGCATTGCCTATTTGAGCATGTTACCACTTTGTTAGCATGCTTTTTGTGAAGCATTTTAACTCTGTTTCACAAAGGGCTTTATACATTTATTATTAAAAGTTTATTATCATTATTTTCATTTATAAAATATATTTGACAGAGGTTGCCGTTTCACACTGGTTTGTGCTCTCATGCACACACAATTGGAGTCTGCAGGATCACTCTGAACTTGCACATAAATTTGAAGAAAAACGTCACATCTTTCTCTCTTTTGTCATATCAGTGGTAACATAAACTGACACGTCAGACATAAATCTGTAAGGAGTCACAGTATCACAAAGCACAGATAACAGATGACCACAAACAATATTTTTCCCATTGAAAAGTAGATGGATTCATGAGACCTTTGTTGAACACGGGTTGGTTTTCTTCCTGAGGAAAGTCTGAATAGTAGTGAGAGAAAACTGGAATGAAAGAAAAATGCTCCTCTGCTTCATCACAAAATACATTTTTTAACCATTTTAACCAAGCAAAGATGATGCACTATGAAGATGTCAGATCTTATTTCAATTACTGATATATCAAATTTTTCTTACATTTATATTTAAATTAATTTTGCTTACTCATATGTCCCATTCAGTCACTTAAAATTCTGTCAGCCTACAGCACAGGCTGCCAACATTTCATATCAAATGTACCAAATCCTTGAATCTGCAAAAATCCTGTTAGGATTATGAAAAGAGGCGACACAATAATCTCCTCAGTGTGTTAAATAAGCCTTCCTGGACAAAGATACTGTGCTTGTCACATGTCTGGCTTCTAGAAAGCTGCAAATGTAAAATTTCATTCTGGCGTCATGGTTACCACTGTCTTCAATCTGCATTTTCAATATTGATACTGGTTTTGGTAAGGATTTGAGGTTTGTGATTTGTGGTGATAGACAGGCCTTTGCACTGAGAGAGCCAATCATATGAGGCCATCGGCATTGGGCCCAATCCTGTCTGTCACTGCAGGCTGCCCCGGGCCAGTCCCGCAGAATTCCTGCAGGGCAACACAACCAATTTGTTTTATGGCGAAAGTGAAGGCTGATATGTGAGCGTCAGTCCCGGACTTCCTCACTGAAAAAGGAAAATTGGATGATTTAAAACCTCAGGCAGTCCTTTGACTAACATTTTGAAGGATCTTGCATTGATTTTCCCTTTTTATTTTGCAATTCCCTCCTCTCCTGTCGCTCACCATTACCATGTAGCTTCATTCAGCATGTCTCTCACAGACGCCTTTACATGAACGATGACTTAAGTCTTTCCTCACTGTGTCTCACACCTGATATGCTTTCCCCTGGTTTTTGTCACTCCTGCAGGTGCATTCCCCACCCTCCCTCTCTTATCCCTGCTGCCAGGTAAACTATAAAACCTCCATCTCATTTCGCCTCACTTGACTTGCTGGCTGCTTGAAGAGTCCACACAATTGCCCCCCCTGTCCTGTGAGATAGAGATACAGACAAAAAGATGTGTGCAGCTGCACGACCCATCCCTCTGTCTGTCTCTGGCTGTGTTCACCTGCTGGCTCGCCTGCCAGAATCGCCTGCATCCTTTCCTCTCTTTGCACAAATGGCCTCCCCGTGTAGGAGCAGATGGCGTCCATTTAGCTTTGCTGCTGACTGGCTTCTCAATTCCACTTTCTGAAGTCGTTGCCCACCTAGATTGTTTTCCTCTGTTAGTCTCTGTCGCCCCCTCTCTCTTGTTACTGTCTGTCTATCCGTCTGTCGCCACCCAGCCCCTTTCCTCTAACAGCCAAGCTTGCTGCCTGTTTGAAAGCAGATTGTGGCTGTGGGTAAAAGCAACAGCTTGAGGGGTGATTGATGCAGCAAGGAGAGAGTGCACCTGCTCTCCGGGCTGTCATTTGTGGGGAAAACTTCCCCGGAATCTTTACAGGCAGTTGACTGAGTTGTTGAGCTCTTTCTTATCTCACCTAATTTAGATATTTTCTTTGCACTGTTTAGTGTTGGGCGTGTAGACCTAATCGGTTAGAAATGTATAGATGATGACTCAGTGGATGTTGTCATGCCAGATGTGCACCTGCTGTGGTTCGGTTGCATGACAAATGTGTGTTTTCAGCCGTCTTACAGTATGCGCTTCGTCTGCATAGTTTAACAGTTGTGGATCCTTCATCACTTGGAGCAGATGTTCTATGGCAATGACTCCCGGCTAGGGATGCTTGTACCTGAGGGTCTACTTCTGCGAGTTTTAGTTTAAAGATTGTGGAGCAGCACAGCTAATTTTAAATAATAAATTATGTTTTACTCAAATATACTGTTTATATGTCCATGTGTTTTACCTTAGGGGGTTAAATTAACAAATAAATAGGATTAGAAATTGGTGTACGAATTTGCTTATTATTTGACAGTAGTTTGCAAGAAGCAAAACCATGAAACTGCTAAAAGTATTGGATAAAAGATCAAATTCCACCATAACTACAGTATGTAATGAATGAAAATTTAAGAAAAAAATATTAGAATATAACTGGTTCGATTAAGACAGAACATCAGGGAAAACAAGATTGGCAGCCACGGTTCTGTAGGATCTTAGAAAGGGGTTGGATTTTATAAATTGGCAATAAGGCACTGCCGCATCAGTGCAGTCTAGCTGGTTTCCGTTCCTCACACCTCCCACTCATCGGAGTAAACTACACATAAACCCATCTGGTCTGAAACCCTCTGAGAACAAAGAAGCAAAAGATAATGAACATCTTGAGAAAAGTTTGGGGTAAGACAAAAACTCCGGGAAGGAGACTGCAGTCAGAAAAAAGAAATGCTATATGCGTTTGTTTGTTGTGAGTCTCTACATGGTGTTATTGGCTTAGACATGGAGATAGTAAAAGGCTAAGAAGTAAGTGAATAGAGTTTGCAGTGAATTACATTTTCCCAACCAGAACCAGAATATACAGCACATCATTTAAATCTCCTTTTCAAATTCCATCAAGCAAGAAATGCAAACATGGACACACAACAACAACAACACCTCCCTCATTCCACCATGATGAGGTCCTGCCTTTAGTTTAGTCTCACACCACTTTTATTACTTCAGTTAGATCTGCACACATCAAACTAGCCCAGAAACTATTTATTACTTTGGATAAAACTCAACATAAGTTGGATAAAACAAGTTGGCTCACTGTTATTCTCACTGGGGATCCCATGAGTCGTAAGAAACCTGGACTTGACACATGCTGATGTTCAAATTTAATGAAAGGGCGAAGATCTGCCCGGGCCACCTGTAGGAAGGGTCGTTGGTTCCACTTGACGAGACTTGGCTGACCTGTTGGTCTTGGGCTTAGCTGCTCCTGTGACTCACTCTTACATTATTAATGGGATCATTGCACCACACGACCTTCACCGAACATGGAAATTAATACCCCACCCTCCGGAGTGCCCAGTCTGCAGACTAGCTTAACCCCACAACCTCTTTGCTGAAGAGTAGAGATACTCTGGCGCCATTCAAGAGGTTCACTGTGACATGACCAGAGGTGCCTTCATCTGGCTCTGCCAGGTCTCTTCTTTCAGTCTTTTCTATTTCTTTTTACCTCTAGTGTACTAATCTGGCTCTGTAGTGTATCCTCACACACATACTGTTGAATGCTGGAGAGGCAATGCTTGAAAAACATTTATTGTTGTTTTATTGGGATCACAGCAGGGTTATCATGTGAGCTTGCATTTTGTTTTTATTTTGTCGTGATCACAGAAATAAATGACAGAAAGTGAATGTCCAACCATTTTGAAAATCGTAAATTTTTCCCAGTGTGAGAAAAAAATTGAATTCTAATTGTTTTTGACAGATTCCATCATGTTAAGTCTCAGGTGAAGGCCACAACATTTTAAGCAGAACTGAAACAATTAGTCGATCAATCGAATAGTTGATCAGAAAATTAGGTGCTATTTCGTCACTGGTTTGAGCTTCTCAAGATGGAATAATTGTTAGTTTTTCTATTCGAAATAATTGTAAATTAAACATCTCTGGACTGTTGGTTGGACAAGACAAGACATTTTAATAGGTTAGCTTGAGCGCTGGAAATTTTTTAATGATATGTTGACTCCCACATGCCTACAGAGACACAGTCTCTTCCCACGGTAATACAATGTCTAATTTGGTTGCCAATGGTTACTGTAAATCAAATGTTGTTGGCACCTTCCCTGACTATAATTGAGCTTAGTGTTAGTTCAGGCAGGCAATGAATTCAAGCTCAGCCACTATGCAGCACATCAGCTGACAGCTCATCTGATCCTCTTCTAAGCATTAAATTGTCAAAGCTCATATTGCATGCTCTATTTTAGGCGCTTTAATCAGCCTACCTTTCTTGCTTTTACTGCACGCCACTTCACAAACTGCCTCCAGACCAGAACTTCCTTTTCATACTGTAATCTGACTTAATCAATGTCATATGTTGTCATTGATGCCTGCTCTGTTCTGCACTGGGGGTCTGTAACTGCTGCTCTCCCTGCCTCACATTCCACAAAGGCTCAGAAGGGTAGGGATGTGTGCTCTCCCTACCTCTGGCTTTCCATGTACAGTATGCATGTGGAAGGGCAGGGAGGTCCGAGAACAGAGCCATACTGCCAAATATAACTAATTGCGATTACTGAAAAGAATGAATTTTTGCTATAGTGGTCCGGACTGAAATGTAGTTAGAAGAGGGTTTAATCACACAGAAGATAATCTACAAGCCAACAACATCAGTGACTCTTATTGGTGCCTTGGGTTTACATTCAGCACATCATTTATTACTACCCAGCTGCACCAATAACATTGACAACTCAGCAGAGACCTTGTCTCTCTGTGACAAAAATGTGTCTGGCAGTGGGTCATTCCTTCAGCCATAGTTGGATAGAACATAACTTTGCTGTAAATACCTTTAGCTTTATTCATTTAGCTGAGATCAATAACCCAGCTTTCACCCTGTCACACACACAGACAGACAGGCAGAGACAGACAGACAGACAGACAGACAGACAGACAGACAGAGCGATTCAGGAGAGGAGGGTGGTGATGGATGAGCACTGTGATTATACGAGCCGGTGTGTCACGGAGGGGAGATGTGTGGAGGAGGTTAGCCAAATAGATGTTGAGCTCTGACGGTCTCTGCAGGTCACTGAGCAGGATCTTGCTTGATAAAAGGCGGATGAGGTTAAGAAATGCGTCTCGTCCATGTAATGCTTGTTACGACTTTCTCTCACTTCTCCGGCCATAAAGGGATTATTTACAGGGGGCAGGGGGCAGACTTTAATACTGTCCAGAGACAGTGGTACCCCTGTAGAGGTCATAAATATCAAGGCAAACATGGCGGTGCTGTCTGATGAAAGCCAAAATGGCCAAGGCATTCTGCATGTTTTCATTCCTCTGCACTGCAATCATGAATATGCAATATTCAGGGTCACCTTCCAGCTCCTGAATGTAGGATTACAACCTGACCCATGATAAAATTATATCATCCCGTTAGCTAGAAACACTGAGGTCGTACACTCTGCCAATTTGACATAAAACCAAGAATGTTTTCCATACCAGTAATACATTGGGGTGATCCCATAATTGTGAGTTTAAGCTCCAACAAAATTTCATCAGCAAGGAAAAAAGGCTTTTAAACTGAGGGAGGTGAAATCAGCCAAGTGTGGAACTGCATCTCCATAGCATTGGGGTTTGGCGATGAAATCTTTGTAACCTTCCATTTAGGACCAATTTACCGATCCTTGAAACGGCATACTCATTGGTTTGGTGAAGTTAAATCACATAAGTATACTTTATGAATGGCAGACACAAAGAAACATTACCCAATTACCTAGTGGGATGTGCTGAGTCAGATGCTTGCTTGTTGGTCCAGTGAATATGAATCAAATTAAGTGAAAGGTGAAAAATATATACTGTATATATTGCTGAATTTTTGAAAAATAACTAATCAAATAATGTGCTTGCATGTATTAATCCCAATTGTGTAATTGATCTTCACGCTAGCAGTTTATGTATGTGTCTATGTGAATATATAATTTACAGTGTTCGTTCATTTTCAAGTTATAGCATATTGCTCATGAAAAAAAATCTAAAAACGGAGGAGCAGGGGAGAATTTGTTTAAAAATGAAATGAAGCCCAAGACAGTAAAACACTGAAATGTATAAAAATTAAACATGGAGCAGATATATAACCAGTGAAGAATGTGTCCTTTGGAAATAGCAGAGCAGGAAAAAAAAAAAAATCAGCCGTCATAGTTCAATAAGCTTCCACGGATAGTGAGGAGATGCAGTTTCCTTGGTTATTTTGAATCTGTGCTCTCAGATTGGGGAAGTTCCACTTGACCACTTCTGATTCATCAGTCAGGAGCTGTGGGGAGAAAGTCAGGCCCATGTGTAGCAGTATTCTCTCCCCAAAAGTTCACCAGGCAGCCTGAGCTCTGACGAGGTTCTGCACCACACAGACTTTGTGTCTGCTTCAGTTTTCGCTGCTGATCTATTTCTGGTTATTTACCCGACCCAACCCTTCATGGCATATACATACTGTAAATAAGACAGAAGCTTCATGTGTCGGTGGTGTGGCCAAGCTACCAACGAAGGCTAATACACATGACCTTTACAAAATCAAATCTAGCTCTCCATGTTTTCTGTGCAAATGGGCTATAAATGAGACCATTAAATAACCGTTGGCTTTGAGTTTTTTAAATATGTAGTGAAAATGGCATAATTAGCCTCTGAGGTCCAGCAGCCTGCAGCCAGTTGCCCCGCGGCTGAGAAAGGAGAGGCAGAGTGGCCATGACAACAGCGGAGCATCTCTCTCTCTCTCTCTTTCCTGTCATCCTTCGGTGAAGCACACAGCTCTCAGCGGCTCGCCTGACAGAAGAACGACATAGAGTGACACTCATTCGCTACGAAATAGAGCATGGCTGCCTCCCCCTCCTTATCCTACTGCTGCCGCCCACAAGATATCACCCACACACCGCCTCCCAACTCCGCCCTTTTGTGACTACCAATAAAGTGTTTTTCCCCCACAGTCTGCAGCCCGGGGCTCAATCTCCACACACTCCCCACATCGTATAATTGTGCTCCTGACTAATATTCAGTTATGCATTTCACAGAGTAAACGCGTTTCCCGTTTCAGACGCATTTTTCACAAACTCTCTTTCTGTAATATTAATTCATGCATTGTGCTTGACTGCACAAAAAATGATGTTCCCTGTCCTATTTGCCTCGTCTGTCCACACAGCAGAATATTAATAAGCTTTTCCTGCAAATACATTTGGTGCGACCGTTCTGCCCATATCTTTCTTTTACCTGTAATAATGACAAGGTGTCACACACAACACTGCAACACCTCATTAACCACAACACAACCTAGCGTGACCTCTCTGCTCTGACCCACACTATCACATCACTCACGGATTTGAATCTTCTGATTCTGTTGTTGTTTTTCCCGGCAGCTTTCTGGCCAGGGCAGGGCAGCGCTGGTGTTTACTGACACGATGACGTGATCATTCCACACAATCTGAAGCTTGTGCATCACTGGCTACAATGTGAGCTTCAATCGTTTAGCATATCATGTGGGTTTTGTCCGTCAGAAGGCTCCACACCTCAGGTTCAGACCACGGTGCGAGGTTGATGTTTAAGCCAGCAGCCTCCTTGCTGTCTGGGTCTGACCGGTCTGAGAGCTTCTGCAGCAGCTCTCTTTCCCTTCCTTTCTCTCTGTCTCCCCCTCTTGCCACTGACTTATGTTGTGCTGGTATGTTTTTCGTGGCTGTGCAGAGAATACCAATGGGCTGCTCCACCAGGGTGTGTAATTATCTGGCCTGCTGATACTACTGCTGCCTGCCTGCTTTGGTCAAGCCACGCCCCATGTGAGCAACTGCTGCACACATACATCTTGCCAGTGCAACCCTCTCAAAATCAAACTTGTTTTTTTTCCTGCAATCTATTAATCACCAACTCAATATGTTTAAATTTAACAAACCCATTATGTTCCCATCCAATCTCAGACCTGCATTCTCCTCTTACCCTAATACTCTAGTGCCATGATATTGTAGAGAGCAAAACATATAGCAGGTAATCAAATTTTTTGGGAAACACATCTGCATAACATTAACTGTGTATTTTATTTGTTTTCCCTCCAACATCCTCGATGTTAGATCGTGACTGACATTTGTTCACATTTGTTCTCATATTTAACAGACCTTCCCCGACCTTAACAACAAGATTTCCAGGATTCTGATGTGAATTTCAAACTAAAAGCACAAAGTATTGTCCAGAGTGAAGCTGTTATTTCCAATTGAGAGAGCAGCTGAACTCTCCAGGGATTCAAGCTTAAATAAAATATCACAAGCATGGCAGATACCATATATTAGAAAAGTCAGTCTATGACATCTGATTAAGCTCCTGCGTATAACACTTAATTTTACTCTTCACGTCAGGCAAACTAGTCACACCTTGAATACAGGAGAAGAGCCAAAATCTCCCGTGTCTAGGTCACAGGGTTTATATGCCAACTAACATAAAATGTTATTATAGTTATATTATATATTATTTATAATAATTGAAATTTCGCGAGTGAAGCGAATGACGCAGATTGTCGAAAGTCTCGTCTATTTGCATCTTTGCATTGACTTTGTATGTAATTTCATCACGCAAAATATTAGCGTTGTATTTGGTGTGAACGAAATAAAATTATTTATAGTGACTAGATATAAAAAGCACTTCCAAACCTACACTGCATTTTATTGTGAGTGTACAATCACAGAGAGTGAAGGAACCTCCTGAAGCCGGGCATACATTGTACGATTTTAGCCTGTTTTTGTGCGTTGTTTGCCTTTTTTCCTGACTGCGCCTGCGGGAAGTGGCAAAGAGTTTCTGTTTGTCAGCATTCTTCTTCTATGGTAAAAAAACCTGTCTGCCTCAGAGGAGCTTTCCAGCCGGGCCGACGGGCATTTCATACTTACAGTGTGAGAAGGGAAGTCTAGGCTGACGATCAGACCGTAAAGTGTGAGCACATAAATCGTGAGCGTTGGCTTCACACCGCAGACCATGATTTACTCGGACAGTATGAGTTGGAATTCAACAACAACATTTCTAAAATCATACAGTGTATGCCAAGCTTAAACTGCTGACATGGAGAGAATAGATCTTTGTTGGGACAGACAAACATTAATCATGTTTCTTAAAGCGGTAAAATCATAAAATTCAGAGGTTCTTAAATTAATCAGTTTTGCAACTTTGAGATGATCAATGGAGCAGGACAATTACCGTGTCAGTATAATAGTAATAAAACTGCACTTTATGTCTAGCTCATGCTTTACTGTAATTCATGGAACCAAAATCAAGAATCCAGAAATCTATATTTTTTTCATTCTACACTTTCTTGGGTGTGGATCTTAATACAGTTGTCCACCTATCTTTTCTCCCACAGGAGAGTCTGTGGTATGTCATTGTCATGTGCAAATTCGCTTGCTAAGTATTGGTCAGGGTGTTCCAATACTTCCAATACAAACCAAGAACAGTTCCTTGATATCTTACAAAGAGTAAATGAGTATGCACAATGAATTCCTCTTAGAGCTAAGTCACTTCTATTAATCAACATGACACATGCAGACATGATATTTTAATCATTTCACCAACAAAATGACAAATCCAAGTAAAATTGAAACTTTTAATATATTAATTTTAAACGTGTTCAACCAGATCAATTAATGGAAAGCACAGAGTAAATATTTCCTCCTAACAATTCATTTAAGCAATCAATCAATAAATACGCACTTATTAACTTATGTTTGTGACCAGTACTGTACAGCTCATTTTATAGAAGACACCTGTGAGAGGCCTGTGGAAGGATGTTAATGCCAGATGCAAGTGTTGGTGGAGTTTGGGAATCAGGCTGCAACTTGTGCACTTGTATCCATGTTAATGGGCTGCAATCAATAATCTAGCTTCGGGGAACATGATAATCAATGTGAATGTGGATATAATCAACAAGATTGCAGGTAATGCTCTGGGTGGTCTGTCATATCGAGCCTTTTGCTGGACCATTTGAAGGGATCAATAAGTAACAGTTTGAGAAACTAAGGTTGATTGCAAAGCGGTGGTGTTGTGACAGGAGCTCTGAGAGGTTGGTGCAATACAGTGTTTGTTTACAGGTGTGTGGATGTGGGGAGGAGAAAGGCGGAACCTGCAGGGGAGTCAGGGACTGGATGGGTCAATTAGAAGGCCTTGTGAGTGGGCTTAGTGGGGAGAAACATGGGCGGTCAAGCATGAAATACAGTTAAAATTTAATAAGAAATAAGACGCTGTGGTCTGTTTTTGTGGTAGTGTTGGAGCCGGACATGTCTTCAAGCAGCTCACATCTCTAACCTTATCTCTGCTGTTTCACTGAGCTGCAGGAACAGTAAACGCAGACCATTCAAGGTAATAAGATCCGGTGCAAGAGAAGAGACACAAAATATTCACTGTGTCCACGTAAAAAGAGCTGGATGCATTGGGAAGACATGATTGGGTTGGCAGGGCTATTATAGAACAGGTACAAGCTGAAAGGCGTATAACTGTACTGACAGAATCTCACTGTCGCTGATTACTTCATTGGGTTTTTTTGGTTTGTTTTTCAAACACTGCAGCAGATGTAGGCCTACTGACGATTGTGCAGTTCAGATGAAGTAGTTTGTATTTGAGGCTAGGGGGTCAAATTCTCATTCTCATTAAATTCTCATCTTTCCCGAGGATTGATCACATGTTCACGTGTTCAAAACAGCCAATAATGAAAATTCTGTTTCAACTTTAATTTGTCTGTCAATATTTGCCGCCAACGTGTGGGGAGGAATTTCGTTCATCCGCACAACGGGCCTTACCGTTTGCACACTGCACTTTATTGTCTTCATTATAGTTTGGGGATTTTTGCCGTGACAGAGACAGGGACTCATGCAATCGGCTTGTGAAGTCAGTCAGTCAGTCAGTCAGACAGTCGGGGGGCAGGCAGCCAGGTGCTGAGCACCGATATGTTTCTTATCCTGGAGCTGCCTCTTCTCAGCTCATCACAGTCCACAGCACATCAAGGACATGCACAAACACGCAAATACACACATCACACACCCTTGGGTGTGATGCAAACCAAGTAGAGGGAGGAGAGGATGAAGATAATCAAGAACATGTTCTGTGTTTTGACAGTTCCTCCCATCCACCTTAACCCCTTTTAACTAGTTGATGGAGATTGAATTTACATCATGAGAATGAATATGGTATAATGCAATGATAATTACAAGCTGAGCCATAGTGAGAAAATCTGTACTGACTACCAACTGGTGTCATTTATTTTCTGCTGACATTAAGAAGAACATTTCATTTTTTATCTTTGAGATTTCAAAATAATGAATGAACCCGCCACTGCAGCTACAGAGCCCCCCACTCCGAGTGTCTGACCAAGTGTTACATTACTTAAACTGCACCCTGGCATTTTACATTTTGGAGCCATAATCAAGAGGAAGCACTGGAAGAGTAGCCAGAAGCTCTGAGGTGACATTTACGTTTTTAAGATGAGAGATGCTTGTACTTAATTAAGAAATAGCAGGAGACATGAAGTTGATCTCTTCTTCACTGTTCCTTGAGAAAGCTTATTTCATGCTCCAGAAAGCCTTTACATCTCTCAAGCGTGTGTGTGTGTGTGTGTGTCTTTGTGTCGGTCACGGTGTGTGACAAACAAAGACTAACAAACTTGTGTCTTTCAGGGCGTATATGTGAGCAAACACAAAACTTGAGCGTGTCCAAGTTTTCATTATCTTACGGGGCCATGCTCGGCACATAACACCTAAATCATGAATCGCTTCATTACTTTTATTGAATATTATTCCGCATTATTGTTATTGTAGACACACACACACACACACACACACACACTCAATTTGTTTTTTGTACTGTACCGGCATTTTAAAGCAGAGTCTTAATAATGTCATAGTATTTTGGTTGCAAACTAGCAACCAACAATTAATGTCATTATCAGTGAATCAGCAGAAAATTTTCTTGAAATAATCAGGTAAACATTTGTTTTGTAAGATGTCAAAACAATTGTGAGCCAAAATTTGCATCTTCAGATATTTACTTTGATTCAGCCAAAAGTCAAGAACCGCAAGATATTCACTTTTGTAAGAGGTTAGGAAAAAAAATTACAGAAACAACTATTTGCTAGAAAATACTATCAACATTTTTGCCAATTCATCTTCTGTTGAACTTCAATCTGCTCATCTTTTCACCTCTACTCCTACACATATCACTTCTCGTGGAACTTGCTGCTGGTTACATGGGATTGTTTCATACGACTATCGGTGAGTTCATCCATCTGATCCGATCTGTCGTTATTCACATTTTTTCTTTTAATAAAATACCTGTGGACTCGGTAGGCTAGGATTTACATATTCCTCAGGTCAGTGATCACCATAGCAACCTGTGGAGCAAGAAGCATGGGTATCGTCTCTGCGGTGCAGCAGCTGTAAGCCTGAGGGCTGAAGAATGAGGAGAGGCTATGAGTAAGAGTGTGTGTGTGCAAACTGTGCAAACCCCCGAGAGACTAATTCTACATGTAGAGTTACATCTACATTATCCTTGTATATATGTAACAAAAGCTCTCTCTCTCTCTCTCTCTCTCTCTCTCTCTCTCTCTCTCTCTCTCTCTCTCCTGGTGAACATACCATCAGTTCCGGGTCTCGAACAGCCAGACCAAACTACGGCTCGTAGTATGAGTTCCAGGCTAACAGCATTTATTGTTGTGTTATACAATTTGTACAAAGCTCGCATCAATCATATTCATTGTGTTGTTCCCTCAACACAGGTCCATGTTCACAGTGATATGCACAGGTAGTGCATCATTATGATTTGATGAGTATTGAAGGCTGTTGTTGCTTCACTCCTCTTATTAAAGTACCTATTGACACATAGTCTCAAGGAATTATATGATATCATATATCAGGCCATTTCATACTTTTTCTTATTTATTTAACATCTCTCAAGGGGCCTGCTTAATTATTGAACACGTCACATTAACTTGTATAGTGATGTCTATTGATGCTGCTTGCAGCTTCTTTAAGCCAAAACAACTTCATCAAACAAATCATTTGGTAGTGCCATGCATGGCTTACAAAGACTGTAATTCCTCCCTTCGATCAAAATCTGCAGGAATTTCACACATATAAGGAAGGTGGTGTTTGTAAAAGGAAAAACTGGACATTTCTTGGTGTCCATACGTGTTTTTTATTTTTTTTTCAGTATCTGGTGTCACATCAGTAATCTGCTCGGCGACAGTTCTTTGTGACAAACTGACACTGACGGGCTGTTTTAGTTTGACCGGTTCTACCAGCTCCACAGCTGCAACAAGGCTCCTTCACAAATTCTCCTTGAGAATGAGCATACAGCGCCTTAGCCATCGGCTCACTCACCGCATATCTTGTCTGCGTAACATTGTCTCCGTCATGTGTAAGCCGCTTGTTTGGGGACAAACACCGCCGAGGAGCGTCGGCCTTCTCCAAGAGCGTGTCCTTGTAACTCATCCATTTAAAAATATTTTTGGCTTCTCTTTTACTTCAACAAAAAGTCGTTATTTGTCCTTTTTCTCCTGAAAGTGCGACATCTACATCTCTTTTCAGCCGCCATGATGCCTGTCAGCACAATGACAAGCATACAGCTGGAATAAGGGAACATCCTGAAAGACATGTTGGTCTCACTCAATAATAGAAGCATGAAGGCGAGAGCGGTGGGTCCGTTTCCTCATTCCTTCCTCATTACTATTCCTCCCTTTTGAGGTGCATAACACCTGCATACTTTGATTATGAGGCTCCAGCACGTCATTGATATATATGAAATAAAAGAAACACTAATACTTTTTATTGACCACCTCTAGTTGAGAGCTTTATTTCACTTGTTAAACTCAGTTTTTTGCTAATCCACTAAGACGGTGCCTTCAAGCCTTTTACGTGTATTTCTCATCAATCTTTATTTGAGTGGGAAACATGGATGTCTAGATGAACTTCTCAGAATACATAATGCCTTCATTAGTGGTCCCTCTCTGTGATTAATTCGAGTGCCATGTCACCCAGTGGGACAGAGCCGCTCATTTGCCAGACAGTGTTGTGACAGGAGACGAGTGTCGTGTTGATGAGACTGAGGGTGATCACGCACACACACACACACACGCACGCACACACCTACTGTAACACACTTATGTCACCCTCGCATTGAGATCAACAAAGAATTTCATAATAAGACTTGACTTAAATTAAAAATAAAATAAAAAGGACAGTCTACTTGTGAATGACTGATTATAATTTCACTTTTCTGTCATGAGCGGTGATCAACAGAAGCAACCTCCTCCTCAGTATCTACCACAGCTCTTGATATTTACATGCTGGCACAGGCTCAGCTGAGTTCGTGGCCCAAAGAAGCTGGCATCTCTCCATGAGTTTGGAGTTGAAAGACACCCAGGGTGCCTCAGAGCAGTGTTCATTTCATAAGTGAAATCTATGATGAAAATAAGAAAACCAAATAAAAAGTTACCTTTGAAAATAACAAAATATAGTTTCCCTCAATGAAAAAGAACTAAAAAAACAGCATGTATTGATGCTAAGTGTTATTCCTCAACCCGCATGTACCTGTTGGAGCAAACACTATATCTCCTGATCAGTAAGGCTCCACATAGTTCTTGTTCAGAAAAGGATTTAGCCGCTTGTCCTTTTTCCCTGCCATTGATAAGAAACACCCAGCAAAGTTATGTGTCTGTGAGTAATGTTATCTGATGTCACTCGTTCTGGGAAGAAGCAGATTTATGGACTCAATTTATCCACAATCCACAGATAAATACTCAAGAGGCGGCAACAAAGCGGCTGAGACAAAACTACGAAAACATTCAAGAAGCACAAAGACGTGTATAAAACCTTGAGCTGATGTAAATATGCGAATGGGATAGCTGTGGATGTGGAGGTAACATTAACATTACTGTCAGTTGGATATCTGTAATGTTGCAAATGTTTGTTGGATTAATGTCAGTGGTCCATCTCATTAATACTCTAGATGTTCACTAAACAAAGATCACAGTATTGATGTTATCCGATGATACAGTGTCTCCTCTCAAACTAATCCTAGACAACTGGCACTATTTGAATGAACAAGTGAGTTAATGCAGCTTTTGAGTGACTCAGTGCTCTGTAGTAACGCCACGTTAGCAGGACTTAAGTATAGTAGATATTATTAGATACGATGGTTCTCTTCAAACAGATGGAGTTTAAAATGTTAACTTTAATGAGGTGAGTCATCCTGTACTACTGCAGAGCCGAGTGACATGGACGCCTTGTGAGAAACACCAGTAACCACCATACACACAGATTGCAACAGGTGTAGCCTCAAAATACATTAAATAATTAAAAAAAAAAAATTGCATAATGAACATGAAACTAATTGTCACTGATGAAAACTACCAATGTCAAAAATAATCAAATTATTCAAATTGTAATGGTACAAGCACACATTTTTGTCAAATGATTTGAGACTGAAACTAAATCAAAAACAGTTTCCGATAAATATTAGCTCAAGAGGCCAGAGATAAGAAAGTCCTCTCTGTTTGACGTCAGCTGTGGGCTCACCAAAAGAACGTTAATCTACAAGGAGCAGGAAGTGAACTAGAATTATCACCTCGCAATTGTATGGCGCCGCCATACTGTCAAGTTGCTAAAAAATATGATCTATGAGTTGTTGTGTTGAATTATGGCCAAGAAACGTGATTTTGCAGGAGATTATAATGTCGCAGGGAAGTTGGTCTTTGATTGTTTGGATATAAAATGTCATTCATTACTCATTTTATCTTATCAAACATTTGGGTTAAAGTATGAATTCTTGAGTTATAGCCCAGAACATGTTTTGTAAGGTCAGAGGAACATTGACCTTTGATCATCAGAATCTGAGTCGTCAAGTTGTATCCACTGTATCAAGGAAACTGAGGGAAGGAGCAGTTGAGATAGAGAAACCAAAGGAAGCAAGAGTAAATGTCAAGATGGACGTAGAGGACGGGATGGAAGGAGTAGATTCCTCTTATCTCAGTATGCTGATTTTGAACTGGTAGATGCTTCACTTTAGGAAATCGAGCCTGGCCTTTGATGGGTTTGTCTGACTGATTTTGGCTCTAACCTCTTTAAACAGGGTGTCTGGAGGAAATGCACTCAGGTCCATGCAGCGCAGCTCAGCTCGTCAGACGGAGGGATCTCCACAGTATAAAGTACAACGGCAGACTGTTACTCAATCAATCTGATCAATACAGCCATTGAATCAGGTCAGCTCCCATATTGGTAATGTAGCTAAAGAGGAGAGGAGACCTCTGAACCGGAGGGGCTTGCCATTTGAGGCTGAGACTCTGTGTTAAATGGCTTCACTTTATTGAAGTACATCCACCTAGGATGAAACCCTTTGGAAAGGATTTGATGTAGCCTTGTAGCGAGTCTCTAATCTGCCTCTGGGTGTTTCAAACAGTTCAATGTCTCTCCAGTCTTCTGGTGAGCTGATGTTAGTTTTCTCATGTTCTAAAACTTAGTGGTAAATCCCACATTCATCCCAGAATCAGCATCAACCTATGAATCATTTGGGAAGAAATGAGACGTGGAAAGTGTAAGATGAGAGTCCTATAAATTCCAGCTTGGTTACATTTGCATGTGATTAGGTGTCTAAGTGCTTCCGATGATGTAACAGTGGCTTATCTGCACCTCAGGATTCATCACTATACCTACACTGTCAGTGTTGAGCTGTTCTTCTCCACCAGTTTGCACTCACACACCATGAAAGGAATCTCCCAGCAAAGGCATTATATGAAGGCTAAACCACACACACAGAGAGATGCAGGTGAGGTGAGAAACAAACTCCCCTCTCCTTGCCTGTGATAGCAAAACCTTCCACAAACTTGAGTAGCTGTTTATGCCCCTCGGAGCAGATCACTTCCTTTTTTTTCTTTTTCCTTCACATATCTTGTATATCCCCAAGACGCCAGGTCCCCTGTGGCCCTCTCAGCTCAGCACTGTTTGCTCAAATCCCGGATGTGTTGAGGGATGCTGCTGGCCTCTCTCCTCAGTAGTAACATTGAGATGTTCAGGAGTGGCATTTTTAATCTTCGCTTCAACAATATGCAGCTGTGAGGAAACCTTTGAGCCATACCAGCGGGCAGGTTGGTGAGTCTGTTTGTCGGCTAGTCCAGCGCTTTGGACCGGACCAAAAAACTTGATTTATATTTTGACCTGATACTGGCAAATCTATTTCCATTGGCTGCAGTTTGTGTTGTGCTAATTAACGAAAACATTAATAGTGAACATTGTACCTTCCTATCGGCTTAGCCTTGTTGTATCATCATCATCATAAAAGTTTGCTGCTTGTGTAATTTTCCACATGATGCACTGAGTAATGCTTGAAACACCACAGTCTAAGTGATGACTAACACAAACCCTGAAGCAGAGATAACATTACTTTTTTTTTTACAAATAAATTCAGCCATGTTGCAATGGGAATTGCAAATGTTCTTATTCTGTCGACACATCCTGAGAGTAAGTTTTCAACTTTAACATCTCCGAAAGATGTACTGTAGTTGTAGTTGAAAGCAGCTGTGAAACACACACACACACACACACACACACACACACACACACACACACACATACACACAGAGCAGCCTTTTTCACCTCAGCCTTCTCTTACTCTGCTGAAGCCAAGGTGATAGAACATATGGCAGTGATTCAGCACAGTGGAAGTGGCCACTTCTCAAGTGGACTCATGAGTTTTTTTATAATCCTGAAGTGCTCTGGGGATAAACAACATTTTTTTTTATGTTTGTGAACATCGTGTTTCATATGCTAATTAAGGAAAAACTTCCAATTGTGGCAATTTCTTTTTTTTTTTTTTAAAAATGCAGTGTTTTGTTACAACATGAATTAAAAATGCAAAAAGGAATGAGGGCTTTCGGGTTCTCCTGAAATGTTTTAACATGCTTTATCCTAACACTTAAAACGGGAACAATGACAATAATCTATCATTGTACACAGTACTTTTCCCACTCAATTGCTTATGACTGCAGCAAATGTGATTACTGTACTGACTGCAGTCATTTACCCTGCAGCACTATTAAACTCCCTCACACACACACACATCCCATTATGGCATCAGCCACGAGCTGATTTACCTGACTCTAATAGACAACCACTCCTTTTTGCTCACTGGCATGGAATCAATGCGGAGTTGCAAATTTGAGCAAAAAAACTGCAGAGGACACACACACACACACACACACACACACACACACACACACACACACACACACACCACCACCACACTTTTACTGCAATATCATGACAATGGCGGCTTCTCACTTACAACTGAGTTCAGAACGGTTACCAAGATATCAGTTATGTCACTTGGTGGTAAAGAGAAAGACATGGAGACTGAGGAGGTTAGAGGGCACTAGGAAAAATTATGCATGGCTCATTTCAAATAACTTATTAAAGCAAAAGTGATCAGTCAGCTAGAGAGAGGTTATGTATTAAAGCAAAATTGAACTATAAAGTTTGCCTATGGCTAGCATTCATAAAGGGTTTAGCGTGTAATCCTTTTAAGATTAGTTTTAATATGCTTTTTGTTAGATCAAACTTAATAGAAGGGGCTTGAAAGCTTCATGTTCCGGTCTAATAGTTAGTTTAGCTTTGAACTGGATTTAGCATTTCTATTGTGTAAACGACCTCGCAGTGTGATATTAATACAGGGATCCTACAGCTTTGGTTCATAAAAGCAAGAGAGAGGATGGAAGTGTACTCACGATCTCTGAATGCTGGCTGGTGCACAGGAGGTTCTTTTTCAAAGCAGGGATCTCCCACAAAGACTCTCTCTCTCTCTCTCTCTCTCTCACACACACACACACACACACACACAGGCGTCTGGTTGGTGGAGTGTGTACCTGAGAAATGGAAGCACAAACAAAGTTAAAGCTTGTCAGACTCAATCGAAGTTGAGTAATTCACTAATGCTCAGCCTCAGCCTTGGTACGTATAACGGCCATCTGTGACAGAAGAAGCAAAACGTGATTGGAAGTCTGTTAATGACATCAGCTAATCAATGTCAAAGTGGTTTATGTTATGAGGCAGTGAGAACGACAGGTGCTCTGTGTTTTCCAGTGCCGTAGATTTGACATGAGACATTGAAATGGGCAGTTTAAAGACAACTCACTGTTGGTTACACCCGGGTACTGTTGAGCTGAGCATGACTTAATTTGTTACTCTAATACGGCAGCACCCCAGAGAACTGCTCGCAAGGTAGAAATAGAAATTTGTAATATCAACAACAACATTAAGATCACATGACTACATCAAATTCACATTGTGCTGCTTGGGGTTCATATTAAGGAGAGATTAAATGACCTGCTTTGCAAAAAATGATGTATGAGTGTTCTCAGCTCTCTACTTGGTTCTGTAGTATTCTCCTCTCTGCCTCTGACTTTATGTTTGCTCTAATTACAGAAGAGATCCCAGGCACACTGTATAACTCTTGGATAACTCGCTCGCTGTGTTTATCAGGCTGCTTGCATACTCTCATGCTTCAGTCATTTTCTCAAACACTCCTCTACATTAATGCAGGGCATGAAAAACAATTAACTGTATCCTTGACCCCTCAAATGTTCACAAAGCTTTTGCACTCGGCACAGATTAGCGTCAGGACAAGAGTGTTTAATCTTATTGTATACCATTTGGCACTGATCAGTTGTTTACCTTAAGTTTTCCTTTTTTTCTTAATCAGATTATTTTTGCATGACAATAGTGCATGCATCCTTTCAACATTGGCCATGGGCCTGAGCTAAGGAGGAAAACAAAAATGTAAGTGATGTAATAAAAACACGGATCAATTAATAGATTAATATATTGTATAAACACACATATGCTGACCGACGACCAGTTACTACTTTGTACAGGTAAATCAACATGGAGCCTTCTAATCTAATGTGCCCTTTCCCCTTTTGATGACATTGCTTAAATCTCTATGCAAGTGGTTCATCAGAGATCGCCATGTATCCATCAACCTATTGTCTCCCTTCCAGTTTTTCTACCGTGCATTTCAGTTGGCATTTCACTTTAACTTGGCACTGAACATCTCTATTGGAAAAACCTAAGAAGGACCTATAGGCCTGTATACCACAGAGTTACAGTCGGCATCTTGTCATGAATACAGTCAAATTGCTAGCCAAAATGTTGTTCAAAAGCCCAGATTTTCTGACGTTTATAATTCTGTTATTAGGAGACAGCCCTGATGGAAACTGGCCCAGATCTTCAGAAATTTGTGTTTCAATATTTTACTAATATCTTAAACTATGCATGACCAAAACCTCCTGGACAACTCTCATGTATTTTGATATAATTGATTTAATTTTAATTTATTTTTTCAAAGCGACTTACAATCATTGAGGCATTTAGCATTAAGGGCCCTAAGAGTCCCAGTTGTCAACTTAAGACACATAATGATCTACCAGGATCTATTTTGTTAATGATATGAGGTGTCCCGTGGCGCCAGTTAAATGTATTTCTTTGAATGTGTTACTGAGAAAAAAAGAATCAGCAAGTGTGTCCATTGCATGCTCTCTGGAGGCTCCTCCCGACGTTTACAGTTACTAGCCTTTCAGTATTATGTCCTCTACAACTATACAAGCTATTACAGAAATATGAGATAGGAAACATTTTATTTAAACATATCAATGAAATTATTCATTAATGAATGAAATGAATTATAGACTCTTTGATTGGTCCCAGCAGGGTTACATCCTTTGCTAGCTTGACAGGGTTTTAAACTGGTCATAAAGGACATAAGAACATTATCATCCTAACAGGCCCTCACTCCTTCTCCATACCAGTCTCTCAGCTGAATATACACAATCAACAGATTGAACACACTTCATCGCCATTACTAGATTGCTCCACTTCCTGATTCTCAGTAACCACGGAAACTGAGTCAGCCCTCAAAATCTATGCATTGGTTCCATTGATCCAATGCTAATGCACACATTTGTTGCATTGACGCCTGATCACTATATTGTCATGGTCCTCTGATTTACCTGTGGTACATGATGCTGGAGTGAAAATCTTGCGCTTTACACACTGAACTGCACGTTTAAATCAATAAAGGCCCTGCAGTGCAATGTTTAATGTTGTGCAATGTGTACAGTACACATTCACTTCCCTGTCCAGACGGGGTTTAACAATATGCATTGATAATTATTTGGACAGGTGCCCTTGTGGACTTTATGTCCCTGCGGTGGTTGTCAATTCTTGCTGTGACAGCAATGATGATGGAGACTGACAGACATCTAATAGTGGTCAGGTCCAAATACTTTCAGTGTCAATATGTGTGTATATATTTAAATTATACTGTCGTGTCTGTTGTCAACCCACTCTGAGCACACATTGCTTATTTGAGGAACAACCACAACGTCTTCATCATTATGTTTTGTTTAGGGCTTGTAAGTACACTCATATTTATTCAAAGTATAGGTCTCATGACACTGCACTAACTAATGACAACGCCGCCTCTAAAACCTACTGTTATGTAATATTTAATGACACTTTTCAAGACAGGCTGACTGGAACACACTGCTGTTGTTGAGCACGGTGTTCCTGTTTTAATGGGCTCAGTATCATCCACATTCATTTCATAATCGTACAGACGATACGTTTCAAAGAGAGGCCGCCTGCAGCTCTGAATCGCAGGGGGGGGCAGGATGATGAGATGAGATGGAGAGTCACTGGCACCTGGAGAACTCATACATAACGGTGTCCCACTGCTTCTTACAACTGACCCAGGAGGATTCCTTTACACGGCAGATATAGAATCCGAGATAATAATCTGATTGGACATAAAAGTGGGAGGATATTAATTATCAACAACAAGGCCCAGTGGTGGTTTCTGTAATAGTAAGGGCGAACGATTCATCACCTGCCCGAGCACCACATTAGACTCTTTAACCGCTGTGGACACTAAAGCAGATCTTTTTGTCTTGAGAAAAACTGGGACTTTTATAAGCTGCAAGAGTCAAAAGAGCAGTCAGGCAACACAAAGCTGGACAAGGGGGGAACGATTGGTGGTAAATGCTGACATGGGTAGCGATTTACAGATCTGTGAACATTTCAATAGATTTTACAATCCATGCTCTTAGTCACCCTCACTAATCCAGAGTTCTTGATTGAAGCAGAGAAAATTATTAGTCGTAAAATGTACATGTCCGTTTAAAGAGACAAGACGGTGGTGTGGCTGAAAACTGTGCTATTAGATCAGAGGGAGCCGGCAAGTGAACAAGGAAACAAAGCGTTGAACTCAAAGCCGTAGAGCTCTGCAAAGATAAAGGGGAAGCTGCAGATTCAGGTGACAATTCTCTGTACACTCGCCACAAGTGACCCCTGTGTCACAATGTCTTTGGAGTCTCATGTCATACATTATTATAAAAATATTTACTGTTAGTCCTAACCCACTTTAAAGTATGGGAGGTGGAATTCGTCATGCATTGTGTGGCATCATATTCCAAATCATTCAAATTGAGATTGGAGCGTGAAAGTCAGAATCTCTGACATCCATTTTGACTATGGGGAGCTCACTGTGTGTTTCAGTGCTGTATCAATGGCAGACTGAAATGTGTTATGGCATCATGGCATCACGTGGAAATGATGAAATACTGTACTGTATGTTTCTGTAACAGTGGCATGCCCATTGAGATTCATTTTTCTCACATAATAATGATTATTCTTCAGCTCTGTTATCTGGATTTTGTTTGTCAATAGCCCCAACAGATGTCTCTGTCTGTCTGCTGTGGTCGTCTCCTGAGAACACAGTTGTTTGATTCAGGTGAACTGTGATCTGTTTCATCTAATTGTGGAATGCCTTGATGCAAAGTTAGCTGAGGATTTGCCAGTCAGATAGTCGAGACCTTTCACCACTTGGTGCCATGATTAAATTAAATATCATCATGTTTAAAGGACTCCTTACCTTTCTATCGCTACGTCTAATTTCTCCTTCCTCACAGTTTTTAAAAAATCAGGTAAATGATGCTTATTTCTCTTTCCTGATTTTCTCCTCACTCTTCCACCTGCCCTCCACCCAAGACACAAATTGAAAGGAAAAAAACTAAAAAGTATTATATGAGCTCTTGTATGTAAAGCATATTCTTTACAACATCAATATATTGACGCTACAACCGCAAGGCTGGCACCTGCTGTCACTATGGTGACATCATGGGATGCCTCATGAATGCATGCACATTTAGCCTCCATCTGTAATGAGGGCTCACTGGCCCTTCAATCTTTAACCAAAAAGGGAACCGTAAATAATACACTTTGCTGTAGGAGGTGTGAGGTGGACGGATTGCCCAGACTATCTTTTTTAGTCCCTGTGTGTTTGCAATGGACACAGTTGAAGCTTATACAAACACAAAGGCATCGTGACGACGTCATAAGCTGCACATTATCACATCCACACCAATAACAGAGTGCGGTGTTAACCGGCAGTGTAAAATGTATCATTTAGTAAACTGGGTCCTGAAGAGATTTCAGCACCATGGACAGCGACTGTCCGACGCAGAGAATACAGTGGCGAGTGACGATAGAGGCATGAGTACAGAATGTAGAAAAAGCAGCATCCAAGTGTCTCCCCATTTGGAATAACTATCTATAGCAAAAAATGAAATATACCAGGGCATGCAGTTAATTTGCGGTCAGCTGCTGCTAAAGCTAGCCCCTCTGGAACTTTCTCTGCTGCACTTTGTCAGTATGCACAAGGATTTTCTGCACTGTATATATATATATATATATAAAACAAAATCTCCATTGGTTATTTCCTTTTCTTGCGCTTCTTTATTTTTTGTAATTGTAATATAGTTGAAATAATTTCAAACCACCAAGCATTTGGGTTTTCTCACGAAGTTAGCACATTACCCTTTTCCTCCTCCCCCAATGTCCTTACTTCAATCGTCAACCACTGCATCTGCTCACTAATGGCAGCTTTAAAAGCACTATTACAGAAGAAAATGATGGTTAAACAATTCAGATATATTCAACAGACCTCTTAGCCATTTCTTTTTCTGCATTAGCAGTGGTGAGTCAATGGGGAGGGCTGAGGTAAGGTGTCAGCTAAAAGCCCATAATGAAGCAGACTGTTTGTCAGGCAGGAAGATAAGGCCTGTAATTGCCCATGTTCTTGTATTGTCAATATGCCTCCTAATGCCTTCAAAGGCTCTGTGGTTATAAGAGCAGGTGCTTTTTTCTCTTGTGCAAGATAAGACATGGCATGTGGCCGATGGAACTGCCGTATGCCTGTGAACGGAAAAATATGTGAAAGCAATTTGAATTTGGATATCCATAATAAAGGTGCTGAAGTGTCCAGGCTTAGTGGAATCTCAGTGGTCCAGAGGTTTGTCAAGCGTAAATGGTTCAAATTTAATGGAAGCCTGTGAGTCTGTACTATATGTGATATGTGTGTCTGCATAGCACACACACACACACACACACACACACACACACACACACACACACACACACACACACACACATGTACAGTGCACGTTGATTTGTGTTCTACCTTTGATCACTCCACTGTTAGATGCTCACACTCGCTCCTAACCCCGGTTAAGCTTTTAATGGAAAGCTGCGGGTTGGCCTTTTCCCTCTATGGCCTCTGCTGTGGCATGCTTCACTTTGGATAAAGAAATATCCGCTAATTAAGATGGTTAGTCCCGAGGGGTTGTTCTCTGCAGCCACTTTGCACACTGTAGGACAGAGAGGTTGACGGGTCTGCATGCAGCACATGGCTCCGTGGAAATGACAGGTCGAGGGAACCAGTGAACTTCGTCTCTGCATTTGCATTTGGTAGAGCAGCAGCAGTTTACGCAGGATAATGGAGGAGTAATGAAGAGAACATAAAGCAGCTCATATCACTGAAATTTAATTTGCTATTTGACCGTGACAGCATATTAACTCCATCTCACAAAATACAGCACAGTTATGCGCTCTGCACATGCCGAGACTCCCTGAATATGTCATTCAGATTTTTTACTCAGAGTCATTAAGATATTTGTAGATTCCTTTTATTGTAAGTAGCACAATTCTTCTTTTTTTTTTTTGAAATACCAAAGAATTTTAGACCTTTGTACATCTACGAAATATTTTCAAATTTAAGCTGCATTCATTAATATTTCTAACAATGGATCCAATGATTGTGTGAAATGTGTAAGGTGGTGCTGACAGACTCGACTCTGCAGTCCTCTCAGCTTCACACAGCATTTCAGAACCCACAAGTCATTGTTTTGATTTCGTGCCTCGCAAGTGTAATGTTTTGGTTCACTCTCACAGCAGGCAGTGATTTTCAGCACACAAGCAAACCGCAGACAAAGTTAACAAACAGCCGGCGAACATGGTGGAGGATAATACTGACTACGAATAAATGCTGGATGTGTAAACAGGGAAGTGTTTGATAACAGTTTTATGATCATATCTTCACCTATCATGAATAGGTGAAGATATGTCAGTTTGAGTCTTGTTCGCCTAACCCTAACTGACAAAACAAACCTTGTTTCTGCTTTGTCAGTTCAAATTTGTCATATTGCTATAGCGCCACCATTAGGGACAATGTCATTAAATTGTGCAGAATTGTGTAGAGTTGCTTCATGTTCATGTTTTTGTTGCAATTGCTCAGTCTGTTTAAGATTAATGGCAGTTTATGTCAAATTTTCCCCCAACACCAGTGCACACACACACATGCACACAAAGACGTTTGGTGTGCCTTACCAAAATACAAATGAATCACTTCTAATCAATCACATTTTGTTAGGATTTGATACAGTTTGGAGGATGGTTGGTGGTAAAACTGTTGTAAAAACATGAAATAGGTGTAACATTCTCCTAAAGCGAGGAATCCAGGTCTCTACAGCTCTCATATCAGAGTTATGAGCCATTTGTCATGTGGTTGACAAATTGGGGCTCTGATGCTGTATTGGAAATCTGTTAAAGCAGTTCTTGCAGACAAACAAGACCAACCATCCAATCCACTTTGATCATCACAACCACTTGGGCATAATATATATTTACCATGTGCTCTGTTAGCCCTTCAAATACTGTATCTTAGAACTCCGAAATAACTTGAGTTGGACTCGTCATGGACTTTAACACCAATGACTCGTACCCAAGATTGATGCACACGGCTGGCTCAGCAATTGGTCATCGTATTTCTGTCAGAAAGCAGGAAGTATTCAGATCCTTTACTTAATTAAATGTATGTAATTATGTTAAGAGAATGTACTTAACGTATTAGACGTAAAAATACTGTGACCATTACTGTCATATATCATATCATGAATATATTAGTTACTCATGCATTTATGTTCAAGCAAACTGATGATAATTGTCATCATTGATGCAGGAACTGCAGTCACAATTACCCAGAGGCCCCTGTTGACACCTTCACAATGGTTCTGTTGTCCAACAAACAGTTCCAACCCACATTCAAATAAGTAAAAAAATTTAAAGGAAAAGCAGCCAACAGGAACAAACTTGTCCTAGCAAATAAATACATATTTTAGGAAGCAGGACTCAGGACTTGAGAGGAAACCTTATTTGTAAAAGCAATGACTTGGTTCCACCTCTGCCTCGAGTCTCCAGAAGCTACACTGATTTAACCCCCCTCCCCCTGGCAGTTGCACAGACCTTACTAAGCTCATTATGATGATTTACTTTGCAGCTTGATGTTTACACCCCGGGACAATCATACATGATTACCTAATGAACACAGCATGAAGGTGGGCCTAAAGGAGAACAGTGAATAGGAAGGTGGGCAACTAATTAATGCAGTCTTTTCTCGGAATAATGATAAAGTCTTGTGTGTGTGAGAGTCGGTGGTGGTGCTTGTTGGATGATTACCAGTTTCTAATTCCCTGCACATCTCAGAGATGAGGTAAAATTGGTTGCAGTCTTAGGACACCTGTTACTTGCCTGTCTTTGGAATTATCCAAATGACCAGGATGATTCTCAGCATGGGCTGGCCCAACAGTGCCACTAACTTTGTAAGAACGTTGTGACCAAGCTTTCAATTTTTGCGCAGTCATGGTTGGTTCCGCAGGTGTAGAGAGAATCGAATAAACACACGAACAGGGAACGAGGACCCAGATAAACAGTTTTACACAGAACAGTTGTTTGTTTTTGAATATCATTTTCATCTGAACAAGTCAAAGTATGTCTCCGACGGAGTCGGCTGAAATAAACACAATGCAGTGAAACAGCTCACGGTTAAAGCTTCGGACATTCAAACTAGATCTGGAAAAAAAAAATCAGATCCAAATGCACTCTCAGTATCCTGCGATATTTTAAATTGGAAACGAAATGCTCTTGTGAGACAAAGGGCCGCAGTGTTAGTCCATTTTAAACTCCTTGCATTTAAATTGAAATCAAATATCCAGTGAGGTGATGCTATCGACATAACACTTTATGATGCTGCCTGAAATATGTTCAGATGAAAAGAAAATCTGTCCATTTTACTCAAGTACTGTGCATTTATGCAGTAACCGCACTTTGTGAGAACATTTATTTATTGGCTACTTACATTTTAACAATTAAATCATATAACATTTCTACCTGATGTATGTGGTGCCACTTATACAGTATAAAAAGTACAACATACATACGATACTAGAATAATGTGGACATTTTTCTTTCTACCACTGTTAGCAATGGCATCACTAACTATTTTCATTATCCAGTGGAAAAGTTGCTTTCTTTTGACATACACACTGTATAACACTGAGAGCCTCCGGATGAATCTGTCTCTTGTGAGTCCCCCAACTTTTTAGAGGTGACATACAAAATTCCCATAATAGACCTTTAGATCTTGAGACTGACTCAGCACACTGAGGCCCATGCATTTCTCCGATAAAGACGCCAACCTTTTGGTCCGTTAACCTTCATCAGGACAAGTACTTGACAAAAGCGAATCTCCAAACTTAAAATGACTTCAAATAGAGCACACTTACAGTATAAATTGGCAGAATTGCACTTTGAAGAGAATATGGCCATTTTTTTTTGCCTTACTCATTTCTAAAACATTACATCTCAAGTTCCATTCATATGCACTGTAATGCTTCGCCCCGACCTGTGTCATTACTCGTTCATAAGTCACTATGTTAGCTCATGTTTAGTGCACTTAGGAAACCTATTACATCATCAAATAGTTTTTCTCCCTGTGGATTATCAATCATGGTCCCATAAAAAACAACTGTGGGGTTATTGCTTTTATTGATTTTTTCCTTTTAAACCAGAGTTTTGCTTTGCTCTTAAAAGCAGCTTTTGTCCAGCTGGCAGAGTTCTGTTTCATACAACACTACTATGGTTAAAGTTTGGAGGGAAGAGAATAGAGAGTCCCCAGTGGCACTCTCAGTGAAATATATAAATCCAAACATAAGTGCATAATGTCTTCTACAGTCCACTCATCTCAGCTGTGGAACCTGTCCTATATTACATGAACATACTCTGTGACCAGCATTAGGAGGTTACTCAAGTGTTAAGCACCTGTGAACATGTGGGTTTATTTGGGTCCTATTACGATTCCAGATGTTGGTACATGTTCTAACAGTCCCTGAAAGAGACTATCCTCCCAAAGAAATGACAGCACTGGTCACTCAGCAAGTGCCCCAAACCACGCTTAAGTTCAAAAACTTCAACACAGGACATTGTGGTTCAGACCAGCAGAGGGCAACTCCACTGGATGCAAAAAGAAGTCAGTTCCAATAGAAGTCTATGAGAAAATGACGGTCCTATTTAAGGTCAAATAGATGATAAAGCACCATATGCATTGGCGAGAATGGATATCGTGTGATTGACAGCTAGTGCCGTCCAATGGGTGCAGGTTGCAGGTTGCAGGTGGATGTGCAGAGGATGAGCTCTCAGTTGGACCCACCCCCTGCTCCTCCAAATATGGTTACGACTGGTTTCAAAAAACCTAGATGGCACTGGCCAAATGATGGGGTCAAAATGCCAGTTTGCAAACCAATGGGTGACGTCACAGGGGGGCTGCCACTTCAGCTTCCCTAATCATGACCAAATAGTCATTTCAACCAAAATCATAATGTTTCCTTCCTGTTTCCTGTTTCCAACCAAGTTTGTTTTTGTGCCTTAACCTAACCAAACCCATGAGTATTTTTCAGTTGTAAGTGATTTGTAATCAGAAAGGCACAGATAAATGTTGGGGCGATAAATCAGAAAACTGGTATGTCTATTGTACTGGAGGGCAGCGCCAACTAAATGTTAGGATGTTTCATTGGAGGACTTTCTGCTCTGACATTATCTCCATGTAATACATGCATTCACAGTAGTCTGGCTGTTTGAAAATGCTCATCAGCTGGAGTCTGTTCAGTGTCCCTCTGTACAGCACAAAGTTTCCTTTTGATTGTTATTCAACCCATGTTGACAGCCAACTACTGTGCCTGCACTCTTATGTATTTATAAATGATGTACTTGAAATGTATGAACCTTAGGTGGCCCGCATCTCACAGACAACCAGTGTCCACTGTACAGTGGAGTCTTGAGTAGCCAATTACAGCGGTGTAACATAACCTACAACTTTGTACTACAGAGGCCCTGTCTTGACCTCTTGAAAAGTCCAATCTCGAGGGAGAGTGGTAAAAGCACTGCATCATAACAGGTTTGGCCCATTGAAGAGCTTCAGGCCATCTCGTCTACTATTCAGAGAAAGCTATTACACAGAGAGGGTCACAGAGACACAGTCTGAGGACTCGGAGGACCTTGGATGCAGTGAAACCCTACAGAAAGAAAGAAACTCCGGTTGAATCGATTTAATGTTGTAAAACAGGGAACCATGTTTTTTCAGGATTTAGAACTGGTTCTGGAGTGTTACCTGGTATAACATTGACCAAATCATGTTCTTCTTTATGCTTTAGGCAAATACAATAAAGTCCAGTTAGCAAAGTATAGAGGGTTGTGTAAATGAGGTACAAGGACTGTTACAACACTGTGATGAAAATGAGAAGCCTTTGCTTTCCATTTCAGGAAATTGTTGTCAATTCAACACGCTGATGTATCATCGCTGATAACTCTGAAGAGATCTCCATGTGCTGACGCACTGAGAGGACTCGCTGACTCAAACAGGGCTGCTCTCTATTTAAAATGAAACATTTTGAGCCGAGAGTCTAAACCATTTGGACATAGCTCACAGGATTTACAGAACACAGGATGATGTATAATCCATCCCTCCCCTTGCTTGTGGCTGTCTTTGTGTGAAGAGTCAGGCAGTGTAGCATTTGAGCATCCGTCAGAAGATTGGCTCTGTTTGTTTGAGTTAAATGTCTGGCCATTACCACGCACACATCCCCCCTCATCAGATGATTAAACACAGTGTCTCTATGTCATTTTAGCTGGAAATATGGATAAAACATAATCAGATGGGAAAAAAGGTCCGGCTAATACTAAGGAGGAACACTTTGATACGGGCACAACATGAACAAAATCATATTCTGCTCAAACTGTGTATACGATACTCAATTGTTTGTCCTTATGCACCTGAGCTTGATTTTTTATTTACAATTCTTTGCTCTTTTCCCTAAAGTCACTGATTTATTAAAGCCCCTCTAGAATTGAAAACAGTTTCATCTCCATAATCATTCAGTTAGAGAAACTTTAATATGAAGCCTGGATCTGCTCGGGCCCCCTTGTTTTTTACCTGTAGTTCATCCAGTTACAAGCCACTGAACAAATCTATGATCTATAGTCCTGTCTTCAGGGGGTGATGGGTAATATGCAAAACGGCTCAGCCTGCATTCTGCAGGAACCATAAATTTGCCGGGGAGAGCTCACGAGGGCTGTGATTAGGAAAGGAGCTGTGCACCATATCCTTTTGCCTCCTCAGCATTCCTGTCACGCATCTTAAACATCATGCTCTACGTAGCCCCATAAAACCAAGATCATTAAAAGCACCTGCATTGGACCACTAAAGCTCACCTCCTCCTTTGAACAGAACACAGCCCAGTCACACATCCAGCTGTCCGGGCGTCAGCACACACAGAGAGAGAGAATGTAAAAGCAGTCAGATAATGATAGCCGGGAATGTTGAAGGTTGAGATGAACATTGATTACTGCAGCAGAACAGGTTATGCCCCCACTCTGCATCAATACGTCAGAGTTGCCATTTGCCTCTGCACGGTCCCAGTTGTGACTGCAAATCTCCAGCTGTCAGATTCTGTGTTTGTTTTCAACGTTGAAATACTTGACTTTAAAATGTGGCGCCAATGGCTGAAATATAGACATCAGTACATTCCTTTAAATCCAGGAGATTGTGTTATGTGTCACATAACTATGTGATATTATATGATAGTGTAATGTCACATAATAAGTGTATATGTTTTATGATTTGTTATGCTACCATGAAAAACTGCACTGGAATTCAGACATGAAAACAAATGGATTCATGATTACAAGAAACTCAGGATACCATTTAGTAATGTATGAAAGAAATAATGATAAATGTCATCAGGTGATTTGCAGAAACCAAAAACCTTTTGAAACCTACATTGTATTAATTCCATTGCATTAATTTCTCTGTTCCTCTTATGTCAGAAATGAAATAAAAATTCTCAGAAGTAAGAAAAGTACTCATTCTGCAGACAGTCAGCCACTTTGAATAAACATATTATATTATTAATACTGATGCATCTGTGTGTAAACAGTTCTGTTTGTAGATTTTTCTTTCATTCTTGTTTTTTCCCCCAATAAAATATTGATTAAATTAAACAATAACTGATAGTAATTTCCACTTTTAGTGGAGCTGTTATCTACCCATAGACATCAGAAATCATAAAATGGGTCATAAAATGAAAGTGTTGGAAACCATGTGTATTATAAACTCATCATTTTTAGTTTAATCTTACAAGTATATTGTGCATTGCCAAATGAATGTAGAGGAATAATGGATAATATTTTGCTCTGTAATTTAATAAAATTAAAAATATAAGTAGCAAAAAAAAGGTCTGTTCTGCTCCTTACAAACTATGATGGCTGCTCGGATTTAATAAGTAAATTACTTTTGTTTTTGCCAAATAAAATAGGATATTTTTTTGTTTTTCTCTGCGTTTCCATCAGTGTTCAGCCACACAGGCTCCTCTGAGAGCCAACACCTCAGGCAGTTAGTCACATTAAGGCCGACTCATCCATGCATCACCGTGTGACAGCCGGCTCATCAACTGGAGCCTGAAACGATGTTGAAGCCCTCACCTTTTCCCCCTCTAGTTATCGGGAAAGGAGCTCTCACCCAGAGACCCCCTGAGGCTGTCAGTGAGTGAGTGATGAATGCTGAACACCGTGTTCAAACTAGTGTCACTTGAGTTGCATTTGGGGACAACTGGGCCTTGTATGTCTTCAGTTCTGTGTGATACAGCCCCATCCTTGCCCCCTGCCTTTGGTAATCACCTGCTCAGACTGGGGAGGATTCATGTAGGAAGGGGGAGATTAAACGTTACTCTGAAGTTCCTTCTTTTCAAAAATAGCCTCCACTCTGCCAGCTGCCTTTCCCCTCACTCTCTCATCTCCGCAGGCTTTGAAAATCACAGAAAGAAAAAGGCAAATAAGTTGGTTGGTCTGCTCAGATTTCCTTTCCTTTTCTTTTTTCATAAACTTCAAACAGCCTCAGTGACAGATACAAAAATAGAAACTGTCATAAATGCATTAATCATTTAACTCTGTGTGACTCCAATCAGCTGGGTCTCGACTGTACCGTGCATGAAGTACTCCCCAGGTACGAGCTGTTGATGGAGCATGATCACAGGAGACAGCTTTGTTCTCACAGCCATGTTCTATGTTGAGATCGCAATCTGAAGAGGAACATCTGTCTGTTTGAAGCTGTAAGCTTTTGTCACACCAGGCCCCAGCATCTGGATCAGAAAGCAACCCACCGAACACACACATACACACACACACACACACACACACACACACACACGTAATAATTGGCCCAAACTGATAACAAATACACATCTGAATCAAGCGAGAGCACAAACACAAGGAATGTGTGTCAGTTTCTCCCTGGTGCTCTGACAATGACTAGCAGAGGAGCTGCATTTGAAACTAATTACTCCGCTTTTTCAGAAAAGCTGAAAGCGTTCCCTCTCGATGGAGAGCACGCATGTTATCTGTCCCTGCATCATAAATGATCAAAATGACGTTTGGAGCTTTTTGCAAAGCACCGTGAAAAAAAACAGAAACAAGAAGGGACATTTGAGAATACACTCCACCGTCTCCATCCACGTTCGGTACTCAAGTTCACAAAGCAAGCAAATCTCCGACAGAGAGGGAAGCCTGCAGGAGGGTATTAGGTGCAAAGTGCCCCGTGTGACGTGCAGCTCAGCTTCAGGGCTCCTGTAGGGGCCCGGGCTGATTTACTGTGTGCCAGGCTGATGAGCCTGAGCGGGAGACACTTATTGGCCTCGGCCACACTAGCCAGGTGTGAGAGATATTACAAGCCTTTAGCCGAGAGCAGCACCTTTGCCCAGTGAGACGTTTGATCAAAATAGACACTGGCCACATGTTCTGTTGCCAGAAGAGATCCATGAAGTCATCAACGGCAAGGCATTCAGTACAAAAGCTGCCAACACTCTGCAGTTTCGTGAAAAGTAAATAAATGTAGTACATGCTAAACCTCCTTCGCAAGCTTACATTAAAAATGTACATTGGTGACAACCAGTCTCGGACAAGTTACCAAAAAATATTCTTCTTTCAAAAGTAACCAAGTTACGTTACCAATTACTGCACAAGAAGTAACTAGTTATGTTTTGGTTAGTAACTTTTGATTTACTTTAAAACGTCTACTTGCATTTCCTTATTAATGCACATATGGCAATATTGTTGTTGTGCAATATTGTGAGATATTGTGGGACAAGACAACTGTCAAATTATATCTATCATTATATATTGTGCCCATTCTGACTATAATGAAGTAACTAGGGGAACGATTGATATGTTTTTATAGGCCTATTTATTGTCGCCCCCAACAGGCCTTCAAGTCAAGCACTGTCAGTAAAACTGTTTGTCAGAGTGAAATTAAATAACTGTTTCTCAGATGTTCACTATAGGTGCTTCAGAAGATTAGAAATACTTTTCTTTGATGTGGGGTATAGGTCCTGACATAGTCTACAACTCCCGTGTGTTTGTGTTCTTGATCTCAAAGAAGGAAAATATTTCCAGCAGAGAAAACTTGCACTGCACTGACTGCTGCCAGTGTTTGTACTAATGCTGACTGACTGATTCAGGCATTTGTGACACCAAAAAACTTTCTTTTCCTTAACGTCATTGGATTGTTGTCAATGAACTGACACAAATCAAAAGGTCCAGAACATAGATTGTTTTCTCAGCTGCTGTTTCCAAAGTCCAGAACTCCATTTGATCCTCAGTATTTATGGTCAGCAGTTTTCTAGTTTTAAAATGAATGCTTTTGAGATTCACAAATATCACATTTTGGACCCACATGTTTACAGTATTTGAAATAAGAAACAATTGTCTGTTCCAGACCAAGAAGACCCCTAGACATGTTAGGTTTCACAAGGGGAACTAACTGATTGGGAAATGAATGAGTAAAATGATCCGCGGACTTTGGAGAGAGAGTTACAGTACATGTTCAGCCAAATCCGACTAGTCAAGTCTTTAAGAGATCCTGCCAAAAGTGACAGAATAACTGCCAGACAAAGTGGGCTGGAATTAGCATATTGTCCTTCCAAGTTCGCTGGCAGGCACAATAAACATGTAAATGTTTATCGATCAGATGCGTATAAAGTGCAGAGTGAGAAAAAGCTGACACAACATTATACCTTATTTATCAGTAAGCCTCATTTTAATTAACATGTGTAGAGCAGCTTAGAGTTACAAACAATATAGGCCAAAGGCATTTTTCACCATCCAGTGAATGTTAGTCTGGATTGAAGACATATTCATGAACACATTTTAATTTGTAATCCTGTGGAAAAAGGCTCTGTAGCAACACAAACATTTTACTGACACGGCTTCATTTCCTTGAGGGAAAAAAAGAATAAGAAGCCAAACCTGGAGATCAGCAGTTATGATTGCACAACACTGCTGAATTAAACTCTTCACCCAAAATTAGATGCAGCATCCGACTGTGTGTTGCTTCAGCAAGTTCTAAAAACTGATTACACTTTACTCATTCAAAATGTGCCTCTATATGCATGTATCCCAACAGGCCTTTACATGAATATTGTCTCATTTTTTTCCTTTATTGTGCATTATTTATGTTCTATATTTGTTGTGCCGCATTTTGTCAGCAGTTTTTGTCAAGGAGACATGCGCTCTGGAATGTAATTTACAGAGCTTATGTTCACTGTATTCCCAAAAGCAATGACAGGCCATTAGCAAAGGATTTGTCTGAATCCAGACTTTGCACCTCGGAGACAATCGCTGAATGAAATATATGCTGGCCAAAGCAAATTTATCGCTATTGCACTCCTCACAGCAAGATTCCTCATCATCAACACTGAGATTATAACCAACCTTGTCCTTTACGGCTTCTCCGCCGACTCTTGTGTTTGCGCTGCGTTTGAATGCAGATACAAATGAAGGATGCATTACAACCCGTGCGTTTACTGCAGCACAACAATTCAGGAACTCCATCTGTGAGGAATCTGTTTTAGCTAGACGGAACTCTGTGACTTTTAATCAAGACTGTGGTCTCCTGGCAGGTGGTCTAAGTGCCCTTCATTACGGGCTGATCCTTCTCCTGAGAGCGTACTCCACCGCTCCGGAAGACGGGGCCGCCCACATTACCTGCAGACCATTAATTAATGAGATGAGAGCCTCATCTCAGCAGTGGCACTCAGCTGCGCAAACCACTTTCATTCCCGGGCTGTAAAATCTCTGGACAAGATCAATGGCCACTGTGTTTACATATACAAGGAAGTGAACCTAAAAGGCATCCAACTAGGCGGGAACCATCAGCCAGTGTCAGGAGGGAGATGAAATTAGAAGAGGATGACCCCGATTCCTACACGAGTCACTCTGGGTGTGTGCGTGTGTGAGTGTGTTTGAGGATAGTTGTGTTGAACAGCTTCACTTAGACATGATCATCATGTCATTAGTCTCTTTCTGTGTCTGTTATTAACATTAGGCATTGGATTAAATGTATTTGACCACTAGTAGTGCTGTGGAGCAATGCAGCAGAAAAGTCAGGCTGGATTAAAGCATGATTGTCGATGTAAATTTGGAAATAGAGGGTGTACATCCATTTGTGCATAATAGACCCCCAACTTTATCTGAACGCAATATGAGGCTCCTGCCATCAAATCCAGTGGATATCATCCCAAGTTATTCTGGGGGGGGGGGGGGGATTTCCTACTAATAAGACTTTAACTCTGGAAGACAGCCTTTTCATCTGACTGAAACAGATTGACGAAGCCTCATGTTAAAGCTACTGCATGTAATTTTAGGTTGACAAATGCTTCAAAACATTATTTAATGTACAGAGATGCTATCAAAGTTTTTTTTGAGCCAGACTCATTGGACACCCTGGCAGCAGTGCAGCATACAGTACACGATAGGAAAGCAAAGAGTGTATAAGCTCATGGAGCGGGGCGATGGAGGGGTGGCAGGGGTGGAGTGGTTAGCTTGTGCTTCCATGTTAGAGTTAGTTTGATTTCCAGAACTTGAGTATTGTAGGGATTATCAAAAAGTTCAATAGATACAGCATGCCACTAATTCTGTGTAGACAACAATCATATTTAAGCTTCTCCTGCCAGGTAAAAGCTCGGCACCGTTGTATTATTACACACAAAAAGCACTTACTATTATTCTCTGTTCTGTTGGTCACGATTCTTATCGATTTTTCTACAGCTTCCCACTCACCAATAATCACCATGATCAAACCAACAAGTGATCAGTAATTCTGTTTATAGAAATCTAAGTGTATCATATTATTTTTAGTACCTGAGGGAACCTACATTGATCAATAATAAAAACCCATAATTAGCAATTTTGTGATGCATAAATGGTATTCAAAGTTCCTCACAACAATGGTTAGATGAAGTCTCTTCCCATCACATGAGTTGTATTTTGTGTTGGATAAATGCAGCGGAATACCTGAGACATTCTGGCATGAACCTGTTATCTGATCCTGTGCTCAGAGAACAGGAGAGAAGAAAACAAAGAGTACAATGAGTTTCCTCATGAAATCAGTCGTCCGTGCATGGCAGAGTGCTATTTATGTGAGGACATGTTCTGCATAATGCCACTTTTAGTGTGTCCAATTACATTAAATGTTCATATTGAGCTGCACCCTTCCCGCCGGGTTTTTCAGAAATTTAGAGCTGGGAGGGGTGAGGGGTTAAAAGCGTTCAGCGGAGCCACTTCTCTATTTTCCTCAAAGAGACTGAATCCATTAAACATTTAAATTAGTCCTCTCTGAAGAGAATGAATATACCCTGCACACAGTCATGGTGTCGGTGCTGCAGCTTTGTGTGTGTGTGTGTGTGTGTGTGTGTGTGTGAGTGAGTGAGCGAGTGAGTGAGTGTTTGTGTGCATGGGGGGTTGTCTCTCTTACAGTAATAACTTTTCGTGGGCTGCTCTAGCTGAGCACTTACAAAGGCACACAAAGCACGTGTTCATGCTAACAGACCCGTGGGCTGAACACTACAATCCCTGAAACAGTCTGTGGATGAATATGAACTTTGTCTGTGTGGTTTTCAGTTCAGTTCATCGAAAATCACTCTGATTAGTCTCATAAATTTAATTTGACTGAAAATCTGAGCTTTATAGTGCCCTAAATTATGAGTTTTATTGTGCTTTTTGAATGATAAGTGGGAATTATTATACCCTACTGTACTGGATTCATGACCTCCCACAGAGCATCCTGAAAAGTAGTGTACAAGTGACGGTCATTAACCAAGCAACACTGTAAATACAACCATGCACTTCTGGGTGGGAGCAGCACGCACGTGAAAAAAACATCAGATCCCTCCCACGTCTCCACAGAAAAACAAAGTAGAAGATTAAAATGAATTCTCCGAATTATTTACTCCAACAAATCAGTGTAACAATGTACCAGGAGAGATTAGCTGCTCATTTGAGGCAACAAACTCAAAATGATATTTTTGAGTTCTGCACCATTTAAAGTCATTATTTTTTGCATCTATTTGTTTTATTTATTCAGGGTAAAACTAATATTTAGACAGGAATGCATTATAAATACTCAAGGAACACCATAAATGATTCTGTGTTGTGTTATTGTTGTTGCGTGGGTCTAATCACAGTTAGCAAAATGTAGAGATTACACATATGCCAGGTATTCAATTAGTCCAGCTTTAATCATTTCAATCTGAACCAACTACAGCAATACCAATCTGTATCAGTACTATTTCATCCACTTCACCCACCTGCTGTCAAATCCAGTTTTTTATGTCCACAATAGAAATTCTCAACATGAGGCTTTGCATCTATTTATTTGGACTCAAAGAACAGACAGAGATATAATGTAAAATCAAGTTCTAACTTCCTCTAAGCTATTATTTAAAAAAATAACATTCCCCCATGTGCAGCCCAGTTGATCCTCAAAGCACGAGTAATATGTTTTGCTCCTTTTTCTTTTTGCTTCTTTGTGTGTTAGTGGAAGCTGAAAGCAGCCTATGTCCTCTGTCTATACACTAACTGTACCCTCCATGTTGTGCAACCGCAATCCTACAGTAAGTATGTTTTGTTGTCTGTGCACTGGAGGTATTGTTTGGAGACGAGCAAAGCGTGAAATCTTGATCTCCAAAATTAATGAAATGCTCTAAAATCAATTAAATGCTTCCCAGGAATGAAAATTGAATAGAAAATAGGACTGAGCTGTCACTGTTTGTAAATAGTATTGGGGTTTCCAGTACATAAATGGTTCAACTATGTGCAAAAGGAATGTGTTGTATTGTTAAAAATAGCATCTGCTGTGAAACTCCTCTGCTCGTCTTCATGCTTGTTGCTGATTATATAACAGTGTGTGTCTCTGTTTGATCTTCTGAACAAAGATCTCTTTCTTACGAACTGCTCAAAGGCTCGCAGTCCCAATCTCATGTTTTATTCCAGTCTTCTAAACTTTATAAATGGTGACGCCTTGGTTTTCCAGCAGCAGGCCCACTGAGGGCTCTGATCCAGAGGAATCTCAAAGAGACGCACTTGCTGCTGAAGTGATGCTCCCACTTCACAGAGCCGTATCTGGTTTAAGAGTCAAGCAATTCAGCTCCTGACAGCTTGTTAGCAAATGCCCCACATTCACTGATGATGATCATTGTACGTGATTGTATCCTCAGAGCTACCACCTGTGATACACTTACAGTAGATCAGAGGAGGCTTCCTCAGTCTCCAGTCATGACTTAAGTGAGGAACGATTGCATTGTGTGTGTGTGTGTGTGTGTGTGTGTGTGTGTGTGTGTGTGTTTGTGGTGCATGACGTGTGTGAAAAACCACACGTGTTCACACAATATTTTTTTATCACTTCTCAAAATGCTTCGAATGCGCCGTCAAACATTGAAGTCAAAATTGTACTTTAATTGTACTGTGATACTATATGTTTTAACTATTAAATTATAGAACGTCTGCCAGGCGTATATGCATTAAAATAATATGCATGTACGTACGATTCCAAGGTGAGAACTGCTCTGAAAGCAACTAATAGATTCCAATCAGAACCTTTGCAGCCTGCGCATACAACTATATACATTGAGTTGGCAGTGTATTATATACATGTAGCCAAAACTAATGCAGTGTATAACAACAGTCCTGCAATGAATACACCTATCATGAAGGTTATAATGTTCGGTTTTTATCAAAAGGACTTTTGCTTTGTTGTTGATTATACTGTATGAGCATTGTGGATGATCGAGTTTTGTGTGTTGGCATTGAGTTGTGTTGCATTACACAGACAGGTGTTTCTGTTAGTTTGCCTATGGATTTATGGGGTGGACACACTAATAGAGACATTTGGACACCACAGCATGTGTCCATAAAATCTAAATAGCCTGCTACTTCTTGTAGAATTAAAATAGAAACAGCATAGTGTCAATTTTTAGAGATTAAAGATATTTATATGTGTAGTCCAGTCTCAGTTATAGACTAATTTAGTCAACCTCACCCTTTTCAGTCAATGTTGAGTTGAACTCTGGACATTTTAGTCTCGTCTAAGTCAAAGAAAAACATGAAAACTCAGGTCTAGTTTTCGTAAGGACCAAACGTTAAGACTTTTGTGAGACTTCAGCAAGCTGTTTTCGATTTTAAGAATTCATCCAACTAATTTTAACAGTTAAGTTTCTAAAGAAGCAATAACATCAGCAAATTTGCTGCATTATAACTCCTGCCACAAGAGAAAAAAGAAAACCCCTCTTCAATCAACAAAAAAGCTTGTACAACAGGACTGCAATAAATCATACTCTTAAAATGTTCAGTTTCATCACGACTTTGTGAGGTTGTAAACTACCATTTGAACATATTTGTCCCAAAAATAATATTTAGAACCTCAAGCTTACACAGCTAAATACTGCCCAACACCCGTCCTTCAAGTACAAAACAATCTTCTACACTCATTTGATAGATGATGTGGATGTCACTACATTTAGCCATCACAGACCCATTCAAAATGTCTTGAAATATGTATGGCGAGCTGTGTATGTTTATTGCAGCAAAGCAAACAAACCTGTCTTAACGAAAAGGCTGACTGGTGTCGCTGACTGGGCTTTTGACCTCCAGTGAGACTCAATCTTCATCTACAAGCAATGTAGCAATATCCTGTTGTTGTGAGAGGCTAACAGATGATGTCACATCACTGCCGCTAGTCGTCGGTTCAATATGGCTTTAAAAATAAAGCAATGTTATTTATTAACGCCTTAACATGAGGACACCTCAGTTTCTGTGGCGCTCTTGTCTCCCCTCAGGTTCGTGGTTTTCTTGGCAATGATGTTGTAGCCTCTGGGCCTCTCTCGGGACAATACTACTCGGTCTCTCTCTTCACACCTTTATATTTGAAGTGGCTCCAAATGTCAACCTGTTTTGTTGCCGTCATGTTCCTTTCCCTTCACCGTGTGTTACCTGATCTCTTAGAGCCATTGTGTGTGAGTGTGTCGCAGGTATGTTCATGCTTACACTGCTGTTGTGCAGAATCACCACAAAGATGATTAAAGTGCACAGGAGGAGCGATGTGCAGTGAGATGAATTGTCCTTTCTAAAAAGGACAATTCATAATTTCATCGATGTGGGACACTGGACATGTTTGCTGGGTGGTGCAGTAAAGCAGCAGCTTCTTCTCTGTTGCAGCTGCTGATTTTGCTCTTATCATGTGTT